>NC_135577.1:31307500-31907500 GCF_965152235.1 Eretmochelys imbricata | reverse complement strand
TCTGCTGGTATAATGCTGATCCAATCTGATGACTTTCTCCAGAGCCATTCTCTGCTCTCACGTTTTCTTTCTTGCTGACATTTGCTTTTCCACCTGCCCTGGACTGGCTGAGGAACTAGTCTCCTTTCCCCCAGTACTTAGATATCTGTCTAGGTCTCCAACAGTTCTAAATATACATTATTTCATGTTAGTTGCTGGAGAGAGCTTCTCTGTTGCCTGCTCAGATACAGAATTGCTTGCCAAAAACTGTTTTAAGAGTGTTTCATTTTTTCCCCAAGTGTAGTGTTTCTTACTCACTGTTTCAGACCTTTTTCTCCTCCTGTAGAAGTAGATTTGTAGTAGGTATGACCAGATTTCACAAGTGACTGTACGCATGCTGGTCACTGAACTAGAACACCTTTTTAGGTTCCTTGTCACAGAAACCTTGGAGCAAAGCTTCTTTCCTCTGGCTCACAGTTAGTACCTCTTTTTGTCTCTGCCTTTTTCATTTCTTGCTTTTTCTTCTCTGCATATATTCTCTTCTTTGTTTTAACTACCGGTCTTAAGAAATCTCAGTGTTTCATGGTTATTTGTGGCTTGGCTTTCTCTCTCTGGTCTTGCATTTCATTCCAGCCACTAAACTAACTGGCAGCTCGCTTCTCACTCTGGGCTCTTAGATACTGCTGCAAGGCAGAAAAACCAGTTCTATCCAGACTATACTGTGAGGGATGAGCTGCATGTAATTACTTCTCCAGTCTGCTAGCAGAAATTTAACATTTTTTGTAACTATATGTACTGTATTGACTGTTAAAGGTGTTTCCAGACTTTTTATAAAGCACCTTACACTATTTCCATAATATTTCACAATACATCATGAAAAATAATAGGGCCATTAAAATATTTAGTATATTACAATGTTAAAGTGCCTACCCAAGTGACATGAGATGACATATATCTTACCATGGTAAATCATAATAAAAAAGGTTGACTTAAGACCAGCAACTGTACTTGTCTAGAAATGAAAAGCACAAACACCTCCTATCCACACTTGACAGAGACTGTGTATGGATTTTTTTTATTCACACTAAACATCATTGAGCCGCTAGTAGCCATAAATCTCACATGTGAAAACACAAGATAGCTGCTTTTTCCCATAAGCAAAGGCATGTTTGTATTTTTGTTTAATAACAACTTTGATCCCTCTACCATTGGCAATGGTCATTGAGAAATCCTGACATAAAGAAGGTATCTGCAAGATAAAGTTCTACAAGGGATGATTAGCAGCACTTAAGTTTTCTTTTTGTTGAAAGGAAGAATCCCTGATTGAACAGTGCATTGAATGATATGACAAGCAAGTACTTGATCCCTGTCCAGCTGGAAAGGAATTGTATTCATCAGCAGCTTTTTAGCTAAGGATGTCTTTATATTTTCACTCTTTGTTTGAGTCTCTCCAGATCCTCCCTTTACTTCATGTCAGCACTATATAGTAGGTATGCCAAGTGGTTTTGAAATTTAAATTACAGTCTCTTTTTCAGATGTTATTGGAAAGAACATGTAATTTATAACCACGTGTTAGGAGTACAGGATGTTCATGGTTCACTGCCAATTCTTCTTTTGTAAAGTTAATAAAACTTTCATAAAACACTTATACACTTGTATATTTCATGGTAAAGATTTTTTTTTATCTCATAGGCTAATGTAAAGATTTATTAAAATAATTTTTTGTTAAGAGGAGTGTCAATAGTTTGCAGCTGAGTGTAATTTTGTATTCCCATGAGATGACAGTCTGACTAAAAATGACAGTAACAGCTTTGTTGATTTAGCACTAAAAATAAAAGGATTCTTTCAAATGATAGAAAGCTCTCATACCCTGAGCGTTCTGAAATACACTTGAGACCCTTAAGTAGAGTTGCAGGGAAATGTTCACTGGCAGTGTGGACACTGGTGAATAAGCCTTAGCATGCTCACTGGCTCTGACCCATTGGGCTCTCACCTAAAAGTGAATGTGAAGAATCTAGCCAGTGCACTAACAAAAGAATCCAATGTGTCTGAATATGGGAACCATCAAGGCTATGGTTAGTGTCATGGAATATATAGTAGGGGCCAGGACAATGCCCACTGAAGGCAGTAAGAGTCTTTCCAGTGATTTCAATGGCCTTGTAACATCATTGTGACTTGATTTTTGTTCTACTGGTGACTATTGGCTTTACTTTAGGAGTGACCAAAAGGGACTATTATCTGAAAGTTGTGCAGGGGCATATGTGAAAAGAGATGATTGTCTTAGTCCAATTGCTGGAAGAAGGCTGTTCACATCACAAAACAGAGTGACAATTGGTAGCTTTGTTGGAAGTCTTGGTGAAGAGGCTGAGGATTAAGTAGCCATGGAGCTGGAACTCTCTCCTCCCTCTAACTGAGGGAGAGGCACATTGGCAGGACACTGTGGGGGTGTCTACATTGTTCCTGCTATACCATACCTATTCTGTAGATAAACACCTCCCAAGATCTTCCTCCATCTATGATTGGCCATTAAACAGACCAAGAGTATGTTGTATAACTTAGAATACGTCTGTGTGCCTTTCTAATTCTGGCTTAAGCACTTTGCAGTTGAATTGTGGAGAAGGCTAGGTAATCTAGTGATATATGTCTGCGTTATTTATGATGACCCGCATCAGTCATTTACATCAGTGCAAAGTGATCAGACTTTGCACTGCTGTAAATGACACAGGTCAATGGAAAACTGGCCTTCAGGATAGACAAAGCACTAGAGTTGATAAAAATTAGGAGCACTGTGCTTGTTAGAGATCAATGTTAATTTTATAGGGCCAGAGTACTGCGCTCTCTTGTCCAGATCCTCAAAGGTATTTAGGCTTCTTATGCCATTGGGAATTAGGCACCAAAATACTTTTGAGGATTTAGACCTCTATCCTTATGATAACTGTACAACTGCCCATTCATCCTAAATCTAGCACTTACTGCTTCCTTTTATATTTAGAAAAACACGCACCATTTATGTGACATCTGTTCAAGATGTGTGCGTCACTGCCAGCCCATCCATAGAACATGATGCATTGCAGTTGCTTGCCTCTGCTTTGTTGGTTTTTGGTTTTTGTTTTTTCCTAAAACAAATCTTTCCCAGTTCACAGGTAACAAAGATGGGGAGGGGAAAGGGCTGCACTGGGTAATATTTTGCCCCAAGTGGATGTTTATAAAAAGCAATTGGAGTTGGCAAAGCCAACATTGATTTGTGTATAACAGTAAGATTTGGGGAGAATTAAACATGAAGAAATGTTGATTTGTTGTATTTTTCCATTTTATCCCACATACATGATAAAATAGAAATGTAGGTCCTTAGAGAATAAATTAGTGTGCAAGGAAATAAGGAGAAGATAATTATACTTGGGGAGTTAAATACAAACGGGTTGAAATTAGGATACGTTCATAAGATACTGCTGAGTGACTGCTGCCTCCTGACCCAGATCATAGCAGACTGGTCACAAATGATTTTTAAATAAAATCAGGTTCTTAAAGCTTATTAAATTGGGTTTGTGTAATTCAGCAACTTGTGAACTGAGAAAAAGTGTGATCATTCTTCAGCTATTTCTTACATTACTATATTTTGAAAATTACCTTCCACAGGGCAAGATGGGACAGTCACTATACTGCCCTGTACTGCAAACATGGTTTCTCAGACTGCTTTGGTTAAAATTGGTCTCCTTGGGATGGAGGGAGGGGCTTAGCTTAGTCCCTGATTGACTTTTGTCACAACATAAAACTATTCCATTATTCAGCAAAAGTTGGCATGTGCTGAAAACTCAGGGCTAGGAAAGCATAGGTGCAAGTAGGTCACAACAGAGGTGCATCTAACAAAGATATATGGGGAGTCTTATCTAAACTCTGCTCTCACACTTGAAGAAAAGGAGGCCTTGTGGCACCTTAGAGACTAACAAATTTATTTGAGCATAAGCTTTCGTGAGCTACAGCTCACTTCATCGGATGCATTCAGTGGAAAATACAGTGGGGAGATTTATATACACAGAGAACATGAAACAATGGGTGTTACCATACACACTGTAATGAGAGTGATCAGGTAAGGTGAGCTATTATCAGCAGACACCCATTGTTTCATGTTCTCTGTGTATATAAATCTCCCCACTGTATTTTCCACTGAATGCATCAAATGAAGTGAGCTGTAGCTCACGAAAGCTTATGCTCAAATAAATTTGTTAGTCTCTAAGGTGCCACAAGTCCTCCTTTTCTTTTTGCGGATACAGACGAACACGGCTGCTACTCTGAAACATCTCACATGTGAGTAAATCTGAAGTAATCCCACTAAAACAAGCAATTGACTTGGGATGGCTCAGGGGAATGCTAATGAGCTACAGAATATTTTCCTTGAGAGTCCTTTGTTCAAATCTGGCCTAAATTAGTGACCAGCAAGTCATTGGCATACCTTTGTTAAATGAGTCAGCCTAAATCCCGTTCTTAGTGGTATAGATTTCCACATCACAGTTTTACACTTTCCTTAGAACTCTCAGTAGAAAGGACAAGGACTGATTGAGTATGGAGTTTGGAGTACGAACCTTCTGAATTCCAGAGGTTTCTCCATCAGGTTTGTGATGAGGCATCTTGCTAGGGAATTTTGCACTGCATCTTCAGATGTATGCAGTACCTGTTCTTGACTAAACAGTTGTCTTCCAGCCCCAGCATGGTCAGTTCACCATGAACACAGCACTTCCTTAAACAAAACAAAACAAAACAAAATGCAATTAGCCAGCCCATTAAAACCTCTGTTAAGCAACCACTTGTGGGAAACACAAAAAGTAAATGATGGTCTTTACATAAAGGTATGTGAGAATTTTACCCAAAAATCTGAGAAGAGTCCCATAGAATAGTACATCATACTTATTTTACACCCACAACTTACAATAAAAACATGTAATTATTTGTATTCTTATAAAATACTTAAAATACAAATAGAGTGCAAAGGTTTTTATTAAGCATCACAGAGCACCCGTGGCTGTAACTTTGACCCTTCTGCTCTGCTCTAGATATAAAGGTAGGTGAAATAAAAATATAAAGTTTGTGCTTTTACACCAGTGCTCTCAGGTTGTCAGTATAGAAAAAAGGCGATGCACAGAATTAGAGCAGACCAGAAAACAAAGAGGGAAACTGCATTTTTTTCTTATGCTAATTTAAATCAAACAAACATTTTCCAGCCACCTCTCCTGTGCACAGTCCTGTCTGTTTGTACCTTGTGAGCACTGAAATGCAAACCATTATACTGGGTCTCCAAGGAGAAATGGGCTGTTGTACTTGGTATCAGGTTCAGGCAGTCTCTGGGCCTGTTGGAGTGAATAAAGGGATGGTTGTTTGGCACATCCGAGGCTGGATTCTCCATTGCTTTGCACTTGATAGGTGTAGTCATTTAAATTTGTATAAAGTGAGGGTAAAGAAAGTATGAAATGCTACTGAATCAGAATGAGATTCACTTGCAACAACGTAAACAACTACAAAATGTGCAAGGCATGGGAGAATCAGGCAAAGTAAGGGACAATATTCAGGACTAAAGAGTGGGAGGAAAAGGCAAAAAAAAAAAAAATTGGTATTCATGCACCAGCAGCAAGAATCTTCTCCTTACAATGGGGTCCCCTTACACAGCATATCCTATACCAAGCCTGGAATACAAACAGTGAGGAAATTCTGTTCATAATCTAGAAATCTCTCTTACAAAGAAAACTGTGTACTGAGACAGTAGTTCCCAAGTTACAGATGGGATCTTGTACTACTGCAGTGGGGATTCCTGGTGTTCAGATATGATATAAAGAACTGCACAAAGGAATCCATCTGCAGTGTGCACGCACACACACACACACACACACACACACAAACACAAGAAGTTTTATTGTTCTTGGAAAACCCAAGAACTAGACTACTGGCAATTTACCAGTGAACTATTTACATATGTACAGCCATAGAGCACTCTGATAAAACCTGACACACACAAGATTATCTGGAGAATCATACTCTGAGAAAAAGAAATGCATGGGCTACAAAATATCCCAAATAAAGTGATGATGACCACATTTGAGGCCACTTTTTCTTGCAACTCATACATCCATAAGTACAGAGCCACTTGCTAGATTACAAGTCATGAGAAGACACCAAGAAAATATTTGAAGATGTCAGACATTGCACAGTCCAATATTGCTGCAACTAAACCAACATCTCTATAGAAAATTAAGCCATTTGCTGTTGTTCGTTTTTCAAGAAGGTTTGAATTGTGGTGAATAGGCTACGACAGATGATTCAGGTTTTATTTTTCCTTTGATAAATATTCTGTCTGTTTATGTAAAGTAAGGGTACCATATGGCTGTTTGCATTCACAGCTTTCATTAGCCACTTTGCAATGCTCTGACTGATTTCTGGTCATTTGGAACTTGCTTTAGTTTGCCTTCCATCCAGTAGAAGAACATAAAGGACCTGATTGTGCCGCTCTTATAGATGTTTTTCTCCTCCAGAGTGTCAGATGGGCACCTGCATGCACTTTTCGAGATATAAACTCAAGAAGAGCGTTAGAAAGTGAAGCTGAGGGGTCACAAGGTAATGACTGCATGTTTAGATGGTTCTACACAGCCCTGTGTATGAGAGTGCTCTCAGTTATGCTACTTGAAGTCAGCAGCTTGAACTGGCCGAGGACCTAGCAGAAAAACATGTGGTCTTCCCTGCTCCCTACTGCCACTATCCTGTCTCCAGCCCATCCCCAAAATGCTCCCTGTGCTGAGGGGGGAGCAGGTGGCAAAGAGATGGCCGTGCTGGCCTGGTGCCATTTGAGGATTTCTATGTGATGAGCAAATGCTCAGATGCCCATTTAGTGTCTTTTCAGACTGCTTTGTGTTGCCTGGGAACCCAAGATTGGAACTCAGAATTGATCCCATTATATTGAAAATACATAGATAACACTGGAACTTAGAATTTAGCAGTTAGAACTATGAGTTTGGGTTTTTTTTTTTCAATCCACTTAATTTCATATCTCTTCCATCTGACTCATCAAGATACTTAAGACCAAGTCTATAGATAGTACCACTTATGCCTAAATTAGCAAGTGCCTAATTTTAAGCATGTGAGCAACCCCATTGAAACAATCAGACAGTTTGTGTGCTTAAAGTTAAGTGTGTGCTTATGTACCTTGCTTAATCACAGCTATAATGAATACAATCACAGCTTATTGCCCACTAGTTATGAATTCAAGAATCTGCACAGATAGAGACTAAAAGAGGAAGCAAACATATTAGGCATGGGGTGATCTTGTTCATGCTAGTTCAGACCTATATAAATAGTCACCAAAAGTATCTTAAGGTGTTTGGAAAAAAATTTGTTATAAAATATATGTTAGAAGATTAAAGCACACACGTAACATTCCTCCCTTCATGTCAAAATGAAATTGATAATTGCCAGTTTTTAACCAGCTCAAAAGAGGCTTTCACAGTTTTCCCTTCGCAGGCGATTACTTATTGTAGCCTTTGATGTCGACATTATTTAATAGAGATTTTTTTTTGTCTTTATGAATTATTTCAACTTGTTCATTCTGTCTTCAATTTAACAAAGCTTTTGAAAAGGAAACTGTAAACAAATGATATAGGATGGTTTAGTAAGAATGTGAATTGTAATTCTGAGCTAGATTTGCTTATGATGATGGTTTCAAAATATATAAAACATATGGACCACCAGAAATTCAAATGTAATAGTTTTGGTCTTCTGATTTATTATATAATGTAATTTACATTTTATTCACATTTCCCATGTTCTTTTTTTTCCTCTTCCATTTTAATATTTTACTATCTGTGGCAATAGCAAGAATGTGAGCGAAATGTATTCCTCTAATAAGGTCATATCATTCATAGAAAAACATCAAGTAATGCTGAAAGCAAGCTACCAAATGTCATGATTTAGTAGTTTACTAAGAGAACTGGAAATCTTACAATGGAAGGAGAACAGGAAACCTAGTGAGCTTTTCTCCCTGTTTTTACTGGCAGTTGTATACCACAATATAGATACATTTGTAAATTCTTACCCAAATCTTATTGGGTGGTTATTCTGTTTATAGTACTCAGATGCAACTCCTATTAATGTTGGTAGAAGTTATAATCTTGTCTCAGGCCTGGTTCTGCCTGCTATACTCACCTGGAGTAGTACTATAGCCCACAAATAGGCCCACAAGAAAATAATGGGAACTACAGTGTCCATTAAAAAGCCAAAGGAGTTAGTAAAAGTTATCAGTGCATAGCTGTGCAGAAACAAATATACATTGGGTACCACATGGATATATACCACTTGAAATACCTAAGTTAACTGGTATTTTGCATTCTGAATACAGGAGAATATCACATAAACTATCATGTTGAGATGAGCACTCATTTTTAATGACACCCACTATAAAACATTAATACATGATTGAAGATGGTTGGGATTTTTATCCTGCATTCCATCCCCTTACCTCTGAATATTATTTCACTCAACTGTTCACTTTAATATTTAAGGTGATGAACTGAAAATATGTTCTACTCAAATCTATCTGAAAATGTCCTGCTAATTAGCCTCCCAAATTCAGATCAGGTGTTCACTAGCACTAACTAATTTGCTGCCCAGCAAAAAATACTAGTGCTGAAATTGTCATCAGGGAAAATGGAGGGGAAAAAGTTGAGAAATCTTTGATCCTCCTTTCAGCCAACCTCTGCTATGTGGGTGAAAGGGAGATCAAACACAAAGAGACGTGCGTTCTGTGCTGTGTTATAGGAATCCAATACTCCAAGAATCATTTGTAAGTTAAAATAGGAAATCTGCCAAAGAGACCATGGCTAAGGAAAGGCCATAAGTAATAACACATGCAAAAAAGATGTTTGCTTACCATCCTTGGCTAGTTGACTTCAACCGAAGTTGATATGAAATTTCATCACTCAACTTCCATCTGCCTAGAGTATTAGGCTTTTGCCTTCTATAGTTACAGCACTAGTAATATGGTACTACTAGCTGGGTTTATGAAGCCTACCACCTTTTCATGAGGTCATTTATAACCATCCTCATCCCTGGTATCTCCTCTTCTGCTATACTGTTGGTTGTGATTCAGTGCAGGCAACATGGGTAAACAGATCAAGTATGACAGGTTATATTTTCCATCCCCCAGGATCCAGAAGACAGAGAGTTAACTCTTTCCTCATCTCTCCGATAACTCATACCCACCCAGATATAAAGGGACAAGGTAATGAGCTAGGTTGACAGGTACTTTTGGTCTGGTCTATCCACTGTACCACTATAACTATTGCAGTTAGTGATGTGGTTTTTTTCTGAAATAATTAAAGCTGTACAACCCCCATAGTTTGGATGCAGTTATACCACTGGAATGAAGATTCTCATTCTCATATGGCATAAGCACTTTTATACCTACAGATAACTACATCCACACTAGGAATGTTGTACTGTAACTAAAGCAGTACAACATTGTGTGCAGACAAGGCGTTAGATAAATAGACTGAGGGTAAACTGGAGCTTACATTAGATAGCTCTTTTTTCCTTATTGAGCTCAGGAGGTGAAAGTGGAAGAACTAGTAGGAAGCAGGCTAACCCAAGACCCTTAGAACAAGCCATGAGAGTTTACAAACTGATTTTTGTAGTAGCCTAAGATGGACTTTTTAATTTTCCTGCTTGTTTACAACCCTATTCATTTCTAGTTAAAGCGTTTTCAACTTAATTTCATGAAAAGGAAAAACTGGACGAGAAGCTCCCTCTCAACAGACTTTTGCTAGTGGTCTGCATTAACTGACTCTACTAACTCATGACATCTTCACAAAGAAGGTCCTTTTACCTGCTGCTTTGGAATGAGACTTCTGACCACCACTTAAGCTGTGGCATGTATGTGTTACTGGCTTGATTTTAGTTCTTTTTTGTTGAAAATATTCCTATGGTTGAAAGTCTGATTCAATGGAATCCACCCAACACCAGCCACTGGCAGCCCCCATGCCCCACATCACCACCATAAAAAAAATTACACTTTCTTACACCTTTAAAAAAACTCAAATATTGAAACATCTGGATTCATGGATTCAGACAGCTACACACTGCCATGTGTTACCCTTCATCATTGTCACTATAGTTATACTACCCACCCAGACATAATTTTGTTCCCTTGATTTGTTCTGTAATAAACATAAGAATATTAGAACATAGGAATGGCCATACTGGGTCAGGTCCATCCAGCCCAGTATCCTGTCTACTGACAGTGGCCAATGCCAGGTGCTCCAGAGGGAGTGAACCTAACAGGTAATGATCAAGTGATCTCTCTCCTGCCATCCATCTCCACCCTCTGACAAACAGAGGCTAGGGCCACCATTCCTTACCCATCCTGGCTAATAGCCATTAATGGACTTAACCTCCATGAATTTATCCAGTTCTCTTTTAAACCCTGTCATAGTCCTAGCCTTCACAACCTCCTCAGGCAAGGAAATATTCCGTTGACTATGTCTTGGTGCTCTTATAATATTGTGAAATAGATGTGTAGTAAAGATTTCGAAAGGAATATAGTCCCAGGATATGTTAAGTTACAGTTTGGAGGAGTTCTATACATTTTCTCATATTGTGATGTGTTGGGTACTGTTAGGAACAGAACTGGAATGATTGATCTGTTTGATGTTATGAAATATGTCTGATAAGAGCCTTTTGTAGGTTGCATAATGGGCGTGGATTTATTTTAAATTCAGATTATTACTCTTGGGACCCATGCTTCCCTCTCCAAGTGTCCACTACTTACCTTCTCCTAGACTTCTGCCCCTCTATATTTTCCCTGATACCCCACCCCCTTTCATGCTTACTCCTTCACAAGCAGCAGGTCAGTTCTTATTTATAATAATTGTAAAAGTTGTTCAATATATGTGTGGAAATGGCTTTGTAAATGTGGCTCCAGCCATAGCCATGAATAACGGGAAAAGGGGATGCTAGCTTCAGCATTATCTATGGAGCAGCAGCAGCCAGTGCCCCTCCATAATAGCTGTATTTATAGCCATTCATAAATCCACACTGCACCCACACTGGAAAATCAACATATTTGAAGTTTCTCAAGCAATAGGGCTACATAGCGTGGGGCAAATGACACTTCTGAAAGGATCAGCTGCCCCATCAAAAAAAAAATGAAACAGGCTCTTGCATGCTTAGTTTCATTCCTAACAGTCTGCGCTGACTAAAATTCAACCCTCCAGGCCATCATATTACATTATTGTATGTCATATTGCAGTTACAAAAATGCAAAATATTTCCATTTCCAAGCAACGAGGGCAAACATTTTTCCATGATTTTTCCAGTGGTTCCACATGATAGAATCAGGTCATAATCTGAACCATCTATTTAGTCATTCAGATGTAATTGTGTGTGTGTGTATGTGTGTGTGTGTATCATTTCATAAAAGTCACACACTAACAATGCCTTGCTTTATTATGTGGGTCAGAATAAGCCACTGGTTGGTCTCTTGCTACTGTGCTTTGGTATATGGCAGTGTGAACCTTGGCATATGAAAATCTCATTGTGGTTTTTGTATGATATGAAACTGGTTACTTAAACATCATTGACCAAGGAAAGGAGCAATTATCTGTGGCTTTGACTCAGTTCTGTTCAGCTATAACCATGTAATTAGGAGATAATTATGGCTATGGAATAATTTGATATAAGGGTATATAAATATAGATTCTGGATGACTGTCACTACATTAAAAATATGATTACCTGTGGTTTTGTTAGCCTTTTATGAACAACTCTTTCTGTTCAGGAAGTTATATATCTACCCCTCTATACTATCCAATGACTTGTTTATAGTCTGCTAACTATTTGCTAACATTTTGAAGAAAGGTTTCAGAGTAACAGCCGTGTTAGTCTGTATTCGCAAAAAGAAAAGGAGTACTTGTGGCACCTTAGAGACTAACCAATTTATTTGAGCATGAGCTTTCGTGAGCTACAGCTCACTTCATCGGATGCATACCGTGGAAACTGCAGCAGACTTTATATATACACAGAGAATATGAAACAATACCTCCTCCCACCCCACTGTCCTGCTGGTAATAGCTTATCTAAAGTGATCATCAGGTTAGGCCATTTCCAGCACAAATCCAGGTTTTCTCACCCTCCACCCCCCCCACACAAATTCACTCTCCTGCTGGTGATAGCCCATCCAAAGTGACAACTCTTTACACAATGTGCATGATAATCAAATTGGGCCATTTCCTGCACAAATCCAGGTTCTCTCACTCCCTCACCCCCCTCCAAAAACCCACCCCCATACACACACAAACTCACTCTCCTGCTGGTAATAGCTCATCCAAACTGACCACTCTCCAAGTTTAAACCCCCTTCCCCCCCCCCCCCCAGATGTTCTGGTTTAACTTGGAATTAAACTTGGAGAGTGGTCAGTTTGGATGAGCTATTACCAGCAGGAGAGTGAGTTTGTGTGTGTATGGGGGTGGGTTTTTGGAGGGGGGTGAGGGAGTGAGAGAACCTGGATTTGTGCAGGAAATGGCCCAATTTGATTATCATGCACATTGTGTAAAGAGTTGTCACTTTGGATGGGCTATCACCAGCAGGAGAGTGAATTTGTGTGGGGGGGTGGAGGGTGAGAAAACCTGGATTTGTGCTGGAAATGGCCTAACCTGATGATCACTTTAGATAAGCTATTACCAGCAGGACAGTGGGGTGGGAGGAGGTATTGTTTCATATTCTCTGTGTATATATAAAGTCTGCTGCAGTTTCCACGGTATGCATCCGATGAAGTGAGCTGTAGCTCACGAAAGCTCATGCTCAAACAAATTGGTTAGTCTCTAAGGTGCCACAAGTACTCCTTTTATTTTGAAGAAAGAGATTAGCAGATCTTTATCCTGCCATCTTGAAGACAATCTTGGGAATCTCAGTTCCCAGGTCAAGAGATTTCATGATTTCTGGATATGGTCACTGAGGGGAAGGGCTCTCCACTGAAATTTTGTGCCATCTCAGATGCACTGGAGCTTGTACAAGGAAGTTTCAATTATACCTCCCTGTGTCAATAAGGTCCCAAGAGCTGCAAGGAGGACTTACTTTCAAAGGATGACAGGTGATGTTTCATAAGTCAGCCCATTCCTGGCTACCTTGGTGATACTCCATTGTCAGCTAGCGCTGCCTGCTTTCTGGGCTGCTCTGACAGGTCTCTAGTGTAAGAGGACTGTGGTCCCTTTGTATCTTTGCCATCTCACACCCTTTACCTTTCTCTGGCTGTCTTTCATGGTCTACACCTGTGGATATTCCATGCAGAAATAAATCTGGCCCTATGACTTGTGCTATCAATCTAGTTGCAGGGAAAAAGGATTTGTGGAGAAGAAAAATATATATTACTTTTCATCCCCAAATCATATTTCAAAACATAATCCATTCACCAGCCCCTGAAGTGCAGCCCCCTCTGAGATGACACCCATTAGCTGTCAACAGGGGGCTCACGACAATGAGGGGGAAAATGCGGTGGCCCTGAAATGAAGACAGTGTGTGATTCATATTCCAGTATCTTTAGAGTTTCCTTTATGAAGGCCAAATTGAATGAGGTATTTGACATCATTGTTAGACAGTACACCATAGGCAACTTAGGCATAATACAATAATGATCAGAATAATATAATAATGATAAGTAAACTTCGAAAACCTGGATGTTGAGTTCAGGATACCATCTGAGAGTCTGGATGTTTATTGGAATTTTATCCAAATTTCCTAAATGAGCCATCGTTGACCTTGGTAGTTAACAATCACATGTCTCAGTGAACTTTGAGTATTTTTGTATATACTGAGCCCTATTTTAATAATTATTGTAATTAGCGTATAAGCACAACTGGATTTAATTTTCTAATTAAACAAGTTGTTTGTTCTGGCTCACTGATGCTTCAGTGGCTTTTGAAAGTTGTAATAGAACTTTATCCCAGGCAATTTATCAGCTGAAGAGATGGTTTGGGTAACCCCACTAAGCCATAGGATGACAAAAATCTACAGAAATACAGGGTGGCGTAAGTTATTGCAAAGAAAGGCATTGTTGCTCTTTTCACATATTTATTTTAGATTTAGCCCTACCAGGCCTACAACACCAGGCTGTGACAGATGGGATGGGGTGGAGTGGGTATGGATGCTTGCAAGATGTATAAAGTTCTGGTCTGGCAAAGCTCTTCAGCATGTGAGTAGTCTCTTAGATTGTGACTACTTCAAATGGACTACTTATAAACTCTGGAGGACTGTAGTTCAATCCCTTGAGTCAACCAAGAGGGCAGCCATCACATAAGTGGGGGTCACCTGGGGTTCAGATTGCTATGGACCTCAGATGCTTGGGGCAAACTTTCTCTGGCCAGAGGACATATATAACCCACTGTTGAGCATGTGCTATGTGTCTGCCTCTGTCCATTCCACAGAGGATGTGAGTCTGTTACAGCATCTGGCTCTCTAGCTCCAGCTGTAAAAGAGTCATGCTTTTAGCTTCGACGATCCTGGTTCATTCCCTTGTGTGTTGGCTATTACATACTCATAAGCCTACAGTTACACCTATACTTTTCTGGATTGGGGCCCACATGAATATAAATTACTCTTTGACCTTAGACTCCTTTCTTTGATGCATGGAAGAAATTTCCTTTCTGCAAAATAAAGACACATATTCACTTGCAAACATGATCTTTCGCTAACTGCGAAAGCTCACAAGACTTCATCTAAGAGAGAGGATTATTTAACTTCTTTACAAGGCAGGCAGAAAGTCTTTTGCCAGTTTCACTTTGTATGAGAAAGTTTTCTCACAATTCTACTTCTCTTCTCTCTTTTTTCTATTTAAGAAGGCATGCCAGGATTTATGACTGAATAAGCCAAATATAGAACAGACTACTTACATAATATTGAACGTATGCTATAATGTCAGATGTGAGTTAATTTTAGAAAGAGTAATGGAGGGAACCAGACAAAGCAGATCATCGCTCAGCCCTGGATGTGATTAAGCAAACAGGAAGGATTCTATCCCACTCCACCCATGTATTCGGTATAAATTTCCTAACAGACCTATAGCAGAGGAATATAAAACTGACTGCCAAATTAATATAGACAAATGTTGGGTGGTCCTATTTTGCACGACTCATTCAGTGCTTTCATACAGTAAGATTGGTTCTCATCCAAATGAAAGCCTGAAAAATAAATTCATCATCCCTTTATGGAATCTGAAGAATACAATTCAATTAAAAAATACTACAGCCCATTAATGGACCATAGAACCGAGATTAAAACTGGCAGAAATTGGGAAATTCTGAGTTATTGTACATGTTCTAATGACAAGCCCTTAACTCTTCCCCTTTCTTAGCCACATAGGCAGAGAAAACTTTATTTTAAAAATGTGTTAACTTTGTGACTGTACAGACATGCTTAAGCATCAGATTGTGACTCATCCTTACTTCACTTCCCCCATATTGGTGAGCAATAACTGACATAAATAGTCCCACTGAAGTCAGTGGGACTGCTGAGGTTAATAATGGATCACCATTGTGCATGAGGAATCACAATCAGGCCCTAAAATGCTAAGGGATAGATTCTGACTCTCCTTACTCATATTGGGCCTGATCCAAAGCCCATTTCATTCCCCTTCTTCCCCCCTCCCGCCCCCAAAGTACAGGATTTTACAAATCACAATGTTGATTGCTCTCTCAGTGCATGTTGTCTGTATAATGGAGAAATTGGCTATGTTTGAATAAGTAAATATGAATTATATTTAGGAGTATTGTTGGAAAGAAAAACATTGTGGATCCATCTAACAAGAACATAATTAAATATCGTATGAGAAACTGAAAACAGAAAACCTGTTTAGTGACTCTCTGTGGGCAGAAAAGAATAATCATGACCAGATGGATCAATCACTTTCTAAATTTCACTCAGTTGCATTTGCAACCCATGTTGCAGAGTCAGAGCCTTTTGTTAAAATGACAATAGTTATTTAGCCCAGCATAAATCCCAGTTACTACCCCATATGATGGACCTCTAACCACAGTACTGAAAGTGACTTGGCCATGGAGCATGGATGATGGGGTCAGAGCTTAGGTATGAGCAGAATTAATTCACTAATCTGAATTAATTGACATTTAATTAGTAGTTAGTGAATGCAAGAAGTCTGAAGAAAAAACAGGTAACACTGAAGATATTAATAAAAAACTGTCCTTCCAATGCTGATGAGGTATCTCCATCACTTTCTTTAAATATGGCAAAGAATCATTATGATTATTGAAAATTTGCTCCCATTTCACAATAGACCAGATTCTGGACAGCACCCTAATAAGGCAAAGATGCTTACCACTTCTTATGCCCTTCCCATTGCTCTGTCCCTCCCACCCTGCCCCACACCTCCATGGGTGCCTGAAAGGCAACAGAGAAGGACTCCCCCTTTCTTTTCATACTGGCTAACAGACCTACCCAGCACAGATCAGGGTCTATGCTGTACTCCCTTCAAGTGAGGTGCACTATGGGTTACCTGGCAGTCCCTAGAAGGATTCCTGGATGACTCAGACAATTCTTCCTAGAGATTCCACCTGCTGCAAAGCCCCTGTGCTCCTCCTCTAACAAGCTTGAGAGTGCATTGGCCCACTTCAGGATTCTTCCCCACAGTGTATTCTCCAGTCTAGCCTAGTTGTAAACTTCCCAAGAGATTTCTACTACAACCCAGTACACCCGTTGAGGCTTAACAGTCCTCTTATCTTCCTGGGAACCGCTTGCACTGCAGGGCAAATTCCACTGAATGTAATTTCCTTTTAAAAAATGAGGTCCTCCTTTCTTTTAGGAGACATAACATTGTAAGACTCACAAAGTGGTAGTTCACAATGTCAAGGAACTTTTCTTATATTTAGACTTAATTTTTCCCTTTACTCGTGTCATCCCATTTTTGCTAGTTATTACCATCTTATCCCCTCATGCCACCCTGTTCATATTTGGTATTCATGCCCTGTTGTACGCTGTTAACATGTCCTATATGCCTTTCCCTTGGTAATCATTTAGGAGCAGGTTTGGCCATGCCACACTGTTTAGTACCTTACCCTGAGCAATCCTGTTTCAATCAATGAGACTATCCATGGAGTAGGACAGAGAGAGATTAAGTAACTTGCATAAGGTTACATAGAAATTCTGTGGAAGACCCAGGAACTAAACACAGATCTTTTGAGTCCCAGTCCAGTGTCTTAACCACCGAAGTATCCATCCTTTCTGTCTCATTGTTATTTCTTGAGCTGAAATGGTTACATTTGCTTACTTTCACAGTGATATTATTACAGAAAGTTATCCTATAGGATGTTGTACCTTAAATTTTGATCAGTTCTATGTTAATATAACTACTTCATGAAATTTATAACACCAATAATTTTAATGTTACATATTTTTACACTGGTTATGCCCTCAAACTCTCAATCACTTGAAAATGTAGTGATTGAAATATTGCAGAAGTCTTTGATTCGGAAGTTATGTTGAAGACTATTCAAGTATAAATATGGTGGAGTGATTCAAAATTATTGGAGCACTCCAAATGTTTAAGCATGTTTCAGATAATTATAAATCATTCTACACTGTATATTCAAAACCCCATTCATTTCAGACAGCAGCCCTCTGAAAAATGTTGAGTGCTTCTGTTCAACTCTAGCACTTAGACCACTTAGTTTCGTATTATTTGTGAACTTAACAGCATTTTATATTGCAAATCTTGAACAACACTAAATGGACCTAAGATCAAAAGAGAGACTCAAATAATGTGTTTCATTTTGGTTTTCCTCTTCAGAAATTGTACTCCCCAAACAAGAGGTTTGGCAGTGGGATTGCTAGGGATGAAAAGGTAAATCCTATTACTAGTTTGACTCCTAACAAGTCCCCCCAAAATGCTCATCTGTTCTTAATATAAAGAATCAAAAGAAGAATAACCACATCCTTTTGTGCATTGACCAGGTAGGGCAAAAGTTAGTGGAATTAGCCCAAGACCATACACACATTGTCTTTCTGAAATCAAATTCTAAATCACTCCCATTCTCGCATTACACAACTGTGTTGCTGAGTCTTTGAAAAGTCTGAGGTCAATGAAGGTCTGACAATTTACACCACCTGAGGATCTGCCCCATGCAATCTTCATCAAGAAAAGCTTGTGCAAAGCTTCAAATCTTTGCTATGGTCAAACAGCTGTGAAGCTACTGTATGTTTAGGAAAGCATTACATTGGAGTCCTAGGTGGCTGAATTAGGGGAAAATCCATCTGTCATCTTGAATATAGTGTGTGAACTACCCCAGATATCATTACAAATGCCATGTCCTGTGCAGGTTGTGGGAGGAGAGACAGAAGAGAAAGGCAAAGGCCATATTGCTCTCCACAAAAAGATAACTTTGTCTCCTGAGATGGGTTAGGTTCTGTTGTTGATGAATTTGTGGATTATTTGTGGCTGGCACCCATACAAACCTAACTTTGTAGTAAGCTGAACCCTGTGTAATGTCTGTGGAGATCCAAAACAAATACAGTTTTGCCTTAGCATAATTTGTTTTGGTTCAATGAGGTTGCAGACGACAAGCCTAATTTTAGGTTATCCAGATGGAAAAGTTACATGTCACAAACCAGAGGGAGCAGTTCTGTTTGACCTTTCATATTGAAAGAGTGAGGGGAATGTGCCCATGGGGATATGTCAACCTACATAAAAAAGTTGAAATGGTCTAGTCTTCCAACTCTTTCGCCTGATCCCAAAGTGCAGATAGCAATGAAGAAAAGCAATCTTTGTGTAGGGTAAGTTCAGGATAGAAGGCGACCCAGAGAAAGCTGTGTGCGTGTGTGGAATGCTGGTACATAACAGACTAATTTGTAATGATGAATCAGCCAAGAAAGTGTGGTGATTAGTGATCTTGTTATCTTCAGGATGTCTTATTTTTGCATTATTGTTGCTAGAGAAGAAAAGTGACAGAAAGCAATTTAACTTTGATTTTTTTCTCCATTCTATATTTAAGGGATCTGGAGAATAACAGAACTGTAATAAATAGCAGATAGATATAGATATATCTTAACAGATGAAAAAAAGAAAACTGAAATCTCATAACAAAGGAAATAATGGATAAATGACTTTGTTTATATGCCACAAAATAGAAGAGACCTTATATGGTCATTCATCAGCCCATAGGCTGTTTTTGATTAGCAGTGATGCTGTCAGAACCTACTGCCAGATATTTGATTAAGC
This sequence comes from Eretmochelys imbricata, assembly GCF_965152235.1. Classification (NCBI taxonomy): domain Eukaryota; kingdom Metazoa; phylum Chordata; order Testudines; family Cheloniidae; genus Eretmochelys; species Eretmochelys imbricata. Next base: position 31,888,270 of record NC_135577.1, on the reverse strand, counting down.
AAAAAGTAACCAAAAAGTCACCAACAATAGACTGGACCTAATATAATTCCATTGAAACCATCGTGCATACACTCAGCAGAGGTCTTAGTGAAGAATTGATCCTATTCCATTGAAGTCAATGAGAGTTCCATCATTGACTTCCATCGGAGTAAGATCAGGCCCTAATTGTCCAGTGCCAGGGATTTTTTCCTCTTTACTTAATTGCATTAAAATGCTGAACACTTCACAGTGTGAAAGCAAAAATGATCACTTCTGCACACTGGATATTCATATTAGTTGATAATACTTGAACATTAATTAACTAAAGTGTCCTCTGCAGATTATCCCTACAATGTTGGTGCGTGGTTAGAAGGCAAAATTCTCCTTATACCGTAAATTAGGAAATGGCTTTAAAAGTCTGAACATAGATGGAACTTTCTAACTGGCTGTCAGTGATGTCATGGCCATGTCAATAACACCCTGTAAGTACAGGGATCTGACTTTCTTTTTTTCTCTTTAGTTTGGTTTATAAATTCCATTTCATAATAACAAAAAGACACTGAAAGGAAAGTTGTCAGTGTTTTGCCTTAGAATACCACCCAAGGCATATAATAATCATCTGGAAATGCACTGCATGTCATGTCTTATTGCTTAGATATTGGCTTGAAAAAGCTGCCTTAGTAGACAGGATGATATAAGTGCTCCATAGGAATGGACTCTGAAGGAAGGGGAAAATACAGCTACATGCTCAGCTTCCATAACAGCAGAATCCAGGCACAGTTCCAATTAAAGCTCAAACATATGGATACAGTGGAACAATAGCCTCTATTTTTTAATGTTGATCACATCATCACACACAAATAGTACCAACCCTGGGACAGGCTCATGAATCTGCAGTGCACATTACCCCAAGTGTTGGACATGTTCAGTGCACAGTTGTGCCTTGTCTTACTTTATGAATATCCCCGAGAGTTTTCCTAGAATCTTTCTCATTTTTCCTTTAGAAAGTAAGCTGAGTTAGGTGAAGGATCTAACTCAGCCTTCTATCTATCTTAGGTACTTATATGGCTCCATCACTGCAGTATCTGAACCTGTCACCATCTTTAATGTATTTATGCTCACAACATGCTGGTACTATTATCCCCATTTTACAGATGGATAACTAAGGCACAGTGACTTTCCCAACGTAACCCAGGAAGTCTGTGGCAGAACAGGGACTTCTGAACCAATGTGTCTCAAGTCTGAGGCTAGTACCCTAACCACTGGACAATCCTGACTCTCCAAGGAACTTGATGCCCTCAAGTGATCAATGCATGGCCTTAAGTGGCAGTGTTAACTTCTGAAGGCTGCAGTGTTCCAGTGTTGGGGGAACGGAAAAAATGGAAGCATGTCGAGATAAAGGATGGAACAGAGAAGTGTCATCTTTGCGGTATCATTTCCCCCCCCTCCACCTCCTCTCTTGTGAAAGCTCCTCTCTTGATGCAGTTTGGAATCTGGAGCCCAGAAAGGGGCGGACTGCTGAGAAGCAAGACTTCTGAGGGGATGGCCACTCTGTGGCACTGTATACAACCAGCCCCATAGGAATTCAGTGGGCTTTGGAAAGATTCTGATTGACTGGAATGGTACAGGATCAGGACCTTAATTCTGACCATGCAGCATGAGTTTATCATAGAATCATAGGACTGGAAGGGACCTCAAGAGGCAGTCATGGCAGGACTAAGTATTATCTAGTCCATCCCTTTACATGCTTTCTTCTTCCATGAAGTGTGCAACCAGCAAGGGAGAGTGTGAGGGGAAGCCTGCTACATTTGCCTGGGGATGGACAGATCAGACCACATTTTTTCCCAGTAGAAGAATGCAAAGGAAACTCCATAAGTGCAATGATGCCGATTTTCCTAAGCATTTATATAATAGCCTGCATAGTGGACAGTTGACACTTCGTCCCTTACTCTATCTTATTCCTGCTTTTCCTGCTTTCTTCATCTGTCCACTCTTTTCCCTCATTCAAACCTCCTGCCACCTCACTTCATTTTGTTTTTTCTCCCTCCACATGTACAAACACCCATAATCTTCCTCTTATAGCCAAACACACCAGCTTCTCAGATTGCACCTTTTGAAGGAATTGAAGAGTAGGGAGGGCAGCATCCTGCCTCAACTACCTCTGCTTCTAACATAGCCTGCCTTGAAACCAGGTCAGTATCCATGCGCCAGCAGAAGAGGCATCTTATGTGACTTCGGGCACAGATGTCAAACTTGCACTCCCTGATCTGCAGTATTGGCACCGAAGTGATACTTTGTCATAGTTCTCTTTTCCTCTTAGTATGATAAGTCTCCATGGAAGCCTACTTGCATAATGTTCTCATTTTTTCTCTACATCGCTGTGCTCTTTTCTTCCATGTCTATTGATATCTAGTACATTGGATATCCATTTTTTCCTGTTAAGATTCCATGTTACCCTTCACTCTGTGATCCGCTGTAGTGTACAGTGCATGAGTAGGATCTTTCTCCCATCTTTGGCTCACTGAACTCATTGCAGAGGATCAGGATTCCAGAAGGACTTTTCTGTTTATGTGTTTCTTGCAAACCCCATAGGGAGAATATATGTATGGGCCATATGCACCTCTTGTGAACAATTCTAATAATAAATTCCCTTGCTCATTTGTCAGCTATAATTTTAGCAGGCTAATTAATACATGTATATTCAAATTACTGAATCAATATCTAAATGATGGAAAGAAACCCAGACATGCTTTGTCATTTTTTTTTAAGATGCAGTATTACTTGTTTCAAGCAAAGCTGGTGACATTCCAATGTTTTTCTGATAAGCGTATTAACCAAGACCAAAGACCATGGGAACAAAAAGAAAATGGCATTGTAGATTACGCAAGAAAGCTATTTGTTTTCATTCCTTTGCAAGATGAGTGGTATTGCAGGATGATATAGACCAGAACTCATTGTTAATGCATTTTTGCTCAGAAGTTCTCAGAATGAAATGGGTCTCTGGAAATTTAGCTTTCAGACAAGGTCAAGGGCAACAAAATGCTTCTGGCCACTGTCCTTCAGCCTAGCAGACTAGTCCATATTTTTCTCATACGCTAGCTGGGAATATGAAAAGAAAAAATTAGCTTCAGCATCCACATTTAAATTCACTCTAAGAAAGTGGACGATTGCAAGTTATATGATATTGGTTAAAAGGGATACAGGCAATTTTAAATCTAGTCCATTTCAGAAACTGAGTTAAAAGAAGCTGCAGATATTACATCTTCCCCTTTGTCCCTCTGCCAAGTTTGTTGTTGTATATGTTGTTTCCTATATTTTTTTCTAAAGTTTTTCTCTCCCTGTTGCTGTGTGAAAGACCCACCCCAAAAAGGAAAACTAATGGATGAATGATCTCGCCACCCCATTGGTATAATAGAAGAGTTTTGCACCTAAAGTCAGAATTCAGCCACTTTTTTTAGATATAAAGTATACAGTATAATTTCCAAAATTACAGTACTTGCTCTCTGAATATAGAATATTTTTGAGAATTTACAAGTAAATTGGTTAATTAGTTAAAATTAATTTTAAAATGAATCATTTACGAAATTTGATTTCAAATTTTTTGTATCCTAGTGCTCTTAATAACAGAATATTGCAGATCATTCAAACTTCTATAGGTACTTAGTGAAATCTTGTACATAGACTACATTTGAAGAATATTTTTTAGGATACTTAGTAACTTCTTTACTGTCATTCTTCATAAATGGAAGTTTTTTCTTCAACTGATGCTAGCATATAATGTTCTTCTATAGAGGATGTCATGAAGTATTGCCCTCTTTCAAAATGGCTGCCATTGCCTTTATTTTCAAAGGGACTGAGTCTACAGGACTACTTAGCAAAGATGGCCATTTTCAATATGGCTTCTCACTAATCGCAATGTAAATGAAGCCCATTACCCTCAGGAAAGATGGGAATCCCGAGCAGTTTATATAGTCTTAACTGCAACATGTACTGACACCCTGAGGAAAAGAAAAATGGGGGGAAAACGTAATGTGTGTTTAGATTAAGCTGCAGTTTTAATCAGGAGCTGCAAACATAGTATGCATGGATCATAATTGTATGGTTATTGCATAGCATCACTACTGGGTAGCATTAAATTATTGGGGGGGGCTTTTAAAGTGTATTTTCATTTGTTTTTCTTTATTTTTTTAATCGAACCTTAACTCTGATTTTCATGGGTTGATAATGCTTGTTTGAGGGATGATTACAATATCTATGTGATGTTTTAAACCATTAACTACTGAGATGTACTCCAGTTTAACATAGTTTTTGTCTGAGAATTAAATATACTACCCCATGATTTGCAGCAGACCATACTGAAAATTCAGCTCAGATGTTGGCTAACTCAGTCATTCCAGACCCCAGAGAGATGTAAAAATGTGAAGGAAGTGTGGTCTGGTGGAGAGGGCACTGGACTGTGAGTCAGAAGACCTGGGTATTATTATCAGCTGTATGATCTTGGGCAAACCTTTTCTTGTCTCTATGCATGTTTCCCCTCCCACCTTTTGTCTTTCTTGTTTATTAAATTGTAAGCACATTGTCCCAGTTTTTGAAAGGTATTTAGGTAGGTATCTAGGGGCCTAAATCTCATTTTCAAAGAGATTTAGGCACATAGGGGCCAAAATTGCATTGATAGTTGATGGAATTTAGGGTCCCAAGAGCTTTTCAAAATGAGACAGGCTCTTAAATCAGTTAAGCATCACAAAACTGAGCACAGCGATGCCTAAACACCTTTACAAATCTGAGGCTTTGGGTCAGGGGCAGTCTCTCATTATGTGTTTGTGCATTGCCTAGCATTATGAAGCTCCTAACTCAACTGGATCTCGAAGAACTACCATAATATAAGTACAGTAATTAATAATAATTATAGATCCATAGTCAGGCCATTATTTGCTTACAGCACAAATAGCAACTGAATCCACACACAAGTAGCACAGTGAGAAACAGGCAAAATCCTTTCTTTTCCCTTCCTCAATAGAGAAGAAAATGTAGGCCAGATATGGCAAGCAGTATCTAGACTGTCTGATATGACTTGCACTTGCTTTGAGTGTCTTGGCTACATAGATATTTATTATGGTTCTGGTGTATAAAGTAGGTTACCTTAAAAGGAGCTATCTCCATTGGCTTGGGAATGTGACTTTCTCTCATAAATTGTTTGAGGGAATCAATAGAACTAAACAGGCTTTATGGAAACCAGCAAAGACCATATGCTGGTCATGTGCCTCAGAGAAAAAAAAAAGTCAATCTGTTAGAAGTGGGAATGCTTTAAATTAAATGCAAGCCAGTATCCAAATAAATCTTAGAGAGCTCAATGCTGGAATCAGGCTGGCATAGTATATTAACTTAACCACTGAAAAATGACTCCTGGTGCAGTCAATGTCTTCAAGGGGAGACTTTACAAAGTATGGGTGGATACCTGCCAAGAAAGCATCCTTCTTACACAAGGAATATATATGTAAAAGACTACTTTTTTGTGGATGTCATTGGAATCCATCAGTTCTAAGTCAAACATCCCATGCTGGCTTAGAGTTAGATTGTTAGTTAGCATTTCTCCATGAGAGAGGCAAGGTGGGTGAGGGAATATTTTTTACTGGACCAAATTCTGTTGGTGAAAGAGGCACGGTTTCAAGCTACACAGAGCTTTTCTTCAGATATCTGGAGCTTGAAAGCTTGTGTTGCTCACCAGCAGAAGTTGGTCCAATAAAAGTTATTCCCTCACCCATCTTGTCTCTCTGACATCCTAGGACCAACAAGGCTACAACAACATTGCAAACACATATTTTTCCATAGCAGATGAATATAACGTGCTTTCTGCATAAGCTGAGGACCATAGAGTGGGATTCCCTGCAATAAGACATCTTTTGCCAAAAGTAAAGTGCAGATATATTTCCAGCATGTAAAGAGGAAGTTGAATCAAATTGTCTTATTGTTTCCTTATATTCAATATGGTGGATAGTATATTTTGAAGTATTTTGACTCTTTCGTAGTATAAACAAGTATTACGTTTCCTATGGTATATTTTAAGACATGATCAGCATGAAACAGTCATGGAGGAAAATGCACAAAATGAAAGGTATTTATGTCAAGGAAGAGGGGACTAAACATTCGAAAGTGACTATTTTGAATGCTCAAATTGGGGCTAGATTTTCAGAGGCTGGTTGCTCAGAGCTTTCTGATATTAGGTCCCTTTAACGCCCTTCATGTTTGGGCATCCCAAATCACCAGTCAGCTTTGGAAAATCTGTGCCAAAGTATATTTCTTCAGCTATACCATCTTGGATTGTGGTTTTATTAGATCAAGCAGTTAAGCAAAGTCATGCCTGATCGTGTGTGACTGCTGCAGGAGTGAAGAAGTGGAACTGGTGATCAGTTCTGAAGAAATCCTACAGCATGATGTTGAGAAAATCTCTGCTGGGTAAAAGAGAGATTATGTAAGGTCTTGACTCATTTGCAGTCCAGTGGCACTTTATATAGAGGATAGCTATTATTCCTGGTTGTTTGGCTGAATTTCAGAGTGGTATGTACATTTTGTTATGCGTAAATTCCCTGTAGTTTCTCTTTGGTAAGTAAAATTATTTGCATCTTGACTGTAATTCTTGCTGTGTATGCTGCTATAAAATAGCTGCTGAATTCTACCCTTGAGGTGACTGCACTTTGGAGATTGTCAAGTGTTTCTGGCATGCGGCACTTATAATGCACTTTGTAATCCGGTGTGGTTGAAAGGTGCCATATAATTGTAAAATTTAATTTCCTTTCAATTACTAGTTGATTACATTTGATGAACTCCAACATTGTTTCCTCCATGCAGATTATGAGTCAACACAGTCAATGAGCTGTGAAATTCTCTCATACACTGAAACAATAGCCAATGATTAAAGAACAGCTAATCTGTTCATTACAAACGAATCCCACCGATCATTAGAAAGTGAGGGAATCACATAGCTTCCTACTGCCCATAGGTTTGCCAAGAATAGATTGATGGTTACAGGTAAATATGATCACTGCTTGTTGATATTGTCCCAAAAGGAAATTTCAAAAACTAACAAAAAACATGAATTAAGGAGCTAGAAAACACATGTGTTTTGAGGAGGTATATTGTAATGTTGAACAAGACACAAAGTGTCCATCACGACATTTATGTAGGAAGGTCTTTGACTGGCTAGCTGGAAGAAGGGTACTGGCTCTCTAAATGGGTGGAAAAGAAGGGGAAAGTTGACAGGAATGGAGAGGAAGGGCAGGAATTGGAAGCAGATGGGGCCAGGTCACTAGAAGTCGCTGCACTGCCATTCCTGTTAACTGGAAGAGTGGAAACAGAGAGGCAGTATTTATACACCAAGCAGCCCTGGAAAGGCCCTCTTTTACCAGGATCATGCTGGCATCACCCATGAACATGGCAGCAGAACTGGATCCCATCTTGAACTGCTTTAGGCATTATGCTAGTTGCTCTTTTCCTTGGGAGGCTGGGAAGGAATATTTTCCTCATTGCCAGAATGGCTGAGGTAGGGTGGGTTTTTCCCCATCCCCACAGCAGGAGTAGATGGGGGTTACGTTATAACATTGCAATTTAGTACATAACACTTTTGGCAGATGTCCAGTGCAGGTATTCAGTGTGGAAAGCTTATGGTTAATGGCTAAAATGGATTTAAAGGAAAGCATCCCTTAGGGGAGCTGAGGAAGGAGGGTTTGGGGATCTTACATCTCATACAATGGAGAGCCAACCCCCTCCTTTTCCTAACCCTCTTTAAGGGAGCTGAGGAAACTGGTTTGGGGCTCCTACATCTGGAACAGTAGGAAGTTGACCCCATCTCTTTATAGCCTCCTTTCGCCTCACACAAGCGAAGAGTGACAGGGTCCCAGAAGTTGGATAGCTGGGAACTGGTTGGGGATTGTGTGGAAATTATTAAGGAAAAGATCATGACCTGCACTGTACAATTTGTTGCCAGGAACTCCCTGAATAACGTTGCAGCCTACCACATCCATTGTCACCTGTCTTTCTTTCAGCATGGCCGAACAACGTGATCTCTACCACAGATTACATTTACTGTGTGTATGTTCGGTGGCATTGATACATTTAATGTGAATATTTATAACTTACAACTTTCATGGATGATAAAGATTATGCCGAAGTATATTATTGTGGTACCCAGACTTTGCCAGTATTGCATAAACCAGGTAAGTGTTCATCAGTCAACCCACTTATGAGGCACACAGGCTGTTAGGCAGTCTGAGAATCAGAGAACTAGAAGGAGCTGCAGTATTTGTCCAGCAGCCTACTTAAAGATCTACTTTTGGATTCATTACACACACAGTCCGGTGTCATCTTCACCATGAGAGAACACAGCCGTGCTATAACCTGAGAGGGAATGAGAAGATATTTACAGTGAGCACCTGGTTCTTGGTCAGCTAACTCCACTTCTTTTTCTTCCTGGGAGTAAGGGTGCAATGATGATTTTGTAGTTCAGCCATTAGCCTGGGACTCTTTCAGAAGATCTGGGTTAGGTGCCCATCTTTGCCCCAGATTGCCTGTGTCATGTTAAGTAAACCACTTAATCTCTCTGTGTCATGGTTCTCCCCTCTCTTAAAAGGGGTAATAATTCCTTTCTCCTAATCCTTGTCTGTTTCAACTATTTAGCTAGCAAACTGTTCAGGGTAGTCACTGTTTCTACAGTGACTAATGCCAGGGGGTGGTAATGTGTGTCAGCTCCTTTTGTTGTTATTGTAATATAAATACTAAGGCATCTGCAGAGTACTGTACTATTTTTGTCCACCAGCACCCCTGGGGGATAAAGTCAGGCCATCTGTGTTTGTAGAAGAAAAAGTACAACGAATTGGTAAGATCATAAGTGTCCTTGTGGGTTATGGTGTTGCTAACATTATTATTTATTTTTCATTTAATAGGATTTTTAATGATCTAGTTTTCCAATTAACAGGCCAAGTATGAGAGATGGTTTCATGGTTCATGTCCTATTGAATCACCATCTCCAGTGCAGTAAAGGCAAAAGGCGTACTCTGCTTCCAACTAGTTAAGTGAGGGAGATGAAAATAGTGAAAAACATACTATAATGGACATAATCTGTCAGAAGGAGGAGAGTCAATGCGTTGTCATCTCCACTGCTTCCTATCTGGAGGAAACCTATTCCCAGGAACACTATGTTCAGGGGTGCGTGGTGGGACAGAGAAGGGGTACAGCTGGAGGAAAACTGCTGTACTTAGCACCCCTACCTCACAAGTACTGCCCAGTAAAACTGAACAGATGTGCTTACTGGAATGGACAGTGATCTTTTCAGGATGAATTCCTGTAGGTTCCTGCTATTCATATTCAATCTCTTCTGATGGGGGTTGCAGTGAAGGCCTGGCAAAGGCAGAGACATTGGCAGCATTACCCCAACACCTGTCCCAGGGCTGTGAGGGTGGATTTCACCACCTCAATCACACCACTCTCCACCCATATGAAGCTCAATACTGGTGATATATATGCGCTGAATGAATTTCACCCAAAGTGACTTACTGGTTCAGAACCTCAAGTGCATAATCCATCACAGAAGTGCTGAAACGATGCCAGTTTACAGCAGCTCAGGATCTGGCACTTGTTTTGTTTTTTTCATTCAGCCAATTGATCTATGTCTGGATGATCTTGAATTAATTGGGCAAATAATAGGGAGATTGGGGAAAAGCTTTAGCACGAAGTTCTTCAGCAAACCATGAAATTCATTTCCATAACTGGGTGCCAATCTAGAGGAAGCAAAGTGTTTCACATTCCATTTTCACAAAAGGTTCAGGTCCCAATTTAGAAAAGCACTTACACATGTATTTAAGTCCATTCCTGTTCAGCATAGCATGTAAGCAGGTACTTAAGTCCCCGTGAAGCTTATACTTAAAGTTAAGCATGTGCTTAATGACCTCAGTGAACTAACATTTTACATGAGATTTTTGAATAGTTTTGTTTCATGTTTGAACTTTGAAGCCTTAGTTTTTAGGGCAGGGTAATGAAAGTTAGCACCACTCTACTTTCCCAGCTGCCAATGAGTTTCCAAGAATTCAGACCTGGAGCTACTCCTGTGAAAAGGTGGTTAACCTTTAGTTTACTTCATAGAAATCAGAGATGTAAAATGTCTGTTAAGTCATCTGTTCCATGATCCTGCAAGTGCATGATTGCTATTCATGTATCTATATATTCTTTTTAATAGACGACAAGTTAAGTAACGTACTCATTTTTGCTATGAACAGTCTAACACATCTAATTTCTGTAATTTCTACCTATGGTTTTCCTCTTAAAGGTAATTTGTTTCCTTTCAAGTAATTATGAACAGTACATCCTTATGCACATTTAGCCAACGAAAAGACTGATAACTAACTAGTTTGATTCCACTCTTATCAACATTTTATGGAAATTTGAAGAGAAAACATCACACTGGGGCCTTTAGAGTTACTTTAAGTTGTTTTGAATAAATAACTGAGTCTCTTATCACTGTTATGATTAGAACAGCTAGACAAAATCCACTGCAATGTGCGATGCATCCATTTTTATACTAAGACCCATCAAGGTCCTGTCTGTTCCATTTATTCTTACAGTGTTTAATGATATTTTTGCAGAGGTAAGTGAATAATATTTTGGAGATCTGCTTAAAACCTTTATTATATCAGAATAGTATTATTTGAACCAATACTGAGCAGGATCTGGTGTTTGGTGAAATATATTTTAATTAGATGTACCAAACATTACTCATTCACCATCAATTCATTTAGCAGGTTCATTTTCTATTACCTTTTCCATTTTGCATATTGGAAATGTATTCCTTTCCCAAATGCATTCCTTTTTTTTTTTTTTTTTGGAAACACATTGAGGAACTATATGAGCTTTGAGTGAACAAGAACTTCAGAACCCCTTAGCCACTTAATATGGCCCCGATCTTGTGCAGTGTTTTTCGTGTGGGAGCAGGGGTCTGTCGCATCACAGCAACTGACGGGATCAAGGTCTAAATTACGATGCAGAATGCAGACTGTTTTGAAATGGTATGTAAAAAAAGCATTAACCAATAGAGCTGGTTGGGAATTTTTCAACAAAACATATTTTTTTTGTGTTGGAAAATGCTAATTTGTTGAATCAAAACTTTTTGAGGAAACATCAGTTTTGATGAAAATTTTGTTGGGAAGGTTCCTACAGGTCCAGGACGGACTTTCTGGTGAGAGTGCAGCCCAGACTAGCCAAACGGCTTCTGCTTAGGAGACTCACGTGGGATATGGGAGATCAAGCTTTAAGTTTCTTCTCTACCTGAATTGGAGTCAATCATTCTGTGGTCCAATGACTAGTTTATCCTTTATACAAGGTGGAACAGCTCTAACCAGAGAGACTGACTCTATAAACTTGTAGTTTGAGCACTACTCTCTGGTGTGTTATTTCATGAAAGGGGCTCAGTTCCGTTTCCATCAAAAGGAAAACAACTTTCAAAAACTTGACATTTTTTGTAAAGCAGAAATGTTGTTTCTGGGTCAGTCCCACCTGTTTATTTCTTACTTTAGAAAAGTAATACTTGGAACTTACATAGCACCTTTCCTCCAAGGAGCTCAAAATCAGAGTACATTCTAAACATTCAGTAAGGCTCGTAATATTGCTTTGAAGTAGATAAATATCACTGTACCCACCCACTTGACAGACAGGCCAACAGATTCTCAGTGACTAGCCCAAGATCTGACAGCAAGTCTGTGGCAAATCTGGAAATATAACCCAGAGTCTGACTCCCACTCTTCTCACCTAACCACGAGGCCACACACGTTTCTATTGTAATACTTTGCATGTACATATAGTATTTTCTATCAGAAGATGTCAAAACACCTTATAAACATTGAAAAATTAAGTGCAAAACTCCCATTGTATTCAATAGGGGTGGGAGTTTACCATAGGAGACTGGCATATAGTTGTAGACCCCATACTGCAACCCTTCCTCGCATGAGTATTCTCTCCTGTTGGCTTCAGTGACCTCTATGTGACTTTTCCAAAGTCAGACAGGGTGACTATGGCAGAGCTGAGAGTCAAATGTAGATCTTCAGACGCCCAATTCTGTATCTTAAAGCAAGGCCATGCTGCTTTGCTTTTATATTATATATTTATTTAGATACATAGTCTTGTACTTCCTTCTTGTTTTAAAATTCTACTGCAACCTGCTACTTTTGTGTACCTGTGATGAAGAACAGGCTACAAGTTCAAACACTGGCCATCCTGAATGATGTTGCAGGTAGAAGGAAGGTAATTGGAATTACAACAGAGAGAGAGAGAGATGCATAAACATATTGTCCTTGTCAATAAATTACCAACCGGAATAACTTAACAAGAAAATACACTATATACCTATTTTCCTGTTCTATGATAAGCAATATGGTGGGAATAATTCTCTGGTATTCGAGCTACATTCTGTGTCCGTGGGATGGTAATGAGTCACACATGAGTAATTTCACAGAATAAAGAGTAAGATTAGATTACTCTTCTTAATAAAGTAACCATATTTTAGATGAGAACGATTTGTCCATTAATCAAGATTATTTATGTAGTGCCAAGCAGCCTCTTCTTTTTAAATATTCCACATTGAAAATACTGCAGCTTCCACACAAACCTTCCGAGCAAGTGAGTACATAAGTGAGCTTCTGTGTAAGATTTCTTTATCTGTTAATAGAAATATTCCAGCATTGGGTGTTAACCTGAAGCCAAACCTGGCCTTATGTTTACCTCTTTTAACGTGAAACAGGGCCTAAGATATTTCCCCTGAAAAATCTGTCAGTATAAAAGAGGAGGGGAAAACATTCTGGAGCACAGTGAATGAAAGATGTGGCTGAGACACTGAACTAGGATTCAGAAAATCTGGATTCTGACCCTGGCACTTTGTCTGATTTTGGGCAGGCTGGTGCCAGATTATGAACGCTTTAATCATATTGGTAGACCAATTACTCTTTGCATACTCCTATCTGAATAAAAGGGATAATAAAGCTTCAATACCTCCTAATGTTATGAGGATAAATTAATTAATGCATACAGTGCTCAGATGTTAAGGTGAAGAGCACAACAGAGAAGCTTACAGAATAATATATACAATAATGAGAAGTACCATTTCTCTGCAAAAATAATAGTTACATATTTATTGCCTTTCAATTATTCCCATAAAAATGTGTTCAGCTTACTAGTATAAACTGAAAAGACAAGGGCCTGATTCTCTACTGCACTCAGTTTCCACTAGGCACAACAAAGATGGAGCAATCTCAGATCTAATTACAAGTCCCTGATTCTTTGCCCCAGTCATGGCCCTGTTGCACATTAGAGCAGCCTGGTTGCTGCTCTAACTTGCTTCAGTTGGCAACTGTCTCTAAGGAGGCATCTGCTAACTGAGCATAGCTGAAATGTAATGTACTCCAGACACTTCTGCTCCCTGCACAATGGTGCACCTGCTATGTACTCCCTACCCTAGGAATATCCCTAGCAAGGAAGGTAGGGCTGGATTAGATCACCTCTGCATCACAATAGTAACCCAGAGAATCTGAGCTGTTTTTTCTAATACCCATCTGCAAGCTCAGCCTGGGATCTGTGTTCATTTTGGCTCGGTTATCATCACCAATAATACAGATTCTGCAACGGGAACATAGTGAACAAGTCTGTTGGTGATGCAGGACTCAAAATAGTCCCGCTCATTTTCTTTTAGCTATACTGGGTCTGCAGAGCTAAGTAAATTAATCTGTTTATTCATTTCTGAATATTAGTGACATAATACCAGATTTTTTTCAGCATATCTGAAGTCAGTTCAGAGGTGTCCATCAATGGACACCTTCCATTTGGTCCAAAATCTACCAAGGCTTGTCTCATAATAAATTCGGTGTATATGTTAAAAGAGTTTGGGGACAAAATACACACTTGTCTCACACCCTCCCCAGTGGAAAACCATTCACTATCACTTTTTGCTATTCAGTCTATTGTTATCTCTGAAGACCTAGGAGCAGAGAAAAATAGTGAAAATAGTAATAGTAAAAATATTACAACTTCTTTTTATTACTGAAGTAAGCAGCAATGCCTGTGAGTACCCATGGGGAAGAGATCTGTTTATTACAACTTTTACTTAGTAACTTTTTCAGACCATAACTACATTTAATAATTGTAGATGAAATACTGGCTTTACATTTAAAAAAAATGTTGACAGAATATTTTTTTTCCACATAGGGAACCTGCTTGCTTACATAATTCTAAATGTATGTAACAGTCCTCTCCCAATCAAGGTTTTGAAGTAGTAACACAGCAGCAATGGTTTACATCATATGCCTTTGGGTACTATCAGTTCTTTATCTCAGGACATAATTGAGATGGTCTACAATTTAAAAAAGGATGCAATCTCTGAAGACTCTAAATTAACCTCTGTCAGTATTGACAGGTAAGTGTCTGTCTGAAGATCTAGGTTTGTCAACTGCTTTGTCATCTCCCCTTAAAAGTCGTTTGCAATGTAGCCAGTCCACCTCCTGTCTCTATTAAACACATGGTAGATTGATGAGAGCTTAATTTCCAACCGGAAAGATAGGTTTAGCTATTATTCCTAATTTGGGTCAGATCTGTAAGTGATGTTCCAGCCAGACTGATATTTCTAGAGGATTTCTTCAGGGATGGCCTTATCAGTCAACTCTTCACTTTTATTTACTTTAGCAGTTGCTTTAAAAAATTCATTCCAACATCTGACTAAAGTCAAGAGAGAGGAGTAAATGTATCTGCTCTATCTCATTAGTTAACAGAGACATACAATGATTTGATATCATTTTCTTGATGTCAGACACTCTGTTATAATTAAGCACAGACCATCATCAATTTTCTGCCAAAGCGACCTGAAAAGTTGAAAGGTCTTTTGTGTTTAATAAAATCCAATCCAATTAAGATGAACATTTTGGGCCAAATATTCTGCTGTTGTAAATAGTCCTAGCACCATTGAAGTCAATGGAACGTCAGATATTTACATCAACAGAGAATTTGCCCCATTATGTGTATGCCATTTATATTTTAACGACAAAAGCTGCAACTCAGGACTTTCTCCTCAATTACTGCTTTAATGCCACTAGTGAGAGCCAAGGAACTTCTGATGTAACTCATTTAATAAATGAGTGGCGTTGCTGTCTTAAAGGAAATAAAATATCCTGACTTTGACCAAAGTCACAAATATGTCCTGAGAATAGCAGACAGGGTATATTCCCACAGTGAGTTAGATAGGCTGGCGCACTCCTGACTGAAACACACCAGCTAATGTTATAAATTACAAGTTTTAAAATCCTATTGTGGAATGTCAAAGGGTGTGTATTTGTGTAGGCCCTGAGTCAGCAACGCATTTAAGCAAGTGCTTAAGCCTCGTAAAAGTCAGTGGGATTTAAATATGTTTTTTGCTACATAAGGAAGCTTTGCTGAATTAGAGCCTTCAGGTCTAGTGTAACAGGGTATCTGAGAGATGGGACAAAGATTTTCCAAAGAGATTAATAATTTGTTTGGTTCCCAATTTGAGACGCCTTAAAAGATTTTCAGAGAATGAGAATTTGAGCTACCTAAAATTACTAAAAAGAAAAGGAGGTCTTGTGGCACCTTAGAGACTAACAAATTTATTTTAGCATAAGCTTTCGTGAGCTACAGCTCACTTCAATTGCTAGTCACTTTCGTATACATACACACACACACACACATATTTAATCTTTATTTAAAATTTATACTTCTAGTTGTTTGGGAATTTATTATTAGCACTGCACCAGAAGCACAGCTGGTGGAAAGCAACGTGTCTGTACTGACCATGTCTGTACACTGATATACACCAGCTGAGGATCTGTCTTCAAATATCTATTTCTGGCATAATAGGTGTGCATGATTTTCGGAAGGTGAATTTCTCCCAGAGAATTTCACATTTGAGTGCAAATGAGTATTAGCGCACACATTGAGAAATTCTGTGTCTATGTGCCCAATATGTACATGAAAATACTTGCTTATGTGCACAGATCCGGACACGATGGATGCATCTTTTGAAGAAGCATTGATTGTCTCCATCCTTGAAAATTTAGTCCATAACATAGACTAGAAAAAGTCAAAAGCTCTAATGACTGGTTCTAATATTAAACCTAAATATTAGCTAGATAAGGACGAGCTAAATATATTTGTTTATGCTGTATATACTTTTATTTATGTGGGGTATTTCTGCATTTATGAAGACCATGACATGCGATGAAGGGAGCAAATTACAGTCGGTGTCATAAAGCTAGCGTTGAAGAGAGAAGCTGCCCAACTGCAGAACAAAGTGTGTTGCCAAAATGCTACATCAGGTGAGTAGGTGAACAAAATGTGACTACCTGAAGAGAGGGGCTCAGCCCATGTCTATGGGGAAATGGGATAGGGTAGGTTGGGAAGCCCTCTACTTGTGAGAAATTTTAAAACTCTTTGGTCTCTAATCTAAGAAAACCTAAGTGTTTTAAAAGTCTTGCTAAAGTTAACAAGCAAAACATCATCATGGTTTCAGTTATCAGGTCTGATACTTCCCTTGTAAGCTTTTTTTCCCAACCATTGCTGTGTTTCACTTGTAATACCTTCACAGGATTTAGGTGCTGTTTCTACTCCAGTAAATTTTCATCACTGAGGGGATGTCTTTTTTGAAGCCTCTCTGCAGAACACCTTGAGTAAAAAATGTTAAAGCACCTAAGTGAGCTAGGAGCATAAGTCCAATTTTGAAAAGTGTCTTTTCACTGATGGCCAGATTTTTAAAGGTTTTTTCAGTGCCCGAAGATGAATATAGACACTTAGTGGGATTCATGAAAGGGCTCGGGCACCTAACTTTCACTGATTTTAATGGGAATTGGATGCCTAGCCACTTTTGAAAATTTAACTAAGTGCATATTTGCATCTTTAGGCACTGAAATACCTCTAAAAGCCTGTCCTTTAGGAGCCTAAATCTCATCAAAAGTCAATATGGGACTTAGGCTCCAAGCCCAAGTTCACTTAGACACTTCTGAAAATGTTACTCCTTGTCAACTACCAGTGTAGCTGTACTACTGTTTGGAGCTGTGGTAGGAACTCTGGGATGCATGCCGAGAAGACGTTGTTATTAACACAACACAACATTATGTGTCCATATGGGGATAAGAGCAAGCCTGCTAAATTCAAATGGGGATGCACTGATTTGTGTTTACTTGACTTAGTTATTGTGAACATAGTTAAGTATAGTCATGGTAATAAGCATAGACAAACCCCAAAGGTAGATAAGGGCAAGGCCTATTAAAGTAACCAAGGCTAAACCTTGATTAGCTAAAATGGTGCAAACCCTGGCGTATCCATGTGCGCACATAGATGAGTACTCTGCATCTACAGCAGTTGCTGACCACCAGTGGCTAAATTGGGGGTATGCCTGAATGTAAACTGGGCTGTCATAAATATAAAGGGAAGGGTAAACCCCTTTGAAATCCCTCCTGGCCAGGGGAAAGCTCCTCTCACCTGTAAAGGGTTAAGAAGCTAAAGGTAACCTCGCTGGCACCTGACCAAAATGACCAATGAGGGGACAAGATACTTTCAAAAGCTGGGAGGAGGGAGAGAAACAAAGGGTCTGTGTCTGTCTGTATGCTGTGCTTGGCCAGGGATAGACCAGGAATGGAGTCTTAGAACTTTTAGTAAGTAATCTAGCTAGGTATGTGTTAGATTATGATTTCTTTAAATGGCTGAGAAAAGAATTGTGCTGAATAGAATAACTATTTCTGTCTGTGTATCTTTTTTGTAACTTAAGGTTTTGCCTAGAGGGGTTCTCTATGTTTTTGAATCTAATTACCCTGTAAGATATCTACCATCCTGATTTTACAGGGGGGATTTCTTCATTTCTATTTACTTCTATTTTCTATTAAAAGTCTTCTTGTAAAAAACTGAATGTTTTTTCATTGTTCTCAGATCCAAGGGTTTGGGTCTGTGGTCACCTATGCAAATTGGTGAGGCTTTTTATCCAACATTTCCCAGGAAAGAGGGGGTGCAAGTGTTGGGAGGATTGTTCATTGTTCTTAAGATCCAAGGGTCTGGGTCTGTAGTCACCTAGGCAAATTGGTGAGGCTTTTTACCAAACCTTGTCCAGGAAGTGGGGTGCAGGGTTTTGGGAAGTATTTTGGGGGGAAAGACGCGTCCAAACAGCTCTTCCCCAGTAACCAGTATTAGTTTGGTGGTGGTAGCGGCCATTCCAAGGACCACGGGTGGAATACTTTGTACCTTGGGGAAGTTTTGACCTAAGCTGGTAAAGATAAGCTTAGGAGGTTTTTCATGCAGGTCCCCACATCTGTACCCTAGAGTTCAGAGTGGGGGAGGAACCTTGACATGGTGGCATAGTGGTGGGATTAACCTGAAATCATTTTGAGATCCAGTTGAGATTTTTTGAACTAGAAATACAGATTTTAAAAAGGAATTTTTTTTTTCCTTTGGAAAGCAGTTGAAACTGAAAGCAGATTGTTTTTCTCTGCTTTGTGGCCAAGCAGAGACAAAAGGGGATTATCTTGTGAATTGCAGGTTTTCTTTGCCTGGAGGCAGGGTACTTAACTCCTGCAGGGAAATTCACAGTCTTCCAACCCAGAGGTTTCTTTTTTTCCTTCCTAAAAGTAAATAGGGGGTGTGTGCTCTACCCATTTGCCTGGAGACAAAAGTGGCAGGGTGTTTTTTTTTTTAGGATTTTGATTTTTTTTGTTTTACAAGGAGCACAGGTTTGAAAGGGAATTTTTTTTTCTTTGGGCTGGGTAAGCAGGTTTCCAAGTAGTTGGAGGTTTTTTGCTTTAAGTTGGGCCCAGAGCAGAGACAAGGGAATTGTCTTTTTCTGTAGGCTGACAATCACTATCAGAGAATAGGTATTCTATTCCAGCACAGCAAAATTTTACAGCCAAGTTTTGTTTGTTTATTTCTAAACCTCGGGTGTAAAGTTAGTTAAAAACAGAGAGGTTAGAATGGCAAAATCCGCGGCTCGACTACAGCTCGAATTAGCCAAATTTCAGGCTGAGGAAAGACAAAGGGAACATGAAAGACAGATAGAACTCATGCGGCTGAAGAAGGAACAAGAAAGGGAGGCAGCGAGAGAAGCAGAACAACACCAAGCGGCTGCTCACAGGAGAGCTATGGAAGCGAGGGACAAAGAACTGGAGGAGAAGGAAAAAGAGAGGAAGTATGTGGAGGAGATGGAGAAGATAAAGGCTCAGCAGAATATCCCAACAAACCCTAGTAATCCTTCTCCAAGTACCACTTCCCATCCCAGAAAGTTCCCCACCTACAAGGCAGGCGATGATACTGAGGCCTTCCTAGAAAACTTCGAAAGGGCCTGCCTTGGGTACAACATCTCTACTGACCAATACATGGTAGAGCTGAGGCCGCAGCTCAGTGGACCCTTAGCTGAGGTGGCAGCTGAAATGCCTAAAGAACACATGAACAAGTATGAACTGTTTAAATCCAAGGCGAGAGTCAGAATGGGGATAACACCCGAGCAGTCTCGTCGGAGGTTCAGAGCCCTAAGGTGGAAACCAGACATGTCATTTACCCGACATGCCTACCACATTGTGAAACATTGGGATGCCTGGATATCAGGAGCAAGTGTTGAATCTCCAGTAAATTTGCCCTTCCTAATGCAAATGGAACAATTCTTAGAGGGTGTTCCTGAGGAAATAGAAAGATACATCCTAGATGGGAAACCCAAAACTGTAATCGAGGCAGGAGAGATTGGAGCCAGATGGGTGGAGGTGGCAGAGAAGAAGAAAACTGGTCGCAGTTGGAGCGGAGACCAGAAGGGACCACCCCAGACCACACCCTATTACCAGGGGCCGCCCAAGGCCCCACCTACCTCCCAAAGAACCCTCCAGACCCCTTATCGTCCTGCCACCCCGTTCTCCAGCAACCCTCCTCGCCCCAGTGACCCGTCAGCTGGACGATGTTTTAAATATAACGAGCTGGGGCATGTAAAGGCCAACTGCCCCAAGAACCCCAACAGGTTACAGTTCATTGCACCGGAATCACACCAGAGGTCCACAGGCCCAGATACCTCCCAGATACCCTTGGAGCGGAGGGAAACTGTGAGTGTGGGCGGGAAGAAGGTCACCGCGTGGAGGGACACCGGAGCACAAGTGTCAGCTATCCATGCTTCCTTAGTGGACCCCAATTTAATCAACCCAGAGATCCAAGTGACAATTCAACCCTTCAAGTCCAACTCTTTCAATTTGCCTACAGCCAAGTTGCCTGTCCAGTACAAGGGCTGGTCAGGAATGTGGACTTTTGCAGTCTATGATGATTATCCCATCCCCATGCTGTTGGGGGAAGACTTGGCCAATCATGTGAAGCAGGCCAAGAGGGTGGGAATGGTCACCCGCAGCCAGGCTAAACAAGCCGTGAGGCCTAGCTCTGTTCCGGAAACTTCTATCAGGACCCAGTCAGAGGTGATGGACCCGGACCCCAGGCCAATGTCTGCAACAGCAGTAGTGGATCCAGTCCCAGAGACCCAGACGGAACCAGTCCCAGAACCGGAACCAGCCGAACAACCAACACCAGACCCCGTGCCAGCACTGAATCCAGTACTTGCAACCTCAACACCAGAGGGCCCCACCGAACCTGAACTGGCAGCAGCCGATAACCCTACACAAGAGGCTCAGCCGGAGCCTGAATCCCAACCTAGTGCACCAGCGGAGAGCGGTTCACAGTCAACAGAAACAGCTCCATCCCCTATATCGCTTCCAGAGGGACCAAGCCTAGGTCCACAATCCAATGAGGAACTGATGTCCCCAGCATCAAGGGAACAGTTCCAGACCGAACAGGAAGCAGATGAAAGCCTCCAGAGAGCTTGGACGGCGGCACGGAGCAACCCACCGCCTCTCAGCTCTTCTAATCAATCCAGGTTTGTTGTAGAAAGAGGACTTTTATACAAGGAAACTCTTTCTGGTGGACACCAGGAAGACTGGCATCCTCAGAGACAGTTGGTAGTTCCAACTAAATACCGGGCCAAGCTCTTGAGCTTAGCCCACGATCACCCTAGTGGCCATGCTGGGGTGAACAGGACCAAAGACCGTTTGGGGGGGTCATTCCACTGGGAGGGAATGGGCAAGGATGTTTCTACCTATGTCCAGTCTTGTGAGGTGTGCCAAAGAGTGGGAAAACCCCAAGACCAGGTCAAAGCCCCTCTACAACCACTCCCCATCATTGAAGTTCCATTTCAGCGAGTAGCTGTGGATATTCTGGGTCCTTTTCCGAAAAAGACAGCCAGAGGAAAGCAGTACATACTGATTTTCATGGATTTTGCCACCCGATGGCCGGAAGCAGTAGCTCTAAGCAACACCAGGGCTAAAAGTGTATGCCAGGCACTAGCAGACATTTTTGCCAGGGTAGGTTGGCCCTCCGACATCCTCACAGATGCAGGGACTAATTTCCTGGCAGGAACTATGAAAAACCTTTGGGAAGCTCATGGGGTAAATCACTTGGTTGCCACTCCTTACCACCATCAAACAAATGGCATGGTGGAGAAGTTTAATGGAACTTTGGGGGCCATGATACGTAAATTCGTAAATGAGCACTCCAATGATTGGGACCTAGTGTTGCAGCAGTTGCTCTTTGCCTACAGAGCTGTACCACATCCCAGTTTAGGGTTTTCCCCATTTGAACTTGTATATGGCCGTGAGGTTAAGGGGCCATTGCAGTTGGTGAAGCAGCAATGGGAGGGATTTACACCTTCTCCAGGAACTAACATTCTGGACTTTGTAACCAACCTACAAAACACCCTCCGAACCTCTTTAGCCCTTGCTAAAGAAAACTTACAGGATGCTCAAAAAGAGCAAAAAGCCTGGTATGATAAACATGCCAGAGAGCGTTCCTTCAAAGTAGGAGACCAGGTCATGGTCTTAAGGGCGCTCCAGGCCCATAAAATGGAAGCATCGTGGGAAGGGCCATTCATGGTCCAGGAGCGCCTGGGAGATGTTAATTATCTCATAGCATTCCCCACCTCCAACCGAAAGCCTAAGGTGTACCATATTAATTCTCTAAAGCCCTTTTATTCCAGAGAATTAAAGGTTTGTCAGTTTACAGCCCAGGGAGAAGATGATGCTGAGTGGCCTGAAGGTGTCTACTACGAAGGGAAATGTGGTGGTGGTGTGGAAGAGGTGAACCTCTCCATGACCCTTGGGCGTATGCAGCGACAGCAGATCCAGGAGCTGTGCACTAGCTACGCGCCAACGTTCTCAGCCACCCCAGGACTGACTGAACGGGCATACCACTCCATTGACACAGGTAATGCTCACCCAATTAGGGTCCAACCTTACCGGGTGTCTCCTCAAGCTAAAACTGCTATAGAACGGGAGATCCAGGATATGTTACAGATGGGTGTAATCCGCCCCTCTGAAAGTGCATGGGCATCTCCAGTGGTTCTAGTTCCCAAACCAGATGGGGAAATACGTTTTTGCGTGGACTACCGTAAGCTAAATGCTGTAACTCGCCCAGACAACTATCCAATGCCACGCACAGATGAACTGTTAGAGAAACTGGGACGGGCCCAGTTCATCTCTACCTTGGACTTAACAAAGGGGTACTGGCAGGTACCGCTAGATGAATCTGCCAAGGAAAGGTCAGCCTTCATCACACATCTCGGGCTGTATGAATTTAATGTACTCCCTTTCGGGCTGCGAAATGCACCCGCCACTTTCCAAAGACTTGTAGATGGTCTCCTAGCGGGATTAGGAGAATATGCAGTCGCCTACCTTGACGATGTGGCCATATTTTCGGATTCCTGGGCAGACCACCTGGAACATCTACAAAAAGTCCTTGAGCGCATAAGGGAGGCAGGACTAACTGTTAAGGCTAAGAAGTGTCAAATAGGCCTAAACAGAGTGACTTACCTTGGACACCAGGTGGGTCAAGGAACTATCAGCCCCCTACAGGCCAAAGTGGATGCTATCCAAAAGTGGCCTGTCCCAAAGTCAAAGAAACAGGTTCAATCCTTCTTAGGCTTGGCCGGTTATTACAGACGATTTGTACCGCACTACAGCCAAATCGCTGCCCCACTGACAGACCTAACCAAAAAGAAACAGCCAAATGCTGTTCAGTGGACCGGAAAGTGTCAGAAGGCCTTTAACAAGCTTAAAGCGACACTCATGTCTGACCCTGTACTAAGGGCCCCAGACTTTGACAAACCGTTCCTAGTAACCACAGATGCATCCGAGCGTGGTGTGGGAGCAGTTTTAATGCAGAAAGGATCTGATCAAGAATTCCACCCTGTAGTGTTTCTCAGCAAAAAACTGTCTGAGAGGGAAAGCAACTGGTCAGTCACTGAAAAAGAATGTTATGCCATTGTCTACGCTCTGGAAAAGCTACGCCCATATGTTTGGGGACGGCGTTTCCACCTGCAAACCGACCATGCTGCACTGAAGTGGCTTCACACCGTCAAGGAAACTAACAAAAAACTTCTTCGGTGGAGTTTAGCTCTCCAAGATTTTGATTTCGACATCCAACACATCTCAGGAGCTTCTAACAAAGTGGCTGATGCACTCTCCCGTGAAAGTTTCCCAGAGTCAACTGGTTAAAATCGTCCTTGAGATGGGGAAAATATTGTTAGTCTTTATGTACTTGGTAGTATATTTAGAGATGCATGTGTCTTATTAACTCTGTTTTTCCTAGAGCTCCAGGAAGAAATCCCAGCCAGTGTTTCACCCTAGCTGAGATTTGGGGGGGCGTGTCATAAATATAAAGGGAAGGGTAAACCCCTTTGAAATCCCTCCTGGCCAGGGGAAAGCTCCTCTCACCTGTAAAGGGTTAAGAAGCTAAAGGTAACCTCGCTGGCACCTGACCAAAATGACCAATGAGGGGACAAGATACTTTCAAAAGCTGGGAGGAGGGAGAGAAACAAAGGGTCTGTGTCTGTCTGTATGCTGTGCTTGGCCAGGGATAGACCAGGAATGGAGTCTTAGAACTTTTAGTAAGTAATCTAGCTAGGTATGTGTTAGATTATGATTTCTTTAAATGGCTGAGAAAAGAATTGTGCTGAATAGAATAACTATTTCTGTCTGTGTATCTTTTTTGTAACTTAAGGTTTTGCCTAGAGGGGTTCTCTATGTTTTTGAATCTAATTACCCTGTAAGATATCTACCATCCTGATTTTACAGGGGGGATTTCTTCATTTCTATTTACTTCTATTTTCTATTAAAAGTCTTGTAAAAAACTGAATGTTTTTTCATTGTTCTCAGATCCAAGGGTTTGGGTCTGTGGTCACCTATGCAAATTGGTGAGGCTTTTTATCCAACATTTCCCAGGAAAGGGGGGGTGCAAGTGTTGGGAGGATTGTTCATTGTTCTTAAGATCCAAGGGTCTGGGTCTGTAGTCACCTAGGCAAATTGGTGAGGCTTTCTACCAAACCTTGTCCAGGAAGTGGGGTGCAGGGTTTTGGGAAGTATTTTGGGGGGAAAGACGCGTCCAAACAGCTCTTCCCCAGTAACCAGTATTAGTTTGGTGGTGGTAGCGGCCATTCCAAGGACCACGGGTGGAATACTTTGTACCTTGGGGAAGTTTTGACCTAAGCTGGTAAAGATAAGCTTAGGAGGTTTTTCATGCAGGTCCCCACATCTGTACCCTAGAGTTCAGAGTGGGGGAGGAACCTTGACAGGGCCTAAGTAATAAGGAGTATCCTACTGAACTCCTCAGTCTCAGATAAGAGACACTGTCCTTTTAATCTTGCAAAAGGTTTCTTTGTGTGCAAATATTCTCTTTTCCTCAATATATAGCAATAAATATTATTGTGGTAGCTGGCTTCCCCACTAAAATATAGCAGCATTCTTCTGTGGCATATTGGCGAGATGCAGCAGGCATGGCAGCTCTCAGAATTTGATTTAAAAGCAATTTTTGTTTAAAAAATTAGTCATTCAAAGAGCAATGATTTTGATGTCATTGCTTTCTTCTTGACACTTGGTGTCCATAGTGCAACCAGGATTTCAAGGGTGTCCAAGGCCAACTCTGCTCACGTGAATCCAACAACTCATTGTTAACTTTACATGCTGGCATACTTGGCTGTCAAATCACTTTATCCTTCTCATTCCCCACAACCCCAATATCCCTGCACAGGAGAAGTCTGTAGTAGGTTGATTTTTCTGACTACTGTTCTGCTTATAGAGCTCTTTATCTGCTTAGGTGCCTGTTCTTTTCCACTGGTCTTTCTTATCATGCTGTAGCTTTTATTAACCACTTAGAAATATGACTGATATACATATGAATTTTAAGACTTTATTTGCTCATTTCCCTCTACCACTAGTGAGCATTATTTTAGATGAAAATGTTACGGCTGCAAGTTTTCACTTTCCCTTTGATTGTCAAACCATCCTACCTTTTACCTGGCATTGTCTTTGCCGGCCTGTCTAGGCCATCTCCAAAAAGAAAAAGGAGCTGTTGGATGCATGTCATGTTTTCACCCAGATAACAAGACTTAAGCAAGGAAAGTTGGCTCCATCCTCACTTTCTGGAGAAACTGCTTATATTTGTGTCTCAAATTCTTGGGACTCTGTGCCAGCAGCTCAATGGCATTTTCCCTTGGGGCAGCATTTATCTTGGTTACTTGAGATTCTAAGTCCATCATCTGTTTTTTTTCTGTGGACAAAGTTAATAAATAAATCTTCCTGCTGCTCAGGGTGGGATGTGCGGGCTGCATATCTGTGGTATGGAGGGAGTGGAGCTATGGTGTGGGAAGCAGGGACGATACACACACCTGAGGGTATGCAGAAGGAACAGCCCTGCACGCCTCTGAATGCAGGGACAGGGACTGGGATAGATCATTGCAAAGAAATTGTAAGAAGGGAAGGCTCCTAGCATGCTGCTCCCAACAGTCCATGCACTTTTGCAGGGGTCATTCACTGCATTTTAATCAATTTGCAGGACACCTGGAGTTTGAGATAAGTCGCTGATGTTGTTTAAATAAAAATAATAATTTGGTCCTAAACAGACACTTCCACAGAGTATGTCCCTCCTGCTTCTCACATTTTCAGGTTGGCAACTTGTAACAGGCCCGACCACTCCAGCACCAACATGCCTCGTGCAACGTGTGGATCTGGTTGAAAAATGAAAGTTTTTGTGAATTTAAAAATAAGTTGCACATTTTTTGAAACTTCTTGCAAAACTGTTGAAAATTTGCAACCAGCTCTCACAACACATATCCATTCACCTGCCATCCATTACATTAAACATGTCCAAAGTTTACCTCAGCATAAAGTGATTCAGAAAAGCAGATGACACAACCCCTTGAAAATGCGCACTTCACTTAGGTGGCCCCATAACCATTGGGAAAGAGTTGTTGATCATTGTGTGGTGGGTGAGCTGCACTCCTTACCCCAAATATTACATATTCCTTTCCACATGGTAAAGCATCTGACATGTAAATCCTTGAAATGACTGTATATGACACACTTAGTGTGCCTTGTATTCCAGCGTTACAAAGGAATACGTGTTTCTCTGAGAGCTATTCATAGACTTTTCTATGATGCTCATACCTGAGCATTTCACAGTCATATTGGAATTTATCCTCACAGTGGGCTGGATCCTGCTCCTGTTCAATGTAATGGAAAAACTCTCATTGCTTTCACCAATGCGGGATTAAACCCAGTATCCTATGAGGTAGGGAATTTATTATCCTCAAAGGAAACTGAGGCAGAGAGATTAAGTGGCTGGATCCAGGTCACACTCAAAGTCTGTGTGTAAGGATCAGAATGCAGATTTCCTTAGCCCCAGTCCATTACCTTAACTAGAAGATCATCCTTCAAGAGTCAAGTTCTGCTTTTGCATCAGATCTAAATCCCATTTCCAGTACATCTGCTCATACCTGCATGAACAGGAAAGAGCCCATGAATCCTAATCTAGGCCAATAAATTTGCAACAAGGTTTAATCATGGGGAAACCGGGTTCACTTACATCCTTTCAATTTCCAGAAGCAACAACCCCATACAAACTGATTTTCAAAGAAAAAAAATATAAAAGTTTTAGTTATCGATGGACAAAGAAGAATCAAGTCTTATTTTAGTAGTGACATGGCATAGTTAATTACCAGTCCCCAAAGCAGTTCCATCTGACATAGTATATATGGTGGAAATCCCCAAACTGTAAGAATTATTGCTCCCACTGGAATGATTTCAAAACCCAAGACAATATTAGTTTTCATTTCTTTTCCCATCCCTTCTGCCTAGTCACAAGAGCCAAACAATATATCATACACAAAACACTGAATAGATATTAAGGTTGTGACAAAAATAGACAAAAGCAAGCATATGCACAGTTAAGCAGGACACATACCATGTTCACCAGTACAATGACACAGTAAGTGAGGTGCTTTTAGAAAGAAACTCTAATGATTCCCTTTTTCTTTTCCTTCAGTACTTCTGAGTTTCTTATTTTCAAGGCTATAATGAACTCTTTGACCTGTAACAGGATCAACTCTTCTGGAGATAATCCAGTCCTAGTGTAACACCAGATGCACTTGATGCCTATTAGTGTGGTTGGATTGGTTCTTTAAGAAGCAATCAGATCACTGTATAGTCTTGGAAATCTCCATAAAATTCAGATATTTTAAACTCTCGCAATGTTAGTGTATGTGATTGGTCAGAGCATACCCCTGGATCTGATCACGCCAGAAATCTATGGGAAGCCCAAATGTTGAGTTTAAGAAAATACGCTGTCCTGAAAACTAACACAAGCCTTTTTTAACATTTTGGAAAAATAGTAAACAGTATTCAGGAGAAAAATATATATTTTAAAACTTCATTAAGTCTGTAAAATGCTAGTTTAACACGCACTGGTTTTTGCTCTTTTTCATGTCAGCTAAGACAATGAAAGTAGATGATGACTCAGTTCCACTTTCTCGCTGTCTTGCACTAATATGATGCTGCAGTGTTTGGGTTGCAAGAACATTTCCATTTAAAATAAAAGGTTGTCACCGAAATGTTATAAACACCAATAAAAATGTTTTTAAGAAGTCCTTTATGGAAGGGATTTTTTAGT
The DNA here is from genome assembly GCF_965152235.1 of Eretmochelys imbricata. Taxonomy (NCBI): domain Eukaryota; kingdom Metazoa; phylum Chordata; order Testudines; family Cheloniidae; genus Eretmochelys; species Eretmochelys imbricata. The sequence goes on along the minus strand of NC_135577.1, from coordinate 31,860,256 downwards.
TTGTTTCAATAGTCATATAATAACCACTTTTCAAATCTTGCTTTTAAAACATCCAAAGGCAGCACCAGACAGAGCAAGGCCCCAATCCTGCAAACACTTATGCACATGCTTAATTTTACCGTTGTGTGTTGCCCCATCCACCTACACACAGTAGTAAAGTTAAGGAGATACATAAGCATTTGCAGGACTTTGGCTTAAGAGCAATGAATCATAATCATCCAAGGGATATGAGGAGATACTTTTTTTTCTTTTTTTTTTTTTCATAAAAGCGTTGTAGTTTTGAAAAGTTTTAAATTTAAAAGTATAGCTTTATAAATTAAGACATGTCTATAGTTATACAAAATCAGCACATGAGAAAATAGCCCACTTAGTGGTGATTAGAGCCAGTCAAAAAATGGAAATGAAAATTTGTGAAAAAAATGAGAAAGTTATGAAATCATTTTCATTCCATGGATTTTGAATTTTATTATTATTACTATTTATTGCTATTTTATTTATTAAAAACTTGTATTGGAAGTGTTTAGTTTTGAAATATTCTGTTTATTAATTTTTTCATTTTTTTGGTTTTTCAGCTTTCCCTCCGTACTATCCCTCTCTACCACCTACCTCTTTTATTCCCCTCGTTTCTCCTTTATTTTCCTTTTTCTGTTTTTCTGCTGGAAAAGGGAGGGATGGGGGAAGGAACAATGGAAAAATATTATTTCCCCACTTTGATGAAAAAACAATAAAAGCAAAACATTTCTGTGTAAATTTCCAATTTAGAAAAAAATTCCAGTTTTTAACCAAATGTCACTTGGTTCTGAAAATTTCAACTATCTGTACTGCATATCTTTAGGGAGCAGCAATCTTCTTTAAACGTCTGGATAAAGCACATTTGGTAATTATCACTAGAATTTTTGATTAAATTATCACTTTACTTCTCTGTGTTTCAGTCTTCCCCACTGTAAAATGGGAAAATTGTAGTTCCCTACTACTGAGGGCTTCTATGAAGCTTAAAAATTAATGTCGGTGCTGCAAATCCCATAAATGCCTATACATAAATTGACTGCTGTAGACTGATGAATGAGATCAATGTGAGAGAAGCAATACTGATTTAAAATGGTAGAGTGCAAAACTTCTGTGAAGAATTTCAAAATATATCTTTCATATTCAAGTGTAATTAATATTTGTACTAGAATTTATCTGAGCAGTCTGAACAGAAAGTAATTTCTTATCTGTGTTAACACTCAGTGAACATCATATTCACTTAATGGGAGCACAATGGGATCAGCTGTCTTGTCAAGTAAATCTATAGCATTAACACAGTGTTTTATCCTTATTTCTCAGGCTTCATGCACATAAAATTTTAATATATACAGTTTTCAGCAGAATGTTCTTGTGTCCATCAGTTACAAATGCATGGTTTCATCCATGGAGCAGTGAAGTACCTCAGTACCTTGAAATTATTGTGCATGGTTGCTTTCTAAATCCATTAAAAAGAGTATGAAAGTTAAAAGGTCTTCTACATAAATTCTGACAATCAGTGGCTGGGATGTGCTTCAGTAGATATTGTTGCTTATGCCATATTCCAGTTTTTTTCCTTGTTCCTGCGCAAGAAAAAGGCCTCTTGTGGAAGCTATTTTTAATAAAGGAACTAAACAATAGTTTTGTGTTGAGACAGTTGAGATGGTCTCAGTGTACTTTGTTTCATCATTATTACTGCTCGCAAGGAGTTCTATAGAGAAGCAGCATTGCCTAGTGAAGAGAGCACTTGACTGGGGGTCAGGGGACTTTGCTTCTGTTCTTGGTTTGCCACTAACCTGCTCTGATCACTAGTCAATCAGTTCCCCTTTCTGTGTGTCTGTTTCTATTACCACCCTTTGCCAATTTAGATTGGAGTGCTTTGTGCTTCTTACTATTAGCTGTACTAGGTGTTTGTACAGCCCGAGCACAATGAGCCACTGATCTCATTTGGGGGCCTTTAAGCATAATATTGGAATTGTTTGTTTTCTATTCCACTGAGGAATGTTCATGTATATTTTAAAATGAAGTCATTCCATCGATGATTAGATCCATCGATTAGAAAAGATGCTTCAAAGTTAATGTATCCTCTAACAAAGGTATCTGAACCATGTATACATAAATGTAGCCTCCTATCAACCTGGATGAAGCAGTATATTGGTGCCTTCTCCAGTGTAAAATTTTGAAAAATAGTGTATAAGGAGAGAAATTGTTCTTTTGAGATAAAAGTAAACAGGGCAGCTCCTTTTCTTGACATATCATTTCCATTTTGGATTTAGCAACCAGTGAACCATTTGAATATGTAGGGTCAAATTCTAACCTCGAATTTATCATGCAAAACTGCAGAGGATAAAACAGCTAGTGATAGCGAATTACAGACAGGGAATGACTGATTTCCTTTACAGAGGAGGCTGCTGTGGCTGCATTAGTGCTTTACAAACACTCAGGTACTTTAAGAGAAAAGAGGAAGTGTGCAGGAATCAGTGATTGACTGTGAAATAACTAAATGACCTTCAGTTAAATTCAGAGTATGTACCCTGGTGATCATCTGGATAGGGTTTCTCATTTTCAGTTTGAGTCCTTCCAAAATGTAAGTTACAGCAAGTTGTGCAGTCAGTGGTATGCCTACAGTGTGCAATGGCCAGAGGGAGCACTGTTCTAGCGTGTAAAGAAGATATAACTAATTCCCACATAAAAGAACCCCAGTGAATTAGTTAATCTACATGTGACTGTAATAACATAAAGATCAGTGGATGGGTTTTATGCAGAAGAAGTGGACCACAATGAAGGATCAGTAGGTGCCTCATTTGCTAAAGCAAAGATTTACCAGGAGTGCAGAAAAGGAAGACAGAGGGACTCAGGTAGAATTGGTAGTAAATGTAACTGAGGATGCTTCATAGCCAAGAGAAGAGAAAACCAGGATGGCCTATGAAGAAGTGGTGCTGATATCATAGACAGCTCTTCTCCTGAGCAAAGTCCATTGTAAGACCCCATTTACTTCATGTCTATATTTAAGGAGAGCCTTAGTCCCTCCCCTCAAGAAGAGACGGCCTACAGGAAATCTGATGACAACTGAGGTTTAATCTGCAAGCCAGTAGTGCATTTGCAAGTATAGGGCAAGAGTGAAATCTTTGATGAACAAAGCTTCTATCAGAAGGAGAAGCTTCCTGGGGTTGCAGTGGATCTTCAGCATGAACATCAGACACCAAAGGGTATTATTATTTTTATTTATTTATGTCTGGCTTTCTAGTTGGTTTAGCTTTCTGATCCCATATACAGTCCATGGGGTGAAACTCCCATTGACTTAAATGGGGCCAGGATTTCACCCAGAGTGTTCATCTCCTAAGGATTCAGGACAATTATATTTTTAAGGGCTCTAACAGAACTTAAGCTGTGCACAGATCTTCTGCAGGCCCTCTGCACAGGGCTGAATTTCACCCTTAATTAGCAATAGTAGTGCCTCCCTGAGCTGCCTCAGAACACCGCCAGGTAATTAGCCCTGAAAAACTCAGACCATTGGCTGGCTTGGCAGGCCACTGGGATGGGGGAATATATCAGGGCTTCCTTTGGGAGCACCAAAAGATTTGTGGAATTGATCACAATGCACTACAAATCAATGTGAACACTCAGTGTACTGGACCTGTACTCTCTTGCCCCACTCACTTCCTTCTCATTTTCACCCTGGCATACAAGGCTGTAATTGGACTTAACACTATGAAGTGAAGCAAGTTTTCTGAACCAATCTTGATCCTCTCTCTACAAAAAGATCAATTGGAAAATTAAATACATAGTGTCCTTTCTGATGAGACCAATGCTTTTCGCTGGACTATCTGATTATCTCTTTCAGTACAAACAGTATAACATTCTTAATGAAATGCATTTATTTCAATATGTTGCAAGCCTACATACATTTTATCAATATTATAGATTTCAGTTGTCAGTATACATTAATTTTAATGTCAACTCTCCACTATAATCCCGAATTTTGGACTGAATAGCACTGCATCCTAGCAAATGTACATTATTCTTATTCCAGGATAAATGGCTATTGCAAGCAGTGAGTTGGCTTCAGTTCTCTATTCTTTTCATCAAAGAAGAGCAACTTTCTTTCTTTTCTTTTTTTTTTCAACACGCCATGTCCCTCAGGTATGTGTTTTAGTAAACACATATTCAAAGGCAAGGCAAGAATAACTACAGTTTTCACTACTGTTATTACATGTCAAGATAATATTCTATAGACAGCTCCTTTTATAGTTGGCTGTGATAAATAGCTAAATCTAGATTTATCCTTTTTTAGCTGGGGGGAATTGCCTCACATCTGTTAAAAGATTATCACCTGATTAGAACATCTGAGATCAGAAACACTTTACATCAAGCTCTGGCCCCAACAACTCAAACACTCTGGGCTACATTCACAGAGTATAAAGCCAGCATGCTCACACCGAAGAGCTGAATACTTACATTTTAAGTGCCTAGTGAATAGATGACTCGAATTGTGGATTCTAGGGGAGGCAGGAGAGTGAGAGTGACTGATGAACTTTTGTGTGTGAGAGAGTTTCTGTTCACTGGAGAATGAAAAGCAGATCCAAGATTCTTTTGAAATTTACTGATTTTCCTGAAGTAAGCTATATGCTTTATGCCTTTTTAATGACTCTGATTTTTTTTCCAAGCAGCTACATTCAACTTAATGTTTACTTGCTACTTGAGGAAATATTAGTGGGAATAAATTGTTGCTAGGTTATCATGAAATGCATTCTGTCTCAGTACCACTGCAGTCAACAGTTTCATGTGATAAATGCAAGTGTTTTACAAGGAAAAAAATGTAAACTGTATTATTAACATACACTGTAACAAGAAAGGATATTATGCTCAAAACTGACCCAGCTGCAGTATGTGATATCAAGCAGTGTTTAAGGTAATTATACTTAAACTAGAGAGAAGTCTAGAGAAAACACATGGGACTCCAAATCCTACCCTACTCTTTTTTTTTCTTTTCTTTTCTTTTCTTTTTTTTTTTTTTTGCGGTGATGGTGGGAGATGGGTGACGAAGAAGAGGGATAGAATTCAGGTCTAGATGGGAGTTTTATAAATGGCTGTTATTGTTATGGTGTGATTAATCAAAATCCCCAATCCTCATTTTGCAGCCTTGTACTATCTGTAACTGAAATGGAATTATTTCAATCAAAGTTCAAAGATGCTGACTTGGTCCTTTAAATAAACAATTATTTATAAATTATGCACATTTCTCTACCTGGCTTAGATCTTCTACTTTGAACAATGACCGGAGTCATTTCACAATAACTTTCCAGTGTGGAAATCTTTCTACTCTGGTGAGGGCAATTATTAGCCTGTGGGAGTACAGGGTTTCATATAAACTGTACAGTTCTTGATAAATATTTCTCATTATCTTTGAAAAATACCTAGAAATGGATTATACGAATCCCTGCACTCCGACTCACGATTGTCCTTGAAATTTTCCATGTCCTCACAACTAGCATGGCTGTTTCAATATAAAGGCATGAGGATCTATTGCTCCAGCTAAAGGACCGAATCCATGAACTCAGAGGTTAGTAGCAGACTAAACCCTTTCCATGGTCCAGTCACGAGGGGAGGAAAAGCACTGAGATTGGTATTAATGTGGATTATTTAAATGTTTGGTATCCTGCTCGGAGTACCAATCACTCAGATCAGAGAGCATGGGCCTATGTTTTGGAAATATAATGTGGTTTATTACACAGGAAGTCTGGGGAAACTTTGTCTCTTTAAACCATGTGAAAAGGAAATTGGTGAAGAGAAAAAATAGGAGAATGTAGAGTGAGAGATGAGAGGAGCTACATGTTGACAATTTAGCAATAAGGCTAGCTGAAAATTTTCCATGAAAACTTTTTCTGATGAAAATTTTGATTTTCAGTTAAACAAAGATTTTCTCAGAAAGTATCTGTTTTCTCATAAAATGTTCAATTTTTCCTCAGAAAAATAAAAACCAAAATTTTGAGGATTTTTTTTTCATTTTCATATAAATTTTCCTCTGGGGCGGGGGGATGGGGAAACCTTTCCAAGTAGCTTGACTCAGGAACTCAGCTTCTTGGTTGCCAGAAAATGGTCCAGATTGGCTGTGCAGGGTGCCATCTCTGCACCCCCTACTCTTTTCAGAGAAGGCCACCACACCAGCCCTGAATAGGTGAATGTACAAGACAAGGTTGGAAGTGGGGCCAAGTCATCAGTGATTACGTAGATTTCCTATTTTATAAAACCTGGGAATGCCGAGCAGCAACAACTGTTATGGACAGGAATAGTGGCCCAGAGGGACCGTGTTTCAGCTCTGCAATCTGACCATGTACAGTGGTGAATTCCACTCTGCCAGTGAAGGTTGCTGTGCAAAGCCCAACTGAGCTTTGTTGCATGTTGTAGGTAGATCTAATTCAGATATCAAAGCCATTGCAAACAATGATCAAAAAGTTAAAGTAATAAAACTCAGTGTTTCCAATTTCTACGATTATGATTGACACAGTCTTTATTATTTGTTCCTTAAAAGATTTTCCTTTTACTGTATCTGCACCTTGATCTTTGACTTAGTTAAAGTCTTTTGGGAACATGATCAATGAACATTTGACTCTGTACCTTATTTCTCATGTTATTTTCCATGGATTATAACTTAATGGCTGGCATACTTTGAATTCCTTATCACGTTGTTTACATCCAATAAGTGACTCACCCTGGGTTTTTTTAAGTCAGCTTTTAAAAATACTGTGTTTGAACATCCGTCAAGGGATGGGGATTAGTTGAATAGACACAGGATGCCAGTATATTACAGTCTCTATTATCCTGTATACTGTAATTATCTTGATCCTCAAATGACTCTGCGACAGTTACAACCACTTTTGTAATCCATTGCTATCTACATACTACACAGACCACAGTGAGAGATTATGCCGTACACTATCAAAGAAACTGAGGAACCACCTGATCAGCATCCTATGCAGCAAACAAGAAAACATCAAAAAGGAGCTCTCCAACCTGGAGACTCTCATAAATAACCAACCTTCCATACAAACCGACTTTACTAAAATAAGACAGGAGATCTACATTACACACTTCACCTCTCTACAAAGGAAAAAGGACTGTAAGCTGTCTAAAATCCTACCTGCCACATGGGATCACAACAGTTGTACCCCTAACTCACCCAGCAATATCGTCAATCTATCCAGCTACACACTCAGCCTGGCAGAAGAGTCTGTCCTATCTCGGTGACTCTCTTTCTGCTCCGCCACCCCCACAAACATGATAAAGTTCTGCAGTGATCTGGAAGCCTACTTTCGCTGTCTCCGACTCAAAGAATACTTTTAAGATAACACTGAACAACACACTGATACACAAATACCCTCCCACCAACAGCACAAGAAGAAGAACTCCACATGGACTCCTCCTGAGGGTCGAAATGACAGTCTGGACCTATACATAGAATGCTTCCGCTGATGTGCACAGGCAGAAATTGTGGAAAAACAACATCGCTTGCCTCACAACCTAAGTCGTGCAGAATGCAATGCCATCCACAGCCTCAGAAACAACCCTGACATTATAATCAACAAGGCTGATAAAGGAGATGCCTTTGTCATCATGAACAGGTCTGACTACCAAAAGGAGGCTGCCAGACAACTCTCCAATACCAAATTCTACAGGCCACTTTCCTCAGATCCCACTGAGGAATAGACTAAGAAACTGCACCATCTACTCAGGACACTCCCTACACTAGCACAGGAACAAATCAATATACCCTTAAAGCCCCGACCGGGGTTATTCTATCTACTACCCAAGATCCCCAAACCCGGAAACCCTGGACGCCCCATCATCTTGGGCATTGGCACTCTCACTGAAGGACTGTCCGGATATTTGGACTCTCCACTCAGGCCCTACACCACTAGCACTCCCAGCTATCTCCGTGACACCACTGATTTCCTGAGAAAACTACAATGCATTGGTGATCTTCCAGAAAACACCATCCTAGCCACCATGGATGTAGAGGCTCTCTACACAAACATCCCACACACAGATGGAATACAAGCTGTCAGGAACAGTATCCCTGATGATGCCACAGCACAACTGGTTGCTGAGCTCTGTAACTTTTATCCTCAAGCACAATTATTTCAAATTTGGTGACAATAAGTACCTCCAGACCAATGGCACCGCTATGGGCACCCGCATGGCCCCACAATATGCCATGGCTTTTTATGGCTGACCTGGAACAACGCTTCCTCAGCTCTTGTCCACTCACACCCCTTCTCTACCTACATTACATTGATGACATCTTCATCATCTGAACCCATGGGAAGGAAACCCTGGAAGAACTCCACCATGATTTCAACAGCTTCCACCCCACCATCAACCTCAGCCTGGACAATCTACATGGGAAGTCCACTTCCTAGACATCATGGTGCAAATAATTGATGGTCACATTAACACCACCCTATACCGAAAACCCACCGACTGCTATGCCTACCTTAATGCCTCCAGCTTCCACCCCAGACACACCACATGATCCATTGTCTACAGCCAAGCACTGAGGTACAACCGCATTTGCTCCAACCCTTCAGACAGAGACCAACACCTACAAGATCTTCACCAAGCATTCTCAAAACTACGATACCCACATGAGGAAATAAGGAAACAGATCAACAGAGCCAGACGTGTACCCAGAAGCCTCCTGCTGCAAGACAAGCCCAAGAAAGAAACCAATAGAACTCCACTGGCCATCACATACAGTCTTCAGCTAAAACCTTTCCAATGCATCATCAGTGATCTACAACCCATCCTGGACAACAATCCCTCACTTTCACAGGCCTTGGGAGGCAGGCCAGTCCTTGCCCATAGACAACCTGCCAACCTGAAGCATATTCTCACCAGCAACTACACACCGCACCATAGTAACTCTAACTCAGGAACCAATCCATGCAACAAACCTCGATGCCAACTCTGCCCACATATATCTGCCTACACCAGCAACACCATCACAGGACCTAACCAGATCAGCCACACTATCACCAGTTCAGTCACCTGCACGTCCACCAATTAATATGCATCATCATGTGCCAGCAATGCCCCTCTGCTATGTACATCAGGCAAACTGGACAGCCCTACGTAAAAGGATAAATGGACACAAATCGGATATGAGGAATGGCAATATACAAAAACCTGCAGGAGAACACTTCAACCTCCCTGGACACACAACAGCAGATTTAAAGGTAGCCATCCTGCAGCAAAAAAAAACTTCAGGACCAGACTTCAAAGAGAAACTGCTGAGCTTCAGTTCATTTGCAAATTTGACACCATCAGCTCAGGATCAAACAAAGACTGTGAACAGCTAGCCAGTTTCTCCTCCCTTGGTGTGCACACCTCACCTGCTAGAAGAAGGCCTCATCCTCCCTGATTGAACCAACCTCCTTATCCCTAGCCTGATTCTTTCTTACATATTTATACCTGCCTCTGGAAATTTCCACTACATGCATCCGACGAAGTGGGTATTCACTCACGAAAGCTCATGTTGCAATATGTCTGTTAGTCTATAAGGTGACACAGGACTCCTAACCACTTTTGCAGATTTGTTGTTACTGCAAATTCAAACATCTATTTTATTTGAATCTAAATTAAACTGATATATAACAAGGTTCTCCCCACAACCCGCTAAGTCTTTTTTAAAAACACCCCTATCTGTAAATGATTAAAAAGCAGCAAAAAGACAGTTTCAAACTTTATTTAAAGGATCAACTCATAAAAATTCATCTAATTTTGTGGCAGTGTAGGAAAATTGCTACCTAAATTTCTTTGAGGAAACGGATGAACTGCTAAGCAAAATTGGAGAGAATTTCACATCTCAGACAGGAAAGCAATCAGATATCAAGCAATAATTCCCATTACATATGCCAAGACAAAGTAAATACACTTGGCACCCTTAGCAAACGTTGCAAGGCATCAGTGATACTGTTACATGTTATTGCAGCTTGAGGTTTGCAGTAGTTTCCATGGCTGCTAGTTCCCATTCTTCATAGGAACCAACCTGAATCTGGAATCACCAGCACAGACAGCAGAAGGCGTATGGGTGGCCCTATTGTATAGGCCTAGCAAATGGTAGCAGCAAAAGCAATTCCTCAAACTAGTTCCCACAAGGAAGAGGAATAATAGTCACAAAGGCCACTCCAGCTCTCAAGCGTAGCTTTAGTGATGGCTTGCAATTTGGAGTGAGGATTCTTATACTCTATTGCTCACACCCACAGAACCACTCCACGTGCCAGGCCTGTTTGTTTAATCTTGGCAGGAACCCAGTCCCATGATGATAGGTGTGGTGCAAAAATCAGAAGAGAATGCTGCTGGTAGCAGACAATGCCTGATGAAGGAGTGCAAATAGGCCAAAGTCCACAAAACAGGGCTGTTCTCAACTTTCATGAAGAGTGGGCAGCCCTGGCAACTCTGCTTTGCTGTGTGTCCTGCCTCACAAAGGAGACAATGGAGTAGCAAATCATCCGCAAAAGAATAAGGCATCCACACACTCTTTTAGTATAGATCTTCATGGCAAGGGCACATCTAGCTCTTAATGATATTGTTTCGTGTTGCCATGACTTGTAATTTATTACTGCACTATGAAAGGTTACTCTTTACTCAGTATTAGTCCCTCAGTATGTCTACACTTACGGCGGCAGGAAGAGTACCTTCACTGCACGACCAGCTAGCACAGGTATAAACAGCAGTGAGGCCCTGCTAGTTCAGTAGAGTGGAATGCCCTACATGCCTGAATCTTAGGAAAAGTACTCCATATGGGCTCTCTACATGCCCAAGTAGTGCCTCCTATGTCTACACTGCTATTTTTAGCCATGTAGTGTCCTGCTGCCTCCCTACTGCCAGAGCCTTTCTCAGCCACAGTGAAAGACTCCAGTGGTGAAAGGCTGTGGCAGGGAGAACTGCTGCCTCCCTGCAGCCGGAGCCTTTCAGTGCCTTTTGCAGCTACAAACCACGGTGAGTGTGGGTGCACCCTTCCTTTCATGATGGCATATTGCTACACATGTGCTACACGCCGCTGCAAGTGTTGCCATGCTCTTTATGCAGCATTTTGATGCCGTATCTAGTGTGAAAATACAATAAAAATAATTACACACAATATTGTGTCTCAAGACTGTGAGGCAACCAACAACAGCAAGGAAATTCCAAATTCATGTTGACTCCAGATCCTTAACATCTCCTGATGGGTCTGGGTCAAGACCTCCAGAGCCTACTGTTGTTACACACACACAGAGAGAGCATCTGCTGCTGTGTGCAGTGTCCAGTGAGAGAACCTAAAGCCAGAGAGGTTAATTTTGACATTGAGGCAGATCCTAATCTCTTTGAAGTCAAGAGCAAAACGTTCATTGACCCCAGTGGGACCAAGATTTGGCCTCCTTGTCCTTGCTTTAGGGTTGCTACCTGCCAAGGTTTTCCCAAGACAGTCCTTTTTTTTTTTTTTTTTTTTTTTGAGGTAGCTGTCCTGGAAAATCTGTAAGGGTGCTCAGTACTCACTACCAGCTATCCAGTTTTATGGGCTCAGGATATTCCTGGATGTCAAGGTTCCTTCCCCACTCTGAACTCTGGGGTACAGATGTGCGGACCTGCATGAAAGACCCCCTAAGCTTATTTTTACCAGCTTAGGTTAAACTTCCCCAAGGTACAAACTGTTTTACCTTATGTCCCTGGACCTTATGCTGCCACCACCAAAGTGTCTAACAAAAATAACAGGGGAAGTGCCCACTTGGAAACGTCTCCCCCAGAAATATCCCCCGAAGCACTACACCCCCTTTCCTGAGGAAGGCTTGATAAAAATCCTCACCAATTTGCATAGGTGAACACAGACCCAAACCCTTGGATCTTAAGAACAATGAAAAAGCAATCAGGCTCTTAAAAGAAGAATTTTAATTAAAGAAAAAGTAAAAGAATCACCTCTGCAAAATCAGGATAGTAAATACCTTATAGGGTAATCAGATTCAAAACATAGAGAATCCCTCTAGGCAAAACCTTAAGTTACAAAAAGACACAAAGACAGGAATATACATTCCATTCAGCACAACTTATTTTATCAGCCATTTAAGCAAAACAGAATCTAACGCATATCTAGCTAGATTGCTTATTAACCCTTTACAGGAGTTCTGACCTGCATTCCTGCTCTGGTCCCGCCAAAAGCATCACACAGACAGAGAGAACCCTTTGTTCCCCCCACCCCCAGCTTTGAAAGCATCTTGTCTCCTCATTGGTCATTTTGGTTAGGTGCCAGCGAGGTTACCTTAGCTTCTTAACCCTTTACAGGTGAAAGGATTTAAAGGATTTACAGGTGAAAGGATTTAAAGGATTTAAAGGTGGTTAGCCTTCCCTTTATGTTTATGACACTGGATGTCCCAGCTTTTTGTACCTCCAAGATGGCAAATATACCTTGCTTTTTTACCAGTTAGTATAACTTTAACATTAAATCTGTGGAAGGAACAGTGTTGTTGTTTCTTTTGTTTAATAAAAAATGTATATTCAAAACAACTCCTTTTTCCCAACATTCACGCTTGCTTAGCACTTGGATCAGTGTACTACATGTTTAAAATACCATAATGATATCATACAAATAACCCTTTGCCTGCTCTTAAACCTTCAAAATTAAGAATTCAGTCTGAGGAGAATCTGCTACTGGGTTCAATGGCCATTAGTTAAAAATCCTTTATATAGCAAAAAAATTCACTTATATTTACAGACTGATCTATAGATTGTTTATCTACATTTATGAAATATAAGATTGTGTACAGTAACTCTCTAAAAGATCCTTCAAAGATCTATTTTAGTCAACCAGGCATATCCATATTTAGAACTTTTTTGCGTGTGTCAAGTCAGAATTAAGGACCTCAGTCCACAGGCATGACTCCCTATGTCAGTGACAGACATAAGTATGACAAAGGCAGTACAATACCGTGATAAAGATCCTGGTTTTGCACATCTCATGCATGTGCAGTAAGGGAGTATATACTCATGAAGCACACACATATCTTTCCTAACTTTGAAAGCTAAAATCCTCATAAGGATAAAGTTGCTATGCAAAAGGATTAGCCATTTTTCTAAAGTAAATACCCAGTGTTATTTTTAAGAATTAGAAGTAAACTCTCAGGAGTCCTCCCCTCCCCCATTCTCTGCATGTGAAGTAATAGCCACACACATACCTAGCCCACATGTTTCTTGTGCAACCAGCTGAACATAACATTAAAAGATCCAAAATCTGCATACAGCTGTGTTACAATTTGCACTTGTAAATCCCATTTTCCCAGTGTGCAGATATTAGATTTTTAAAGTATACATGGAGATATAACTGCAAGGGGTGAGTACATATCCATATGTACACACATGCAGGGGCCTGGAATGGAAAATTTACTCGTTAGTGTCTTTTGAAATGAAAAATAAATCCACAGTATGGCTGATTTTTTTCATTTGAAAAACAAAACATTTTTAGCATTAGTGTAGCTCAAAAAAGCAAAATGTGTAGACTTTGTGGCTTAATTGGGTCTCATCACTTAAATGGTGATCCTCAAACTATTTGTATTTTTCAGATTTAGTAAGAAAATAAATAAACACACTATAATGCCAGGGACAGTATGCTAAATTTCAGAACCAGAGCCTATTATTATGGTTCAGCAAATGAAAGTAAGCTTACAATGGTAACAGTGGAAAAGCAAGCACTGCTGTAATAATAATATGCTTTCTGAATCACTCAACAAAGTTGTTGTTAGTTTTTTGGAATATTTAAGTAGACTGGAAATGAAGCTTCTTCATCCCCAAATTAAACTATTATGACATTAAATCCTAGAAATTAATCCTATTGATTAGAAGATAGGGATAAGCCATGGTATCAGCCCCCTAATCTCGAAAGGGATGTTTTCATATTTGCAACTCCATTTTAAAGATCAAATGAATGAAACCCTAGAGTCATGCAGAGAGGCTGATCACTTCAAAGGGATTTTTAATTGAAAAATAAACATACATTGAGTCTAATTTGTATAAATTATTGTATCTGATGACGTATGGGGAAAAATGACACTTGTTAAGATAAACCATTTAGCTTCTAGATTTCAGCCACCATGGCCTAAACATTTTTCTGCTCTTACCATCTCTCCCAGTTAAGGAACACAAAGTGCATTATGTATCTATATGGCTGCATATATATGCATATATAATGCACAAAGCATTTAAGATGAGTTTATATTTACAATCCAACTTCAGAGAGTTCTTAAAAAGTAGGTCTACTTGCATTGCTTCTAATTGTGCAGTAGGTGGCAGTAGGTAGTGAAGAATATAGTTTAAATCCCATCACATTTTTAGGGGAAGCTTTTGAAATAAATAAATAAATAAATGGACAGGCATTTGCTGACCATGACTTATGAATTTATCAAATAGGAAGGAATTGTCAAACAGAATTTGTAAATTGTCATTACTAAACAGAAGCTTTTGCAAAGTACTAGGAAAATAAATTAAATGGATAATAAAGTAAAATGAAGACAAGTACAGTATAAGTTTGTAATCACAATGTATGTAAGGACATGTATGGCAGCAAATTAAATCTAAGGTAATTCAGGAGAAGGTTCTGCCGGGAGGCTTCGTAAATTGTGCTAATGCAGTTTGTAAGTAGAAGCAGAAAACTTCCATGCTGAATTCCAGTCTTACCTGTTATTCACTGCACAATTAAATTTTTTTTTCAACACAATTATTTTATGAAACCACCTTGAAAATGTTGAAATGAAAAACAATGGGAGGAGAGGGCTCAGATAACATGGTGATGGGTGAGATATAAGAACATAAACAGCCTACAACAGGATAATAGTACAGGAAGAAAAGCTGGTGACATGCTCGAAGGTCTCTGGCAGAGGCCTGAGTATGTGTTCCTTGCACATCCAAAGTTGGGAAGTTTTGCATGTATCAGGAATGCAGCCTTAGATTTTTAAAAAATGCCAAATAAAACCATTTTACATTTAGTTTATTAATTATAGTTGTCTTGAAAATCTGTTTTGTACTGATTTGTATAAAAGTGCTCACCTCCCACAATTGGTCCCAGATTTTCGAAAGAGCTTAGCTCTGATTTCTCTATGCAAAGCAGCTAGAATTTTGGAAAGTGCCCAGCGCCCAGTAGCTCCTGTCAAGAATACTTCATGGAGGTCACTAAACAGTAGCTGAGCTCTTTTGAAAAACACTACTAATTTAGGTGGGAGGAGCTGGATGCTGAGCTCTGCTGAGCTCTGCTGAGCATGCAACTATAGGGCCTGATTCTGTGGTCGTTATGCAAGTAAAACTCCCACTGAAGTCAAGGACTGCAAGTTCTAGCAGTTATTTTGGTTGAGATTTTTCATACAAACTCTATCCTGAAATACTTTACATAATTGAATAATAAGAAATTAATCAAGTTAAATAATAAAAAATGGTCACAATGTTATAAGATTCCATTTATAAAGGGTTAATCAGTACTTAATAGATGTTATGTGCATGTTACAGACATGAGCAACAGAATGTGTTATAGATGGTTATAAGAACATCACTAGAAGGAGTTCTAGATGCTTATAAACCACAGGTGAAATTCTGGCTAGAGTTGGTTGGGAATTTTGTGATTAAATATTATTTTTGTCAAAAAATGCTAATTTGTTGAAACCCAAACTTTTCCCAGACAAATTTCACAGTTGGTTTTGACAAATTTCTTGATTTTATAAAAAACTGGAAGCAAATTTTGAAATTGTTGAAACATTTCATTTCTACATGTTTGAAATAAAAACTTTGGTTTTCTGTCCAAAATGACTTTTTGCTTAGAAATTTAAGCTTATATCAGTGCAATTTTCTTTTTAATTAAAGTCAATCAAAAGCAAAACAACATGTTTTGAAATTTCAAAACAATACATTTTGATTGACTCAAACTGAATTCATTTTTTAGATTTTGGGTTCATGAAATTTTCAACATTTTTTAATTTTGATTTTAATAGTGGATTTTTTATATCGTGACAATTTTCAATGGCCAGGATTTCACCCCCATGGTTAAAAGCAACCTAGTGACTTGTTGGACTCTATGAAAATTGACTAGCCATTTATTAATAATTTATTATCGCTTTATAAACTATTAATAAATAGAACCTTAATAACAAATACAGGGAATGATCCTGGAATCAGTAGCACTTTTGCCAGAGCAGGGACTGCAGAATTCGACCCCAAAATAACAATATTTTTATTAAAAAACCCATATTGTCCATCTAAACTACAATACAATCTTTGTCTCTACTAAACTGCTGACAGATATGGGCCTGATTCATTATTGCATTATTTCAGTTTTATGCTGTTATAACTCTAAGGATCTCAGAGAAGTTATACTGGTGTAAAACTGAAGTAATACTGTGGTGAATATGACCCTATATATTTCCCCTACTTTTTGCTGTTCCTTTGTACTGGATAAAACATATGTAACAAACACCATATAGTATTTCTTGCTCCAACAAGAAATTGAATAATAAACACCTCTATAATAAATCTCCAATCATGCTGAACATATTTTTCAAAACATGTCACTGTTTGTATAAAATGATTCCTGTCCTTGTCTTTTCCTATACTTGTTTACAGTTTTTCTTTTGCCTTTGGAAATATTGAATACTTGTTTTCTGATTAATTTTTTTTTCCTCCTCTTCACTATAAGTAAAAAGACACCTTTTTGTGAACTGGTATATTTTTAGTTTTTATTTGTAAGATTTTACCCTTGACAGTACTGTACTACAAATCTTAGAATGGACATCCTTGCCCTGAGTAATTTTATTCATTTTTAATTCACATTTTCAGACAGCTAAGACATCTTGAAACCAGCAAACACTTTCACAGATGATTCTAAAAAAGCCTCCAACATTTGGACACACACAAAAAAAGAAATGTCTTTTTTCACCTTTAGCTGCAGTACTGATTACCCTAACCAGTGTAGATTAGGAGCCAAATTTTGTCCCGAGGGGTAACTTCACTGACTTCAAGGATAGACCCCCAAGGATGAATTTGACCCTGTGAGTTTTGCTTTTTTAAATTGGGCATCTGTTTCAACTTCCCAAAATAAGCATCTAAAGATCTGATCCAACTCTCATTGAGGTCAGTAGAAAGATTCCTGCTGACTTCAATAGGCACTGCATCAGGCCGTAAATCAGAAAACAGTACAAATATAACATCATCCAGTGACAATACAAGTATAGTAAGTGACCTGACAAAAAAGCAGATCCATTGTATTGGTTATATATTCTTTCCGTGAAAACCTACTGAATTCAAACTGTATTAATAAAATCATTCCAATATATGGTCTATTTGCCTGTCTCATGAATCCTGTAAAGCCTATTGAAACTGACAGCCTATGTGTGACAATCTTATTGTAACCAACCCTACCACAGGATATCACTGCCCTTATTGTGGTCATTTCTAGGTGTGTGGTTTGGAAATGCTGCTATGGTGCCTCCTGGGAGCTGAATGTCTCATGCCCCCAACCAAACTGCTGCTCCCATAAATCACCTTGGTGACTCAGCAAGAGGGGAGATGTAGTCTGGCAAGGCAGCCCAGCCTATAGAAGAGACTAGGGGCATGAGGCACCCAAGTTAAAAGTCCCATGAAACACTGTGGTGATGTTTCCTCATCTAAATGTTAGATTTTGGCCAATATTATTTGATTTTTCACCAAAAATTGAAATTTTCTGGAGGGAGAAAAAAAATCCAACCAACTCTAATTGCCACAATAGTTCACGTTATCCTAACGTTGTGGTAGACACAACAGTGGCCACTGAAAAGATCACATAGTCCTTTTGTTTTTGTTTTTTGTGATAGAGGGAATTGTTCTGGAATCATTCTGTAAGAATGGGAGGTTCAACAGAGTTCAGTGGGAATTGAGGGAAGGACATTCAGTCAATCCCTTTTAGGAAGAGGCTATTTGAGACTTCACTCTTTAATATACACTATTCACTGCTTTAGCTGCTAGGAGTTTACTATGAGTGAACACTGAATTGGGAAGGAAAGGTTTGTGGTACCGGTTCATTTTCACAGCATTGCCAAACTCGCGTGTTCAAAAATCTCAAGAATGGCTTAAAATTGTGAGATTTTTAAAAATAAATTTGAGCTCTTTTTCATCTGCCTTCTGGTTAGTGAGCCTTAGGGGCCATGCTTTAAGGATTTTTAATGCTCCATGAGAGCTAGAAACATACTACTATCCAATTTCAGATAGCTTTCTTTAACCTCTGTTTAAAGTATAATTAGAATATGGGACACAACGTTTCTTATCACTAATATATGTCAGTCTATTCCTCTTTTTAATACAAATGACAAATGTGCATAGATATTCATCATAGGTGAGTCTGTATATGTTTTTGTTGTCTAGTTATACGACAGGCTCTGTATATAGTTTGGCCCACTTGTGTCTGCCTCAGACTTGTTCAGGGGATAGATTGTGCTTGGTCTTCCTCTTTGCACAGTTGCAATGGTCTGCTTCTCTTGTGGGGCACTCCGAAGGGATATCCCTGCCCAACTCTGCACTACTCTCTGAAGCATGACTAGCATGCAGAGCAGAATACGCTGACACTTTATTAAAGGGTGTCACTGTGTTCATATACCCCTATATGCCAGGAAGCTCTGCACCTTCCCTTTCTCTGGGCTGTGCCAAAAGGGCACAAATGAGCCTTAAAAATTGATTTATTGCCCCAACTACTGGCTTGGCTTCCTACTACCAGTGTTGCAATGAGCTGCTTGCTGTTCCACTCTTGTGCCTGCCTAACTTCAGACGTATGCTGTAGGCCTCCCTGCTTATTCAGCCAGGTACTGTCTTGTATCTATTCTTTTCAAATGCAAACAGACTGAAACAACTTAATTTTTCCTGGAAAAAACTATGTGATTGGGTGTATATATTTTGAGCTGCTCAATAGTGAACATGAGTAAATAAACAAGGGAAACAATAAATGTAGCTCTCTTGTTTAATTAACATGAAACATCTTTGTGGCATCCCTGCACAGATTAGAGCAGAATAAAGTACTTTAGAACATGTGATCTGCCTGTGCCTCTTCCATGGATATCAGTGGGAGTTCTGAAGTGGATGAACTTGAAAGCAGAGTATGACTTTGTTTGTATATGTTTAGACAAATGTGCAACAAGAGTTTAAGAACATTGTGGTGTTGTTAAGGGAGGGGTGGAGTCTAAAAGTTCAAAATTGGCCTAAATGTTTTGCACCTTTTTGTACTCTGAGAATCTTCTGCTCCAGCATGTGTAGAAATCTATGTGCAATTTTGAGTATCTCTCTGCCTCCAATAGCTGTGATTTCTTGATCTGCCAGAGATAAGACATGGATCCAGTTCCCTGGTGAGTTAGAATGAGATTGGAACTGAATTTGGCCCAATATCCTCCTCCATGAAGTAGTCTTTAGTATCACTGATCATAGTGAAAGAGTTAGTTTCAGAAGATGGCTCCCAGGACCCTGTCTAACAGGTGCTGAATGATGGCTGCCAAATTAGAAGTGTGGCACTGATAGAGAAGTGCACTGTCAGAACGGTCTTTGTGAAGGACAATGAGATCTGCAGTTTGAATGCTTTATATAAATAATTATTTATGACAGCCTCTTCCTTTGCACTGTGCTAGAGTAAACATAGATTGGGGCCTGGTAAATGATGCAGAATGCACCTCATGAAGGGAGAGTGCATCTTCCTATACCCAGAAAGCCTCTCTAGCCACTCCCACACCGAGACATATTTGTGAATATTTGCATATTCATCAGGAAGAGGATGGGGAGTAGTATAACTGAGACTTGCTATCATGGTAGGTTTTTCCCTTTGCTCCAAGCTTTCCAAAAAGTACAAGATCAGGATTTGAGAGATTATTTTGATTATACAGACAGCCATTCAGATGAAGAGAGGGATTTATTATTACTGATTACTTATTATTCAATAAGCAACCAAAGTGTTCTCAGCACTGCAGAGAGATATAAGAGAATGTTGTCCCTTGCTGTGAAGAGCATATAGTATAAAAAGAGGAAGAGTCTGAGGACAGGGATAGAACATATAGGCAAAGAGAGATAGTGAACACAAATCTTGTTAGTTCTATGATTTACTTTATTTTTTTTATTTTGATGTAAACTATCTTCAGCTACCCCCCACATAGATATTAGTAGCTGCTTTTTAAATAAACTTTTTTAAAAAAACTTTGAACGATCCCCAAATGCCCTTCTAGCTACCCATCTATCCCTGAGTTGTTTATTATCCATTGCTAATATGGGTTCACATCATCCCTCTTGCACCCTCCCATCCCTTCCTGTTCCCCCTATCCCCACTCCCAATTCCCCAATCTTGGATTTTTGTCTAAGAAAAGGAAAAATAATATGAAAGTTCCCAAACCCCAGCTGTCTAAAGGTATAGTATTTTCCAGGTACAACTGTGGGTAGGGACAGGGGGTTAGCGTTAACTCTTTGTTGCTAAAAGTTTTGTATGCCTAACCTAAATGATGTGACCAAGGTCACACAATGTCTTGTGGCAGTGTGGGGAATTGAACCCCCATTTCCTATGTACCAGTCCAGTGCCTTAAACAGAAAATAATAAAATTGTCTAAGACTGTGCATTACATAAAGAAGCAGTTCAAAGCAGCCTAATAAACTAGTAGAGATTTAGCTGTAGTTCAGAGGTTCAGTGGGCCTTATTGTAGCATTGATTTTCAGGCACAACTGCACAATGAGTTCAGTGGTGGTTCTGCTTAAAAGCTGATGGTATGACATGGACTGGTATAACTTGCTATGTTGTCTTTTAAAATATCTTCCAATGATCTTCCTGTATGAGACTATACGGTATTGTATATCAGCCAGCTCTAACCTCATCACATGCCTTTAATAACAGCTAGAGGCAGCATGTCTCCTGTACTGCTTTCGATTTCTTGTTGCCACATCTTGTATTTGCCAGCTCATGCCTCACAAAATGGAGGAGGGAAGTGTCCTCCCTAGCGCTTCAGTGATTTTGTTTCTTTTTTCTAACTTTGTCACCCACTGCTTTCAGAGCAATTTCACTTTTGAAAAGGTTTGTATTTTTAATTCTTTGAGAAATATTTAGTCAATAAATATGTTGACCAGAAATCCATAAACCACTTTTGTTCCGTATCAAATTCAGAAGACTGTACCTCACCCATCTGAGGATCTGTCATAATTAACTGAGAATGCCTTAATTTAATCAAGTCCAGTTCATTAGGCAAACATTTAAATTATTAATTTAAATCTAGGAAGTTCCACAGCATTTATAACAGTAACAAATACTAAAGCATCTTATTTTTAAAGCCTGATTCCTCATGTGCATAGAACTCGAAGTGCTTCTATAGCTACTGTTACTGGACATAAATATCTTTTTCTTTGCCAGTGTCTTACCTTAGTGGAGCCTTTTAAAGTACTCTATTCAAAACAGGTTATGAAATGAAAGTATGTGTTGGATTTAAAATTAAGCATACGGTGCCATATTCACCTTGTGATGTCATTCCATTAGCCTGAGTGGAGTTACATCAGGGATGAATTTGGCACAGGAAATTTAATGGTGTAGCATTTCATTCATTTTGCAGAACACTGTCATGATGCATAGTTACTTTGCATATATGTGGTAATTTAGTATTTTAGCAATTTCTGTTGATTTAGTGTTAAGAAAAATATATTTTTTTCATATGTTGGGCCAAATCCATCCCAGTTTATATTGGCTTCTGCCCACAAAATCCAGAGCCTAGGGCCCCCTACAGCAGTATATCCACTAGGGAAGGTTGTTGCAGTGCAAGATGAATGCAACCTCCCTTCTGGTGAGGGCAATAGAAGGGTCAGCACAGTCCCCAAGTGGACAGTAATGACTAGGGACGGGCATGGCCAAAGTGGTTGATGAGGGAATGCACTCCACGCACATAGGCTGCTACCTCTGCAGTCAAGGCTCCTGTGGATCTTTTTGTAGAAAATAAGCTCCCGATCCTGCAAGCAGCGTAAATTAAGCTTGAAATCAATGGGGCTCTGTGTAAGTAAAAGGAGGCCTCACACAATGGCACAGCTTGCAGAATTGGGTCCCACAGTTACCCTTTCCTGCTGGAAACCCCCCAGGCAGAATGGTGAAGCCATAACAGCTGTAGCAAAGATGTGCATGCACGCCAGTTCCCTTGAACTTAGTTGCCTAATTGAGATCATTTAAATGCTGAAAAGCAAAAACTTTGTTTAATGCAATGATAATATTAATTAAAATAAATCAGGAATGGCAAAAATTAAAGTTCCTGTGGTAATATTAACTCAGCCACAGTGCACATCACTTATATGTTCTAGAATATTTAACAATTTAAATAGATATTTTAGGAATAGAGTTGAGGGCCAGATTGTTAACCCCTTTGTCACAAGGACTAATACCTTATTCTAGAAATAGTCTCAATGAGGTCAATGAGAACAGCTGTGGGAGCAAGTTGTTTCTCAGTGTGGGTAAGGATATTACACTCAGGCCCTCCCTAAGAAACTGGACTAGAAGAAACTACAAATATGCAGACTGGGTCTGGGCACATTGGGGCTCATCCTGTATGCCTGTGCAAGGATGTGAGGAGGTGTGAAGCACCCCCTGCACTGGCTGCCCATGTAATAGGTTGTTGTGTGGAGGGGAGCACACACTCCGCAGGGCTGCTATGTCCACTCCCTATGCATGTGGGTAAGAAGGGGTGTCAAGGGGGTAGGCCCTTGATCAGCACTCCAGGTTCACATGCTGTACTAGGTATAGGGCAGGAGGAAACAGAGAGGCAGAACGTGACTAATTCACAAGTTTGATACTTGGGCTCACAGGACCAACTGTAAACAGACAGTCTTGCTGTATGTAACCTTTGCTGTAGGAAATGTATTGTATGCATTCCCTGATATTTTTTTTTTACCTGTGGAATCTTAACATTGCGTTCAAGTGTAGATCTTTACACTCAGTTTTGCTCATCCACTAACTATCATGAGGTAATGTGCAGTCCAATTTCTCTTCTATAAGTTAATTATTTTTTGCAAAAATATATATTTATTTAAAAATATATATTTTCCATACTTTTTAAAAAATCTAAAACAGCAAGAAAAAATATGGCATGCAGTGCTGTAAGAATCATTAATAATTCTGTGTGGCTTGTATTTTTCTCAGTAGACATGATCTCTTTTGAATATTAAAAAAATATTTATTTAGTAATGAATATTTGACATCTCTTAAAACATAATTTGTGTAGAGTAAATTTGTTGCAAGGTTTTGTTGCAAATGATGTGCAAAACTGGGCCTCTGTCATCATTATTGTATCTGTTGTTGGAAGGAATGTACAATTGTAGCTGAAAGGAGCAATAGAGTAGAATATTGCATTTTGAGCTAAGGTAAAGGATGAGTAAGGGGCAATTTGTAGCTGAGTTGCCCAAAGAACAGACCAGGGAATGGCTTTTGTCTCTGAGAGTCACAATTCCCTCCCTGGTTTCCCTTGTTCTGGGGAGACGTGGTAAGCTACTTACTGCCTTTAGACAGCACCAGTTTATTTCCTCCTTCACCATGGTTCAGCTCACCAGGGCAGTGAGATAACAGAGTCAAGGTTCTACCCTTTTCCTACCCTATGCACTTGCCTGCGGAGGTGAGAAGAGGGAGTCAAAGCTTTGCAATGCCTGCTCTCCCCCAGGCTCTGCCCAGTGACCAAAGTATCACACCCAGGGGAGAAAAGGAGCGCCTTTACTGGCTAAGTGTGAATGGACTCTGGGACTCTGGGTTTTTTTGTTTGTTTGTTTGTTTTTGTTGTTGGTTTGGGGTTGTGTGTGTGGTTGGTTTTTTTTTTGTTTTGTTTTTTGTGGGCAATGCAGTAGAAGTGACTTTTCAGGAGCAATTTGAATGAGAGGAAGGTGGAGCCTTGACAAATAGATTTTGGAAGGTCACTCCAAGCATTAGATGCAACATGGCAGACAGCACAGCACCTCATGTGACAGAAGATCAAATTGATATCAAGGCTAACTTCACTGGTGGAGGAAAGTGTGCAGGAGCGAAAGTGACAGGAGACTAGCTAGAAGTATATGGGCCAGCAGGTGAAAGCAATGAAGCTACTCTGATTTACACCAGCTCAGGATCTAGCCCATAAGGAGGGTGATGTGTGAAATCAAATGGCACTGACCTTTGTCCATCCAGTGAAGCCAGCAGGAGAGTCATATGGATTTACTAAATTCTAATTTTTTTCTTTTGTCTGCTTTTCACGGTGTTTTTTTCCCTTTGGTCACAGTACTTCCTAAAAAAACCAGCACAATTATTTTTGACCAAGGAAGCACTTTTAGGCTTGTAGACAAATGACTAATTTCATTTTTCTTTTGCAGTTAAGCACACACAAAAATAAGAATATAGAAATGCAGAAAACGTGCAGGGGTTTTATAACGTTTTATAAGCCTTGTTCTTCAATTAACTGGTTTAGATGATTCTGTTATTGAAAATGAGGCGCAGGCTAGAAAGCTTTCTGTGCGTTCTGTTTTTATCTAAGCTTATATTACTGGTATAATAATGCGCTGGTTTAGACACCCCTTTAATATTTTTTAATCCTCTCTGATAAAATTTCTGCCAAAGAAATATAAACAATTAATGAGAAAAAGTGTAGCTGAGTTTGGAGAAGGGCAATATATCACAAAATTGATACTGGGCATTTATTTTTATTTGCATGGGCCAAACTTGTCAGGCCCGGTTGACTAAAGTTAGATTCCTAGATCCATATAAGTAAAGGTTGCCTGGAATTCAGAAGTGCTGAGCACTCACAAAACCCATTGGAAATCAGTGGCAGCTGCTGTTGCTCAGCACCTTTGAAAAGCAGTCCACTTTGATGTTGGTGCCTAAATATGGCTTTAAGTGTGCAGATTTGAACATTTTGGCCATAGACTTTTAAACATGTTGTTCCATAAAAGTTATTCTGACACTTGCTAGAGTTAAGTAACTGGATTAGAGTCATACATCTAGTCTGAGATATGTGAAGTTTCTTTACTGGCTCAGAACTAAAATTTCCATGTCCCCCTTATTCTGTAGTATTTCTAAAGCAGTGATAATTCACAAGTGGGAATAATAATCTGAGAATAGTCACATCAGATACAAGTCAATTGTGTCAATTGTCCTTTCCACTTTCCATTCTCCTTTATGAGAGTGTGACGAATAGCAGTTACAACTGATTTGTGAATTGTTTTAGGAAGAAAAAACTGCTGAGTTTGGTTCATTATCATAGAACTGGAAGGGACCTCAAGAGGTCATCTGCATTCAAGGTAGGACAAAGTATTATCAGACCACCCCTGACAGGTGTAAGACTAATCTGCTGTTAAAAATCTCCAGTGATAGAGACTCCACAACCTCCCATGGCAATTTATTTAAGTGCTTAACCACCTTGACAGGAAGTTTTTCCTAATGTCCAAACTAAACTGCCCTTGCTGCAATATAAGCCCATTTCTTCTTTTCCTATCCTCAGAGGTTAAAGAGAACAATTTTTATCCATCCACCTTGTAACAACCTTTTATGTATTTGAAAACTGTTATCATGTTCCCCCTCAGTCTTCTCTTCTCCAGACAGAACAAACCCAATTCTTTCAATCTTCCCTCATAGGTCATGTTTTCTAGACCAGTGGTTCTGAAAGCCAATCCACCACTTGTTCAGGGAAAGCCCCTGGCGCGCCGGACTGGTTTGTTTACCTGCCGCGTCCGCAGGTTCGGCCGATCGTGGCTCCCACTGGCCGCAGTTCGCCGCTTCAGGCCAATGGGGGCTGCGGGAAGTGGCGCAGGACAAGGGACATGCTGGCCGCCCTTCCCACAGTCCCCATTGGCCTGGAGCGGCGAACCGTGGCCAGCTGGAGCTGCGATCGGCCGAACCTGCAGACGCGGCAGGTAAACAAACCGGTCCAGCGCACCAGGGGCTTTCCCTGAACAAGCGGCAGACTGGCTTTGAGAACCACAGTTCTAGACCTTTAATTACTCTTGTTGCTCTTCTCTGGACTTTCTCTAATTTATCCACATCTTTCCTGAAATGTGGCACCCAGAAATGGACGCAATACTCCAGTTGAGGCTTAGTCAATGCGGAGTAGAATGGAAGAATTACTTCTTGGGTCTTTCTTACAACAGTCCTGCTAATACATCCCAGAATGATGTTTGCTCTTTTTTGCAACAGTGTTACACTATTGACTCATCTTTGGCTTGTGATCCACTGTGACCCCCAGATCTCTTTCCACAATATTCCTTCCTAGGAAGTCATTTCCCATTTTGTATGTGTGCAACTGATTATTCCTTCCTAAGTGGAGTACTTTGTATTTGTCCTTATTGAATTTCATCCTATTTACTTCAAACCATTTCTCCAGTTTGTTCAGATCATTTTGAGTTTTAATCCTATCCTCCAAAGCACTTGCAACCTCTCCCAGCTTGGTATCATCCGCAAACTTTATAAATGTAATCTCTATGCCATTATCTAAATAATTGATGAAGATATTGTACACGACCATACCCAGAACTGATCCCTGCAGGAGCCCACTTGATATGCCCTTCCAGCTTGACTGTGAACCACTGATAACTATTCTCTGGGAATGGTTTTCTAGCCAGTTATGCACACACCTTAATAGTAGCTCCATCTAGGTTGTATTTCCCTAATTTGTTTATGAGAAGGTCATGCGAGACAGTATCAAAAACCTTACTAAAGTCAAGATATCCCACATCTACTGCTTCCTCCCCATCCATAAGGCTTATTACCCTGTCAAAGAAAGCTATTAGGTAGGTTGGACATGATTTGTTCTTGACAAATCCATGCTCACTGTTACTTATCACCTTATTATCTTCTTGGTGTCTGCAAATTGATTGCTTAATTATTTGCTCTATTATCTTTCTGAGTACTCAAGTTAAGCTTATTGGTCTGTAATTCCTGGATTGTCCTTATTCCTCTTTTTATAGATTGGCCCTATATTTGCCCTTTTCCAGTCCTCTGGAATCTTACCCGTCTTCCATGATTTTTCAAAGATAATTGCTAATGGCTCAGCTATCCTCTCAGTCTCCACTACGATTTGTGGAGTCATATTCTTATTTGTGAATATAGTTTGTGAATTCCTAAAGTTGTACAAATTTTAGCATTAACAATTTTTGCCTCTAAATTTGTACTGGAAGTGGTATTCACAATTAATTGTTCTCTTTTAAAATGTTCACTCATCTAATCAGGGAGCAGAAATATTACCAGATGGTTTAACTGACCAACCATATGGCATTAATTATGAACAGCGTATAGGTGAAGCAGTCCATGATATGAAAATTATTTTGAAAATTATTTATTCACAATATTCAGTGAATATATATGAACAACGAAGACACTCAGAGAAAATCAGAATCATGATAAGAGACCAAATTTGTAACAAGTATCTCAACTAGCACTATCCTCCATCAAACATAACCTTTTAAAGGGAGATTTTCAAAAGTATCTAAGATGTTTAGGAACAGAAGCTCCACTGAAAATCACTGGAACCTGAGCTCCTAAATCCCTGAATGATCTGAAAATCTAACCTTTAATAATATTCCTTTGTTTCAGCTCTTTAAGGAACAATACCAAGAATATAATTTCACAATCGTCAACATTTTTTTAGAACTATGTGGAAAATAATAAGACTTAATTTAAGTGGTTTGGGGGCCCTTGACTCCTTTAGAGTTTGTCTACACAAAGAAGCTATTGCAAAATAAGCTAGGGTGTGAATTTAAAGGGCAATAGCTATTCTGGACTAGCTCCCCATATGGCACTTACTCTGCACCAAGGGTATGTCTATGCTGGAGCTGGAGGTGTAATCTGTATCTTGGGTAGACATACCCATGCTAGGTGTGACTGAGCCAGTGTGCTAAAAATAGATTGTAGCCACAGCAGCTGAAGTGGTGGGATGGGCTATTTGCCAAGTACACACCTAGGGTTTCAGACAGGAGCATATAGTGGCAGCTAGCCTGTTGCATCACTTGCATCAATGCGGCTACCCTTCTACTTACACTAACTCAATCAGAGCAAGCCCAGGTATGTCTGCCTGAGTGAGAAATTACACCTCTAACTCCATTGTTGACATACCCTTAGGGGTACACAGGAAAATGTAAGAAACCTGAGGCAGTGAGTCTGAGTCCAGGTCAGCTGGTACTACAGGGCTAAAAATAGCAGTGTGGATGTTACAGCTCAGGTTGGAGCTGTACATGTCCCTAAGAATGCCATTTTGTGGTTTAGCTTAATCCACTTCCATATGACTTAAGCTAAACCACTCAAAGTCACTCTTAGAGAGGTTTTAGAGTGTCCACATGGGGAGCTAGTGTGGAATAGCGATTGTGGAATTCCACAATCATTGTTCTGGGCTGTTTCCAATTGTAGAAAAGCCCTTAGCCTCCGTTGAAAATCCCAGTCTAAATGTAACATTTCTCTTTAAACCGTTCAGTGCATACTACATGGTAAGTCCATTTTCATACTGCCTTTGTTTCAAAACACTTTGCAAACATTAAATAGACCTCACAAAAATTGTATAGAGTGAATAGTTATTTCATAGTATTACACCAGTTTTACAGATGAATAAATTGAGTCACAGGGATATTTAAATGGCCTTGCTCATGGTTACACAGCAAGTCACTGTCAATCCCAGGAGTAGAACTAAAGAACCATTGCTACTAAAACTGTGTCCTAAACATTAGAGTACAATATGTCTTCATAAGAAAGCATCATGTTTCGTGAAGGAGTACTACATTAATGTTTCTTCATGTTGCTGTATTACTAAGTGCTCATGATGTATTGAATAATGGAATACACCATTGTTGATAATGGATGGCTAAACCACAAGATGTGTCCTGGGGTGGCCTTAATTTTTCACAGGGGACTTTACGGGGGGAAAAAGAAAATCTTTTTTTAAATTAATTTCTACAGTAAAGATCACCTCTTATTTAGTATACCAATATTTTCCTTATGTGGCCACAAAGCTCTCAGTTCTGCTCAGGGGAAAAGCCTTATGCTGAAAAGTAAAGAATCCCAGTTGTTCACTTAATGAAAGCTGCGTGCTCCACACTTTGTTTTTGAGTAATTTCTGTAGCAAACTCATGTGAGCTGCATGTCATGCTTGTAGTAATCAAGTCCAAAGTTTGAAATTGACTCACTTGTTTTTCATGGTGACAGGCTAAGGAAAAGGGGTTTTGACTTGATTCAAGCTGCTGCAAAGAAATGAAAAGAATGATTTAAAAACCACAAACACTCGGATGAAAGATTACAGATACTGAACAAAACTGTCCACAGTAAATTGTTGATTGGAGTATCTGTATTAGGTGATGTTTGTAGTCTCTACATGTAGAGCGATGGAAAACACAGATTATGGCAGTGAAAGTAGAACAACAATGGAGTCTGACGCTTTGTTTCCACTTTTCAAAGGCTTTTTTTTTTTTGATAAGGCCCAGGAAATTGTTAGCGACATGCTGGTGGGAACCTATGGAAAAGAATACACACTATATCAATGGTGCAGTTCTTATCCCAAGAGCTGTGTTGGTGGGTGTGGGAATAGCATGCTTTCAGTGTGTGCTGTTGCAATGAGATAGTATTGAGAAACCAGGGCAGCGAACAGTACAGATTCAGTCTAGGGAACTAGGGGCTTTATTCAGCAGTAATGTGTGTAAGGACAGACAATGTAGCACTATATTTGGTTTAACAACAAAGAACTGTAAAAGGATTTGATAGTAAGGGATTGGCAGAAAGCTGAATATGTCTGCAATAAAATAAGGATCTTTTAAAAAGGTATTTAAGTGACATACTTATGACCTAAAAAGAAGGTATTTAAAATTATTCATTATCTCTAATAGACATCATTATTTTACAGTGTGTTCATTTAACACAGGAGGAGCACTATTTAATAAAAGCTTCAGGAAGTATGTAATATGCCACAGTAATTTGAGAATAAGATGCAAGCAATTGCATGTGTGGAAAAGCAGATTTAATAATCAGTTAAACCTTAGTATGAATCATATTGACATTTTTGAGATCTACTGATGAAAATTGCTATAAAAGAACTAGGTATTTTTTATTTTTATTCATTATTACTTAGAAGTGAATGAGAGCCCTTAAGACGCTCATAACTCTCCCCTATCCAGGGTTCATGCATACTGTTTTGGTACATAAATTACTGCAAGTTATGGCCCTAACTCAGCAAGATACTTAAGCACATCAATGATGCTACTCACATGCTTAAAGTTAAACACATGCTTAAGCACATGACTGAATTGGGGCCTATATCAGCTAGGAACAGCAAGCTACTATTTCTGCAAAAGAGGAAGACTGTCTTGCTGACAGAAACAGTACTTATATTATTATGCAGTTCAACCACCTAAACCTATGTTCAGGGGGCACTTGTGCCCCAAGTGAACCTTACGTTACTTCGAAAATATGCAGCATGCCACCCTACCGCACCTGGACAAGGCTGTAGGATGTCAAGTGATCATGTATGCCAGTAAAAGTGCTGATGAGGGCAGGGATACAAGTCAGGAAATTTAAAGTGGATATCTCTTCTAACCTTGTGCATGGAGACAAGTCAACCTTCTTCTAGCATAAAACTGGATTGATTTTTAAAAAATCATAAAGAAGTGAAGAACATCTATGGCAAGTTGTGAATGAAAGTAATTATTAATGGCTGGCACTTGATAGGTGCTGGAGAGAAGTTTCCATATTTTTTGATTCACCAGGCTAAAAAAGAATAAACAGGATGGTCATATATCTGATATAAGTCAAAAGAGAGTGTAATTCTCTAATCTTGCTGAAAATCAGTGTTAGGCTAAGAGAAGATATTCAGCTAACTCCTTCCACAAAGTGTAACTATTTCTGATCAGAGAAAACTTACAGTATCAATTTGATGGTTTTGTGACCTGCATGTCTTTCACTAGGGAGTGAAGAGAGGCATCTAAATTCATTGCAATATTTTTAAATGCCCTCAGGAATCCCTACTGTTGTATATTGAAGTACAATTATGTGTTCAACATTTTGAATGTTAAGTGAATGGCTACCACTGTGTCAATATTTTAAATTAATATTGTAGAAAGTGCAAGTTGCATTGTAAATCTATAGACAGTGCATTCCATACTACTTATGCCCCAAATAATATGGCATTGTCCTGATCCAAGGATAGCTTTTAGTGACCTTCAGCCAGCATCGCAGAAATTTTAACATTGAATCATTTGGTTGGTAAGATATATAAAAGCAAGAAATAGAAATGAAGATAAAATCCCCACCATTTCTACACACCAACTTTTAGAAAACAGGATGATAAGATTTAAAAGGCACATGAATATAATAAAATTGTCCTACCTGCAATTGCACATCTAAATGAAAACAAAAGGATATTAACTTAACCATGTTATATCCCACATGCATTCATAAAACATATCTTATAAAGACATTCTAATAATTCCCAGTGAATAGACAGGCTATACCATGTACGTCATAATGCTATAGTGTCCTGGAGGACATTTGCTGTTCATCTTCATGCACTGAACAGGTTAAATAAAATTCATGGTAAAATTGTTGTTGTATTTTGTTTTGTTCTGTTATTTTTATTTTCATGGGCAAGGTTTAGAGCAAGTAGAGTCGTCTTTGCAACATATTTTCGTCTATTTCAGTGTAATATTTTTCTTTTTTTTAAAGCGGCTACACTTCAAAGATAATGCAAAATTGGAATTATGAATATCACTGCTTTGTAGTGAATGTATTGCAAGCTTCTTAAATAATTAAATTATGTGAGTTCGGAAAATGGAGTGTAATTAGTCATTAAGGAGAAAACTCTAATGCTGCATAGGGTTTATACACTCCATGCAGAATATCTTTGAGCTTTACAGTGTTTGGGGTAATTTCTAATGCTGATGTGGTACAATCAACCATTATGTACCTTGTAACATAAGCACTAACTTGCTAATAAGCTATCTAACATGTCCAATATTTAATTTTATTGCAATCAATTAGAGTCATTGTGGAATACTGTATTTGTGCTTCTGTTTCTGTTTATGTAATCAAAAGTTAGATATAAGGTGACAGATAACAAAACATTATTCAGATTAATATTAAGGTTGTGACACTAACAAAAATCAAGACATTCAAAATTGATGGGACTGGCTGGCTCACGTGCAGTCCCTTTACTTGTAAGTCAGTGATTCAAATTTAAACCGAGTCATTATTGACTGAAAGCTGTCATCATCTAATGGCCATCTAGATATAGAAACAAATGAACTGAACTCTGTCCAATTCCTAGTACTCTGATTACTCATCTCAAAAGCCACTTTCCCACTTAGCACTAACTAGCTCTTACCAGGTTAGATTTCTCAACCCAGAGTCCAAGGACTGACTGGAGTTAGGAAGACTACACAGCCCTCTCATCCTTGTCACTAGAGATCAAGACAGAGGCACATGGATGGTGCACTGTGAAGAAACTTGCACTGCTGCTCCTGGACTGTTCATTTGAGCTTCTAGTGCTCTCAGTACAGCCATTTCACTAGCACTAAATTAAGCAGAGTACATAACTACGTGGTTAACTTCAAGCACCTGTGTAGTCCCTTTGAAATCTATGGGACTACTCACGCACTTAAACTTATGCATGTGCTTAAATACCCTGCAGAATCAGGCCAGACAGTGAATGGCTTGGTTTTTTAAGTAATGTTTAATGGAAGGTTATAAAAAAGGTATTATTTATCTATAAGACTATTTCTTTAGGTAAACGTGTTTAAGTCACTATTAAATACACAATATACAATTAGGGTTGGCTGAATAAATACAGAGCGCAGTCAATTTAAAAGTGTGGCTAACCTGAGTACGTTTGCTCTTTGAGTTCCAGAAATCACTTATCTGAACATCGATCGATACAGGTCTCCAAAATCTCCCCTAAATCCCACATTAACTCCTAGGATCCCACAAACCACACGGCAGGGATCAAGAACATTTTAGATTGTGTCCTGTGTTTAGACAATTTTTAATTTTTTTTGTTTGATGTTAGTGTTTCAACATTTGTCACTGTTTCATCTGACTCAGTAGTGAACCACTGACCTGCACAGTGTTAGGGGGCATATGCTTTTGCAAGGAGTTTTGAATGAGATGTAAAACCAGTTATGATCATTAACCATCTGGTTGCACTTCAGCAAGATCCAGGATGAGAAGCCTGGATTTGTGGCCTCAATCAAGATTGGGGTTATTACTTTTATCTACTTTATCTCCTCTTTAAGGACACTAGGTAGTTACTAGGTGAGTGGGAAATTCTGATATGGATTAGAAACTGGACACTTCAGTGGGTCAGCGGGTGGGGGATAGTAGGGAACGTGCTGGTATTTGTATTAAAGCAATGACAGCTTGTATTTTATAGTTACATTATTCCCTGGTTCGAATATTATGTAACACAGTAACCAGAGCCTGTGGAAATCTGTAGTGTGCTGTTCTATCCCTCCTGCCCAGAAAGCCCTGCCTTCCAAGATGGGGGGTGACCTTTTGCCTCTGCAGACACATCCTTACAGAAGAACAGCCTGTTCACCCTGAGGATGAGGGAAGAAAAAAGGTGCCCCATTTTTTCTCTCAATAACCCTCTCCTAGTGAGAATGAATAGCTTAGCCTGGAACACATCACAGTACAGAGTGATTGGGATTAATGTTGCTACTTTTAAAAGATTACTGGTGTCCAAAATTCAAACAAAATGTTTGGCTGTATTCAGAAAGAGAGAGAGAATAATGCTGAAAATGTCCTAATTCCAATACAGTCATCTATATTGGCTCACCCTCACCATGTATACTCTGATCAGCTTCATTACCTAATCCCAAATAGGATACAGCAGAGACAGAAAAGATCCAGAAAATGGCAATGAAATCAATAAGAGTGGGAAAACTTCCTTACAAGGAGAGATTTTAAAAAATGACAATTTAGAGAGGTCAATAAGAGGTAACAAATATCGGTGACACATAAAATAATTTATGGTCTGGAGAAGGTCACGGAATGCTCCTATTTACCTTTTCTCTTTCTACAGCAACCAGGAGATAATCGATGAAAGGGCAACAAATGTAAAACTGATCAAAGAAAATGTTTTACACAATGCAGAATTAACTTGGGGTCTTGAAGGGAGGGATTACATTGCCTGCATTGCTTAACAGCAGGTTATTTTATTTTTGTTGTGGTATCATTTTTTTAAAACATGTAAGTAACATGTGCTGTGTGTCAGAGTGAGTGCTGCATAGTGATTAAAACAGTCTGGAGTCAGCAGTTCGAAGTTCTGTTGGTAGAGTTCTCTTTGGTGAGTCACATAACTTCCCACAGAGTTCAGTTTCCTCCTCTGTAAAATGAGGTACTTCCCCACCCACAAGTGTGTTGCACAGTTTAATCAGGGCATGCTGCAAGGCCTACCTTTCTGCCCTGCCAGCTGAAAAAGTTGGGATCTAATGAGGAATGATGATTCATGGGGGGTGGAGGTTTGGTGGGGTAAGTGCCACCTGTCAGGCTGTATTGGAGTTTCACTTTTTGCTGCAGGTTTTGTTTTGTTGTATTTTTACTTTAAATAATGTCAAATGTGCCCAGAGTAGCAGATGCACTTCTTTTAATGTGTTGTTAAAAATAACTATAATGAATTAATTAATGCTTGTAACTTTCTTAGAGCCTCCAATGGAAGGCACTGTAAAAGAGCATAGCATTATCATTCAAGTATTTATTAATGGTTGCATATAAAATAAAAAATCTTTAAACACCTAAAAATAGAGAAATTAAGTTTATTTTTTTCTTAGTGTTTGCAAAAACACACACATTGTAAAATGACTTGTTCTTTTAAATTTATGTTAAACTGGTAGCAAAAAATACATATGGTTACATTCACTGCCAAAGATATGCTCTGTTGATCATCCTTTAGTGCATTTTGAATGATAGTTGGTCTATAGGGACCAGTGAAGACCTCCAATTAATTATTACTGGAGAACATGAAATCATAAACAAAATTCCTTGTAATAAATTTTTAAAATGAGATTGCATGTTTTATTTACAGTACTGGTCCATTTTGGGCTTTAAATCTATGAAAGAAAACAAACATGCTTTTTATCAAACTGAAATAAAAATATCAATAGTATTTCTTTCTTATCAAAGTAGGACACACAATATATAAAGTGGACTTCTAAAACTCTGTGGGGAGAAAAGCCAGGGATCACTGAACTGGAAGAAGAGATTTACTTTTTCCTGTTTGTGGTAAGTGAACGATAAGAATATATAAGCAGTAGGGAAACACCAAATGCTTCAGAGCAATGAGATTACTTTGTAGCTTGTAAAGGTAGCTAATACTGTTTGACTGTGTTTTAGGGGAAGTTTATTTTTTAAAAGAGCTATTCTAAAAAAAAGGTAATTACCAAATTCTTTAGTAGCAGAAATTGATTTCTCTTTGGGTACAATAGCAATAATGCATAGGAGATCCTTCCTAGAGATGATTACTATTATTACAGTAGTGTTCAGAGGCCACAACTGAGATCAGGGCTCCATTGTGGTAGGTGCTGTACACATGCATAGTAAGAGACCATTCTTACCCCAAAGAGTTTACAATCTAAATAGACAACAGAGACAAAGAATGGGAGAAAGGAAGTATTATTTTCCCCATTTTACAGGTGGGGAACTGGGGCACAGAAAGATTAAGTGATTTGCCCAAGAGAGTCTGTGGCAGAGCCTGTAATTGAAGCCAGATCTCCAGAATTGCAGTCCAGTGCATTAACCGTAAGACCATCTCCTCTGAGCTAGTCTACAAAGCCATTCCCGTCTCCTTATTTAAACACTTCCTGAAGACCCATTTCTTCCATGACACCAACAGGATGCTAACTGATTAAATCCTCCACCTATTTGTTTTGTTTATCTAAGTGAACATGTCAAAGTGGGGGAAGAGAGTCAAACATTAAGATAGAGGAGCATATGGACACTAGGGGTATGTCTACACTACCCGCCGCATCGAAGTTGTTCATGTAGCTGAAGTTGCGTAACTTAGATCGTTCCCCCCGCCCCTCCCCCCCCACACACACAGTGTAGACCAGGGCTAGGACTGAATCTTGTGAGTGATATGGGGTTAGACAAAGGGGTTGAAGTGGGGAATTAGGAAGGGGAAGATAATGTGTTTATCTTAATTTTTTTTTAAAGGAACTAATAAAACAGGTGGCCATCCTCACCAGATCACTTTGCTTGGGTCTTATATCTCTTCACTCCACCCTCCATCTGTCATTAATGTGTGTCTTCACGTCAGTCAGAAGAGCGACTGCAGCTGGGATACATATACCCAATGCTAGCATTCATCCAGCTGACCTGGCTAAAAATAGCCGTGGAGATGCAACAGCATGGACTTCAGCGGGGGCTGGCAACACGAACAGGCACCCAGTGTTCCAGCCAGGCTTGTACAGCCCATGCCGCTGTGTCGTCATTGCTATTTTTAGCCGTTCTAGCTAGATTAAAGCTAGCATGATATTGCCTACCTGAGCTGACTCTGAATCACGCCTCTGAGTGCACTGTAGACCTACATTTTGTCTTCTTGAATTGTAAACTCTTTGGGGCAGGGACTGTGTCACCCTTTGTGTTTGGAAAGTGACTAGCACATCACGGGGCTACCTCAATTTATAGAGCAAATAATAGCAAATGGGATTACGGGGCTTCTTTCAACTAAATTCACAGAAATTCCCATAATCCCCCTTCTCCTCACCACGTCACATCAATTCCTCCCATCCCAAATCAATTTATCTACTTTCCCCTGCTCCATCAAACCAATTTATCCTCCTTTATCTCATCAGATCAATTCACCTCTTTTCTTCTACTTCATCTAGTAACTTTATATAGAGCCATTTTAAGGCTTAGGCACTATAGAACTATGGCTAGGGCCTCTGCTCCTGGATCACACGCTGACACCAGAATCTCAAATTTCATTAAAAAGAAAATATATTAGCCGCCATGGCTTCAAAGGAGCATTTGTAACAGGGTGTAACCAGTATCTGCCTGAGTCTGCAGACAACCTGAAACAGCCAGAGATGTGAACAGCCCTCCGCATCTTTATTTAGAAACCTGCTGCTTGTGAAGAGTCCCACTGATACCCCTTCAATAGAAGGCTGTAAGGGAGGTGGCCCTCCCTGGTGGCCCTCCCTCATCATAACTGTGCTGGGATGTTGTTAGCAAGGATACACACACACAAGGTATGCCTGCACTGCCAAAAAAAAGCTGTGGCAGCGAGTCTCAGAGCCTGGGGCTCACAAGGCTCCTGCTACAGAGCTAAAAGTAACAGTGTAACACCTTAAAAGTAACAGCTTAATCCTGCTCATTCTATGAGACCCAGCCTCCTCGCTGGGTTTCAGAGTCCGAGCTCCAGCCCTAGTGGGAACGTCTGCCCTGCTATTTTTAGCACCATAGCAGAAGTCACGCAAACCCAAGTCTGTAGACCCAGACTCTGAGACTCACTGCCACTTTATTTTTTTTTGGCAGAGTAGATGTACCCAAAGAGTCCTCTGCGAGAGTGAGTGGGGGTCTGAGTCATCTCTCCTCTGGGACGAGGCTTCAGCCCACCTAAGGACAGAGAGCAGTGAGCCAAGGATAGCGGTGGCCGGGCCTGCTCAAAGAGGAGCATTGGCAGGTCTCCCATGAGCCAATTAGACAAAATGATGTCCATTGCCTGTACCACTGCTATCCCCAAGGAGAGGTGGGGGCACAGCATGGGGGTGGGGCAAAAGGGGCATCCTATGTGAGGTATATCTAGGATCCCAAACTGCTTTAATCCAGCAGAGAGTTTGTCAAATTTATTTAACCCCTTTCTGCCCACTCCATCTAATCAATTCATCACCTTCCCCTTCATTTCCTCTTTGTAGGCTCCTCAGCATTGCTATGTAACTGTGGTGCCTGCTACAATATCTGCCTGCTGTGGTGACTGCCTTCTCTTCATCCCTAGCCCTCAGGCCTGGGGAAGAGCCACCATGCAGATATATTCAGTTTTCCCTTCTACCCCCCAGCCCTGGGAGCAGCATTTCTGAGATCTTTACTGTCCTTAGCCCTGAGGGCCAGTGCTGCCAGGACATTCACTTTCCCCACACCCCTAGCCTGGAAGAGTGGCATGTGGATCCTCACCCACCCTCCAGGCCATTAGGGGTCTTCCTCTTTGCTCCCAAAAGGGGAAGGAGTGGAAGCTGCAATGTGGGCTCCCCTCACTCTTCCTGCTATGAGACTAGCATAGGGGGAAAGATGATTCCTAATCACAGATCCTGCTCTGAAGCTGCACCAGCTTGGCTTTCTCATCTCACCCCCATTATGAATTAAATGGCTTGCAGAAGAAGTGGTGGGTGGTTCTGGCTT
Organism: Eretmochelys imbricata; assembly: GCF_965152235.1. NCBI lineage: Eukaryota > Metazoa > Chordata > Testudines > Cheloniidae > Eretmochelys > Eretmochelys imbricata. Next base: position 31,821,909 of record NC_135577.1, on the reverse strand, counting down.
CAGGCAGGGTAACCTTGGGCTCTGTGTGGTGGTTGGGGTCTGTGTTATGTTGGAGATCAGAGTAAATGATCTAATGGTCCCTTCTGACCTTACAGTCTGTGTGGTTGTTGTCTTCTCTCACAATAATCATATCAGGCCATGAAGTTCGAGAACAAATTCAGCAACTCATACAGTGTCCAATCTAAAAAGCTTCAATTTCCTTACAATATTACATTCAAAAGTTTGGATAGGCTAAACATTCCACCAAGATTATCAGACTCACATATAATGATGAGGATACAGCTGTTGCAAAACACACAAGACCGAACATTCACCAGTAAAGACAAAGATAATTTAAAAATGATCTAACTGATCACAGATCTAACTGAATACCTTGGCTTTGGAAAGATCTCTCTCATACAGGATCTGAAAGATGCAACAGAGAAGCTTGAATCAAGAAAATCTCCTGGGTGGTACCTCATCAATGGCAATATGATAAAGCATTTTTCCTCTACAAGGATCCAGCCTTTCACAAATCTCTTCCCAAAGCCTTCATCTACATTCAGCTATTTTCACAGTGACCTCTTTTGAGATTTTTGTTCAATTTTAGTCTGGCCTCCTCATCTCCAGGGTTCTGATCAACCTCAAATCAAACTTGATTCCTTTCCTTAATAAGATTTTAATGCCAGTATCATTCCAATATTAAATCTATTTCTTCCTTTTGCCTCTTGGGATGCTCTTCTTTGCTGATTTCAGCACTACAGATTCAAAATCTTTCTCAAGGTTCTTCCATAGGTGTTTGAGAAATACTATTCTCACGCATGTCTGTGAAATAGGACCAATCAACCTAATAACCTAATAAACCTAATAAAAGTTTCACCTATTTATCAGCTGGGATCTCACTATCTTCCTATTCCAACAAGTGAGTACAGGTTGAGGATCACTTCCAACATCCTCTAAAACATTCCATGTGCAGTTTATGGACATGCTCCTGTTCACCAGAGGTACATCTAATGCTGACTATGTTCCAGACGATCTTGGCATATAAACCTATGAATGACTGGACCAGTTTGTTCCTTTTTCTGGAGTTCCTGCTCTGCTCCTTTCCACAATGTACAGCCCAAAGGTGCTGGAGGTGACTAACTCCTGAATAATTGGATAGCTATTATTCTTCCAAAAACTCTGGGTGCTGTTGGTGCCCAAGTCATAAAGAGATTTCTCCAAGGAAATGCAGTGCTCGGTTGTACCTATCAGGCACACACTCCTGTGTGGAGACAGTATGGAGCCACACCACCCCAAAGGAAGCACTGGGAAACCAATTGCCTCTGGGAACACAGAGGCAGTGATCCCACGACTGCACCTCTTTATGGGGTACCACTGACTACTCCCTGAGCAGCTGAACAGCTCTCTGCCCCTTCTCACACCTCCTATTGCACACCCAAATAAACAACAGGTAACATCTAGCACTAAAATGGTCAAACTGTTCATGTGCATCCATCCATTGATAGTTTGTCCTCTTGACATTAATCTCAGTTACTTCTGCATCTTTGCCCTTCTTAAATTAGTATGCATCGCCTGTCTTCCTTGATCTGATACAACAGAATAAAAAAAAACATTGAGAGAACTCAGTGGCTCTGAGAATTTCAAGGCAATGGCTAAGTAGACCACCAGTAAGGACTTTAATTTTGTGTTTATATGTTAGTTATCAGAGGGTGGGAAGGAGGCAGATTTTAAATCATTAGGCTACTGCACAGCTAATGTTCACGCTTGATCTCATCACCATTTCCCTCCTCTCCAACTCTTTTACTATTTCCTACTGTTTGCTATACCAACTGTTGTGTCATGACTAACTGTTGTGTCATGTCTTAACTCAAATTGTGAGCTCTTTGGGGCAAGGTCTGTGTATCTATCTAGTGCAATAGGGCCCAGATCCTGCGAGGGTCTCAAGATGCTGGTATAATCCATATAATTAATAATAACTGCATACTATGCTATATTACTGTACCTTATGGAGATCTGCAAGGGAATTTGATGGGCATTTCTTGATCCACTGGGATAATCTTAATTTATCCATGGCTTTATTTGGTTCCTGGATGCTTTAAGAAGAAATGGGTTGCTCTTGGCATTTTCTTTCTTTCTATATCGAGTGGATCTTTTCTTCATCTGTTTCTGTATCTCTCTAATCCTTACAGTGAAAATGCTATAAATATCCTTTGTTTACAAAAATGCATGGCAGACTGACAGTGCATGAAAGGTACTGCTGTGTAGGTCCAACCAGAGATGGGAACACTATGATTGGTTCATCTCTCTAGCAAAGGCAACACCCATGGACGTTTCTGCAGATCAAAGGGCCTTGTGTTCATAAATTTGGTTTACTGGCAGTCCCAGTTCAGATTATGAACTGTCACTTTTGTTGCTACTGCTGCCGGTCAAAAATGAGAGAAAGCCATGAGAGTGGGAGAGTTCTTATGGTCCTAACATCAGAGCAATATCCCCAAAGACCAGAAAAATGCCCCAAAGACCTCCAGAGTGAAAAAGCAGATTGTCTTTAAGAAACATGCCCAGCACTAAGAATAGTATCGGAAAGGAAAACTGTAAAAGGCTGAGGACAGGAGCAACTGAGGCCAACACATATTTCAGTATTTCTTTTAGAAGAGTTACAATATTCTCGTGTAAAGTTATTGTGCCTTTAACAGAATTATTCAGTCGTGGCTGTTTTTTCTTCTTTTAGCCTTGCATACTGATTGCTATTGAACAGGAGCCTACAATACAAACTGTGCTAGGACTGATGTCTGATCTACATTTTTAATTACATTGTTGTCTGTGCCATCTCTTTAACACCCTTATAATTCCAGCAAGAAAGGAGAGAATAAAACAGTCAAATTACCCTGGGTACATGTCCTACAGTGGCCCTTTGTAGTACCTTGGACCAGTCAGAGCTGCAGCATGCAGACTCAATTATTTCCTGGTCTTTCTCCAAAAAAACTAATGTATGTCTCCAAACCCTAATATTGAAAGTTAGGGTAATCTCTAGAGTCAGACACCCTAAGAATACTAATCAGCAGAATTTAGCCCTTCACATATGTTGTAATTTGTTTTACATCCTCCTGTGAAAGTTAAAAATGAAGAAATATTAAATAAGAAGTGAGCAATTTGCAGTACTCTGCTTCTAAGTGCATCTACCCATGTCTGTGCGCTGTGAGTGGATGAACCTGGATGTGTACAAGGAGACATGAATACACATGGCAATCAGCTAATGTTGATTGAGTTGTCAATATTAGTATAATTTATTTGCATTATTCTGGTGTTGTCAAGTGAAGCTGTGCAAAAATATTCACCAAAAGTGAAATTCATGAGTTAAAACTTCACATTTAAAAAAAAAATCGAAACACTACTTTTCTCATTGCAGTTTTGGAAACAATTGCCATTATATAAAAATGATTGTTCTATCATCACTAAGCTCTCACTTGCTTTACTAAAAGTGGGAAAGTTTGCACAGACTGAGTCAGACTATGAACAAATCAAAATTAAGTTGCTTAACAAGATTCAAAAAGGGATTGGACATTTTTCTGGAAATCATAACTATTCAGAATTATCATATGATGAAAAAAAATTTAAAAGGTGTAAGATATTAAATCTCATGCTTCAGGGTTTAAGCCAATCTCTAACTATTAGAGATCAGGATGAGACCTAATGTACGGGGCAGATTGCTCCACACCTGCTTACTTTAGGGTTCTTATACATTCCTCTACGATATTTGGTACTGGTCATTGTTGGAGACAGGATACTGGACTGATGGACTTTTGGTATAATCCAGTATGGCAATTCCTATTATCTGTGTTCAGATTATTTTTAGTCCCTGGCACATATAGAGGGTATGTGGGACTACACACCTTCTGGTAGTGCCAAAAAGGATTGGTACCCTCTTAGCAGCTGACCAGCTCTGTAGACAGGTGAGGAGGTAAAGGGTGGAGACATGGCATGATCCTTTCCTTTTGGGATGATTTGTGATGGGTGCAACAGTCACTGTGCTTGCTCAGTCCTTTCATAAAAAAGGATTGGCCCCCTGGCATGGTCTTCCCTCTCCCCAAAGTTGCACCCAGGCATACAACTAAGGACAATTTAACCAACTCTGAAAAATGACGTGAAGAGTGGACAACATGCCCAATTGAATCCATAATGTGAAACAAGCAAGTTTGTCAGTGCTCCTTTCCAAGCACAGTGTTGATGCTCTTTTCCACATTCTGGTTATGGAACATACAGAGTCTCATCCTTGTGTCTCTGGTGCCTTTGAAACCATCCACCACCAGTTTTCTTGAGACCCTTCCTTCTTTGGCTCCCAAGACACTCTCCTTTCTTGGTTCTCCTCCTGTTTTGCTGACTGCTTATGCAGACTTACCTTTGGTGGTAGTGGTTCTTCCTCCTGCCTCCGCCTCTCTATAGGTCTTCCCTGGGAATATGTTGTCCATGGTCTCTTCTATTTTTGCTTCTACACTTACCCCATAAAATGATAAGAGGTTCCGTACTGTGTCAGACCATGGTCCATCTTGCCTAGTATCCTGTCCCTGACAGGAGCCCATATGAGATCTTGTGGAGGAGTGTACAGATTAGAGCAATTATGGAGTGATCTACCCCATCTCTCACTCTAGGCTTCTGATAGTCAGAGGTTGAGAGTCGCCCTGAGCGTAGGGTTGTGGCCCTGATCATCTCGGCTAATAGCAATTGATGGACTATCACCCATGAACTTAGTTGGTTTTTTTAAACCCAGTTACATTTTTGGCCATCACAACATCCCATGGCAATGAGTTCCATCGGTTAGTTACGTGTTGTGTGTGGGTGATCTCAGCTGCTCTCTGGTTCTCTGTTATCGTCTGTCTGATGTCCACTGTAAAATCCACCTTTCCACCATGACCGTCCTCTTTTACATAGACTCTCATCTCTTCCTGTCTGTCTGATATTTCTTTGTGGATGTCCTGCCCCTTCTTTAAAACAAAATTGGCAAAAAACAAATTTAGTATTCATCCTCCTAAGATTTCTCCTCTCCTTGCACTCTCTGTCATAGAGGATAGTTCCACTATCCGCCATGAGACTGAAGCCCCAAAGGAATTATCCCTCTGTTCTTTCCCAGGAATCCCTCCAGGAAACCAAGATGCAGCCTCATATTCTGAGCTGAGCCTAAAGACAGAGTCTAGCCTTAAGACCTTATTAGTAATAATTACAAAATAGTTAATAACTGCAAGCATTCTACTTACTGAATAGCTGCACAAAGATCAATAGGAGAAAGATCAGAACTGAGCCTTTCTGGTCCTATCTTTGTGGCTTATGAACTTCAGGACAAACTTACAAAGCAGGGTGCAATGGCACCGTCCACACAAACCCATATCTGCAAGGCAATAAACACAAGTGGCCATTTGCATGCATGCATCTGAATCTTCGTGGAGTGACTAAGATCAGGCTGGAGGTTATACATAGCCTGGCATGCTTTACTGGTCATTTGAAAAGTTGGCACATAAAAGAGACCACACCATATGTGCTAGCCACTGAGGGGCTGGCCACACCCCTAGCTAGCACCTCAGACCCCCTTAATGTCATAGAGTTCTGGCCAGCTGGGATCTCTTCACTCTCCAGAGTGCTAGGTACAGTGTTTGATCTGATGCATGTTTGGAAAGAAGGGGCTCCCTCCACTCTCACCTCCAGCATACCTGCATAGCACAGGAGCGGTTTTGTCCCTTAAGTATCATGGGTGGGATTTTGAAAAGCTCTTGGCTTACCTCTTGGGTGTTTTACCAGTGCGTGCATTGGGAGCAGAGTTAGGCCAAGGCTAAGTGCTTTTGAAAATCTCACACTAAGGAATCATGCATCCCTTTATCATTCAATTTGAAATTATTACTGTAATTTACTTTCAACATTTTTACTGGGGAAAAATGTTAACTATCAGATTATTTCTTTCAAAAATACATTTTTAAAAGTCATGCTTTTTGGGGGGAAGGGAGAAATAAAATGGAAAAAATATTCCTTTGTTGTAAACAGTTGTTTTATAAAAGTAAACAAATAATGAATTCTTGAAGTGCTCAGCCATCACCGTTTGAACGTCTGTGGCAGCATCTGAAAGACAAAAAGGGAAATAATTGATTAGTGGATTTTGTTTGATCTGTTCAGGGATCAAAGGGACAAAAACTGACTGCAGGGATGAAAGGGGGGAGAATTGCTTTCTGTACTGAGTTAGTTATCTGGTTATTCATATGCTCTTATTGTGTGTTAAAGTTGCATGTGCCTGACCCTCTGTCAGCCTGAGGGAGAAAAGTACAGTGTACAGTCATTTTGAAAGGTCCTTATTAATCATAGCTGAAGAATGTCATTTTAAAGTGTATAGATAAGAGCATCCTAGGACTATTTTTCTTCCTGTCCTTAACAGAACTGACACACAGTTGCCTGTATTCATAATTGTGGGCCCAACTCAGGCCATATAGGCCCCAATCCTACAAAAACATACATGTGCTTGACTTTCAACATGTGAGTAGACTCTGGGTCTTAGCCATCATACCCTGCTGGAATGATCAGACATCTTACAGTGCCCACTAAATACTGTGGGTGTAAAACGGTGCCTGCATTTACTTATACATTATAAGCACTAAAAAAAAAAATTCCAGCTTTTGAAAATCTGGCCCATTGTGTGCATATCTTAGTATGATATATTTATAAAATAATTAAACTGAAAACAATCATAGCTATATCATGCCATTTCCATGTATGATATTTTGGCTGTTGATTGCTTTTTGGTTGTGTTACGTATTATGTGTACACTGTAGTAAGTTACATATTATACCTCTATTGTAATGTAGATATCAAAGTACACTATACTGTACATTATATTATTAAGCACATTACACTGATTACCTAGGAAAACAGACATAAATAATATCATGCTTCAGCCTTTAACATGTCTGTTCCTTCCACTTGCCATAATCTGAATCGGTACCAGATATGTGGAGTTATCCTTAGAGCAGAAGGGGTATTGTCTGTCTCCTATTGCTACCATGAAAATGCTATCTTCCAAGTCCTCTTTGTCCTCAGCAGTAACAGCTCCTTTATGTTTCCCCTTCAAGTCCAGGTCCCTGAATACTAATCCAGCTAATTGATATGAATCCACATATAGCACATTAGTATTATTGTAGGTAGGAAAATTATGGTATATAGTATATTTTATATTAGGGCTATCCACAGAGGCTAATATCTCGGTTTGTTTTGTGGAGGTTGGGAATTCAGCTACTTGAGAGGCTTCATTCTGGGGGAAAAAACTATATAAGGCCTAAGCTTGGTAGCCCTTTCAGTGAGTTCTCCAGAAGATTAAAAATGTGGGGGACTTATTTGGTTCTGGAAGCAAAACAAGCTTCTAATGTTGTCTTGTTGCCTAGTAGCTCAGCCGAGCCGAGCCATGGATGAAAAAAATATAAATTGTGTGTGGAGATCCATGCCTTCATCCTCTGTTCCCTCCTCACGTCTTTCCAAACCTGCAAGATGTAGGGTCTAACCAAGGCCAGCATGTGTCCCTGGTCACTGCCAAGGAGGAAGTTCGCTTTAAATCCCTACAGGTACTGGGAGAGACTTCAAGAGAAACAACTTTATTTAAACAAGTGTTTGAGGAGATTAAGAGCACTTCCTGAAAGAGTTAGGGCAGGCAAAGGGCAGAAGACCCATAATGAAAGGGTTGTTTCCTCCTCATTCATTTGGTGTGAAGGGACTTCACGCTCTACCAGGCAGGCTGGAGCACTGCACACTTTGTGTGAGTGGGGTGGGAGGGTGACGGTAGGGAATGAAAATGTATGTTGAACAAAAATCAGGTACAATATTTGCCTTCTGAAAATGTAGCAGGAATTAGTTTTTTTCTTATGAAGGAGGAGTTGCATTGGAATTCTGACTTAAAGAACTGTCCTCCTCTACATACTGCATTGTAAGCAGTATTATTAATTATCTAATACTAATATCTTTAGCATTAAAGATGTACAGTAGTTAATAACGTTATCTGAGGGCCTGTACCCACTCCCATTAAAGTTAGTTGCAAAATTCCAGTTGACTTCAATGAGAGCAGACTCAGGCCCTGAACTAGAAGAAAATTTAAGTGCAGTACTTATAGAGATTATGAATACTCCTCTTCATGCTTACCATGTCATCTCATAGCCATTTTCATGATTTTGTCTCATGTCCATTTACTTACTAAACTAAACTGAGACCAAATGGATGGTTCACCTCTTAAGTAGCTGTGAGAGCTGGTAAAAAATATATACTTCAAAATATTTCAACAAAAAGGGGACACACATTTCAAAGAAGTTTTTAAATGAAATGTTCCCCATTTTTGATTAGTTCTTACTGTTCGTTTCTCTTTGTCCTTTCCTGTTTTTAAAAAAATCTGTCTTTTTTTTGCAGTGTATTTCTCTGACCCAAGAGAAAACTTTTACTGCCCTGAATATTTCCTAGTTACCAGTTTTGATTCCTGTCTACTCAAAGCTTGTATTTACTCTTTCCATATTACTTGGAGAAATAGCCTGTTCCCATAGAAGTCAACAGAAATTTTATGGGATTGGGCCAAAATATATATAAGAAATCTTTTAGATGTCTACATATCTCCAGTGTTTTGTTTAAGCTACTCAAGTAGCTACTATAGAAATCAAATAGCTTAGTTTTCTGCATCACTTTTTGATTTTCAGAAAATCATTCTAGTCCCTCAGTTTAGTGAATTAATTTTCAAATAACAGCTTTGTACTATAACTACTGAACCCAACTCTACACTGTACTCTTGAAGGATTCATTCAAGTACTCTGCAGTCCTAGTGATCCATTCCCTTCATCTCACATTGCCAGTATCACTTTGGTCCTAGAATAATTTAGACACCATTTGTATTACAAGATTTCCATACATAACATACACACCTGGCATGTTCTGCTTTCTCCCCTTTCCCATTTCTCAGTTGTTGTTTCTTTATTTCACCTTTCCTTCTGACAGGCCTTCAGTGCTCCTCTCAAGACTGGGACACTATCACTCTCTCTCTCTCTCTTGACTTTCAAACCTGGTCCATTTTTTCCCTATAATTGTCTTTGTAGTTCCAAATTCACCAATTTCCCTTTCAGTTCTGATACAAATACTCATCCAGACTCATTGATGTCACTGTCCCCAGCAATAGTTGCGCAACACATTTAACAAAGATGACACACAATAACTGTTCTTTTAAAAAATTAACTCATTTTAAAGATATTCACTTTCTTTCTACAAGGGACGATTACTCTGTAACATCCTGCATGACTGTAACATTCTCAGCAATATCACTGTTTATCCAGAACTGTTCATATATTTAATCATATGATGAAATAATATTGGCCAGGAACAGATCCCAGAGGGAAGTTAGGCAGAGGCCAGCACCACTGAGTTTCTTGTAAAGTCTAAGGCCAAGAATGAAACTTTAAAGAACACTTAGTTTTACATTAACAACCTTTCAACTCCAACACCACTTCTTTTTACATGGCCTGGCTTCAGTCCTATCGCAAAGCCTAATTTCCATGGGAATTACTAGTGGCCTTGACTTGACACTTTAATTAGGTAAATGCAATATTGAACTTCCGTAATCAGCATGACTAATGTTTTACAGTTGCTTTTCTCAGTACATTTCACTAAAACCAATTCACCAATCTGTTGTAGTAGCCAGGCAAGGTACTAACAACCTTCAAAAAGACTTTATTTTTTAAAGTGAAAACCTCTTTACCAAGCTGCTGCTGCACCCTCAAAAAGAAAAGGAGGACTGATGGCACCTTAGAGACGAAGAAATTTATTTGAGCATAAGCTTTCATGAGCTATAGCTCACTTCATCGACTAACATGGCTGCTACTCTGAAACCTGCACCCTCAGTAGCTCTCCCTCAGCCCCTTCAACTCCTCTCCCCTCCTTCCTGTTTCCTGTCCTTTCAGACTCCCAACAGCCAGTCCTCCCGATTCTAATAATTACAAGCAACATCTAAACACCACATTCCCTCCTCTCTTAAGAAACTCTCCCAATTACAATAAACATTGTTGTTCTAACCACAGGAAAAAATAGGAAACAAGGCACTATACTGTTGACAGAAATATTACACTAAAACACTATAGATACTACATAACATAGTCTCTAGTCCAGACAGGTGGTCGTCTGTGTCTGACAGGCCATCGCTCAAGCCCTGGTTCCAGTGCAATGTCTTGTTGTGTTGATACTACGGTGAAGTCATCCAATGCAGACTGGGTGTTGGCATAATCTCCTCTTGGTGCATAGGCAGGTGCAAGATAAGAAGCATTCCATACCCACCCATCAGAAAGTCGATAGGTGTAAGGTCCCTTCTTTTCTATGATTTTAAGAGGAGCTGTGAATTTACGGTCCCCTTTGCGTAAAATTCCAGGTTTTCATATTCTAACGAAGGAACCACACTGAAACTTTGGTTCCTTAGCACCCTGCCGCTTGTCTGTGAAAGCCTTATACTTTGCTTGGTTCTGTTCAACTGTTTTACTCACATCATCCTTGGTTGGGGCCTCAGGTCGTGCCTTTAACAATTCAGCAATGTTCAGTTTAGTATTCATCTGTTTCCCATGCAGTAACTCTGTGGGTAATCTTTGTGTTGTGGCATGTCATGTAGCCAGTATGCTTGCAAGAAATCAGTAGTGAAGGTTATCGACAATCGCCCTTCCAGTTTAGCTGTTTGCAAACTCTCTTTCAAACTTCTGTTAAACCGTTCAATTTCCCCATTGGCTTGAGGGTAGTATAGGGATAACCTTCTGTGTAAAATGTTCCTCTCTGCTAGAAAAGTTTCAAACTCCAGGGAAGTAAATTGACTACCATTATCTGAAACCAGTTCTTTGGGGTTACCATCCCTGCTAAAAACTGAAGAGAGGAACTTAATTACTGTAGCAGAAGAGATTTGCGATGTAAATGCTACCTCAGGCCATTTACTGAAATAGTCTATTAATGTGATGGCATAATGACAGTCAATTGGAGCAGTATCAAAGAGTCCTACAATGTCAATCGCCACTTTTTCCCATGCAGATTCAGGAAGAGGAACAGGCTGTAATGGAGGGGTACATGTCACTGCTGTCTTATCATGCATTTGGCAAGTGACACAGGATTTTATGACAGGTTTCAGAGTGCTTCAGTTTGAGAGTCCATCCCTGGCCACCAATACAGATCCCGTAGTCGTTGTTTGGTTTTGACAATTCCTTGATGAGTATTGTGTGCCAGGTGTATGAGTTTTGACTGTAATTATTCTGGCACAAGTAGCCGGGGTGTACCTCGTAGCACACAGCCATCAAGCAAAGAAAGTTCATCCCAAACTCTAAAATAAGGCAGCAAAACTGGGTCACGGTTTTTAGGGTTACTGGGTCATCTCTTTGTCAGAAATTCCCATAGGTTTTGTTGAATTGGACACCCTGAACAAGCAGCTTGAAATTGTTCTCTTGTAACTGCAGTAAGAGTGCTTGTAATAAGCACAACTATTACATCCTCATCCTCCGGTGGACCATCTGATGAAGGCAAAGGCAGGCGAGAAAGGCAATCAACTACCACATTTTCGTTTCCAGGCTTATATTCCAGTTCATAATTGAAAGAAAGTAGTCTTGCAGACCATCTAGAAATACAATATCCTGCTCTTCCCAGTCCTTTCATGGTGAGCAACATCGTCAAAGGGCTGTGGTCTGTGCGCAACTTGAATGTGCAGCTCCACAGGTAAGTTCTCCATTTTTCAGTTGCCCAGACACAAGCAAGTGCTTCTTTTTCGACTGTAGAATATTTTCTCTCAGCATTCATTAGTGTCTTTGAAGCAAATGCAACAGTCCTCTCTGTGTTGTCCTCATGAAGTTGTGTGAGGACAGCCCAAGTCCATAATCAGAAGCATTTGCGGGCAATGCAGGACTGAATAATGCAAGTACTGGACTATGTACAATCAAGTCTTTCACTGTTTTGAAACTAGCTTGTGCATCCGTTGTCCACACTAAGGTTAAACTTCCCCATAGTGATTCTCGTAACGGTTCAATGACAGAAGCATAATTGGGAATGAATTTTGCATACCAGGAGGTAAGACCCAAGAAGGAACGTAAGGTTTGCAAATCTTTTGGAGGAGGAGCATTTGAAATTGCCAGGATATGAGCTGGATCAGGTTTTAGTTCAGCCTGTGGAATTGTATGCCCCAGAAAGGAGAGTTCAGTTTTTCTAAATTTGCATTTGGACCTATTGAGCTTGAGGCCTGATTTGCTGATGCAGTTTAGTACAGACTGCAGGTTATTGTCATGCTCCTCGGAAGTATTTCCAAACATGATAATATCATCCAAATAGCACTGAACTCCATGTTGATTCTTCAAAATCAATGACATCATTTTTTGGAAGGCACTTGGGGCTGATGCAAGACCGTATGGAACACGTTTAAAACGGAATAGTCCTTCATGTGTAATAAATGCTGTGAGGTCTCTGCTATCTTCATACAACATAACCTGGTGGTATGCGCACTGCAAATCAAGAGTAGAAAACATATTTGCTCCATGGAGTTTGGCAAATATTTCTTCTATGTGAGGAAGAGGATGGCTGTCAATCACAATAGCTTTATTTGGCTCCCTTAAGTCCACACAAATGTGAATGCCTCCACCCTTCTTCTGCGTCACTACTATAGGTGAAACCCATTCTAAGGAGTTAATCTTTTCAATAATGTCCTCTTGAACAAGTTTTTTAAGTTCCTCTGAAACAGCTTCCCTGACTGAAAATGATAAGCACCGTAATTTCTATCATACAGGCATCACATTGTTCTGCATTTTAACTTTATGCAGAAACCCATAAGCACAGCCGAGGTTCTCCTCAACCTGGTGTGTGTACCACAAGAGTGCTTTGCTGAGGAAGATCAATTTGTCCATTAACTACCCTGAGATTTTAAGTAGCCAAAAAATCTCTGCCAAGGATAGAAGTTCCTTTGTGGACAATGTAGAACTCTGCAGTTACACAGCAATCACCAAAAGCAACTATTGCTGGCAGGCAGCCACGTACTGGAATATGGTTTTTCAAATAGCACACCAAGTGAAGCTTGGGTTCAGTAAGAGGCACATCTTTAAAGTAATGCAAATAAATGGAATCAGGTAGTATAGATATTGCTGAGCCAGTGTCCAACATTAGCTGAATAGAGTGTGATTTGCCTAGGGTATGGCAGAAATGTTTACCCTGCACTTTATTTGTTCTGGAATATGTGCAGTAGTGATTTTGTCCATGCTCAGCACAGTAACATCTGGTATTGTAACTGCATGCACCTGTTGATTGAACTGGCTCCTGCAACATACTTCAGCAAAATGGCCAATGATTGCACTGAGCTCCTTTTGCCGGACATTGTGTGTAGCTTGCAAGGTGTTGTGAGGATCCACAGTGAAAGCATGCTTTTACTGTATTTTGAATTTGCTGATTTGGTGGTTTTTCATTAGTTTTACTCTTGTAATTGTTTGTCTGCAGCTATAGTGAACTTTTCTACAAAGGAGTCACAGCCTGGACTGTGCCTTTTTTATCCATGCTCATTATTTTGGCTTCAGCTGTAGCTGACTCAATCTGGGTAGCAATGGTTATTGCTTTTTCTAGTGTAAGTTGTGGTTCTAGAAGTAAACGCTCTCTTACACAAAGCCTGGTTGTTTTCTCAAGGAGCTGGTCTCTAATCATCTCATCTGCCATATTCCCAAAGTCACAAGTTACAATCAGACTCCTCAGGGAAGCAATATACTGCATTATAGTCTCCCTTGGTTTCTGCTTACGCTGGTGAAATCTGTAGTGATTAGCTACTACATTCACTCTTGGTACAAAACAGTTCTTTAATGCAGTGAGTGCAGTCTCATATTTATCGTCTGCAAGGGGAAAAGTGTAAAATATATGCTGCCCTTCTGCTCCAAGGCAGTGGATTAGCAGTGCATGCTTTCTTACTTCAGAAATCTCTGTAGCATTGTTCCAAGCAGATAATTCTCAAACATATGGATCCAGGCAGTAAAAGCAATTGGAGGCTCACCTGGGCTTTGCAGAAAGGGTGCAGGTGGGATCAAAGGCAGAAGATCCATCCTCGTTGCCAAAATGTTGTAGTAGCCAGGTAAGGTACTAACAAACTTCAACAGGACTTTATTTTTTAAAGTGAAAACCTCTTTACCAAGCTGCTGCTGCACCCTCAGTAACTCTCCCTCAGCCAACTCTTCCCCCCTCCTTCCTGTTTCCTGTCCTTTCAGACTCCCAACAGCCAGTGCTCCCAATTCTAATAATTAGAAGCAACATCTAAACACCACACAATCACAATTTATTACCCTTGTCAGCAGTCAAAGCAGACACCAAAGACTGACATGGCAAGGAGAATGAGCTACCTTCTCATTCCCAAAGGTGGTTCCTTGAGGCATGTTGGCTTGGTGACGTGGAGAATTTGTGCTCCACCCACCTATGCATTTGTCAAGGTTCCTCCCCCAACTCTGAACTCTAGGGTACAGATGTGGGGACCTGCATGAAAAACCTCCTAAGCTTATCTTTACCAGCTTAGGTCAAAACTTCCCCAAGGTACAAAATATTCCCCCCCGTTGTCCTTGGACTGGCCGCTACCACCACCAAACTAATACTGGTTACTGGGGAAGAGCTGTTTGGACGCGTCTTTCCCCCCAAAATACTTCCCAAAACCCTGCACCCCACTTCCTGGACAAGGTTTGGTAAAAAGCCTCACCAATTTGCCTAGGTGACTACAGACCCAGACCCTTGGATCTTAAGAACAATGAACAATCCTCCCAACACTTGCACCCCCGCTTTCCTGGGAAATGTTGGATAAAAAGCCTCACCAATTTGCATAGGTGACCACAGACCCAAACCCTTGGATCTGAGAACAATGAAAAAGCATTCAGTTTTTTTACAAGAAGACTTTTAATAGAAAATAGAAGTAAATAGAAATAAAGAAATCCCCCCTGTAAAATCAGGATGGTAGATATCTTACAGGGTAATTAGATTAAAAACATAGAGAACCCCTCTAGGCAAAACCTTAAGTTACAAAAAAGATACACAGACAGAAATAGTTATTCTATTCAGCACAATTCTTTTCTCAGCCATTTAAAGAAATCATAATCTAACACATACCTAGCTAGATTACTTACTAAAAGTTCTAAGACTCCATTCCTGGTCTATCCCTGGCAAAGACCAGCATACAGACAGACACAGACCCTTTGTTTCTCTCCCTCCTCCCAGCTTTTGAAAGTATCTTGTCTCCTCATTGGTCATTTTGGTCAGGTGCCAGCGAGGTTACCTTTAGCTTCTTAACCCTTTACAGGTGAGAGGAGCTTTCCCCTGGCCAGGAGGGATTTCAAAGGGGTTTACCCTTCCCTTTATATTTATGACACGCCCCCCAAATCTCAGCTAGGGTGAAACACTGGCTGGGATTTCTTCCTGGAGCTCTAGGAAAAACAGAGTTAATAAGACACATGCATCTCTAAATATACTACCAAGTACATAAAGACTAACAATATTTTCCACATCTCAAGGACGATTTTAACCAGTTGATTCTGGGAAACTTTCACGGGAGAGTGCGTCAGCCACTTTGTTAGAAGCTCCTGAGATGTGTTGGATGTCGAAATCAAAATCTTGGAGAGCTAAATTCCACCGAAGAAGTTTTTTGTTAGTTTCTTTGACGGTGTGAAGCCACTTCAGTGCAGCATGGTCGGTTTGCAGGTGGAAACGCCGTCCCCAAACATATGGGCGTAGCTTTTCCAGAGCGTAGACAATGGCGTAACATTCTTTTTCAGTGACTGACCAGTTGCTTTCCCTCTCAGACAGTTTTTTGCTGAGAAACACTACAGGGTGGAATTCTTGATCAGGTCCTTTCTGCATTAAAACTGCTCCCACACCACGCTCGGACGCATCTGTGGTTACTAGGAACGGTTTGTCAAAGTCTGGGGCCCTTAGTACAGGGTCAGACATGAGTGTCGCTTTAAGCTTGTTAAAGGCCTTCTGACACTTTTCGGTCCACTGAACAGCATTTGGCTGTTTCTTTTTGGTTACGTCTGTCAGTGGGGCAGCGATTTGGCTGTAGTGCGGTACAAATCGTCTGTAATAACCGGCCAAGCCTAAGAAGGATTGAACCTGTTTCTTTGACTTTGGGACAGGCCACTTTTGGATAGCATCCACTTTGGCCTGTAGGGGGCTGATAGTTCCTTGACCCACCTGGTGTCCAAGGTAAGTCACTCTGTTTAGGCCTATTTGACACTTCTTAGCCTTAACAGTTAGTCCTGCCTCCCTTATGCGCTCAAGGACTTTGTGTAGATGTTCCAGGTGGTCTGCCCAGGAATCCGAAAATATGGCCACATCATCAAGGTAGGCGACTGCATATTCTCCTAATCCCGCTAGGAGACCATCTACAAGTCTTTGGAAAGTGGCGGGTGCATTTCGCAGCCCGAAAGGGAGTACATTAAATTCATACAGCCCGAGATGCGTGATGAAGGCTGACCTTTCCTTGGCAGATTCATCTAGCAGTACCTGCCAGTACCCCTTGGTTAAGTCCAAGGTAGAGATGAACTGGGCCCGTCCCCGTTTCTCTAATAGTTCATCTGTGCGTGGCATTGGATAGTTGTCTGGGCGAGTTACAGCATTTAGCTTACGATAGTCCACGCAAAAACGTATTTCCCCATCTGGTTTGGGAACTAGAACCACTGGAGATGCCCATGCACTTTCAGAGGGGCGGATTACACCCATCTGTAACATATCCTGGATCTCCTGTTCTATAGCAGTTTTAGCTTGAGGAGACACCCGGTAAGGTTGGACCCTAATTGGGTGAGCATTACCTGTGTCAATGGAGTGGTATGCCCGTTCAGTCAGTCCTGGGGTGGCTGAGAACGTTGGCGCATAGCTAGTGCACAGCTCCTGGATCTGCTGTCGCTGCATACGCCCAAGGGTCATGGAGAGGTTCACCTCTTCCACACCACCACCACATTTCCCTTCGTAGTAGACACCTTCAGGCCACTCAGCATCGTCTCCTCCGTGGGCTGTAAACTGACAAACCTTTAATTCTCTGGAATAAAAGGGCTTTAGAGAATTAATATGGTACACCTTAGGCTTTCGGTTGGAGGTGGGGAATGCTATGAGATAATTAACAGCTCCCAGGCGCTCCTGGACCGTGAATGGCCCTTCCCACGATGCTTCCATTTTATGGGCCTGGAGCGCCCTTAAGACCATGACCTGGTCTCCTACTTTGAAGGAACGCTCTCTGGCATGTTTATCATACCAGGCTTTTTGCTCTTTTTGAGCATCCTGTAAGTTTTCTCTAGCAAGGGCTAAAGAGGTTCGGAGGGTGTTTTGTAGGTTGGTTACAAAGTCCAGAATGTTAGTTCCTGGAGAAGGTGTAAATCCCTCCCATTGCTGCTTCACCAACTGCAATGGCCCCTTAACCTCATGGCCATATACAAGTTCAAATGGGGAAAACCCTAAACTGGGATGTGGTACAGCTCTGTAGGCAAAGAGCAACTGCTGCAACACTAGGTCCCAATCATTGGAGTGCTCATTTACGAATTTACGTATCATGGCCCCCAAAGTTCCATTAAACTTCTCCACCATGCCATTTGTTTGATGGTGGTAAGGAGTGGCAACCAAGTGATTTACCCCATGAGCTTCCCAAAGGTTTTTCATGGTTCCTGCCAGGAAATTAGTCCCTGCATCTGTGAGGATGTCGGAGGGCCAACCTACCCTGGCAAAAATGTCTGCTAGTGCCTGGCACACACTTTTAGCCCTGGTGTTGCTTAGAGCTACTGCTTCCGGCCATCGGGTGGCAAAATCCATGAAAGTCAGTATGTACTGCTTTCCTCTGGGTGTCTTTTCCGGAAAAGGACCCAGAATATCCACAGCTACTCGCTGAAATGGAACTTCAATGATGGGGAGTGGCTGGAGAGGGGCTTTGACCTGGTCTTGGGGTTTTCCCACTCTTTGGCACACCTCACAAGACTGGACATAGGTAGAAACATCCTTGCCCATTCCCTCCCAGTGGAATGATCCCCCCAAACGGTCTTTGGTCCTGTTCACCCCAGCATGGCCACTAGGGTGATCATGGGCTAAGCTCAAGAGCTTGGCCCGGTATTTAGTTGGAACTACCAACTGTCTGAGGATGCCAGTCTTCCTGGTGTCCACCAGAAAGAGTTTCCTTGTATAAAAGTCCTCTTTCTACAACAAACCTGGATCGATTAGAAGAGCTGAGAGGCGGTGGGTTGCTCCGTGCCGCCATCCAAGCTCTCTGGAGGCTTTCATCTGCTTCCTGTTCGGTCTGGAACTGTTCCCTTGATGCTGGGGAATCAGTTCCTCATTGGATTGTGGACCTAGGCTTGGTCCCTCTGGAAGCGATATAGGGGATGGAGCTGTTTCTGTTGACTGTGAACCGCTCTCCGCTGGTGCACTATGTTGGGATTCAGGCTCCGGCTGAGCCTCTTGTGTAGGGTTATCGGCTGCTGCCAGTTCAGGTTCAGTGGGGCCCTCTGGTGTTGAGGTTGCAAGTACTGGATTCAGTGCTGGCACGGGGTCTGGTGTTGGTTGTTTGGCTGGTTCCGGTTCTGGGACTGGTTCCGTCTGGGTCTCTGGGACTGGATCCACTACTGCTGTTGCAGACATTGGCCTGGGGTCCGGGTCCATCACCTCTGACTGGGTCCTGATAGAAGTTTCTGGAACAGAGCTAGGCCTCACGGCTTGTTTAGCCTGGCTGCGGGTGACCATTCCCACCCTCTTGGCCTGCTTCACATGATTGGCCAAGTCTTCCCCCAACAGCATGGGGATGGGATAATCATCATAGACTGCAAAAGTCCACATTCCTGACCAGCCCTTGTACTGGACAGGCAACTTGGCTGTAGGCAAATTGAAAGAGTTGGACTTGAAGGGTTGAATCGTCACTTGGATCTCTGGGTTGATTAAATTGGGGTCCACTAAGGAAGCATGGATAGCTGACACTTGTGCTCCGGTGTCCCTCCACGCGGTGACCTTCTTCCCGCCCACACTCACAGTTTCCCTCCGCTCCAAGGGTATCTGGGAGGTATCTGGGCCTGTGGACCTCTGGTGTGATTCCGGTGCAATGAACTGTAACCTGTTGGGGTTCTTGGGGCAGTTGGCCTTTACATGCCCCAGCTCGTTACACTTAAAACATCGTCCAGCTGACGGGTCACTGGGGCGAGGAGGGTTGCTGGAGAATGGGGTGGTGGGACGATAAGGGGTCTGGAGGGTTCTTTGGGAGGTAGGTGGGGCTTTGGGCGGCCCCCGGTAATAGGGTGTGGTCTGGGGTGGTCCCTTCTGGTCTCCGCTCCAACTGCGACCAGTTTTCTTCTTCTCTGCCACCTCCACCCATCTGGCTCCAATCTCTCCTGCCTCAATTACAGTTTTGGGTTTCCCATCTAGGATGTATCTTTCTATTTCCTCAGGAACACCCTCTAAGAATTGTTCCATTTGCATTAGGAAGGGCAAATTTACTGGAGATTCAACACTTGCTCCTGATATCCAGGCATCCCAATGTTTCACAATGTGGTAGGCATGTAGGGTAAATGACATGTCTGGTTTCCACCTTAGGGCTCTGAACCTCCGACGAGACTGCTCGGGTGTTATCCCCATTCTGACTCTCGCCTTGGATTTAAACAGTTCATACTTGTTCATGTGTTCGTTAGGCATTTCAGCTGCCACCTCAGCTAAGGGTCCACTGAGCTGCGGCCTCAGCTCTACCATGTATTGGTCAGTAGAGATGTTGTACCCAAGGCAGGCCCTTTCGAAGTTTTCTAGGAAGGCCTCAGTATCATCGCCTGCCTTGTAGGTGGGGAACTTTCTGGGATGGGAAGTGGTACTTGGAGAAGGATTACTAGGGTTTGTTGGGATATTCTGCTGAGCCTTTATCTTCTCCATCTCCTCCACATACTTCCTCTCTTTTTCCTTGTCCTCCAGTTCTTTGTCCCTTGCTTCCATAGCTCTCCTATGAGCAGCCGCTTGGTGTTGTTCTGCCTCCCTTTCTTGTTCCTTCTTCAGCCGCATGAGTTCTATCTGTCTTTCATGTTCCCTTTGTCTTTCCTCAGCCTGAAATTTGGCTAATTCCAGCTGTAGTCGAGCTGAGGATTTGGTCATTCTAACCTCTCTGTTTTTAACTAACTTTACACCCGAGGTTTAGAAATAAACAAAACTTGGCTGTAAAATTTTGCTGTGCTGGAATAGAATACCTATTCTCTGATAGTGATTGTCAGCCTACAGAAAAAGACAATTCCCTTGTCTCTGCTCTGGGCCCAACTTAAAGCAAAAAACCTCCAACTACTTGGAAACCTGCTTACCCAGCCCAAAGAAAAAGCAAATGGGTAGAACACACACCCTCTATTTACTTTTAGGAAGAAAAGAAAAAAAAAACCTCTGGGTTGGAAGACTGTGAATTTCCCTGCAGGAGTTAAGTACCCTGCCTCCAGGCAAAGAAAACCTGCAATTCACAAGATAATCCCCTTTTGTCTCTGCTTGGCCACAAAGCAGAGAAAAAACAATCTGCTTTCAGTTTCAACTGCTTTCTGGACTTCCTTTCCAAAGGAAAAAATAATTTCTTTTTAAAATCTGTATTTCTAGTTCAAAAAATCTCAACTGGATCTCAAAATGATTTCAGGTTAATCCCACCACTATGCCACCATGTCAAGGTTCCTCCCCCACTCTGAACTCTAGGGTACAGATGTGGGGACCTGCATGAAAAACCTCCTAAGCTTATCTTTACCAGCTTAGGTCAAAACTTCCCCAAGGTACAAAATATTCCCCCCCGTTGTCCTTGGACTGGCCGCTACCACCACCAAACTAATACTGGTTACTGGGGAAGAGCTGTTTGGACGCGTCTTTCCCCCCAAAATACTTCCCAAAACCCTGCACCCCACTTCCTGGACAAGGTTTGGTAAAAAGCCTCACCAATTTGCCTAGGTGACTACAGACCCAGACCCTTAGATCTTAAGAACAATGAACAATCCTCCCAACACTTGCACCCCCCCTTTCCTGGGAAATGTTGGATAAAAAGCCTCACCAATTTGCATAGGTGACCACAGACCCAAACCCTTGGATCTGAGAACAATGAAAAAGCATTCAGTTTTTTTACAAGAAGACTTTTAATAGAAAATAGAAGTAAATAGAAATAAAGAAATCCCCCCTGTAAAATCAGGATGGTAGATATCTTACAGGGTAATTAGATTAAAAACATAGAGAACCCCTCTAGGCAAAACCTTAAGTTACAAAAAAGATACACAGACAGAAATAGTTATTCTATTCAGCACAATTCTTTTCTCAGCCATTTAAAGAAATCATAATCTAACACATACCTAGCTAGATTACTTACTAAAAGTTCTAAGACTCCATTCCTGGTCTATCCCTGGCAAAGACCAGCATACAGACAGACACAGACCCTTTGTTTCTCTCCCTCCTCCCAGCTTTTGAAAGTATCTTGTCTCCTCATTGGTCATTTTGGTCAGGTGCCAGCGAGGTTACCTTTAGCTTCTTAACCCTTTACAGGTGAGAGGAGCTTTCCCCTGGCCAGGAGGGATTTCAAAGGGGTTTACCCTTCCCTTTATATTTATGACAGCATTATTGCCCATCCTGTGGATAATTAGAGAGCATCAGTGTACAGGTCAGTCAACGGGGGCACTATTCACAGACAGTGGTACATTTTAAATGGTTAAAGTACCTGTATTGATAAGATAAAGCGTGATAAAAAAATGCATATAAAGCCCCAGGTTTATTGTACTCTCAAAAAATGTATAAAACATTTACAAACACCAGCCCCCCCATACTTCTACTATAGGTCAGAGGAGATGCTACCTATACCCCATTGCCAGTCCTTTCCCACTAAATATACAAGTCATTGGGAACACAGTGTTTGTACAGCTTTAGTTTACAGTTTTTCAAAACGGATTGAGCTCATAAAAAGACCAAAGAATGCTCAAATTTAGTCTCAATTTATAACAGTGCCAAGTGGAGTCCTCTCCTTTAGCGCTTCGTTCTTGTTTATCCCCAGTTCCTGGAGCAGAGGAATCGCTCTTCCTCTGTGATCAAAGATTTGGGGCTTTGTGGAAATGTTTGTTTATTCCTTCTGAGACAAATCCTCACTCATTCAGTTGTCAGCCAAAAAACTACTCTTGACGCTTATTCTGCATAGGAACTGCCTGAACAGCTGTTTGTTGCAGACTGCCAGATCTACTCATAAAACTCACTGGTAGATGGAAGTCAGAGAAACTTCTAAACTCCCTTGTGCCAGAACACACTCAACATATCTCAAGAGATCTTTCCCCATTTCCCCTTCTCAAAAGGCTTCATAAGGGTAAGTAGATGAGATTCAGAGATTTTGCCTGTCTGGTCAAAAGGTCAGGTTAATCCCCCTCTCACTGTAAGCAGGCTTTGCCAAATTTTCTCTGTTTAGTGAATCTCATAATAGTCAAATCTTCTTGTGCAGCGCTGGCAGCTTGTGAGCCAGATTCTCAGATGGCTTCGCTCTGGGGCTTCCCTGACGCTACGCTGATTTACACCAGCTGCAAATCTCACTTCTCACCTGAAATTTTGGAGGAAGGACAAGAGTGACTCAAGTTCTGATGCAGGGTGAAAGGAAGATTCTCTTTATTCTATCCCTGAATTCTTCTTACCTCTGTAGCAGAACTAGTTGGAAAATGGAAAACATTTTACATCATTTTTCACTCTTCCCTTCCTTCTCTATTTTTTCCCATCAGAATTCTATTTTAGTGAGAAATATCCAGTCAGTTCTACTCTGCAGCAACATCATCAGAAGCAAGACTTCAGACAGAACTGAGTGGGAAGGGGAGGGTTCTGTATGTATCTATCTAATCATACACCTTGTCAAGGTTCCTTCCCCACTCTGAACTCTAGGGTACAGATGTGGGGACCTGAATGAAAGACCCCCTAAGCTTATTCTTACCAGCTTAGGTTAAAAACTTCCTCAAGGTACAAACTTTGCCTTGTCCTTGAACCCTATGCTGCTACCACCAAGCGTGTTAAACAAAGAACAGGGAAAGAGCCCACTTGGAGACGTCTTCCCCTCAAAAATATCCCCCAAGCCCGACACCCCCTTTCCTGGGGAAGGCTTGATAAAAATCCTCACCAATTTGCATAGGTGAACACAGACCCAAACCCTTGGATCTTAAGAACAATGAAAAAAGCAATCAGGATCTTAAAAGAAGAATTTTAATTGAAGAAAAAGTAAAAGAATCTCCTCTGTAAAATCAGGATGGTAAATACCTTACAGGGTAATCAGATTCAAAACATAGAGAACCCCTCTAGGCAAAACCTTAAGTTACAAAAAGACACAAAAACAGGGATATACATTCCATTCAGCACATCTTATTTACCAGCCATTTAAACAAAAGGAAATCTAACGCATTTGTAGCTAGATTACTTACTAACAGGTTCTAATACTTCATTCCTGTTCTGATCCCAGCAAAAGCATCACACAGACAGACCCTTTGTCGTTGTTGTCCCCCCCCACCCCCGCCTCCAGCTTTGAAAATATATTGTCTCCTCATTGGTCATTTTGGTCAGGTGCCAGTGAAGTTATCTTAGCTTCTTAACCCTTTACAGGTGAAAGGGTTTTGCCTCTGGCCAGGAGGGATTTTATAGTTCTGTATACAGAAAGGTGGTACCCTTCCCTTTATATTTATGACACACCTAAGCATTGATTCTGTGCTTACATCTTACCCTTTAATCTTTATGTTCTAACTAAAGAACAATAGATAATACTTTAATATCTAACCCTTCTCCTGAGGTGGTCTCACGGCTACAGCATAGGACTGAGAATCAGGGGACCTGGCCTCTAGTCCTAGCTTTGCTACTGACTTGTTGTGTAATGTTGCACAAATCATTTAATTTCTCCACAATTCAGGTTCTCTGACTGTGAAATAGGGGTAACATTACAACCCACTCCTTCCCCACACCTGCCTTTTTATAGCACTTCTGAGATCTGTGGATGCAAAGTATGCAAAGTGCTACATAAGTATTATTAACTATTAATGTCAAAGCACATCACAAAGATTA
This sequence comes from Eretmochelys imbricata, assembly GCF_965152235.1. Taxonomy (NCBI): domain Eukaryota; kingdom Metazoa; phylum Chordata; order Testudines; family Cheloniidae; genus Eretmochelys; species Eretmochelys imbricata. The sequence goes on along the minus strand of NC_135577.1, from coordinate 31,797,885 downwards.
AATAATTCTCATATATCCCTATGGACTAGGTAAGCATTTTGAGCTCAAATTCACAGACAATAATAAAACATAGCTCTTATAAAGCATTTTTCATCAGTAAATCTCAAAGCACTTTGCAAGGGAGGTCAGTATCATTGTCCCCATTTTACGGGTGAGGAAATTGAGACACAGAGAAGGTAATCGAATTGTCAAGGTCACACTTCAAGTCATTGATAGTTCCAAGTCTAGAACATAGGACTCCTGATACCCAATTTGCCCCTGTAACCTACAGATTTTGCTCCCTCCCTAGCGTTGGGAACTTCTTCCCAGAGTAACAAGGTTTTTTCTTTCTTTCCCCCATCCCCAGTCTTTCCTTGCTCCTCATATTTATTTCTATGGGAATTTTATGATTATTTGTAACTGTAAAGTAGCCAAGAGTTTCTGAGCCTTCCATCCACAGGGTCAGAGGGTCCCTATCAGAGTAATGTAACCTTCTGTAGCCACTAGTGATTTATGTTAATATAATCCTGGAACTAACAAGAAATATAAAATCCATGGTGCGTACAGAAAGAAAAGGAGTCATAGGTAAAAGTGTTCTCTTGGAATTTAACATTACTGTATGACACAGGAAAAATAATTGGCCCCTACTTAAAGGTGTGAGTAAAACCTCCTTGCCAGTTGTCCATGGATATTAGCCTAATCTCAGTTATTCAAAGAGGTGTTAGCATGTACCCTGGGGATTTGATGAAAACGGGAATATATTTTTTCCCCCATCCCTCCTCAGCCAAAAAAAAATCAACCCGTTACCTGTGCTATGGTATGTACATCCAGGCACCACTGAATTAAATGTGAGTTGACTGAAAAGAGGGTTCCAGTAGTTTTGTTCTCCAGGCCACTGCAGTGTAATTAGATTCTCTCTCTGGTAGACAGAAAGATATGACCCAGATCCAGCCCTGAATGCTCTCATTGTACATAGTACCAATAGGGATAGCCGCCTCTTTCTGGATAAATAATTGTTTGTTGTAAGGGAAAGAGGGTTTGGAACCACTTTATGGAGAAAAAGTCAGCTCTTCTTAATTCAGGTTAAAGATCAGTTTCCATTATGAGCCTGGCTTTGTCTCCCTTCTCTCTTAAAATGCTAAATAACAGATTCAAAATTGGTATGTGAGAGCTAAGGCTGAGGTAAACATTTTCTATAATATGTTAAGTAAATCAGATAAGGGGTTAATAAGTTATGGGATGTTAAAAAGATAGATGTTCAGAGTCCAAAAAGTCTTTTATTACAATGTAGCATGAAAATGAAATGTAGGAAGGAAATAAAATATAGTTTACTGGATTCATCTAGCTGATATCTAGGGCACAGGACAAAATTTGAGTTGATTAAACTCTGCTATAAAATTGTTAGTAACATAAACAAGTACTTTATTGACTTTATACTCTATGAAGGGCTAATATATTCTATTTGGATAATAGCATATTGTATTTGATTATACAAATATGTGGAATATGCAGAGCAATAAGACACAGACTCTGCTGTACTCTGGTTAAGGCCAGAGATGGAATACCCTATGTGAAGCAGAAGTTCATTACTCAAATCTGAACTGAAGTTATTTGTCACTGGACCAAAAATAAAAGTAGCTGCTTTGCACTCTTGACCCAACAGCAGTAGCTTACTGCATACGTTGTTTATTCACTGAAAATATTTATACAGGGGTAGGCGTACGGGAGGGGAGAACTGAAACCTTGTGGTAAAAGAAGGGTAAATCACATTCTTTATCTGAAATATTTGCCAAGCAAGAAAGAGCCAGATTTACTTCATCCTCTCAAGCGGTCCACAGTTCTCCTTCTCAACCTTCTCCTCCATTCTTCCTTTTTCCTCTATGAAGAATTTAAAATCCACACACCATGTTGGGATACTATTATGAGGGTGTTTTTTTAATCCCTCTTTAGGCATCTGAGACTGGTATTAACGCCATCAGCATACTCCAATCTCATAAATTCCACACGTAAAATATACTGTTTTCTTTAAAATGCACATATATTTTACTCTAGATTGCCAAACTCCACCCGAAACATTTCTTATTCAATCTTCAAACAAACATGTAATTTTTCAAACATCACAATGAGCTCCTTATTTCTGAACCCTGTAGAAATCTCAGTAGGATACACTGGAATTTCCCTTTAATTAGGCCTTCTAATAGAAATGTCAAAGGGAGACACAGTTACCTTAAAGCATAACAGAAAATTAACAATTTGTTTAACTACCATATTTCTCCAAAACAGCTTCTTTTTGATGTTGGGAGGCCACGTAAATCAGGCCACATCGCCAGGAAAAAGGGGCAGCTTTGGTGCCACTTTCAAATTGAGTCAAATGGACAAATGTAAGCAAGCTTCTTGTCTCTCTATTTTTTCCTGTGCTTAGCATGAAGCTGTGACTTTTAGGAAGTGGCAACAGTGATATTTCGTGCACATTAAATGCTAGTGCATATTAAATGCAACAGTTCAGCCTCCAAACTGCATGCTTAGATTTCTAATAGAAACGCTTTTCAAGCAATGCACCGGAAATAATTATACAGAAATGTGTATTTAAGAGAAATAATTTAGTACAAAATGAAAAAAACACACAACATCTTAATACATAGCAGCCCCAAATGGATAATTTTAACTTTGCTATTTAAAGTTCAACTGGGATGTTTAAGCAGGGAAGGAAGTCAAAGAGGTTCCAGAATGAGGTTGTTATTACGGTGGTGGTGTCTGTCTTGTTTAAACCCCACTACAAAGACACATTTGTGTTTTATTTCCATCTGTTTGTTATGAGACAGACTATGACACCTTTACACACATTGAGTAGAACCTTTCTTCACAAGTAGCCCATTGACTTCAGTGGGGTCCTCAAGGTACAAGGTACTATTCAATGTGAGTAATGGTGTTGCAATCTATCTCTATGTCTCTATTAACCTTTCCCCCTGGGAATCTCCCTCAATGGCTACCATTGATGCAACTCCACTGGTAGTAGCAATGGAGGGGAAATCTAGCAAAGATAAGGCTACAGATGTCTCCACGCACATTAGCTACTGTTTTGTCTAGATCTGCGCATGTTAAATCCCAGTGCTTTGCCTACATGTTTGCGCCCACTGATGGAGCTGCACAGTGGGAAATGTTGAGGGTAGAGATACATAATGTCGACAAGGCTTATGAGTCCAAAGTCAGACTTGGTGTAAGAAAGAAAGGCTCTCTTTAGCTGTGAATGGGTGAAGATGACATGGTGTAAATAGGCTAATGAGATGTTACATTTCATCTGAGAAAGTGAGAGAATCCTTCTGAGAGCAACCATCAATAATATTGATAAGATTTAGTTGTACTGATTATTCTAAATGGAACTTAGAAACATAGATAAAAATAACAATTTTAGGCCTTTACTATGAAAGAAGACATCATAGAAGTGCAAAATAATTTAACGTTCATAGCAGACCACCCTTCAGACACATGTGGCATATTAAATGCAACAGTTAGTAACATGAACAAGTACTTGTTTATTGCTGTAGGTGCTTGCGTTGGACTCCCCACCCTGTGGCAATGTTTTTGGTTAAAACCTTATCAATTGAATTGGTAACCTACGATGAAGTTAATTTCAGCAAACCTGACACGACAGAAGACATTTAAAGCCATGCCCTTTTGAGGTTGAGCTCATTTCCATCTTCTGGTTTTTCATCATAAACCTTAGTCCTCTCCTTCTCTGGTGACAAATCTAGGTATCTCTTAAATTGTTTTATATCCCTGACTATATTCCCCATTCATGGTAGCTTGTGACTGCTGTTTATTTTCCTTTACATGAAATCATCTTGATTTAAATCTGTAAAATTCTAGGAATCCCCTACCTGACTTTAAAAAAAGCCACCTGTTTCCAGCTATCTCGTGACTAAAAAATCCAATGAAGTATCTGCCATTGCAGATCTACCTGTGGCACACAGCCATTGCCAGGTTCCAAAATTAACCAGGAACCGAAAACGTGTTCTTCTTCAAGTTTAAAACACATTTTAAAAAGTACTTTATAATCCCCAAATATCGGTCTAATGTGTATGCAGGCTTTAAAATGGCAAATAAATACATTATACAACAAAATAAACACAAGATGCCTGATTCTCACTTACACTACACCACTCTGGCAAGATAAAGAGACCTTAAAATATGAGTCAATTACATTTGCGTCTATTCTGAGACCTCTTTACCCTACATAACTGTATAATGGGGGTTTAACATGAGAATCAGGGTCTAGAGAGTTTCTTCTGCCTGCCTGCCGTTTTCTGAGATCAGGATCCTGCGTTTTCCCTGATTGTTTGAGGACATCCGGCCATCAAGTGTAGGGAAATGCTGTTGTTTTTCTTAACATCAGTTTTCCTATATTAGCTCTGGTACTTTGACCTTAACATTCAGCATATGCTTGAGGAATCAGCCCCTGTCTGGCTGAAAGGAGGCAGCCTTTTGGGTTGGAGTTCTATTTTTCTTTCAGTGCCCTCCTCCCCATGGCTTTTTCTTTCCTCCCTTCCTCTAGGCCCTGATCCTGCAACATCTTGCTCATTGGTGCCTCAAGCCACAGTGTATCTACCAGCTCTCCCTATAGGGACAGCAATCTGCCTCTGGAAGTTACAGGGCTTGGAGTCTTAATATTTGTCCAGTGTTTTGGATCCTTGGATAAAAGATGCTGTATTAGTGCAAACTGTTTCCATTTTACTCAGGGGTGAAAGTAACTTAAGGGACTTACCGATACACAGGGCCGGGGTCCTGAGCAGATGGGTGGGAGGGGGGTCCCCTCGGGTGGAAGGGGCAGGGCCTTTAAATCCCCAAGCCTTTTACATCGCTGCCACTACCCTGTGGCTCCAGAGGTGATTTAAAGGGCCCAGGGCTCCGGCTGTGGTAGCTCTGGTGGCAGGACTTTGGGTGCTGCCGGGAGCCCCAGGCACTTTAAATCACCACCGGAGCTACCGGCAGTGGGGGCTCTAGCGGCAATTTAAAGGGACCAGGGCTCTGGGCGCTGCCGGGAGCCCCGGGCACTTTAAATCACCACTGGAGCCCTGGGGCTGCCGGACGCCGCTGCTATCCCGGAGCTCTGGCAGCGATTTAAAGGGCCTGGGGCTCCGGCTGCAGAAGCGCCCGCCAGGAACCACAGGATGTTTAAATCACCGCTGGAGCCCCATAGTAGCTGCACAGCGGCTGGGAGGCCCGGGGCTCTGGTGGTGATTTGAAGGTGATTTTAAAACTAAGCTTCCATCTTTTTTACCCCTGTAATACATTCATCTTTTTTCTGGCAGTTCACTGAGGGTGAAAAATTGTGGACACAGTTCACCGTGAGCAAAAATTGTCCCACAAAAATGAAGGTTTGAAAATCAGGCTTCTACATCCATTGATTACCATAAAGCGCAATGTAATATAGTAGGTGAGTGCAGACCATGGTTATAAACGTCAAGGTCTATGGTAGGTACAAAAGCCAATATTATATCCATTAAAGGGGCTTGATTATTTAAAGGCATTTACACTGTTGGTTGTTTTACACAGGTTATTTACACTGTTGATTAAATTGCTTGCAAAGCAGTCAGATTTCCATACACAAGTAGTCTAACAGAAATATTATGCAGCCAGCAATCTGCCAGTTGTCTGTTGACAGAGACAGAGAGTAAGCCACTTACTACTGTTTTTACACAATGAATCATTTTTGTAAAAAATGTAGCAGTCTAATGAAAATTCAAATGTATTGCTTTCCCAGATTCAAACAGAAAACCAGGCACTTCATATACTCTGTAAATAAGCCTTGTTTGCCATCATGTATCAGCTAACAAGCAATTTCAGTTTTACATGCAAATTTCAAATAAAATTCTTCAAATGAAAACAGGTAGTTTCATTATGCCTCCATAAACAGACACTTTCAAAATATTTAGACATCTGTATATAATACCGTTTAAACTGTTTGTTCTAAAGCATAAATAGGCATCTCAGTGTTTGAGTTACTGCCTGATATGTTTCTCATTTAAGGAGAAAACATAAAAAATAATTGGAATAACCAGAGCCAGGAACAATGCTTACACAGCATGTCAGCATCTTTTATTGTGTCTTAAAGTAAATGCCACAATTGTTGGATTACTAATCTAGACATTTTTAACTCTGTACAGAATGAAGCCAAAACAAATGGTATACATAGTGGGTAAAATGCAGCCTGGTGAAGGGGGTACACAGTGTATCTGCAGAATTGTGGGCAGACTGGCTATTCAGAAATGTTGGCCTCATTGAATTCAAGGTCTCTGTGCCAGACCCATATAAGGCGACACAGGTTATTGGCCTTGGTGAGGGGCTGGACAGGAGTCGGGGAGAGAGCATAGGATTGCTAACCTAAGAGAACAAGGAGTCCGGTGGCACCTTAAAGACTAACAGATTTATTTGGGCATAAGCTTTCATGGGTAAAAAATCCACTTCTTCAGATGCATGGAGTGAAAATTACAGATGCAGGCATTATATTGACACATGAAAAGAAGGGAGTTACCTCACAAGTGGAGAACCAGTGTTGACAGGGCCAATACAATCAGGTGGATGTAGTCCACTCCCAATAACTGATGTGGCGGAGTCAATTCCAGGAGAGGTAAAGTTGCTTTTGTAGTGAGCCAGCCATTCCTAGTCCCTATTCAAGCCCAAATTAATGGTGTCAAATCTGCAAATGAATTTTAGTTCTGCAGTTTCTCTTTGAAGTCTGTTTCTGAAGTTTTTTTGTTCAGGTATGGCTACTTTTAAATCTATTATAGAATGTTCAGGAAGATTGAAGTGTTCTCCTACTGGCTTTTTTTTTTTTTTTTTTTTTTGTATTCCCATTCCTGCTGTCCAATTTGTGTCCATTTATTCTTTATTCTACCTAAGAGAAGGATTCCTAATCCATATATAGCACCGCATTCTGACCACAATGCTCACTATCGTGCCTTATAGCAAGCCCGTCTCTCCCTATTAGCAAAGCCATAGCATAGGCTTACCTTACAATTTCCTCTTTTATAGCATGATAGAAATTGTTGCTATACTTGCCACTGTCTCTGTGGATAGACTGAGCCCAATCCAGCTAATTAAAGAGAGATGTGCTATACCTGGGCATATATAGGGCTGCTAGTGGGCAGCTGAAGCGGGAAGACCTGAGACAGGCTGAACCCTGGGGAGGGAAAGCCACAGTGGAGTGGAGCTAGCTCCAGTGGTGGGTCCCTGGAGCAAGAGACCAGGGAAGCAGCCCTGTGGCCACTGCTCCAGCAAGCGAGCAGAGCTGGCTGAAGCTGGGAGGCTGCCAGGATCTGGAGTGCCAGAGACCCCTGTGAGGGGTGGCCCTGAAGCCTGGGATTCTGACTGAGTTAAGACGGTATTCTTGTTTGTTTGTTAACCTCTGCTATGAAAATAAACCCCCTTGACTGAAACCGGGTGCAGTCGCGCATGCTCTGGAGCCAGGGAAAAGCGATAACCTTGGTGACAGTCACTAATGTTACTAGCTGATTTTTTTTTAATATTCAATTAATAAACAGTTGTCCAAGGACAATGCAGGATGAATGTCTAAAAATGTGAAAGACAGATCATGTCATTTTAAGCATAAATACTTACCTGCTGGAAAAGCACCTAATAATGCAATGCGTGCTACAAGCCACATGTGTACCACATAGGTATGTGAAAGTGGGATGGTCTGATGACAGTGCTGAATCAAGTAGACACTTAGAGCTCAATCCACTGAAGTTAAGGGAGAATCTTTCCATTTACTTTGTTGGGAGCTGGATGAGGGCATGATAATATGGTAATTGGCAGAAATATTGTAGATCTCAACCATTTTATACATTTATGCAAGACCATAATCAACTTAAATATCACATTTCTGTCTTAAAATTTTTGGCTACTGCGATTACAAGCAATAGTTTTATCTCCTTTTCAGTTTGTTTACTTTGTGCATTTAACAACGCTTTGTGTGTAGTCAGTTCCCACTGTATTGTAAGTCTGTGTTTGTGCGAGTCTTTCACACAGCATCTGGGAAGAGAGAAACATTGAAAAAAATAGGTAAATGTGATTGCAAACCCACAGAAATAGGCACAGGGACTCAAAATAGTCACATTAGTTGAAACTGCTTTTGATGCAGTGCTAAAAACTGACTAGACTGTAAGTTGACTGTCGCTTTAAAATATAGCAGAACTATCCAACAGTTCATGTTAATTATACGAGCCTTTTACAAACAGTTTGCTCTAACATTATCATGAGAGACGAAGTCATGGCCCAAAACTCCCATTGAGTTAAAGACAGTCCTGATTTCATCAAGTATCTGCAATGTTGCATTTTTGTCTTCTTTAGCAAGGATTAGCTTTGAGGTCTAATCCCTGAGACCCAAGTTCAGCATCACACTTACGCAGAAGTCCATCCCTATTCAGCAAAGCACTCAAACATTTGTTTAAAGTTAATCACATGTTTAAGTGCTTTTCTGAATCAAGGTCCATGTAAGGAATAACTACACTACCTTGAACAGATTTACATCCTGGGAGGTTTCTGTTGAGACCTTCATTCTTTTAACCCTCATCAATATTTGTGGGGTAATGTTATACCATGAAAGCATGTATGTTGTGATAACTCATGAACAAGAAGCCCTCCAGCTATGCTGTTTTAGAACAGAATCACCTAGGCACATATATGCAATTCAGTGAAAAAAAAATAATTTAGCATGAAAAAACATATTTCTGAATCAAAAAAGAATGTAGGGTGCATATGTACCCCACATATATTGCACTGTTATCCTTAATTTTTAGTGGTTCTATGTACACATTCGCATCTATTGAGAGTATCTTGTATTGTAATAGTTAGCATATGCTAATTGATAATGCATTGTAGGGACAGTGGTTGCTGTATACAGTCACCCTAAAATAGGAGCTATTCCAAAGAGGTTGGTCCCTTCAAATCCAGGCTTGTTAGGTATCCTCAACACAGAGTGGACAGGTGCTGGCTCTCTTTGGCTAACACTCTTGAAGGGATTTTCTATCTAGGTATTGTGCTCCAAATGCTGTAGACTCAGGACACTCATGATAGGATTTTCTGTGTTGCACACTTCGTGATGGCAAACAAACGGGTATGATATTCTGCTTCTGATCTTATTAAAATGATTTGCAACTCAAAGTGAATCATGTGATGATGACATATTGGATGATAGTGACTTTCTGCCAGATTGAGTCAAGAGTTGCTCTGAAAAGGAAAACCATGTTTCCATTGACTATTCTTCAAGCTCATCTTCAGACAATGAGTTATAAGACTGGAAGATATATAGTTGGGGTTAATCTTTTCACCAACATTGTGCTTGCTGAAGATCTATTCAATGAAAATTTTACCCGGTTGGAACATTCCAATGAAACAAGTCAGCTATACCCAATAAGATGCATCCACATCGCAGCAGAAAAATTTGTCATCAGGGTTTGGTTTCCTATGTTCCAAAGAAGGGCAAGTTGGTAATAATACTATTGACAATGCATCATGACAAGCTTGTAGAAGGAGACAAAAAGAAACCCCCATAATTCTCCACTACAACAACACTAAAAGTGGTGTCAATAATGTGGAACATCTTGCAAGAATGTATTCCTGCAGGCATAAGAGGGGGGAAGGGATAGCTCAGTGGTTTGAGCATTGACCTGCTAAACCCAAGATTGTGAGTTCAGTCCTTGAGGGGGCCATTTAGGGGGTTCTGGGGCAAAATTGGGGATTGGTCCTGCTTTGAGCAGGGGGTTGGACTAGATGACCTCCTGAGGTCCCTTCCAACCCTGATATTCTATGAAAAAAAATAGGTGGTTCCTTTCTTCCATACGCTTGATGTTGATGGCATTGCAATTTGCATCATTTGGGTCAGCAACAGTCCTGCTTGGCACCACGCTTAACCAAAGAAGGCACTTGTTCCTCATCAACCTAAAATAATTACTCGTAGATGCACATATAACGAGACAAATTCTTGATACCGATTATCTCACCATGCCATTCAAAGCAGCATTCTCGTCACTTGGCTACCATCAAAAACCAGCCACCGCGGGAGTACCTAGAAAACTCGGCAGTGAACACTGCCATATTTGACCATTGTCATCTGGCCAGAAGAGCCAGAAGCAATGTGGAGACTGCAATGAATTTCTATACACTGACCACTCCACAATAATACTGATGTGTGGAAACTGCATATAGGCTCACACTGAATGAGACTCCTGCTAATTTTTTCAAGTTGCTTGTTAAATAAAGTTTTTTTCACCTAAAACATTAAGGGGTTGTTCTTCATTTCTGAATGCATTTGGGAGACAAAAGTCCCCCACAACACAGTTAATGTAACTTTTTTCTTGACACTGTGAATGAAGATTAAAATAGGTAAATTGATAACCAAGCAACTACTTGAAAACTGAGGACCAGTCTGCTTGGAGAGGAGATAAAATCACAGCACTTTTTGTAACAGTAGGGTTTTGCTCCGATCTTCTTAACTAAATGCTGCCTGCCTGTCTCTCTCTCTCTTTTCTTCAGTGTGTTATGTACTAGTTGACTGTCATTCTTCACCACAGAGGCTACTGTATGTTTATAGAGCCAAATCATGTAATATACAATCTATATGGGCTATTCAATGGAATTTATTCCTGAGCACCAAATTCAAAATATTCATCCTTAGTAGTCCAGACTCTTTCATGAAGAACAGTACTACATAAAAAGCATTTTTTTATAATTAATAAGTTTGTGATGAACATCAAGTCTCTTGCAATTTTCCTTCATTTACCAAATGAATAAATAAATTAGGTTTTAATATCCATTTAACTATGAGTTAAAATGTTTCCTGATAACAGCAGTGACATGGCAATATTACTAGTACTGAAATGTATTTTACCATGCTCACTGTATCTGTTCTGTATTTTGTTGATCAAATATCTCTGCAACTCTTCCTTAGTTACCTAAGACCATTTAGTTAAATTCTTCACATGCATAGTTAATTAGTAATTCTTGACATGGTATTTTGTGATTCTTGTGCTTCTGCTACTAAACAGAGATCTGACGCGAACATTTTAATAGACAGCTCAGTCACTGCCTTTTGCCCTAGTTAACAGTGGAACACTGTGTGGGAGCAATGTACTTCATGCAAGTTAATAGTAATTATTTGATCACAGTGGAGTTATCGCATATCAGCTATGTGTGGGATAAAACAGCATACTTGGCTGTATTGTTCTATGATCAGATCTCTTATAGGAGTGTAGCTTTTGGAATGTTATTCACAGAATGGCTATTAGCATGGTCTCTCTTGGGCTGTCTCACAGTGTCTGTTTTGCTAGGGAATCAGAGCCGGTCCAGTATGATTTTCTTCTATTACACAATGACCTACAGCTCTCACATGTTTTGGTGGCACAGCAGTGCTGAGGCTCACTTGATGATAATCATGTGATTATTCAAAATGTTATGCGATCCCTCCTTTTATCTTCTTTAAAGCACCTTATGGCACTACACAAATAATTGAAAATAAGTCAGAATATTTACATGGTAACTGCCAATGAACAATGAAGAAACAAACCTATAAATTGTATTAATTACAAGGATAAATACTTAAGTGCATGTAATGTATACAAAATATCCAGGGATGAATAACCATGGGCATTGTGCTAGGAGGAATACTGTCCTGAGTTCAGGTTAGACTCATAGCTTTTGAGGCCAGAAGAGGCCATCATGATCATCTAGTTTGACCTCCTGCACATTGTAGGCCACAGAACGTTACTCATCCTTTCCTGTAACAGGCCCATAATTCTGGCTAGGTTACTGAAGTCCTCAAATCTTGATTTAAGAATTTCAAGTTACAGAGAATCCACCATTTACTCTAGTTCAAATAAGCAAGTGACCTGTGTCCCATGCTGCAGAAGAGGGTGAAAAAAACCCAGGGTCTCTGCCAATCTGACCTGGGAAAAAATTCCTGACACCAAATATGATGATCAGTTAGATTCTGAGCTGGACAGCTGGGAAAAAAAATTCTCTGTAATAACTCATAGACCTTCCCATCTAGTTTTCCATCTACAGTCATGGGAGATATTTGCTAAAAGCAGTCGCAGATAGGCGACTCTCATCATACCATACCATCCATACACTTATCAAGCTCAGTCTTGAAACAAGTTAGGTTTTTTACCCCTACTACTCCAGTTGGAAGGATTTTCCAGAACTTCACTCCTCTGAAGATAGAAACCTTCATCTAATTTCTAGCCTAAACTTATAGATGACTAGTTCCTATCCATTTGTTCTTGATATTTTATTATTCGCAAATATGGATCAAAGCTACCTCTGGGTTCAGGATTGATGGACAGGATTCCCAGGCCTGTCAACCTAACAACCATATGCTCCTCTGGCCATGTTCAATCCATCTGCATCCCAGAAGCTTCAGGATAGTGGAAAGCGAGGGGAGTATGTATGACTATAGGTTCCATTATGTAGAATTAAGAACACAGTCATGTGACTCCCAGGATGCACTGCAGGGGAGACCATCCTGGGAGATGCAGTCCAGCTGAGGAGCCCAACCACTAGGAAGGAGAGGGGCATGAAGCATTCAAACTTCAGCTCCCATGTGGCACTGCAGTACTTTAGGCTGATGCTGTTTAATACAGAACTAACCCAGAATGAAACATTTCACTTCAATTTTAGGGAGGGAAAAATAAAAAAAAATCAGCAAAACTGAAATTTTGCCATGGAACATTCCAGTTATACAGAAACTTCATTGTCCATTGAAAAATCATTTTGACAGAAAATTCCCAACCAGCTCTGTTGAAGACCATATTAAATGACATGCAAACCCCAAAATGAACACTACAAGCAGACCAATAGCAAACCAGACAAAAATAGGGAAGGTTTAGAGAGCTGTGGAAAGGCCAAAATAAAAATATATATACATTAAGGTTGAGGGGGCCTCATCCTTAAAAATTTGACATGCCAAGCCGACTCCCTGTATATTATAAGATTTCAAAGTAACTCCTGTTTGCAGTGCATCCCCACCCAACACACATTCTTGCTTTCCTGTACCTGAACCTGTTAGGAAGCAGGAATTGTGCAAACAAATTGATGTGTGCCCAGTGAGGCTCTCCATACATTAATATGTTCTAAACTGAACTCCAATTTTTTAAAATTCTTACATCACTAGTTTTATATGTATTTATCCGACTGGGATCTCCCAGCACAGAGCCATGCTGCACAAGCTGGGGGAAATAAAAATGGGAGAAGTATCTGGTCGGGCATGGTTAAACACAGTACAGTGTCCCTTTACTGTGGAGAGGAAAGGGGCTTGTGATGCTGATCTGAAACTTCATTAAACCAAATAAAATTTCAGGCTCTCTCTTTTCCTGTCCATTTCACTATTGCTAGGCAGGCAGAAGGGCAGTATCACATTTTTTGTGATATTGGGAGGGGTGGCACGGATGGTTTTTGTGATACATATCTCCCTTTGAATGGAGACTCCATATGATAGCTGAGAATATAGTCAATTTCCAGTTGAATTGCCTCCCAGTCCTGTAAGCATATTTCAGCCAATTTCTGGTGTAGCAGAAACTCAGCTGGGTCTTGAGGTCCACAGTAGCACAAATCTGCTTGGTCCACCTTCATAGCTAACCAGACCTCTCCCTTCAGTAATACATAGAGGGATGACTATTCTCAGAAACATCTCTCTGACATAGATTGCTGGATCTCCTCCACGGCAGTAGAAAGTCACCTTTCTTTTCCATTCTGGTATTTGAAAAATGCTATGTTCTACAAATGTTGGCTGCCTTTAATAGGGAAACTGAAAATTTGTAACATAGCTCCTTGAAGGAACTGACACACATGACCCACCCCTCCCCGAGACACTAAGAAAATTTTATTTTTTTTAAGACACTATTCCATGTAACTTACCATTAGTAGTGTCTGCTCCTTCCTCATGGTCTGCAAGAGTTGTCTAAGAACTAACGAGAGTCTAACAGCCACATTCCTGGGATGCTGAAAAATATCAACATTATGGGCTTATACAGCAAAGTTAAGTTACTGAGATGGATTTCTTGGCTTCTTCCAAAGAAAAAAAATATATAGTGCTTCCCTTGTCTTCGATTTGGCAGCTCCCAAGAGGAAATTCATTCCAACAGGAGAGTAGGAGCAGTACCCCAGAGACAGCAGAGGCAGACAAGGACCCTGGAGGAGCTGCTCATTGGCACAGATAGGAGGAACCAGGAGCAGTTTGAGTCCCTCAGGGCACACGAAGATTGGGCTCTTCATCAGGAAGAAAGACTATGAACCAGTTCATGAAGCAGGAGGCACACTATAGGGAATGGGAGTATTCCCTAATGAAGGGTCTGATAAAACTGGTGGCCAAATACGTTCATGGCCAACTTGCTTCCATGGCCAATGCACTTGTTCATCAACCACCACCATCTCCTCCTCTTCTGGTTGCTGCCCAGCATACTATTGAAGCAGAGAGCCCAACACCCTAGGAATGACCAGGAAAAGCCTGCAGGACTCCCACAACCAAAACCTCCACCAGCACCCAAAACCCCTCGCAGGTAGATCTCCTTGAGTGTTTAAGAGGGGAACAGTATATCTACAGGAGTTCCTGAACCCACCAAGTGCCTGCCGCCTAACCCAGCAGAGGAGACATCCCCATTTGTCCCCAAGAATAATTCCCGCCCCCTTGTCAGGTGGAAGGCAAGGAGACAGGTTCAGAGATATTAACATTTGGCCATTGTTCATGGATTCAGTCCCATTATGTTTGTTTACATTTATTTTTTAAAATATTTTACTTACTTGTTCCATATAGTACTTTTAATAAATATTATAGTTTCCTTGACTTGTGTGTGGATCCTCCTCCTAAGTATGATGAACCTAAGATGTTTTTCAGGTTCAGGGTTGGGCCCCACAATTCATTGCATGAGAATTGGAGTGGTGTAACTGTCAAGTGTCATCATATTGTAAACATGTTTCTGTCTGACCCACCTTTCCGCTGTTTCCCATGTTTGTATTCATGAATCTGCCTCTATGGCCTGCTAAGAATTGCAGAATAAGTGAATAATAACATTTTTGGCTCACGTATGCACTTGCCCCTTTCGGTGGGCAAAGTATTTGGGTATGACTGCCACTGATGGCCCCTACATACTTAGGAAATCCCAGCCTTTCAAATCCAGCTATTATTTCTGGAACTTTTCTTATGGCAATCATCCCTGGGTAGATCACAGTATTCACTGTCTCACAAACCTGCACAACCAAGGTTTGTAACAAACCTTGTCTGGTGTTACCAGCTTCCACAGGGCAATAGCAACCCACTTCTGCACTTGTATGACTTCCCTGAGTCGAGCGTTCTGACATAACAATAACGCTGGTGGGGATGCAGGTATATGCATGTCCACAACATTATACCCACGTCCATTAAAATGTATGTGGCTAATTACGGCGGGTATAGGGAATATGCACAAGCATGTATACAGCATGTACACTGCATATTGCTGCAGTCATAGACTTAATTACTGTGCCTAAATATGGTGCTAACTTTTCACAGAACCAGCAAAATAGTAAATGCAGAACTGTCCGCTGAAAGACAGATAAAACATTTTCACAGTATACAACAACATTTACCTATTCAGCTAATTTTGTAGTCTTGTTTTTAAAAGTCCTTAAAAGTTTCATTCAAAGTTGTGGAATTCAAATAACATACAGAGAAACTGATTGGTGAACTTAAATAATATAAAGTCACATGGGCATCTACACATATGCACATGCTCACGCACACACACACGGAATTCTGCCTCCATCTAAATCAGTGGGAGTTTTGCTATTGACGTCAATGGAGCCTTGAAGTCAGTGGGAATGGGAAAGCACTCAGTGCCTCTTGAAAGCATTCAGGACCTTGCAAGGTGTGGTCTATCGTGAATACATATCTAGTAGATTATCTATTCTAAAATGTTTCTAATAATGTTACTGCTTTTCAGGGAAATACATTTTAGTCATTATCAGGATATCAGACTCCCTTTGTGAATCATCATTACAATTAATTATTTTGTAAACCCCCCAAATTAATGTAAATCATCTGCCAGAAGAAAAGAGAGTGTACGTGAACCACTTGTGCTTTTGCAACAGAACTCAAACATCTATCTGAACAGCATTTCCATCAATGTAACTGTTCCTTATTTTCTCTGATACATATACCAACATTTCAGCCGGAGTCTACAGGAAAGAATCTCATTTACAGCTGCCTGAGAAATACTTAATTTACTTTTTAATGAAGTTCATTACTTAAGACTTTACATGGAACAATATTGCTGGGAGCTGGAGCCTGACCCTACTTTGCCTTTTCTTTCTTCACATATTTGCTTTTATCATGCCAGTTTTACTCAAGTGACACTGAATTATGAAGATTTTTCAGATTTTTTTTTTTTTTCGAAGGAGCTTATCAGTTGTAAGACATAGATTTTGAATGTAGACTTTGATGTAACAGCCCCAGTGCCTTTCTTTTTTATTTGGGGCATTAAGTTCAATCACATATTCAAATTATCTGTTCAGGGCTTTAGCTAGAATTTTTCAAAAATGAAAATAGTGAAGGTGGGTTTTTCTAGGACACTTTCATTGATGTTTCATACGTTTTAGGAATTTGACTCAAGTCCAGCACTATCCTTTTTTTCAACTGCAGTAATTAAGTGTATAGCTGTGGTTGGTGCTCTCTTTCCTCTGTAGGTGTTTCAAATGCAAACTGGTTAAGAAAAACAATCAGTCTTGTCAAGAAAAAGTTGCCTTGTGATGCAACAGCTGGAAGAATATTTGGTCTATTTTATTCTTGACTGAATAAAATCCGGCACTGAAAAAGAACTACAATGAGGAATTCTCTCTCCTGGAAAAATATGGTAAGTCCAACATTGACATTTACTGACCAACGTAATGAAAAGCAAATTACAACAATCTTTGTGACAGCTGTTGTGCTTTATGTAAAATCATCTGCATAATTTCTTTATGTTTAAGGTGCTGGAAAAACAACAACAAAAAAATATTTTAGCAGAACCACCACATATGATTCCCGATTAAAGAATACATTTGGCCATTAAACCTTTTAACCAGATTTTTGGGAGCTGTTCACTGAGCACAGTTAACATGATAAGATAGCTGAGTCTTTTAAAAAGAAATTTCAAAGCAGATGGAAGAGCTGTGTGAGTCTGGAGATATTCTCTTTCCACTTAAAGCTTTCCAAGCAAACTCAAAGCCTAGCCAGTTTGCCTCCAAAGTCCCCAGTTGGGAAAATACGATCTTTTTTAAAAAAGTCTCTGGCATTATAGCCAGACAGTTATTTTTTAAACTTAGAAAACATAATCAAACGTCATTTAAATCTTTCATGAAGATAAAAGGAACACAAGGGGAAGTGGAGTAACAGCCAGTAAGTAAAAACCAAAACCAAGGTGGCAATCTAACCACAGAACAGTGGCACTGTTATTATAGTCACCAAAGTCTGAAACACTACAGAAGGATTTACTGTAGTTACTGTTGCTATTGTTGCTGGCAAATGTTTTTGGGCTTGACATTTATTCTCTCATAGTTTTCCATGCCAGACCTTTCCAGTCCTTTTCCATCCCTTGTTATTCCTCCAGACTTCTGAAAATGGCCATATTTATAAAGCTTTTTATATTAAAACAAGAAATAGTTTTAAAAAATAGTTTGATTTTCAAGGGTCAGGTTCCAATAGAGTTACTCGTGTTGAGTAGTATCTTACTCCACAAATAATAGTCTATTGGAAGTCAGTGTGACTGCTCATGATATTAACTGGAGTAAGGGTATCAGAATCTGGCCATGAATGAATGAGACTGGAATAGAGAAAGACTGAAACATGCCAGAGCAAAGAGAAAAATTAGAGATGAGCTAGAGGTAGAACTTTCCACCTCAACTCCCTACCTCAAACTTAGGTGGTTCAGATGAAAACGGAGCATGGACCACAACCACTCCTGATTCTGGTTTTGAAAAACACAAAATCCAAGTAATAACATTTTGCAAAACCAAAGCATGACTTCCTCGGCTCATTTCTACTAACAGATAAATATGAAATACAAACAAATATACTGTCATGCCTAACTTAAGGAGGAGAATACATACAACTATTCATTTTAAAAAGTCAGAAAGCCAGTGATATAGCAAACAGGAGTGAAAGCAATTTTAAAGATAAGATGTAATCACTGGTCCCTCTAAGCTGTGCGCGTGTGTGCGCTCACACAGAACCTAAACCTACACACGGCGAAATACCGCATGCATGAAAATTTGCACAGAAGCACAGCAATTTGCACAGAAGAAATGTTTTGCACACATGGCCTGTCAAAAATTAGAGGGAACATTGGATATAATATATTCAAAAAGTTGGTAATTGAAAACTGCAGGGTTAATTGTTGCTTGTTGTTTGTAGAATGGGAGTTTTTCTATTAATATACTATCCATAGGTGAGCTGCAGAAGTAGTGCTTTTCCATGTGCTAATATGTTAGTGTTGTTTTTTACTGTCAGAGCTGCAGTGACCACATCTCAACTTTCATTAGTGATTCAATATTTTATTGGAGTTAAAATAATAGTTGTCCACATTTTGGCAAGAGAATACACAGAGCTTTCGGCCCATTGCTCAAGAATTTGCAGTGACATCAACAGAGAAGGACATAGCAGCTGCAGCTTTTTGGACATCAAAAGTGTCAGCATCAGAAGGAGCAGCAGCCTGAGCAGACTGTACTGATGGCACTTCTTTCTTGCTTTGCCTTGAAAAAACTGTTACTTTCGTTTGGCTGTCCGAGCTCTTCCAGGCCATTTCTGCATACAGTGGTTGCCATTAAAAAGCCAACATGTCACGACAGTTCTCATACAATGGTACCTGAGTTACCACAGTTATTTCCTATCCTAACTATCAGGCAGGAGTTCTTCAACATTTACATACACATCTTAGTGGTTAACTCTCAAGATCAGGGTCTGATTTAGCATTATTCATTATTAAACCATATTGTTTAAGGTAAAAACAATGTATATCAGCATCTATTTCACTATTAACAAGCATCCATTAATATTTTTAGTTATGAAGTGGTATTTAATTTATCCAACAGTAAGCCCATGTTTATATATAAATGGCGAGATTTCGTTTCAAATGCTTACTCTATGTTAAATCTTAAGTAATTGTTAAAATCATATTTATTGCACTATGACTACTATGTATCTAAGATACTTGTCTTATTTAGTTATTAAATGTTAAATATTTCATCACTTTATTATTATACAATGTCCAGTATTATTAGAGTTGTCTTAAGTCTATATTTAATCTTTATTTAAGACTTTATGTAGGACACAGGGTAAAACTGCCTAAGTGACTTTAAGTGACTTAGGAATCTAAGGGCCATATTTTAAAAGATATTTAGGTGCCTAAAGATACAGATAGATGCCTACTATGAATCTCAAAAATGCCTGACTCCCATTGAAATCAATCATTTTTGAAAATCCCATTTTCAAAAGTGACTTAGGCATTTAGAAGCCTAAGTCTTATTGATTTTCAAGCATTCTCATCAGCTTCTTCTTTAACAGATAGATTCTATATGCCCTTCAATGGTGTTGCATAGGCTGCGGAATAAAATTAAGCCTGTTAATGGTGTGCATTTTGTTGTTGCAGGTGCTAAAATATCCAGGATAAAATCTTGGCCCCACTGAAGTGAGTGAGAGCTTTGTCATTAGTATGCAAGCATAGAATGCCTCAACATTTTAAAATAACATTTTGAAAATAGGAAGGGTAATAATTCCAGAATGCTACCATTCAACTGAGAAATTCCTAAGGGCCCTCTTCCATTAATGAGATTTTACCCCTACCACAAGTCCTAAGTGCCTAAATCTTGCCACAGGTACAGCATGAAATGGTAAAGAGCTAAAAGCAGGAGTTCACCAAGTGTACAAATGATTTGCTTGTCACAAATCTGTTACTGCAAAAATCCGGAATGTGTTCATCTGACACAGATGACTACAAAACTAGTTGGCTGACAGTCTAACCTGAAGCTCTCGAGAAAGCTTCTGTGGAAACATGTGTTGCTAGTCTATATAATTCTGATATAATGACCTTACTTGGTGTGAACTGTACTAGGATTGTTACAAATATATTTGTAATAACCAAGATTTCTCACATGTGTGTGTGTGTTAATTCTTTTTGACCCCCCACAAATGAGGGCTGAAGAAGTAATGTATGAGGAATGAGGATGATTCTTGGGGATCTCTGACTGTGATTAATAGGATGTCAGGAATGTTTGTGACACCTTCTTAGTCTATAACTATGTCTCTTTTCTTCTGGGACACTCAGCTATTTGTTATCTGCATAAAATGTTGGCTCAGTTTACCGATTAAATATGGCCAAAAAATGATAAAGGTAAAAATACCACAGGCAAAAATGTTTGCAGGTCTGTTTTTGATTTATGTTTTGTCAAATAATTATTAGATTAATGTGGTAGCAAGTGCGTTACAAGTAAATTCTTTATGCAACTGATGGACTCCCATTTTTAGCCACTTCCAATTTGAAAAGTTAAGCGTTTCTAAATCTTCTGGCACAGGCTAACTGCAAGGCTGCAATTATGAATATAAAGAGTGTTTTTGTATTATTCAATGCCCGTCCAAACTCACCTATTAGAAAATCAGAAAGAGAAAGGGGCTATAATAAGCCTTAGGCTTAGTGTTCAAGTCTTTCCCCTATGAAAGTCTTTCAGTCTCTTTAAAAAAATAAAGCAGAGACAGAAATAAAACAAAAGCAGATCTGTAGTGCTGCAGAACATCTCAAAAACCTCGCTTCATTGCTTTATTAAAGTTCTGAACAGGTTCAATACAAAGACTTTCCTTGCCCTTTCTCAGATGAATAAGCCTTTCACAATCTGTTTAGTAAGTGGAAAGGGGGAAGGGTAGTTAATGTACAACAACAGCAGCAACAACAATGCAAGAAAGATTCTATTCATGGGGGGGGGGAGGGTGGAAGAGACTTGAGGGATTGATGAGGTTTTAGTTCAGAATTCAAGAGAGTGCTCTAACCAGGTCCAGACCTATCTTGTAGCTTGAAAGCTTTTTTGTCTCCAGCGAATTGATGTAGTTTGGGACCTAAAACTTACTTGCAGCTAATGCAATTACAAAGAGCCTTAAAATGAGAGTTGGTAACATATTTTAGTACTTATTGTATTTTTCTCTTCATCTAGTTTAATTTTTCTATGTCTAAGACAATTCCATGAAGAATAGCATACACGTATTCAGTCCAGCCTTGCAAAAATGTTAGGGGAATAGTACCTGGCTGACCTTTTTCTTACCTGCTTTAAAGACACAAAAATCTGACGCAAATATCACATTTGCACTAACCAAATCAACACTAAATGCTCTGTGAAGTGGATTAAATGTGTTTTTGTAGCTGAATACAGCTTTCTTTGAGTTCCTTTTTGGGGCACGTTGCCTTTGGCTACACTGAGCATACGTTTTACATTTGCCAGAGTATTTTGTGATTCTGAAGTTCCTTGTGAAGACAGTATCTAGTCTGTCTGTTTCTAAGCAAACAGAAAATAAAAAGCCAGCACACAGTTCTTTAAACAAGGAATTTGACCCACCACCACCTTAGGAACAGAGATAAATTGCATGGAATTGGCAGCTAAGGTAAATTTTTTATGAAATTCAGAACATGAATATAAGAGTTCAACAAGATAATAATAGACCATTTTACTTCCTCAAATACTGTGGAAACACTAATTAACTAATCTTACAACACTTTGGTAAAGTACAATTCCACCCTGGAAAATGACTTTAGGAAAATAGCATTGTGGGGTTCCACATTCATTGTGTCTCGCTGATTCCTGTTGTGTTGCATGGGCAGAGGCATACAACAAATCCTGGCTAGGGTAAAATAGGAACAGGTATATCAAGGTACATTACTTACAGAGGAAGTGACTCTCTGCCTAACTCATCCCTGTCCAGGACTTCAGAACTTCCTGTACTTGCACAGAGTCAGAGAGAGAGGCACAAAGGAAGTTCGTAGGAAGGGTAGGCAATATACAGTCACTTCAATTTCTGAATCAAATGGGCTCTTTTTAATGTTTTTTTCTAATAACTGTGAAACCAGCACAGCAACCTGTGTGTTCTGTGGAATCTGGGACTGTCAAGCATGGTATTTCTAAGCCAACTTTGTAGAAACAGGTTAATTAATCATGGCAATTTGCAATCCTATTGTTTGAACTATACAGCAGGTAGCATAGTAGCAGGCCGTACACGGAAGTGTGATTACTGCCAATGTTGCTACTTATTCTGCACTGCTAGGACACCAAGGAAAAGCTATCTGCTATTTGTATGAGATGACCTGGACTTGGTAAGCTGGTGACATGGTTAAAAACACACCATTCATTGTTAATTTCTTTACATGTTTCTCTGGACTAGGCTGCACGGTGCTAATGGCCGGCACAATGCAATATGACATAACACTATTGTTGTGGTCTAAAAGAAGCTTTAAAGCATACCATTTTCACATTGTCTTTTTGCTATCGATTGCTTTCTAATAACCTAATAACACTCCCAAACCACATCTCTTACCAGTGTAGATACTAATATGTCCACACTACCTACAAACTTTGTATCTGTTTGGCATCAACAAAAAATATTATATATTTCATTACTCTGGCACTTTCCAGTTAGAAAATCACAACCCTAATGTTAACTTTTTATAACACCTAGATGCTGCTAGTATAATTACACAGAGGGCCTCTCATTTCACAAGTTAACCATAATCAAATTATTTTATTTTACTAATTCAATTGACTAATTATTGTGATTTTCATTGTCAAGCTCTTACCTTTGTGATAAGCACATACTTTTTTTAGTTTAATTTCAATCCTGTATTATAAACATATTTGTGATTCTTTTCATGAATTATATTTATATTGTTTTTTCCTGCATCAAGAAACATAACGCTGTCTTTTCATTCTATGACATCACATTCAGAAACACTTTGCCCTTTAGCCTAACAGGATACTAAACTATATTGAAATGTATAGAATTGATTACAGAGATGGAAGAATTTATTTCAGAAAATTTTAAACCAGTGCAAAGTTTGTGGATTCAGAACTTTTGTTGGATGGACACATTTTTTGAGGTTAAAATTTCATTAAAATGTAATTTATTGGGAAGCAATTTAGACCATTCAAGAAATGAGTGGCAATTTAGATCCATCTGACCCTAGACCTAGCTTAACCTTCATTCTCATTCTTATGCAAAGTCAATGAGACTGTTAGTGGAGTAAGGTACTACTCAATGACTGACAGATACATTGTGTTTTAAGGATCTGCCCAAGCAAATTTTGAATTCACTTTCTGCGAACTTGCTTTGTAGTGAAATTCAGTCATTTGATTGATCACGGGAAGCGACGTTCAAAGGAAGGGTGAACATGACCAACAGTGAATTCATTTAAAAATTCACATGAAACATTTTGGAAAAATTTTGCATTATTTACCCAGTGCTAAAAGATTCTAATTTTACTATGTCTAATTCACAGAGGAGTTTCATGGTACTAGAGAGGATATTACGCAGAGCTGCTTGAGAAGGCCTGAAGTAAACTAGTTAATTATCATAGTATAATACATTTTAATACGTTGTGTTGTGTTTTCTTGTGGCTATACTGTTGCATGTTAGCTCAAGTCCAGACAACTTTTCTCAGTTCTGTCCCTATATATTGTCCATGTCCTGCCGCATGTTTATTTAGTATTTTGTTAAGGACTGAATCCTACAAGCCACTGAAAGAAGCTTGGGAGTCAAAGCACCAGCACTTAACATTTCCTCAGAGCCCGTGCAAGGTGGCTTCTGCATAATACAGAGAAATGAACATGACACTCAGCAGTGGGAGAACACCTCTACCCTTGCCCTAAACTGAGCACTGGTGAGTTAGCAATTCAAAGGGCATGATAGGAGGCAATGTAGGATTTTGAGAAGGAACAGAGGTTTAGGTATAGTTCAGTAAATGCAGATGGTGTGCCCAGAATTTGCAGACGCTTTTGCTGCAAACCAGAAGCAGTGCACTCAAGGGTGTTTAAGAGCTGCACTTGAAATAGAGAACAAGAGGAGCCATGAGGACCACACACTGATAAAGGAATGTGTCCGATGAGTATAAGAAAATGGCATTTCTTACAGTCAGCTGCTCGGTGCCTCATGACCTAAAATATTGTAATTTTCAAACGGAAGCTTGGTAAGCATCTTTTACCACCTAGCCCATTTATTTTTAGTCCATGGAATTTCATGTTGTTATTTAGAGGCACTATTTTCATGCCACTTTCTTTAAGGTGATACCAGCATTTCAATCCTTTAAGTATGTCTCACACATGTGCATTGCTCCCAATGGCAATAAGTGCAGTATTTATAACTCTGTAAGAAAAATGTTTCTCTGGACTAAAAATTGGTCAAATTGCTAAAAAAGCAAATGGTCAAACGAGGAACATATTTTTTAAAAATGTTAAACATGTCTGGCCATTTACATGAAAAGAGCTTAAAAATATGTTCTGATGTCTTTCGACTTTTTCCTCTCCTTTCTTTTTCTGAATTCCACAACTCTCAATGCTTCTGTTTATCAAAATGAAACCTATAATAGGACTGAGCCTCCATTGTCTTGCACATGCTGTAGTCATGTATATGTGCACAAAGTGAAGGAAAAATGGGTGTGGCGTGTTGCCAGATCAGGATAATACAAAGTTTGAAAATAGATATATACACAAAATACAAGACTGGGGAGAATCAGACCAGTCATCTTAACTGTGGATTTTTCTGGAGGCCATTTTGTTTGAGGAGTTAAATGCTTAGCCTCATAAATATATAAATAAAATTTACCAGTCAACATAGAAATTCAACTAGCTTATCCTTTACCATAACAATTATTAATAATAAAAAACTAATGATTTATTACTCACCCATAGAAAAAGGAACACCTGTCATGGGCAAGTCGAATTTTGGAAGATTGTGGTTGAGTTATTTCCTAAATCTACGGGGAGTGCTTTGTACAAAACCCAGTGTAAGCAAGAACTTTTTTATCATGATTTTTATGCTACTAACTTAGCATGTATGCAAGGCAGCCAAATTGACACAATAAACTTAATAATAGAAACGTGCTCTAACTCCAAATGTAAACTGACTACCAAAAAAGAATCATGAAATTATAAAATAGACAAAAATAGGAAACAAAATTAATAAGTGAACAGGGAATCCAGAGCAGAGTAAATTAACCTCGTTGTTTTACTCTATGTTCTACTAGAATCTTCAAAACAGTATTTTTGGCAGTATCCAGTGGGCAACAGTGGCTGTTATTGAGTAGGCTAACTACCTTTAAATTCCTCCTGGCCAGAGGAAAAACCCTTTCACCTGTAAAGGGTTAAGAAGCTAAAGATAACTTCTCTGACACCTGACCAAAATGACCAATGAGGAGACAAGATACTTTCAAATCTGGGGGGGGGGGACGGGGACGACAAAGGGTTCTGTCTGTCTGTGTGTTTTTTTTGCCGGGACCAGAGCAGGAATGCAGGTCAGAACTCCTGTAAAGGGCTAATAAGCAATCTAGTTAGATATGCGTTAGATTCTGTTTTGTTTAAATGGCTGATAAAATAAGTTGTGCTGAATGGAATGTATATCCCTGTTTTTGTGTCTTTTTGTAACTTAAGGTTTTGCCTAGAGGAATTCTCTATGTTTTGAATCTGATTACCCTGTAAGGTATTTACAATCCTGATTACAGAGGTGATTCTTTTACTTTTTCTTCAATTAAAATTCTTTTTTTAAGAACCTGATTGCTTTTTCATTGTTCTTAAGATCCAAGGGTTTGGGTCTGTGTTCACCTATGCAAATTGATGAGGATTTTTATCAAGCCTTCCCCAGGAAAGGGGGTGTAGGGTTTGGGAGGATTTTTGGGGGAAGGATGTTTCCAAGCGGGCTCTTTCCCTGTTATATATTTGTTAGACGCTTGGTGGTGGCAGCAATAAAGTCCAGGGGCAAAAGGTAAAATAGTTTGTACTTTGGGGAAGTTTTAACCTAAGCTGGTAAAAATAAGCTTTGGGGGTTTTTCATGCAGGTCCCCACATCTGTACCCTAGAGTTCAGAGTGGGGAAGGAACCTTGACAATCCAGTGGGCAACAGTGGCTGTTATTAAGCATGACAATGTAATTTTCCATTAAGAAACCATACTTGCTTATTTCTTGACAGAGTACCATCGAGTTCCCTAATAAAATGGTTTTAATCAAATGTTTGTGAATATTTTCAGAATGTGACAAATGATAGTGTGATGCAAAAGGAACAAAGAGGAAGAAATGTTACTTGAAAGAAGTGCAAAGAAACTTCACCATGGGGGGAATCTCACCATGGGGGAAATCTTGCCCCATAGAAGTCTCCACATGGAGTTTTGCTATTCACTTCAATGCAGTGAGGATTTCACCCAATATTTTGATCCTAAAATAATTAAGGGATGTAGCTTTGCAACACTGACACAGTGCTAAAGGGAGGGCAATACTGAAGTGTTCGGTGAATTGTTTGTCACATGGCCATTCTAAAGACTGTGCTGTCAGCAGATGTAGCAAACAGAATTGGCATTTAAATTAAACATGAAAGGCCAGATCCTGAGACCTGTTAGTCTGTTTATGGTACAGCCAGCAGACCTAACCTTGGCCTAACTCACAAACTGAGGATTATCCTAGTTTCCATACTCAGGCGAAACTCCCATTGAGTTCACAGTCAGTGGGAGCAGTTGCAAAGCAATGGGAGACCACTCCAATCTGGCCCACTGCCTGTTGTCACTCAGCAAAAAGATAGTATAGTTGCTGCCCCATTTCAAGACTTTGTTGTTGCTATCGCTATCTTATTGCTCCAGGTTGACCCTCTAAACCAGCCAAATCACATGATGAGGAATTTCCAAGGGCACCAACACCTTTGTCATTTCTGAAGATGAAACCAGACTCCTTGCCCAGCTCCAAACCTTCGTACCCTGACCTGCTGTGTGTCTGTGTATAAGTTTTAAATGGGTGTGGGACTGTCTGTGTGTTGCACTTTCCCTCCCTAGCTTCACTCCATAAGCCAAAGATGGCTGCCATGGTACCTCTGTGAAATTGTGAATGTGTCAGACTTTTGAGCTACGTATGGATTTTGCAAGCTGATCTGTGAAACATTTTGGGTTCTTGAAATTTCACAGACACGTAAGTTCTAAAAGGTTAAAAAAGAAAAAAATATAAAATGAACTGGCAAAAAAATAATACATGACTTCATGAAAGATTTTTCAGCCATTTTGCCCAGCTCTAACTGTTGGATCTGGTTGGAAAATGGATTTTTTTTCCATGAAAATTTGACAAAACCAAA
Organism: Eretmochelys imbricata; assembly: GCF_965152235.1. Taxonomy (NCBI): domain Eukaryota; kingdom Metazoa; phylum Chordata; order Testudines; family Cheloniidae; genus Eretmochelys; species Eretmochelys imbricata. The sequence continues at coordinate 31,770,548 of NC_135577.1, read as the reverse complement.
AACCAAAATTATTGTAATTTAAATTTCCCACAGAAAATTTCAAGTTTTTCATCAAAAACCTGAAAACGTCCTGCTTTTCATTTTCTGATGAAAAAGCAAACTTTTTTGAGGAAAGCAGATAGTTTCTGTGAAATTTTTCATTTTGCCAAAACCCCAGGTTTTTTTCCAGAAAAAACTTGGAGCAGAAAATTTTGTATAAGCCCCACTAAATATCTCAATGAAATACTTTTGGGGAAGAAGTTAGCAGAATAAAACAACAAGTGTCCTGTTCATTACATCAGCAGCTGATTTTTCGAGGCACTCATGCTTGCTCCATTAAGTTGAGCAATGGAAATGATGGATCTGCTGACTCAAGCGGGTTAATGTTGACAATGAACAATTATTATTTTTGACAAGAATACCAAAGGGTTTCAAGATGACTGTTCTAACTGAAAGCAGATTATGAGTTGAGTTTTATTACTAACTGTCAAGCATAGCTGTCAGGCATATAAAAGTGTGATATAAAGGAAGATCATTTTATTATAGTAGGAGACAAAGCAGAGATCGAATGATGACCTTTCTTGTGGTAGTTTTTTCAATTACCCACAGGAAGAAAGAGGCAGAGCCCCCAGCATCTTAAAAAGGGAGATGAGGGGAGAAAACATCCGGAAGAGGACATTTCCCTCCAGATAGAAAACAGTGACAGCACATAGCACAATGTGATCTTAATGAAGTCAGGATTTGTGTTTGGCTGTGGGTGCTAGTGTTTTACTTCAGTGTCTTTTCTTGTTGATACAGTAGGATTGTACGAGGGGGTGATGGGACCCTCTCATTAGCCTCCTAGGGAGTGTTCTCAGGGACTGAGATAATCACAAATGCAAATGATGTTTTAAAGTGGGCTTTAGTGGGGCTGGCTTTCCCATGGTCTGTCAGTACATGTTGTAAAACAAACTTACCTTGATGTTAGAGCTGTTGGTCTTTGTTAGGGCTACCTGAAGGACCACAATACTGCAGATAGAGATGGAAAATGAGAATAGAGCACTGAGTCTGTTCTTCTTGCTACTCTCTGGTCAACTGTGTTAACAGCTCGACAGGTTCCAACTGCCACAAGAAATAGTGTCATAGAATCATAGGGTTAGAGGGGACCACAAGGGTCACCTAGTCTAACCCCCTGCCAACATGCAGGGTTTGCTGTGTCTAAACCATTCAAGACAGATGGTTATTCAGCCTCCTTTTGAAAACCTCCCGTGAAGGAGCTTCCACAACCTCCCTAGGCAGTCCGTTCCATTGTCCTACTGTTCTTACAGTTCAGAAGTTTTTTTCTAAGATTTAATCTAAATCTGCTATGCTGTCATTTGAACACATTGCTTCTTGTCCTTCCCCCTGTAGCTAGAGAGAACAACTTGTCTCTATCTTTCTTATGGCAGCCTTTCAAGTATTTGAAGTCCACTATCATGTCCCCCCTTAATCTCCTCTTTTCCAAACGAAACATACCCAGTTCCTTCAGCTTTTGCTCATATGGTTTGCATTCTATCCCTTTGATCATCTTTGTTGCTTGCCTCTGGATCTTTTCCAGTTTCTCTACATCCTTTCTATTAATTGGTGACTAAAATTGGGTGTCCTTTCCTTTGTAGAAGGGACCAGCTTCCTCTTCGGCATCTCTTAAAGGCATCATAATCTATGTAATAGGGGATTCATCACATTTGTAGATTAACCAAAGAGCAGTTCTGATCTTAAATCCCAGATCTAAAGGCCTGGGAAGTTTGAGTCTAGACCCTAACTTCACTGCTGACCTCTACCTGAATAATGGGCAGAAGCAGAATGCTGGAGCAGAACAATCTTAAATTTTACTGAAGGATCTGAACTTTGCTATTTGCCCATCCTAACTGTATACAAGAGGGAAGACAGCTATGTCCTTACCTGAATGAATCTGGAGAAAGTAAACAATTCTGAAGGCAAAACAGTGCAGCATGGCATGGAGGAGCCAAAGGCTGGTTCTGCAGAGATATTCAGGACCTTACTGTATCTGTCATGTCATACTAGCTGCTGACACTTCCTGATTCATATCCAATATCCTGCCAGGGAACATAATCTTGTTTCCCTGAAAAGGTTTTTCTCCATTGATAAAATAAGTTATGACCCTGTTTCTATTGACTGGGCAGTCCTGTGGAAAGCTTCATTTGGGCCTACACTTTGAAAGCAAAGGGTAAAATCCTGGTACTTACCCCCATTTACTTCAGTGGGCCAGGATTTCACCTAAAGTCACCAAATAAAAGGAAAAAAGGAAAGCAAATAAAATGACTTCCTAGCCCAGCAAGCAGACACAAGGAAGGTAGGCAAAGCTTTTAGAAACTTTTAGAAACTGTGTGGCTCAGCAGAGCACAGTGAAAGAGTTCAAGTGCACATTAGCTTCAGCCGACTATCTTATTTCCCTCACAGACAAGACTTTTTAAACAAGGACTGATTTTATTAAAAAATGAAATGAGGTGTCAGATGAGAAAATAACAGAAAAAAATAGCAGGAATGGACAGAAGAGAAAAAGAGAGGCAAAAGGGGAGGTGCCTTAGTGCAAAGATGAAGAGAATTTTGAAAGTTTTACGTTCTTTTTTTAGTCCTTCCTTCACCTCACACTATCTTCTTTGCACTTCTTTCAAGTAACATTTCTTCCTTTTTGTTCCTTTTGCATCACACTACTCCAGAACTCAGCTGGGCCACCAGGCAAAGCACTTATACTAGACGTGGCTATTTTGGCTGGTGAAGTATTGTCATATATGTTGCATGGAAATGTCTTGCAACATATGGACCATCTGTTACACCCTCCTTGTTTGGGGGGTGAGTTTTCCAGACATTTATGTATTTAATTTGAAGAATATGTAAAGAACCGTTTCATGGAATTGCTGACATTTCTGACGTTTTACAAGGGAACTTCCCAATTATGCATAGAGGAAATGAATAGCCAAAATAAACAAAGGAAAGGAAGACGGTTTATAAATGGTACATTTATATTGAATTTGTGCCTTTGCAAAAATGTCAAAATTACTACAGTGTGAGCTGAAGGTGCCTGTCTGATGCCAGCCTTCCTGTTAATTTTTCTGGAGAAAATCACTGCACTTTCACAAAGGTTTTTTTTTAAAATTGCGTGCTCAGGAAAACTTCCGTTTGTCTATCTGAATTCATAAAAGATCGGCTTTAAGTTTACATGCTGTTGTAGCTCTTGGAGAATTTGTTGTCTGCGTATGTACGTAATCTCATCGCATGCATGTACAACTGGTGGAATTCTGACTGTCTTGACTGACCCACACACAGCACTCAGTGCTCTGCTGTGTCTAGTCTCAACTGGGTGCAACAGAGTTGGGGAGCTGCAAAGGAGTCAGTTGCATCTCCCCTATCCTGAGGGCAGCCAAGGTCAGTTCAGCCCCCAGCATAATTTAGAAGTGCTTCAGTAACACTCCCAAGGATATCCTGGCGCAGTGGACTTCATGGGGCCACCTGCCTGCCAGGAATGACTGAAACACAGCATGCTCCAGCCACTTTTCCTCCTGCCCCGGCCTGGCTTCTGTGCAGGGGGCATATGTAGGGCCAGCCTCCCGGGCTTTACACCATCCCAGGATACTTCACACACATAAGGGTTCCCCCTATAACAGCTCAAAAGGCTTGAGAGTAAGTCTACAGTATGTGCAAGCTTGGAGAGAAATATCACTAGACTCTTTGCCCAAAGAAGTGAGCTGTAGCTCACAAAAGCTTATGCTCAAATAAATTTGTTAGTCTCTAAGGTGCCACAAGTACTCCTTTTCTTTTTGAGATTACAGTTGAACAGCCGTCAAGAATTCATAATACCTCTTGCTGCTTTTTTTTTTGTCCGTGATCATTTGCTAATCAGTCTATCTTTAAATTGTATGCTGAATTTTGCCTCCATTTCACTCTCGCAAATGATGGTCAGCTTTGTCCTCTCTCTTGTCCTCAGTCCATGAGAGCCATGTAATGGTGTATTGCCTAATCTAAAATGTGCAGTGTAAACACTTTTGCAGCAATAAGAAGTTGTGTTAAAATGCAATACTGGCAGAAGGGGTGAAAGTTTTCTGAAAGGAATAAACTGATTCTGAACAGTAAATTTAAAGCTTTGCATTCCTTCTCATTTCAGAACTTGGGTGATGTATCTGATTATTCTTTGAGACAAAGGATGCTGCTGCATGGAATGCCTTTGCATTTGGCTGCATGTCATTAGTAATGATAGAAAGCAGAGCACATGCTGTTCACCAGTGTGCTGTAGATACAGGGCTTTTGGATTATGACACAGAAGATGGTCAGATATTGTTGCTTCTTGCCAGTTGGCACTGGAGTTGTTTGTCACAGGCCTGAAGGACACATAGGACAACCTGTCTAGGAGATCCTGTTGAACAATATACTTTCAATGTTGCTGATAACTTTTTCCAAAAGATCAAAATTAATGCATGTAGGAGGAAGACAGGGAGCAGAGAGGCAGCAGGAGGTTCAGAGACTTCACACAGATAGTTCCGCCTTCTGATCCCCAGGATCTATGGGTGAACGCTGTGCCTCATTCCATGGCATGGTGGGGTTGTCTCCTTTAATGAAAAAAATTGAGAGAAAATCCTCAAGGAAAAACTTTATAGTCTTCCTTTACACACTATCAGAGATTTTACCTCATAAGGCGATGATCAGGCCCTTAATAAAGATATCAGCTTTTGCTGATAATAATGTCCTCTCCCTCCCTCTCAGCTCATATATATGTGTGGGTACACACACACAAACTTTCTGAGGAAAGTCATGGTATATAGGGGAAATTATGTGACTAATTAAGCAAAGAATAGTATATACTCCAGCAGACGGAATACATCTTTTTATTTAATGAAGTTTTTTTGGGGTCATTTTTTTTTAACCACCAACTTGCTGCAATTAGGAGGTTGTTGGAGAGATATCAATTGAGATTTGGGGACTGCTTTCTGAAGATGTTTTGAATTAACAACTAATTGGTAGCTTTCTTTGATAACTGTTTTATTGTTGGGTTCAGCTAGATGAAAATCGACCACAAAGGGAACTCAATTTTGTTTGTCATTAATTTTAACTCTGTTTCACAGATGATTTACATATATGATATTTTCCCAATTTTTTTGTATCACTCTTGAACTCCAGCTAGCAGCCGTTGGACTGATGTAGTGTCATTTTCCATGTATTTATATTACTTAAAATATCCTGTGTTACATTAAGATGGGTTTGTACAAAAGGGTGAAAAAAGCAGTAAGAAGACCAAAATGGGAGTTCTTGCAATTTATGACAGACTAGGAAATGAGTGGCCCTGAGGACTACATTTATTTCATCCCAAGTTATGCTTGAGCATTGTGGTCAAAGGAAAGCAGACATACACTATGGGTATGTAGCTGTACTTTTGGGGAAGACATTGTACATGTACCACATAAATTAAAAAGAATAAATTTGGTGCTGAATCTGCAAACCCTTGTTCATCTGAATTATGCCATTGCCTAGGACTCTCTCCTGTAAATAAGGAACTGTAGGATCAAGCCTATGAATCATGTGAGTTAGGACTGGCAGGATGGAACTCTCAGAGGCAGCAGAGAGGACATCTCACTAATGATAATGCAAAGAGACCTGGGCATACGGCACCTGATTCAAAGCCCACAGAAAGACTCCCATTGTCTTCAATGAGCTTTGGATCAGGCCCATGGGAAGTAAGAGAAAACAGCCTTTTCGGCGGGATTAGACTCTTACAGGAGGGCACATTTGATATTTGTCTGGAATTAATTGAAGAAGTGATTAGCACAGACAAAAGCAGGTGTGTATGGGGTCAGTTGATGTAGAAAAATGAACATTCAGATATTTTTGTTCAGGATTTGAGTTTGTGTGGCCAGCCATTCAGCAGTGGACTGAGTATTCAGAACTGGTTTCTTCCTTTCAGGCTGCAGCTGAATTGCAGTTCTATTTAGCAGAGAAGAGAGGGTTAGCATCTTGATGGAGAACACCATTTGTGCACTGGTGTCGGGAATCTGGGCCACTCTGTTGTGATTCATTTAGGAGTACAATAGAATTCACTTATGTGGTACCTTGATAAACAATATAGTCAGTGATCCCTACTTCAAATACTTACTAACCCTGCAACCACAGGGGTGCTCCACTTCTCTGGGCTCTTCAGTGGAACCAGCCTGAGCATACCACTCGTGTGGAAAAATTGACAGGGGAACTGATACAGTGCACTGCATTTCACTCGTCAGTGAATACAGGGCACACCTAGGCTATTTATGTGACCTGTTGGGTGCTGTCTGCAAGCCAGTTTATAATTGTGATTTGGTGTCATTAACTTCCTAGTTTACAAACCACTGCTTCACTTCAGGTTGCTTCTCTGCTGTATTTTAGTTGTTTAAATTGTAGTTCTACTCCAAAAAGTATCGATGTAAAAATGTAATCTTCTCACTTAACAGATGTGCCTCACAAATGTATTCAGAGTCATAGGCATTGCTGACTGGGGTGACTCAGATATGTTTTTAGTTCTTTTTGGCTATGATTGCACACCTAAGAGAATGAGCTGGGTTCTGTTACTTCATGTATCATCAGCGGAATTGCACAATTGCTCACTAATATCCAGTCAGTAACATGTTTGCAATGGAAGGACTGGAGTTGTACAAATGCCACTGATGGCATAATTTGGATTACAGGACACTTTCTCTGGTGAGGCTGTGCAAGAAGGAAAGAATCCAGCTTGACCCAGATCCCATTTGAATCTGCAGCTCGGGCAGTTAGACAATAAATCTTTTAAGTTGAAAACTGAGCAGATATGTTTTAGAAATTGCTGAGAGGCAATAACCACGGATTACTCCCATGCCATGTTCACAGCCACTTTTCAGAGATGAACTGTTAATTAAATGGTAAGCTTCTATTATATATATTTTAATACATTTCAAACTTTTGTAAAATAGATATTTTTAACAGTCATTCATTAAAGTAAATGTTTCCCAGGGGGAAAAGTGCCTTTGATAATTGGGGTGATTATGTAAATTGTTTGCAGTGAAACTTGGAGTTAAGCAAAGCTCATCTGGTTTTGAGTTGCCATATAAACTCGAAATTACGACCTTGGTTTTTTTTAAAATGTTGCCAGTGTTACATATATAACTGTGCTCATTTAATGTACCAATCATAGTAGTATCTAAGTCATGTGCACAGTTAAGAAAAGTAATATTTTGTCTCAAAGGACCATACATACAATATTCCTGTTGTTTTCATCATTTTCTGAGGCGATTGTCACAGTTCAGGGCAGCTGCATCTCTGTTCCCTTTCTGTGGTGCCTCAAGGGTGTCCATTCTAGGTTCCTGGCTCCTCAACTGTCACCTCTGTTGGGTGAAGATACACGTCTCTCTGGGGTTTTTCCAGGTTGCACGTTTCATACTGTGATATCCCCAGCAAGCCAGACTGCCTAAATAGGTCAGCATCTGTGCTTTGCTTTCTCTCCAAAGACTATGAACAGCTGTTACAGTCACCAGGCACAAGCTCTTTATAAGCAAGCACATTTGTTCTTAAGGTAAAAGCATTACAAACAAACAAACCAATAAAGGTTTCTATATGCATGGTAAAAGCTTACAAGAGGTCATCCATAGGTAGGCCAAAGTCCTTCCAACACCTTCCGGTAAGGATTGCCCCTCCCTACCCCCACCTTGGATAGAAGGTTTGCTGGATCAAAAAAAAGGGCCCCAAGTCAGTTTAAACTCAGGCTATTTATTCAAAAGTCCTTTCATTCTCCAGATTCAACTAGCATAGAAACTCTCCAGGTGGTGGTATGTCTCTGGAGATGTTACAACCTATGTGAATTTGCCTTATCACCTCCCCTTCCCCCCCACCACACACTATTCTTAGTTCCTAGAGGAACTGTGGTCACCCTCCTCCCTGGAATTACATGCAATCCCTGGCATACAATGATACATAAACATAATACAGGAAATTGCTCTATCTGTCACAGGGGTCATTTGTTCCTAGGCAAAGACCATGACAGCTAGTCTGTAGTTGTCATTATCGATGGAGAGTTTAACTAAACAAAGGTGCACGGCATTGTTCCCGCAGTTGGCAAAAAAATATGGGATCATCCTGATCTGTGGTGATAGGGAGTTCCAGAGCTGAGGAAACACCATGCAAACACCCAGCTGCCAAGAGTTTATCTTGTGGGCTATCACCCACACCATCCCTGTTAATCACACTGCCCCATGGAGAAAAAAGAGGCCTCTCGGATCACCAACCTACTGAGGGCGATAAAGGTTTTCACCAAAAGGCCTCTTTTAAAGAGCAGAGTGACTAGCTATGATAAGAAATAATACATAATAATAGCTATAAAGAACAAAAGGCACTTCTGAATAATACTTCTATCAAGTGTTTAAAAGATTAAGATTTAGGGCAAAAGTCTGAACCTCGTGTCCATGTTAACAATCTGAACAGGGTTAATTAGGCCATTACTTTATAATTAAACTTCTTTAATTGTTTAAAGAAAAGCTTGGATTCTGGAGTCCAGTTCAGGGAAAAGGGTAAATTTCTGGCATGCATGGGACCATGAATGCAGGTTACGGTTCCGCATTCTCATAGTACGACATATAGGCTGAAACTTGAACAAGGGAGAATGGATTAAGTCCCTTGGAACTCCAAAGTAGAGACCACTCAGGGAAGAGGAGTAAGTGCCCATCATGACCTTTGGGGGCCTGACTGTGAGGAATGAGCAGCGCCTTCACACTGTGACTATCTAGGTTTTGTCACTAAAATTATCATTTCCACAGCACTAGCACAATAACTTTGTATGAAGCTTCACTGAGAGGGTCTAGGGTGTTGACAGAGGTCAGTGTCTACTGGGTTCAGCTTGCTGGAAAATATTTGTTTCCACCACGGTGTGCCAGTTAAGCAGACTGTAGTCTATTGTTGCATAAGGATACAAAATAGCAGGTAAACACAGTGTGTAGAAACTGTAGTGAAACCAGAGCTTTTTTTTCAACTCATTTATCAAAGCACATATTAAGGCAGGTAAAATAATAATAAATCTTGAGCAAAAAAAAGAGTATTTTAATAAATAAAGGATTTTTTTAAAAAAAATCAACGCAGATGTGCTGGATTTTTGCCTCCTCTTGTTTTAACCCATGACTGATACATAGGCTGGAGTTTAAAGACTCAAAACTCCTTATAGTAGTTGATTCTCGGGGGCTATTACCTTAAATGTAAATGCTTAACACAGATATTGTGAAGGTGGGTTTTAGAAAGGAGACACCTAATTTGTCAGCAATACAAGACAGTCTGTTCATACAGTAGGTTAGAAAAGTGAAGAATGTTAGAAATCAGAGATTCACAAAAGCCTCCCAGAATTGGCTGTGAATGGAGTCTCCCATTGTGAGTCATTATAAGAAACACACTGGGTAAGAGCCTGTGATGGACTGAAATATCAGAGCTGCTCCTTTAGTTCAACAGGCAGAGCACTTACCTGTGATGCTATTTTCTGAAGGGTCTACATGGGTTAGGCACCTAATTCCTCGTGCCTTTCAATGGGAGTTGAGCACCTAACTGCCTTAGGTGCTTTTGAAAATCCCTCCACCAATTTCTAGTCTCACAATCAACTTCTGCTTGTGAACATATTATACTGGAGATTCTGTCAAGGTTGGCCGGTCAAAAGTTTAACCTGTCTTTTTTTCCCCCATCAGCAAAGATAATCACCAAAGGTCACCCATAAGTCTTATGGGGCCTCAACAGGGCAAAGTCCTTCCAATCTTTTCTTTCTGCAGATGATCACAGTTATCTTTTTTTCCAATTATGTTATTTCTTAAGGAAATAAAAACATGAAAGAAAAATATACCAGTCAGGAGGTCCACACTCATAAACAACCCTACAATAATAAACCAATGTGCCCACCTGAATAGGGGGGAAAAAACCAAATTGACATCAAAACGAGATTTCAGTTTCCGTCTTCCAGAGATTTATTGTCCAGCACATCAAAGACCAAGGACAATTTTTAAGTTCTGAAAAGCAAAAACCATAGGGGGTATCCCTTTAATTGGCCCCAAATGCCTGTTTGTTGAAGAAGGTGTATAACGGCCTCTCCTGGTGGCTATGAATGATCCTCGGACTCATCATGGACTGTTAGATAGGAGGTGCTGCTTGATAAAATACTACATAGAATCATAGAATATCAGGGTTGGAAGGGACCTCAGGAGGTCATCTAGTCCAACCCCCTGCTCAAAAGCAGGACCAATCCCCAATTAAATCATCCCAGCCAGGGCTTTGTCAAGCCTGACCTTAAAAACTTCTAAGGAAGGAGATTCCACCACCTCCCTAGGCAACGCATTCCAGTGTTTCACCACCCTCCTAGTGAAAAAGATTTTCCTAATATCCAACCTAAACCTCCCCCACTGCAACTTGAGACCATTACTCCTTGTCCTGTCCTCTTCTACCACTGAGAATAGTCTAGAACCATCCTCTCTGGAACCACCTCTCAGGTAGTTGAAAGCCGCTATCAAATCCCCCCTCATTCTTCTCTTCTGCAGACTAAACAATCCCAGTTCCCTCAGCCTCTCCTCATAAGTCATGTGTTCCAGACCCCTAATCATTTTTGTTGCCCTTCGCTGGACTCTTTCCAATTTATCCACATCCTTCTTGTAGTGTGGGGCCCAAAACTGGACACAGTACTCCAGATGAGGCCTCACCAATGTCGAATAGAGGGGGACGATCACGTCCCTCGATCTGCTCGCTATGCCCCTACTTATACATCCCAAAATGCCATTGGCCTTCTTGGCAACAAGGGCACACTACTGACTCATATCCAGCTTCTCGTCCACTGTCACCCCTAGGTCCTTTTCCGCAGAACTGCTGCCTAGCCATTCGGTCCCTAGTCTGTAGCTGTGCATTGGGTTCTTCCGTCCTAAGTGCAGGACCCTGCACTTATCCTTATTGAACCTCATCAGATTTCTTTTGGCCCAATCCTCCAATTTGTCTAGGTTCCTCTGTATCCTATCCCTGCCCTCCAGCGTATCTACCACTCCTCCCAGTTTAGTATCATCCGCAAATTTGCTGAGAGTGCAATCCACACCATCCTCCAGATCATTTATGAAGATATTGAACAAAACCGGCCCCAGGACCGACCCCTGGGGCACTCCACTTGACACCGACTGCCAACTAGACATGGAGCCATTGATCACTACCCGTTGAGCCCGACAATCTAGCCAACTTTCTACCCACCTTATAGTGCATTCATCCAGCCCATATTTCTTTAACTTGCTGACAAGAATACTGTGGGAGACAGTGTCAAAAGCTTTGCTAAAGTCAAGAAACAATACATCCACTGCTTTCCCTTCATCCACAGAACCAGTAATCTCATCATAGAAGGCGATTAGATTAGTCAGGCATGACCTTCCCTTGGTGAATCCATGCTGACTGTTCCTGATCACTTTCCTCTCATGTAAGTGCTTCAGGATTGATTCTTTGAGGACCTGCTCCATGATTTTTCCGGGGACTGAGGTGAGGCTGACTGGCCTGTAGTTCCCAGGATCCTCCTTCTTCCCTTTTTTAAAGATTGGCACTATATTAGCCTTTTTCCAGTCATCCGGGACTTCCCCCGTTCGCCACGAGTTTTTAAAGATAATGGCCAATGGCTCTGCAATCACAGCCGCCAATTCCTTTAGCACTCTCGGATACAACTCGTCCGGCCCCATGGACTTGTGCATGTCCAGCTTTTCTAAATAGTCCCTAACCACCTCTTTCTCCACAGAGGGCTGGCCATCTATTCCCCATGTTGTGATGCCCAGCGCAGCAGTCTGGGAGCTGACCTTGTTAGTGAAGACAGAGGCAAAAAAAGCATTGAGTACATTAGCTTTTTCCACATCCTCTGTCACTAGGTTGCCTCCCTCATTCATTAAGGGGCCCACACTTCCTTGGCTTTCTTCTTGTTGCCAACATACCTGAAGAAACCCTTCCTGTTACTCTTAACATCTCTCGCTAGCTGCAGCTCCAGGTGCGATTTGGCCCTCCTGATTTCATTCCTACATGCCCGAGCAATATTTTTATACTCTTCCCTGGTCATATGTCCACCCTTCCACTTCTTGTAAGCTTCTTTTTTATGTTTAAGATCCGCTAGGATTTCACCGTTAAGCCAAGCTGGTCGCCTGCCATATTTACTATTCTTTCGACACATCGGGATGGTTTGTCCCTGTAACCTCAACAGGGATTCCTTGAAATATAGCCAGCTCTCCTGGACTCCTTTCCCCTTCATGTTAGTCCCCCAGGGGATCCTACCCATCCGTTCCCTGAGGGAGTTGAAGTCTGCTTTCCTGAAGTCCAGGGTCCGTATCCTGCTGCCTACCTTTCTTCCTTGTGTCAGGATCCTGAACTCAACCAACTCATGGTCACTGCTTCCCAGATTCCCATCCACTTTTGCTTCCCCTACTAATTCTTCCCAGTTTGTGAGCAGCAGGTCAAGAAAAGCTCCCCCTCTAGTTGGCTCCTCTAGCACTTGCACCAGGGAATTGTCCCCTACGCTTTCCAAAAACTTCCTGGATTGTCTATGCACTGCTGTGACAATCTCCCAGCAGATATCAGGAAAATCATCATCATCAACATTTAAAAATTGTTCCAATTAAAGTGAAACAAACAAAACATCACAGCTGCAGGTGATAATTCACATGAGGTATATTAAACATTAGAACTGTTGCAGTCTTCACAAGTGATTGTGAAAAGGCCTGTTATTATACTCAGTGAATAGTGCTCAGGCTTATGAGAGCTTTTTTAATTCAACTGATTTATTTCCATTTTTGTTCTTTAAATATGTACCGCAGCAGTTCACTGTCTGCTGCACTATGTTTTTTCCATTCGAGCACAGTTGTTTCCCCACTTCCCGCCCACTGTCATTTTTTTTAAATTGTGGCTGCTACACAAGTGTCCACTATTGATTTATTTACTAACTTAAGACCTGAGCCTGCAGTCATCGCACAAGGCGATGGTGGCTTTAGCCCATGGAGACGTGGAGGGTGAAAGGACAATACAGCAGTTAGAGCCCACGGAAGGTTTCTGGATGACTCGTCCACAGTATTGCCAGTCCCAAATGTTCAAAAACTCATAAGTCAGTCTTTCCCCAAATAATGAGATTGGATTAAATGTCTGAGATATTAAAACTAATAAAATTAGGGTTCTCTATTTGCTTTGAGCTCTTAGAATTCATGTTTTCAAGCTGTTCTCTACAACCATCAGCGCGAGATTTTTTTTTTTTAGTGAATCTTGAGATTCTCACACAATCACATGCCTCCAGAGGTCAGTACTTTTGGCAAACACTACATATTTTGAAGGTCATGATAAAATCATTAGAGTTGGTAACACTGTATCTAGAATTCTTCTTAGTGTTCTGGGGAGTGTACACTGGAGATCTTTTAAAAGTATGGAGTAAGTGTTTTCTCCTTTGTGCTGAGTCCTGGTTCCATCACCACCCTGCGTCCAGTGGCTAGTTCCACCACCAGCCTGGAGCAGCCCACATTAGTGTGATTGTGACTGGCCTTTTCACAAGAGGGTAGGAGGGGAAAAGGCCATTATAAATCATTTCTCCAACTTACACACTAATTCAGAGTCATCCATGATAAGGACCACAAGCAAAATCCCTGTTGATTTCAGGGTGCATTTGCTTGAGTAAGGACTGCAAGATCAAACTCAGACTTAGGAACCACTTTTACTGCCTCAGTCACTAGAGGTTACTGGGAAGTGTCAGTTCCCCAGCAACTAACGCATTCTCGCCTGCTGCTGTTTAATGGAAATGTGAGAAGCTGAAGGAATCTGGGGTTCTCAATTTCTTTCAGATCCTTTCAAAAAAAAGAAAACAAAAAAGCCAGATGTTTCACAAAACATTTTAAGAACTTTATTTAAAAAACATTTTCTTTTTAAATGGAATTTACACCAAATACAATTAAACATGTTTTTCTAACTAAACACACTAGTTTATATCTTGTGGCAGGGAAAATAAATATGTAAAAATAAAAACAAGCTGAGACTCAGAGCTAACCGCTCATGAGTTGGCTTGAGTTGGATCTGCTGCTGGAGCGTCACTCACTCTCTCCTGTAATCTCAGACCTTTCTCTGCTGCCAAATCCACTCTTCCAGAATCACCTTGACCTAGAGGGACTAATAGGGTAATGTAGTCTTTATTCTCCATTCATTGCTTGGCTTATTTTTAGAGACAACCACCAAGAGCTTAGTTTAGGTTGGGTTTCTGCCCTCTGTGGAACAATTTATGTTGCATTCGCTCCCAGAAGAGTAATCAAATGATAACATTTTTTGGATACAATTGATCAGGGTGGGATTTATTCCATAGTCTAAAGGGGAATGTCTCTGAAGCCCACTTCCAAGTGTCTCTCCATCCTCAAGTGTCTCCCCCCACTGGCAGTCAGTGTTTTGAGGACAATACTAGGGGAATTCCCACCAGAAGACTTGCAGGAGAACTTGAAAGAGAAGACTAATGTCTTGTTTCATGGTGTGGATGCTGCTCCAATTCTGAGAAGTATATCCCAAAATTCCACTTTGAAGTCTCAATCCCACTTGCCCTCTGTTCATTCTCAAAGCCAGCATCCATCATACACACTCTTAGTCATGAGCTAATATGGTGGAAACCCATGTGTAGATTATAAAAACAGAATCTTCAATGCAGGCGTTCCTCATAGCATGACACAGCCATCCCCTATGCAAGGACATTGGGTGACAACTGTGACTTGTATCATTTTGTATACAAGAAGCCAGACTGGTTTTGTACATTTCATTATGAGCTTCTTCAGAGACACAGTCTTAAACAGTGCAGAAAAGAAGTCGTATAAAATAAGATGTACAAAGCAATCTACCCTTCCTTTGCACTCAAAAGTCCTTTTCTTTTTTATTCTATTTTCAACTGTAGTAATAGCTATATTTCTTAAACCAAAGATAGTTTTAATTTTCTTGTTCTCACATAAACATGTTGCATAGTAAGTAGACTTAGCTGTGGATCCTAATGTGCATCATGATAATAATGAACAAGTACAGTGGAAAGTTTCTGATGAAGTCAACATGCTCTTGTGTTGGCTTGAGTCAAATTACAAACATCAGCTGATTCTCAATTCCTAGTGTAAGGTTGGATTCAGATGGCACTGTGCTCAATTTATTGAGGTTCAGTCTCAGATGTCTGCAACTCTACATTATGCCACAAGTATCATTTATCTCAGTTAGACAGTACAAAAACTGTCTGTGTTTATCATAAAGCTTATAATGGAAACAAGTTCAAGTACAACTGAAGATTCAAATATGCCCTTTCTTTATAAGGTTCTTTACTAGAACACTTTCATGGAAAACTACTATATTTTACCTTAGTTCTAAACAGTATAGAACTGCCCGAATTATAACAAACTTCTTTATACTTGACTCATAAGATGGTGATATGAAGATGATGCACTACAGATATACATGTAGTTTTACATTTCTACTTCCTTGTCAATAACTTTTTAGCTTATTTGCATTCGTGTTGTCTCTCTGTACAAGCATCTCTAGTACAAAGCTGACGCTTTCTTTGATTGGATTCTATTGTGCTGTCATGCCTGGTTTACAACATAATAATCTCATGGACACTTACAATTATGAACGTCTTATGAGTATTCACGAACACGTTAAAGATGTTCAGGTGGCAAATTAGCTGCGCATCTCAACAATCTGCACTTACAGTAAATACCCTGCTTTTAGAGAAGTAGCTATCCTCTAAAAGTCAGTAGTTGTTTTGGAAGCACTTTGTCACATTTATGAAGAACTGCGTCACGTTTATGGCACATAGTGTCATGATAAGTTGTCTAAAGTGCCTGTTAGCTTCTCTCAGAAACTGAACAAAAATGTACACCAGAAGATAAGCTAATATAGTAACATTAGGTGTTCAGAGGCTGCCTTTTTTTTTCTTTTCCCCAAGACTTGAGCTATATCTTTCAACTTTCCTCCCTTGCCCTGTTTCATTACGGCAGTGCAATTCAGTAGAAAAGGGCCCATTTTAATTTTGCACTATGAAAAGTTATAGATAAAGACATTTTAAAAAGTCAATAACTTTTAACAGCTTTTTTTAAAAAAATAAAAGGAATGCAGCTGTTCTAACATAGGAGATACTGATTAGTTCTTTTTTTCATACAAACCACAAAGAGGTAAAAGAATTTGTATTATTTTAACTACTCATTCATATTTAATACGAATTCCAACTATGTATTCATGTTATTTCTTTGGGCACCTTCAAAATGCCAGCAGGTATCTGAGTAACTTGAACTAATGGTGGTCTATGTCCGGTGCCGAAAGAAATAACCTGAAAATGGCTTTTTGCATCTACTTATCGTGTAGTCATGTTTCATAGCTAAGAAGAAAAAAGAAACCCAGAAATATAAGAAGTGAGAAGACGAGCAAAGTGAAAATGTAAACATTTTGGCTAAGGATTTTTGTCTATCATACTTTTTCTGTCAGCTCCTTCTCATACCTATTCTGGTTCTGCCAAAAGAGATATGAAGTGTTCAGTACAAAGAGTAATGGAAACTCACATACAATAGGGCAGCATTTCCCAAAGGGTGGGCCACTTCTCCCTGGGCTGTGTGAAAAGGCCTCTCAATTGGAATTTCAGCATTCCTTTTTTTAAAAAAGTCACTCTCTAAATGTTATGGTTGCAAAGAAAACCTTGCAAGTGTGACCCATCTGTAACCAATGCAGAAATGCCTGCCTGAGTTTGCAGACAGCTTGATAAAGCTCTGAGGTGTGAACGGTTCCAGCCATTCAAAGGTGTTAGCTCTGAAACCAATGATGATACTTTCCTTAGCAACAACGTTGCCTATTTCACTGCTCATCAAAACATATAAGAAATGAGAGAAAGTTACTTTCGGATGAATGTCTACACAACCTAGTCTGAGTGACCACTCATTTTGGGTGGTCTTTTAAGAATTTGTGGCAAGTTTTATAAGGTACCAAGATTGACTTCGTTGTCCTGAAGATGAGCTCCATGGAAAATGCTGCACAAGGGCCTCTCCTGCACAGCTGCTAGTCCATTCCCAGGCTACATAGTAGAGAGACTGCTCCCTAATGTGATGGGATACTACACATGCCAGAATTCTCCATATAATACTGCTTTGAGCATTATATGATCTAGATGGTACATGGTATGAGTCCCAAATATGAGTCATGGATTCTTCCTGACTAATTCCCATAAGCTTTACTTTCTCTGAGCAGCTCTGTATTGCCTGATATTGGAGATGGTATTTTTGGTTGGTAGCCTCTCTCATGACCTTTCCACTGGCTAGACTAGCTCCCTGTCCAGCCATCATCTGCGCTTATTTAAGGCTTGTGCTCTTTGAGGTGACCTCACATAATTTCTTCCAGTAAGGACACATGGAGCTGTGAATCCTGAGCACACAAGTCTGTTCAGCTGGCATTTGCTAATGAGAGAACCAATGACTAATTTCGGGAGCAATCCCAAAAGATATTTTCCAGCAAGTCTTTTACCTAAGTAAATTAATAAACAAAATCAGCTTCGCTCCCTCTACTGCTAAAGGAGAAACAATAAAGAAAGATTTATTATGTAGGAAGACTTCCAGGTCTAGCCTGTGAGTAACAAAGACTGCAACACAAACAATTGGAGTTTAAATGATGCTTTATTTAAGCTTTCTCCTCTGCCCTCTCTACTAACCCACTTCTGTGCCCTCTGTGCATCTTATTGATAGGCACCTGTCTCCCTATTAACACCTTGTTAAAGCACACACCTGCTGTGGTTTTACTTAATCCCAGTCCACTACAGCCATTAACCCCCTACATTTCATTATGAGGCACTCACCACAATAGCAGCACTGAGCAGAGCTCATTAACTGGTTGCACAGCCACGGAAAATTGGTTTTGTAGGGGTGTCTCCTTTCGATTCAGATTCCTTCTTTAAATAATTAATTTGTATTACATATTTTCCTAGAAAAAATACATTAATGCCCATGCATTAAATCCAGCTGAAACAGCACAATGTTCAGACAGAACAGATTAATACAGAGCCATGCAATACATATTTACAAATGGGAAGAAGGGCAGTCTTTCAATGAAACCCCAGAACTAGGGCTCAGGAGACATGGATTCTATTCTGGGATCTGCCACACATTTGCTGGGGGATGTGGGCAAGTCGAGTAATCTAACTTTGCCTCAGTTTCCTCCTCTAAAAAAATCAATGTATGTGCTCAGACTGTAATTAGTACTATAACACGCATGCATAATAATAAGGGAGAATGTACAAAGGAAAGTGTTAGATTTTACAGCACTAACTACAGGGAAATAGAGACAAGAAGGAGCAAAGTTCATCTATACCATCACAACAGAAAATTGGCATGAGCATCTGATAATATTAATATAGGGTTCAGATGCCAAATTTCAGAGTAACAGCCGTGTTAGTCTGTCTTTGCAAAAAGAAAAGGAGTACTTGTGGCACCTTAGAGACTAACCAATTTATTTGATCGAAAGCTCATGCTCAAATAAATTGGTTAGTCTCTAAGGTGCCACAAGTACTCCTTTTCTAGATGCCAAATTGTTGTTGCAACTCTTCAGCAGCTTCATCTCACCATGACCTTTTCAAAAACAATTATATCTTGATGTCATTTGATTTGGAAGAAGAGTTGGACAGGGCATAGAGATTTGCCCATGTACTCTAATCCACTATTTGATCATCATTCCCCCACATCTGCCTCTCAGGTGAATAGGAGCCCTCATCTTGCTTCAGATCAGGAATGCATCTCTTTGGTATATGGCTACATAAAACCATCTAATGATCTTTTTTGAGAAAATCTTTCAAGAAGGAATATAATACAGGACAGAGTAAGCTGCATCCATAAATATGATCTTTGATTTCCTGCAAACTAGATTAAATAGTCACATCAGTCCACAAATCAGCTCTGCAATTTTCTTATTCAAAGCCCTTGCAGATGGGTAATTTGCTATGTAATTGCTTTTTCATTGCCCCTTTTTCATGGAATATTGCTTTCTTTGGTCAAGCCACAGAAGACACTAGCAAAAAGAAAAGGAGTACTTGTGGCACCTTAGAGACTAACATGTTGCACTTGCACGTTTCACAATGCGCATTTCATGCAGAGATATCCTGTTGAACATGTGCAACAGGACTGACTGTATGAGAAGCTCAGAAGACCCAGGATTTTAATTGTTAACATTAGTAGTGCTTACTCCTAAATTTAGCCTCCAGGTTAGGTAAACTTTGTATTTTTAAGACTCTAACCTTGCCTTTGTGAAAGAAAAAGATGTGTTTTGGACACCTTAGCTGATATGTTAACACATGTTGGAATTCTAGTATAGACAAGGCAGCTGTAGTATTTTTAACATGTGTTAACTGCTTGAAGTAAATCCTAGTGGAGAGCCTGCATTTTAGCTTGACCATCCAGCATGTGTTAAAACTATGACTGCGTTGTCTATATTAAAATGGAACATGTTATTTAATATATGTTAAAATACACCCTTTTCCCTTGTGTGGACATGCCAAGATGCCTTGATGCCATGATTCCCTCTTTATAGTGTTCTAACACCAAAACCCCTCATCATCTACCATCCTTCTCATGACTGATACTTGTGTTGCAAATGAGCCTGTGTATTAAAATAAACGCATCTCTGATGGCTTATTCGTGTTGTTCCTTTCCCTCCATCTGCTAATCTAGGAGTGTATCTGATATTCCTGAAAAACCATATATATTCATATGCAGTGTAAAGTCCAGCTAATGAGGTGTTTATATAAAGAGTAAAAAGCCATTCCTCATTCACTGAGGAGAAATGACAGTAGATTGGATTCAATAAGGAAAACTTACCACATAAACATTGGTCAGCTGCTCTTTAGTCTCATGATCATGGTCTAGATAAATACATGAAAAATCCAACAAGGAACACAAAACCAGAGACGGGGGTTTTCCTTTAAACAAACTAGGATGAAGCTCACAAGAAAGGTTTCCAGCACACCATGTCAATCCATTCTAACATGCATCTGGAAGAGAAGAAAATGGAGGAAAATAGCTGAGATAACACATTTATTAACTATTCTGAGTACAGGGAAAATGCTGCAGTTCCTCACCTAGGGACTCACCTAATGGCCATTGAAGTCAATGGAAAGGCTCCCATTGATTTCAATGGACTGTGGACAGAGCTCTCAGAGTGGCAACAGGTGCTATATGCCATTGTGTGGTAATTCTTACTAAACATTAACTTTTAAGAGCAATCATGTCTACATACCTTCCCCATACGTTAGTATTATTATTTGAACATTTAGATTACTGCAGCACCTAAGAGTCACAATCAGATTGTGCCCCATAGGCACTGTACAACTATATAATAAATGACAGTCCTTGCTCCCAACGAGCTTAAACATAGGGCTTGACTCTCCATGCCACTGCGTCTTTGGTGTCACTCTGATGGTGTAAAGAGGTCACACAGGGAGCAGAATTACCCCAAGGGAAACCCTCCTCTCTCCTCCATCCCGGACACTGGTGTAGAGCCAGCAGAATGGTCTCCTTCCCAGCCTTCAGAGTATCGAGGTAGAGGTAGGGAGGACGTGTGGGTAGACTACATTGCCTACTAGTTGTTCTCTTTTACCATGACTACTCGGGGGCAATGGGCAGATCAAGTGCAATTTAGAGCCTTGAGGCTGCTCTCATTTCCACTGGGTGCGAGGCAGGTATATTAATGCCAGATTAAACAAGATCCTGAGAACTCTCACCTCCCATTTAATTCAGAAGAAGTTGATGACATTCACAGAATCAGGCTTTTAAAACATGCTCGTACTGTAAAATTGCTAATTGTAACCAAATATACTTTACATTTTTAGAGTAGGGAAAATTAGCCTCTGTTTAAATTGGGAATTTTTGTATTTGTTTACTGATCCCATAAATTTCTATTTTCACACTTTGTCATCGTGAGACTCAACGGTAATTCTGTGTGTGTACGTTAAATATATTTATCTCATGAATTTATTAAAATGAGTCCATCCATATATTTTCACATACTGTAGTTAAAGTTCCATATAATGCCCATGATTTTGCAGAGCATGGCTTTAAAAGAAAACGTGCTCATATTCAAGGGAAAATAAAGAGTTAATAGTTTAGGAATTGTTATTCTTTTCTACATATTTCCATAAAAATTGTCCCAATGAAAAAGCTAATAGACCAATAGCAATGAAGACACTTACATATGTAAATATGTTCCAGAGAAAGAGTTAAAGTGCTTTATAATATAAATTTGCTTTCAGTGCCAATATAATTAGATTGTAACAAGCAAACCCCTGCAACATAACAGTGAAAATTTGAAAATTTGATTCTGCCTGGCAAACAACCAAGTCCCTGCGTGTGCACAAACCTGACATTAATAAGCTACAAGAGATTACATGATTTAGAAAAGAAGCACTTGGTGTTACAAAATCAAATAATAGATCTCTAGGCTATAATTAGGAGAATTGGGATTCAACAATGAAGTCATAATAATGTAATTTAGCTGTAAGTAACAGAGCCATGGAGTCACATTAGGAGGTGTGATCACATCTTTCAGCAAAGCTCTGCTGTGCAGACTTATTGCTGCTCAGTTTAGTCTAGTTCACAGCAACCTGTTGGCACAAAGCTTAGGCTGACAGCCTCTTGTTCTCTGGGGGCAGTATGGCAAAGTGCCACCCATGCATTTTATTTCAGTCTTGTGACTTTTAAGTCAAAACAATAAAATTATATATACTGAGTACAGAGTTGCTTGTGAATATTTGGATAAATTACTGCACAGCGTGGCTTTAGGGGTCGTTTAAGAACAAATATAAAAAACAAAACAAAAGCAAAATAAACAGTTAAAGCAGTGTGTTAGGCTTCTACTAGGCTTACGAACATCTAGTTATTCCATCTGGGTATTTTTGTTTTGTTCTCTGTTTTTTAAGAAATTTTCTGTTATTAAGAAATTAGACAAAACAGCTCCAGGTTATGAGCACTTCACAAACTGTAGGCCTGATTCTCCATTCCCCTATACTTTTTGCAATCATTTACCCCATGTTATCCACCCACTTTGCACTGACATAAATGATGACACAAGGTGCAGGGCATCAGAGGATCAGGCCCACATAACAATCATATCTCCTAATCCTGAAACCCCAGCACCATCTGCACACATCTTTAGAGTGTTTCACACCACACAGCAACATGATCCCATAATTTAGGACAGGAAGTGAAGGCTAGCCTATCCAGCTGAAATGCAGGGGAAGTTTAGATAGGCAGCTTGCATTACCCAAATGGGCATTTGGCCCATATACCAAACTTAACACCCCAACTCTTGCCAAAAGTCTCATTGTATAGAAATTCAGGCTACCCAAACTTGTGCCATAAAGAGTTACTTCAATATGGCACTACACCTTTTTGAGGCTGATGGCACGAGTCTCTCTCTCTTCATCCATAGGCTGCAAAGCACATCCTATTAGTGTTCCTTGGGCCTGTTACTAACTTCAGGCTATTTGGTAAATTTTAGCCAGCTCTGTTTCTTTGGCTTATATTATATGCGTGTTGTAACTAATAAACTAAATAAACCACATTCATTTTCTGAGTTCCCTATGCAGTTACTGGTACCTCATTACAAGTAAAGCACTATCTACTCATTTGCTGGTTATTGCCTGGTTAACTATGACGCATACAACAGGTGAGATGCCAAGTTATTTTAATTTCCCTTACAGGATACTTATTTTATAACTTTGAGTCTAGATCAGAAGTGTGACTTCCCCAAAGCTCAAGAATACTTAACTCTCCAGGGTTTTACTTTTGGGTTCATTATAGATATTGGGAGTCAGACACTAATTTTGCATCCCGATTAATCCAAACAACTGTGAATTTTGGGCAAAGGTTTTTTTTGTGGGAGCTCATTTCTCCTTCCGATTTCAAAAGCTGCTGCCTCTGAGTCCAATAACACTTCCATCTCTTCCCCAGACTTTGGCAAAGTTCACAAACTTCTGCCTTCTGATCCCACCCAGAGTTCTTATGTAAAACTGTCAGTGCAAAGGCTTGTTATTTTAACCAGATACAAATTGTTTATTTCACCTGTAGTTCTTGTTAACTCTGTTTCATATTTAATTGTATTTTCATCTAATTACCATTCATTTTATTAGAGCTTTAGGGTTTTGTCAGCTTTTGTTTTGATAACATTTTGATTTGTTTCAAACTGCCCCTTTGTTTCATTTTCTTTCCCAATCATTTTGATTTATGGTCCTTGCCTCCTAATTCTTTTATGTTTTAAATTATCTGTTTGTTTTATTTCCTTTATTTGCATAGTACTTACTTTTCATGACCTTTTTGTTGCTGCAGCTGCTGTTGATTCTGGACTGCTGACTTTTTCTCCTGCTCACCAGCCAGCAGGCACAAAGTGAAAGTAAAACAAGTCCCTGAGAAGACAGGGGTCCAATCACAAAATCCTTTCCAATGTGTATTTTAATTATTTCTTTTTATTATTCTTTAATGACACAAAGTCAATGAAGTGTCTTTGAGTAGAAGTTAAAGTGATTTTTTAAAAAGAAGCATACTGTGGTAACTCTGTATCTAGAGTAGGTTATTGAGGGGCTTTTAAAGAATACATGTGAGTGACTTGATTTAGTGTTGTCTAATCCACTAGTGATCCTTCTGAGGTTAAAGAAGTTTACTGCTGATGCTAATATGGGAATAATAAATCTCAGAGCTGTTTCTGGAGGCTCTTAGACACAGAGGACAGAGACAATTATTAGTGGACCATCTCGCTGCCGATGTGAAATCTTTTCTCATTGTATGTCTAAAAATGAATAATTTTGCATCAAGTGAAGTTTTACACATCAAGCATCTGAACAACATTCAGCCTTTCATTATGGATCACCATATAACCTTGGCATCTGATATCTCATTCTCACATCGGTGTTGTTCTAGTTTCCTAACAAATTCATGGATTGTACATCTTTTATGAGCAGTCTCTCATATAGTCTGTTAATAAAATGATAACCTAATACCATAGCTGTGCTCATGTCTTCTCCTTTGAGACCCAGATTTACCTTTGGTTCACAAAAGCTGGTATTAGCTGAGGGTTTGCCTGCTAAATTACTGACACCCAGAAGCAATGAATCATGAAATTGATGACACTTCTTACTGGAGAAATTAACCTTACATCAGTTAAAACTACTCTCACTATTGTTTGTACTTTGCCAGGATATAAGAAGGGTGTGTATCAAATCAACTCTCTTTATTAAAACAAACCTTGAAATATCCATGTGAATTTGCAACCAACTGTTGAAGTCTGCAGCAGCACATTCATTAATCATACACTGCTGAGGTGCTTCCTTCCAGAAAATAAATTTAGTCATTGCTTCTGCCAATGGCAGAGGTGTGTGTGTGTATACCATTCCAGAAAAAAATGCACAAGCAGCCCAAAACAAAACAACCTCCTCTCCATCTTGTTTGCAAGATATGCATATCCCACAGAACAAAACTTGAACACTGTTCAAACAGAAAAGTGTATAATTTAGCCAAAGGGCAGCAGTAACTTAGATGCCAGCAAGTTACATGGTTTTACATAATTCTCAAAGCAGAAAGACGTGCCACATTCCAATACTGCACACATATTTTAATGTAAAACTGAACATTTCCCTCACGTATTCAGGCTTTTAAATACATTTCATTTTAGGTGTCCCCAATATTAAGATGATCTGGTTTTCTTCCTCCCTTAACATAAGCTGTCAGAAACCAAAATAATATGAAGACACAATTTCCTTTCCCTTCTTCATTGTTCCATTTATAAGAATGGCTTGAGGAAGTTCTCTGACAGCTGCAGGAGAAGGGTCTGCAGTCAACCTGCTGATTTTACCCACATGGGGTTGGTTTGTCCCATGTGGTGTTCTCCCATGGCTACTATGTGCTGGATATCAGATACTGCTAAATGATACATTTTTTTAAGTAAGTGTATCCAGTAGATCAGTGTTTCCCAAACTTGGGACACTACTTGTTCAGGGAAAGCCCCTGCTGGGCTGGGCCGGTTTGCTTCCCGCAGCCCCCATTGGCCTGCAGCGGCGAACTGCGGCCAGTGGGAGCCGCGATTGGCCAAACCTGTGGATGCGGCAGGTAAACAAACCGGCCCGGCCCGCCAGGGGCTTTCCCTGAACAAGCGGCGTCCCAAGTTTGGGAAACATGGCACTAGATAATGCCTTAGCTGTAAGCATCCATGCTGGGTTACATTTTCAGGGACAGTTGCTCAGGTGGTGTAAATCAGTGTAACCCCACTGACATCAGTGTAGTTATGCTGATTTACACCAGCTGAGGCTCTGGCCCTCATGGTTCATCATGGAGATAGAGCTATTTGATTATTGGTTAGAAGACCAGACACAGAACCAAGGTGACCGTGCTCTTTCTCAAGTTCTACCATAGACTTGGCAAACCTCAGTCACTGTTCCCCAGTAGATATGCCCATGTATAAACATGGCATTTATCTGTCCTGGTAAGAGACAGAATGTTTGTAAAGCTCTAAAACTGTAAGACTCCAGTCCAAATGCAAGGCACATTTCTGTAGCAATGTATAGCATATACATAAAGAAAAGAACACCCATCACCGCTCTACCAAAAGAAAGCGTTACATTGCCCACACACTTCTCCACTGGGGGGGGGGGAGAAAAAAAGAGAGTGACCAAACCACACGTGACAGATGTTAGTCACGTCATTGAATGCACTACTGGAAGATAGATACTATGGTGATGAGGAAGGTATAAAACCCTATATGGAACTGAATAATTGTACGTGGAAATTTTTGTTACATTGTGAATAGGAAGCACAAGCCTTAATCCCCATGTATCATACCGCAAAGCCACCAGAATGGCCACCAGAAATCATTGTGAAATTATTGGAGTTTTGCAGGGTTGGAAGGGGGCATAAGAATCTAGTCGCACAGATCTAGAGAATAACCTTTTATTGGCTTTTGTAGATCAGTCTTGTTTCATTGACACTGCCAGTGTGCGCGCTCTCAGGGCCAAGTCCAAAACCCATTCCAGTCAGAAGGTTCTTTCTATTGGGCTCTGGATGAGGCCTTTATTCAGCACTATGCCAATCACACACAGGCTGTCTGACTTCTGGTCTCAAGTGTTTTGTTGCCACTGGCTAGTTTGTGTCCGCACTGCTGCTGTGTATTAAATCCTGATCCTGTTCCAGTGCTGGATTGTTTCATCGCTATGCTGCCACTGTGATTCTGGTACTGCTTGCTTGGTTCTGTCTTGCACTGCGCCACTGGATGATGTCTTGCTTTTGTCAATCCTCAGCCTGCCTGAATTCCGATCCTGCCCTCTGCTGTTTGGTTTTACATTGGCTGCCTTATGCTGTTCTCCTGCCATGCCATGTACAATATTACTGGAGCGTGAGCGCTCATCTCTCACTCTCTCCAGGTTCCATGACTCACTCTTACATGATTTTCACAATTCGTCTCTATTTCATTATCATGTAGGTGACACTGTTACTGGAGGCTAAATACTCAGATTCTGGGTGCTATTGCTGCTGATGTCATATTTTTCTTTTTATTCACATCATCCTAGTAGAAGAGGTAACTGCTCTGTTTGGCCGGGCTCATATCCTCTATGTCTTTTTGTCCAACATTCAGTTTATAAACTAATCACATCACCTGTCCTCTTCATCAACTGAACAATGGGTACAGTATATGTTGAGTGAAATATACATTTGACTGATTCAAACAAATGACGTGATTGTAGATTAATAGCCAGATCCTTCCACCCTTACTCATATTTCATAGTATCTTACTCCACAAGTAGCACACTGAAGAAAACTGGATTGCTCACAGCAATAGAAATGAGTAAAGGTGGAAGAAACTGCCCTGGGGCGGGGGAGGCGGGGATGGGGGAAGGGGAGAGGGAGATTTTCAGAAATGCTCAGCATCTTTTCATGCACCTACATAGGGACAGGATTCTGAAAAGCACTCAGTACCAAGTAGCTCCCACTGTGACACCTATGGCTTGATTTTCGGGAGAACGCAGCATAATCTGCTTCCTCGGAGCAGAGCTCTTTGGAAAATCCCACCCCAGTTGAGAGTGTATTACCCAGCCGCAGTTGGGAGTGCTGAGCTCTTTTGAAAAATCTGGCCTTTAGTGACCCAGGAAAAAGAGAGGCACCCTTTACCATTCTTCAACTTAGCCTTGAGTCTCCAGCTTTTTAGTTGGTGGGGCTGCTCCATACCTAATTTCCGGACTGAGTGGGGAGCGACACTTCACCCAAGCAATGAAACTGGTGAAATCTACCTTTCTGCTAAGTTCAGAAACAGACGAGATGTTTTATAAAACAAAGCCCTGAAGAGGATTGAGATGTACACTGTGTAACAGTGAAGTACTTGAAATGCCCTCCGGCACTCTCTGTGCAGCCAGTGCCATGGCTAGAAATTTGCTAAACACATAAACTAGACCACATAGGGGTTCAAGACAAAAAGTCAGAGTTACATTGTGTAGTGGGAAGTTCTGATGACCAGCTGGTCTAGTGGTCAGCTCATGGGTTTATGGTTTCTGCCAAGGGCCCCAGCTGCAGCCTCAATCATTCCCGCATGCTCCTATTATTCCTCCAGAGTCTAGTCAATACAGAGAGCTGGAGATGGGGCAAGGTGGAGGGTTCCAGCCTAAGGCCCTAGGGAGTCATCAAAGGTGTCCACCCCAGTTACTGAGCTACCCCAAATTACGTTTCCTTCCAGATAGGGTGACCAGAGTGCAAGTGTGAAAAATCGGGACAGGGGGGAATAGGAGCCCATATAAAAAAAATCCCCAAATATCGGCATTGTCCCTATAAAATCAGGACATCTGGTCACCATAGCTCCAGATCACTTCCTACCACTCTGGAGCTCCTCAGTTTGGGGTGGAGATCATTGTCTTAGCAGACTCTCCTCAGTCTCTTAGTGTATGTCTGCACGGCAATTAAACCCCCACAGCTGGGGCTGAGGCTACGGTGCTGTAAAATGGTAGTGTAGATGTTCGGGATCAAGCTGGAGCCTGATCTCTGGGATCTCATGAGGGTCCCAGAGCCCAGGCTCCAGCCTTAGCCAGAATGTCTACACTGCAATTTCACAGCCCCACAGCCCAAGCCCCAGTCAGCTGACACAGGCCAGCCACAGGTGTTTAATTGCCATGCAGACATACCCTTTGTGTCCTGTTTGGTCAATCAACCAAAAGAGGTGGGGGAAGGTGGGGAATCCAAGTTCCTGCTGCTAGACCAGATTCACACCGCTGCTGGGACTCCTGGCACAGCTCTCTGCATCAGCCTTGTTCCTGGTGTCATATGCAGCACATGCCCCTTCTCCTGGGCTACCAATGTCCTTTTAAACTGTTCTTCCGCTGAAAACAGTGAAGCTGTTACGTGGCTGGGCCTCCCTAAGCTCTATTGCTCTAGTCTCTCTCATGTTTCAGTGTGGGAGCCTGTAAACCCTGTCATATGTATTTAAACCCCAGGAGCAACAAGCAGCCTTCTGGGCATCATTCTTTGTGGCCAGCATCTGGGTTTTTGATGCCCTCTTTCTTTGCAAAAGCCAAAAGTTTATTCAGTCTCATTGTGTGAGGCCTTGTGGTGCAAGTGCATATAAGGTGGGTCATCTGTTTCCTGAGCAAACTTAGCCTGGGGCATAAGTCTATTAATATAGCAGATTGAAACCATCCTGATCCAGACTTTATAAATTCCTGGCTGTAGAGCAAGGCAGGCATAAATCAGAGCCATGTGTGTCATCTTTTAAGAATATCTGTGTATTATGAGAGCGACGTCTCAGTTGGGTAATTCTAATGTCACCCCCTATAGGGCATCTTTCATTTGTAGACACTGTGAATGGAGAAGCATGAGTTCTTATTCCACACTAGTTAGGCAGCTGCTAAAGCACACATTTTGAGTTCTCCGGGGAAAGAGTCCCAGCAACTTTTGGCTATAGACTCAGCTGAGTTGGGGAACTGCACAACCACAGCAATATTAATGGTGATAGTTCACTGTGACTTCAGTTGTCCCTAACAGTGTGTGGACAGGGATTGCCTCATTCCAACCCCCTTCTAGGGAAACCATATTTCCCAAAGAGAAAACAGGACACCGCATGAGGATAGCCCAAGCCTTCCCCCCATCACATACCTCAGGTGGGGCTGGCCCCAGCTGCACACCCAAGCCCTCTTTCCCCTGCAGGACTGACGTCACTGAGCCCTGCCTGCTGCTGGGGTTGGCATCGCTGGGGTTGGCATCGCTGCTGGCTCAAGCCCTGCCTGGTCCCCCACATGAGCTCTGCGTCCCACCCTGTGCAGGGCTGGCGTCACCGCTTGACACTCCCACCCTCCCACCCCCAGCATGTTCCTCCACACCCCACCTTTTTGACAAAAATGGGCATTTGTCCAGCTTGCTCTTGCTGACTTGATCAGTCGTCAAAAGCAAATGAGACAAACACCCACTTTTGCCAAAAAAGTCGGGCTGGCCAGGACAGGACTTAAAAAAGGGGACTGTCCCTGCCAAAATGGGATGTGTGGTCACCTACTCCTGTGGGCACATGCCCACACACACACACACACACACACACACTTACTCTCACTCAATCTGGCCCTATAGAAAGCCAGGCTTACGAAGTTTCAGGAGGAAACCCATGTTTCCAGCCACTGTCCATTTCTCTCCTACTGCGAATAGTCCTTGTCTAGATCCAAATTTAATATATTTTTATTTAGTGCTTTAGAAACAGCTCATCACTACCCAACATGCCATCTTTTGACCCCCTTGGCTGAATGCATGACTTGGTCTGGTGGATTTACATATTTTTAAAATAAAAAAATGTTGACAAAGTGATGGCCTAAAAATGGACTGTCACTGACCCAAAGAAAAGTGGTCTGGGCCTTATGGAGGCCCAGGAGAGCTGTTATGCCCAGGGGATGCATGAAGCAGCAGTGTGTGTGTGTGTTTTACTCCTCCTAATCTCAATGCCATGCTAATTTGGAACGCTAATGATAAAATATAGGTGTCAGTATAGACAACTACAGTATTTAACTGCTGATCTTCTTAGTAGACAGATCCAACCAGTGCAGCCCAATATATCCTGCACCAGAAAACACATTCCAAAGACATAAGGTGTCACATTTTATCTAGCAGATAATTAATACATAGACTCACTGGGACCACAGATTGAAACCACAGCAGGAAGTCCTTTCGGGTGTCTCATGGATCCAGAAGAATGATTGAGAATTACTATTGAGAATTAGTTCCCCTGAAATTCCTCCTCTAGCCTCAAAGGACAACTGTAGCAGGTTACCCATCTTTTTTTACCTCCTTCCTATCTTCAGGATTAATCCACCTTGTGCACATCTGGTTTATGCAGTGATTATTATTTGTTATTTTTTCACATGTGACTACGTGGCGGCTACTGGGTCCTTTACTGCTGCATAAACACAACTCAGAATCTGGTTCTAAAGGCCTAAGGGCCACTCTCGCTAGTCAGTCATAAGACTCCACTGATTTCAGTGGGAGTGGATCAAGCCCTAAATGCCTCACTCCTCATTCTTGGTCTCTCGTATCTCTGGCAGTCTATCTGCTTCAAAATAAACACACCTCCTGTAACCCAGTTATACAGTCCAAAGTAAAGCTCTACACACAAAAGCACCTACTGCATATGGCAAAGCACCTCTGTAAATCTCAGTATGGACGCACTGTTCTACCCCACTCTTTTTCAGAATGGTAATTACTTCAGTTTTCAAAATACTCGTAAAACTGTCATATGATGAACTGAGCTACTATACCATTAGTCAAAAGTAATTTTATGTATACATTATTTAAATTTAATCTCTGATTATCTCTCCATCAGCACAATGTTTTTCTGCACAGGATAATTCTTTTCTTTTTTCGGGAATTGCAGCATGATCAATAAATGAATAAAGACTCATAGCAGCATATTTCACCACTTCTGCTGTGACGCATTCCTGTCAGAAAACTTGGAAATCACAATAGTCCCAGTGGCCCTACTCTTCTGCATTAAAAATAACTAAAGGCGCTGCTTGTATTTTTTTCAAAACATGAAATACCTCAGATGAGATACAAAATCATTCAACAGAGCTTACAAGTGTTCGACATTAGCTCTTTCCATAACGTTGCTTCCACGAGGAGGACTTATCACAGACGCTTTAATATTTTGTAAACCCCGTTTTCAGATTTAAATTCATGACAGGTAGCTTACTTGCGTAAAGCAAAGATGCAAAAATAAAGTTTAAACAGCCATACACTACTACTATCATTTAGCTGAAGTGACACACAGCATGACTACAAAATTTGCTGTAATACAGTAATTGAGAAGCAAATTCACCCTGCTGTACTGATGAAAAAAGTAAAAGTATTTATTTGAGCATTTAATAGCTCATTAAATATGTATCGGCCTGATTTTCAGAGGTGCTGAGCATCCACAAAGCCTAGTGGAAACTGTAGGAGCTAGAGGTACGCAGCAGCTCTGAAAATCAGATCACGTACACACAGCAATAGCTATCACAGTGGAAATGGACAGAAATGTCTCTCTCTCGCAGCCAACCAAATTATGGCTGTCTCTGGGTTTTTCTGGGGGAAGAGCATAAGAGTCCCTCCCTCATCTAGGGTTGAACCTGCAAATACAAAAGCATGTGCACAATTTTATGCACAAGTAGTTGCACTGAGCTCAGTAGGCTTGGGCTGGAGTCGCTGGTCTCCTGAGCCCTGCCTACACCCCGTGCGAGGCTGGGGTTGGCGTCACTACTCGCCCGAGCCCTGCCTGGCCCCCACCTGAGCTCTGCCTACTGCCCTGCGTGGGGCTGGCATCGCCACTTGCCCCTCCTGCACGTTCCTCTGCACCCCCCTTTTTTGACCAAAGTGAACATTTGTCCCACTTGCTCTTGGGCTTAAAAAAGGGACTGTCCTGGCCAAAACGGGACAGAGGGTGATAGTGCAATGGAGGACATAGTGCACCTATTTACAAAAACGTATCCTGTGGTGCATGCATTTGCCCCAGGATCCCCTGAGGCAGTGTTTGCCTTTTCCCTGGGCAATTGTCATGCCTCCTGACATCCTCCCCCACCCCCATTTAGACTCCCTCCTGACATCCTCTCTCCCTCCTGACATCCTCCCCCACCCCCACTCTCCTGTGCCATCCCTTCTGCAACAGTGTGCAGAATCCAAACACATCAAGCGGCTGAAAATGAAGGCATCTACCGTTAAGATTTCCCTGGTTCAGTCTGAACAAAGAAAACCATTATCTATCACCAACATATGCCCCCTAAACGGCACCCCTCATCCTTTCTTCTTTTTTTTTTAAATGTATATTAATTCTGGAGCAAGTATCTGTGTTCAGGAAAGATTAGGGCCTGGTCACTTAGGAAAGCATAGTCCTCTTTTCTCCTAAAACACAGTAGGTGGCTGTAATGCACAGCTAGTTGATGAATTCACAACAAATAACTTATTGAATGACTTTTTTATTTCCTGTTCATGAATTGTCTGTGAACAGGCTACAAAATGCTTCAGTTTATTTATCACTCTTCAGCAAACAGATCTTGGTCTGCAGATCATTATTTAAGTCGTTCAGTGAGGGACCAGATACAATACCATATGATTTAACTCAGCAGCACCACACAGATTTTGACTGTACAAGACAAAATTCACTTTCAGGACCCAGTTATGTAACTCACACTGAGTAGTATCTTAACACACAGATAGTGTCATTGCTATCAGGGAGATAGTATATGTAGTAAGAATAGTACAAATCAGTAACTATTCAAACTAAAAATTCAGCTTGGTCAGCATCTGGAGTAGTAATGCACTTGAACATTCATAGGACGCAGTGTGAGAAGATTGCAAAGAAGTCAGAATCAGGTTTTGTTTTTGAAGCTGAATGAATATTCATGGACATAGTTCTTTCCATTATTCACACAAATCGCCTACAGGGTGAGTTCCTTCTTCCCATAACCTGACCAGAGACTCTAAGAATTAGTTTGATTCTGTCTGTATTACAGCTCTTTAGTGAGTCTTTCTAAGTAGGGATGCCTATTGTGTCAAATTAAACTTATTTCTCTGAGGAGCTCAATCTAGGCTTGAATCCTGGTGCCTGAAGTTCTGTATAAAGAGGATTTGGGTTATTTCCCCCCAATATTAGGCCATAGGACACATACACCGGTGTTCCCTTGACAGGACTTTCATTTGTAAGATTTCTGTTGAAAGTTCAAAAATACAAAGAGAGAGTGACGGACAAAAGGCATAACATTCTGTGGGATTCAGAACCAGCCTGCTGTGTTTGTTGTGTTGTGCTCAGGCACCTGTTGAGATGCTTTCATTGAACACGGGTCTGTTCTGTAGAGGACATGCTTGCTCCTTATTATGTCTATGAAATAATTCTAATAATGGAACTCTTTTTCCTTACCATTCTTTCCCCCCTCCACTAGAACATGCTGCATCATTGTTGTGAAGTTGTTCATGACTGCTAGACCGCTGGCACTGATGTCATGTTTATTTTTAGAATGAGACAGAAATTGGTTTTATTTTAAACGTACAAAGAATGACAGACTCTGCAAACAAATAGGTCCACATTCACAAAGGATATCACACTAAGAAAGCAGTGGGAGTTAGATGCCAAAATACCTTTATGAATCTGGGCCATGGTGTCAGATTTATGGGCCTATCAACTTTTGTTATGTGACACTAAGCTTTTGTCCACACCGCTCTGATGGCGTGCTGCAGCTCTCTTACGATTCTAGGTTTTTGTTAGGTGTGAGGTACCAGACTGAGAGTCCTGTAGACCAAACATTTACCAAGATGACCCACCAACTGTATTTTGTCTTTTTTGCAACATACATATATATGCACCCTCCACCCCAGTACCACAACCTTAATCCTGGCCTGATGTGGAGTGGAAGCCCAAGGGTGGGGGGAGCTGGGGGTTGGCAGCTTGTGTCCCACAGGGCTGGGCCCAGCTCCCCACTCCTGGTATCGTGACCTAGCACGTGGGGTCTAAGCATCACTCACATTAGGCCCAGACACCCATCTCTCATGACAGAGAGGCAGCTGGGCCTAATTTGAGTGAGTGGTGTTGCTGCAACCTAGCTCACATGGTTATGGTGCCATTCAAGTTTGACCCAACTGAAACGGTGGCTGTGTGCCAGGCGACAACACCCAGAATGATGAGCTGGGCCCAGACCTGCGGCACAGCAGATGCCACTTCTGGGTGAGTGTGGTGCAGGCTCACTCTCCAATACACAGCTCTAGCACCTCCCCTCTGCACTGGGCCGGGAGAAGCATGTTTGCCAGGACCCTGCAACTTACTGATGGGTGACAACCCACTGCTTGGGAAACACTGCTGTAGGCTGAGTTCATTTCACTATTTAACTACAGAACAGCCACCGCAGAGCAAGCAGTGGTACAAGTCCTTCAATCCTGTCCTCGACCGATGACCTCTAGGGGTGAAAGTGTAGTTCATGATAGCCCTGCTTGTGTGGACCATAAACCAAGGCCCCTTGGATTTAAAGGCATGCACTTCTACTACTTCAACTAGAGGACTGGCTTAGTTCAGAGGCAATAGCAGATTGATACCACTTTATGTGGTCTAGCCATTAGGGAGGGACAAAGATGCATATTGGGTTCATGTGGATTATACAGTCTTTGGCCTCATTATTGACACTGTCATCAAAGACACTTTAACTTCATCTGAGATGTTTGTGTTGTAAGGTGGATACTTAGAGCTGAACTAGGGTCAAAAGCTACTGAAAAAGGTGTCATCTTTTGGTTGCACCCCACTCCAGGCACATTCAAATCAGCAACGTAGGTATGAAAGACTGCATAACCTATTGGTTACTCTCTGAATCATCCTGTCTTCCACTTATTTATATTGATTAAAATATTCTAATCAACAGTCTCGAAGTCATGTACAAAATGAGTAATTAGCAAAATGCTCATGGTATTGGCCAGAAAAAGGATTGTCCCACGCATCGGCTCCAGACACCCTCTTGAACCTCTTTATATACAAGGAATGCAATGATGATAGATTCCTATGTGTGGTCCCAAGAGCCATCTGCCTATGAGCTATATCACAGAAGTGATAGATGAGTATATTCAAAGCACTGGGAGTATCAAGTTTTATATCTAAGATATCCAAGAATCTCTGATTTTAAGAGTATCTTCTCTACTTTTCAAAAGAGGACTCCATAGAAAAGAAGACAAACAAGACATCAACATTCCCCAAACTAATATTTTCAAGTTTTAAAAGTGAACATGAATGAACAGCTGTGATGTGTGCAAGACAGCCGGGCATTTGCCTGACACTAATGAACAGAGTTCCCAATAACATTTATTTCCTGCACTGCATATAGCCATTGAGAGCTAATACAGTAATGGTGGGCCAGTGGCATTAATTAAAACCTAAAGATGTACAGCTTTCAGTCTCCCTTTCCTTCTGTCACTTATTTTGTACTGTATGAATGAGATATTACTTTCCTGTTTCTCTGAGATGTTGGTTCACTAGGGCAGCATGAGCAGACTCAATTTCACTGAAAGTAATGGAGTGAGATTATCCAGAATTATTTCCAGTGGGCTGAATTTGTGCATCCCTTCTGTTATGAGAATATAAGTAAACAGCTAAATACCTTTACTGAAAGCTGAGAATCTTAATACAAGTCACCTCTTCATTTTTTCTTGATCAGGATAGCATTTTGTTTTAAAACATGCTCAATTAACTCATCCAGCATTTGGTCCAGTCAGAAACAGTTGATTTAAGTGAGATAAACTGGGCATCTGTTTGGAAAAAAATGATTATCCAAAATATGCCTTTCATCATCATAAAATGAACTGTGCTCTCTCCACATTTAAAAACATATGTCACTAAACAGCATATTTTCCTTTGAAAGCAGAAAGAGTAGAAAATAATAAATTTGAGACTGAACCAAGAAAGAACTGAGAGGAAACTAAGTAACCAGTGTGTTACTGGTTTAATGTACTGGAACCGGAACTTGACATTTTTCAGAAGATTACCACCTTTGTCAAGATGGAATATAAATTGTATTGAATTAGAGCAACTTAAACCCAATAAAAAACCCAAACACTGCAGCATGTGTGTGTGTGGGTTTGTGCTTGTGCTAATAAAATACAGGTTGAACCTCTCTAGTCCGGCACCCGCGGGACCTGACTGGTGCTGAACCAGAGAATTTTCCAAATCATGGGAGGTCAATGCAGAGTGCCAGTGGGTCTCCATAGGTGCGGGAAGTAGAGGTGTGGGGGTTGCTGCAGCACTCCCAGGCTTTGTGCTCAGCGTGGCTGGACCACCCGGGGGCCCTGTTGCCACCCAGGGTCCTGGCCACCGGCCCCACGCCCAGGGGCTCCAATGCTGGACCTAGGTCCCAGCCGCCAGACCCAGGTCCTCCCTATCCCTCTCAGAGCTTGAACGCCATGAATCAGCTGTTTGCAGCGTTCCGGAAGCGCTGGGAGGGAGGAGAAGGAGTTGGTAAGCATGGGGCTGCCAGCGCATGAGAGGCACGGGGGGAGGGGAGCCTAGGGGGGAGCTTGGCACCGGTGGATGCTCTGCACCCACTAATTTTTCCCCATGGGTGCTCCAGCTCCGGAGCACCCATGGAGTCAGTGCCTATGCCAGACCATGGGTGTTGCCATACCAGGAAGTGCCGGATTAGAGAGGTTCAACCCGTACTACTGTATATAGCCACTGATTTGTTTTAGGAAAGGAATAAAATCAGCTCCATTTACAAAAGTTTGGGTTTTTTAAATAAAGTATGTGTAAAAATTAGAGATCTGTTTAATAAGTAAGAGGTAATGTTCATAGCAGAGAAGAATACAAGCCAATAAATGGCTTTTGCAGGTGATGAAACACTGAAGAGATGCTGTAGCAATCCATAACCTCTGAAGCTGTTTATTGCAAGTGTATGGCAATGCTGTGGACATCATTGCTATGTTGCCAGAAAAAGAGTTAAGAAGAAACAACCAATTGTAGTACTAGGAAGGAAACAAGAGGGGTGTTTGGGGTTTGAAATGGGGTTTGAAAGTTCAAAGCTGCTATAGTCTCAGGTTGATATCACATTAGCTGATTAATCTGTCAATCAAAGTACTGTTATAGGTAAACATTGTCAACTGGGCCTCACGCCGGCCGCCACCTGTATGGGCACATACATGGGTCTATAATATGTAGGTGCAGACATCTGTATGTGCTGTGAACTGGTGCTGAACTTTTTCAAGTGCACTTGTAGGTGCTGATAGCCAGAAAGCGCAACTTTGCAAGCGTATAAGTGGAAGTCAGGGGCTGACTATTTAACCCAAAATTGTGAACTGTACTTTGAGGGCATGTACTGTGTTTGAATCTGAATACTTATAGTGCCAAAAAAACCCATTGCCTGTTGTGAAAAGATATTTTATTTTTCAGAATGGTTAAATTCTTCACTCATAGAATAAAATATATTCTCATATATACATGTGCATAATGCATCCATGAGGACTGCACAGAACTCCACTGAAGCTCATGCGCTATCCAAACTGCCCATTTGCAAGTAATAAAGGAAAATTTGTGAATAACCTGTGGTAACATATGAACAGTTCTTCTAATTTGAGTAACACAGATGCAGCATGTGCCAATTTAGAAACTACATAAAGCCAAAAAGCTTTCAGAACCAATTCAACTCTTTTGTGAAGTCATGGAAATGTTTTAGTTTTAGATGTAGCATAGCAATGTACTGTGTATAAAGAGGAATGGGAGCTAACCAATCTATCAGGAAAGCAGACATGAAGAAAGTTTCCTAATGTTCTTCATACAATCCAGATTCAGAAATGCTAAGGGAAAAAAGAAAGAAAGGAAGGATATAATAATAGACTTACATTCAACCAAATAAAATCATTTTGATATGACTGAAGAGAAACAGTGAGCAAAAAATGCCCTTGGGTCCACAGTCTGTTTATCCACTGCATATTATACCTTTTCATCACAATTACCTAAATATTTGTATTTCTGTAATGTATGGAATTCATTACATAGTTTTGCAATGAAATTATCACACTGTGGCTGGGACATCTGCACCCTGTCATATATCATTCTATTCATTTCTAGTTAATTTAATCCTAATATCTGCCTACATGACAAGACAGATGTTCAGCTATACTGTAGCTTCCATAGTTTTCTGCCTTGAAGAAACTTTAAGCCATTGAAAGAAATGACACCTTTCAAACAGACATTTTATGGTTTTGCAAAGTACATGTTTGAGCATTTTGTTTTTGTTTAGATAGCTTGTACCACAAAATAGCCATTTTTTAAGATTAACTCCTAAAATTAATTGATCTGAACATCCTTCATCTAATTTACACTGCATCCTTTCTTTAAAAACATATGCTGCATTTGGGAACATATCAACTATTGTAATTAAATTAACCCAGAACTCTCCTGTTTTGTGACTAGCCTAGAGAATATTCAGTGATGATACTAGTGAAGCTTGCACTTAAACTGTCTCCATACTTACGTTATACTGCACAACCTTCTTTGGATAAAAAGCTTATATGGACAAACAGCATGCCTGTACACAACTGGATTGCCAATTTTCTTCCCTAACAATCAAGAGGTGATAATTTCCTATACGGTTAGCAGTTGTCCTTAGTATTGGCATGTCAAATGAATGAATGTGCAACTCAATAGCAGATTTTTCTATTTGTGCCCAAAAGGTATTTATTAGCAGCAACGTCGCATCATCTCACTCAGTCTGTTATTAATTGTATATGTGGTACCTAGCAAGATACCAATGTAGAAAAAAAGTGTAGTGGTTACAAATCTAAGACATCAATGTAGTAAGACACTTCTTCATCTCGTGTCCTTCCACCACAATCATAGGTTTTTCCAGTGTTGGGCACATGATGTAACCTGGTCTGTAGCCCTGGCAAGACCTTTCCCGGTGCACAGTTTGTCCAGAAGCCAGCAGACCAACAGATATTCCATGGTTTGTGTTTTCCCGCAGTCACATAGCCCCACTTCTACATATTGAATTTTGAGCTGCCAACTCTTGTTTGGAATTTAAACACTACCAGGTTGACAAATCCTTCTACATGCCTGCAGGAAGGCAGTGTCAATATGCATTTTGATGTCCTTATCAAGTATTTCAAGGTGCATGCACCACATTTTCAGATGTGTAGCCATCAGTGATATTTAAAGAGGTTCCATTGCAGGAAGCTTCTCCTCTATTTGCGAGGGCTAATTGCTATGGTGTATCCATGTAGTGGATGTCTGGTATCTTCAACCTGTTGTAATCATTCAATTTTGCTTGTGATCACTCTCCTGACACCTGGTGGAGCGATTCTAGGAAGCACATAAAAGCTGTTCACATTCATTGATTTTAGACATCCTGTGATGTAGTGGCAGCTATCTTTCAGCACAGGGTCTAGCTGAACTTTCCCACACTGGGCATGAGTATTTGGCCACTGAATGGCAAAGTGCAAGTGCAGTGGCTCTTAGTGTTGCTAGGTTCATCCCCCATTTTGAATTTGTAAGTTTCCTAAGTATGTTGTTCCATGTGCTAACTTTGCCTGTTGTCTTCTCCGCATGTGCCTTGAAGAAGAATGTGTAGTCTAGCATCGCTCCAAGGTAAACAGGATTCCAAGAGTCAGCAAGTGAAACCCGATTCCAGATGATGTTGAGTTGTCTACTGGTCTCACGATTCCAAAGACAGAAGAGACTCATTTGCATTTTGACTGGGTTGGTATGCAACTGGTTCTCAGTGTAATAGACTGAGGGCCCAGGCAGTGTCAATGTTAGCATAACTTCAGTCTGGGCAAGATCTTTGACTTGGGCAGCAGTTCATAGGTTGTCAGTATAGATAAAACTTCTTGTGCTCAGATAGATCCTTTGATCATGTATGAAGATGTTGAAAAGTACTGGGGAAAATATGCTCCCATGTGGTAGGCTGTTTTTCTGTTGTAGCCATCAGCTCTGCTTTGCACATAGTTGAACATAAAAACATTGGTTCTCTAATAGAGATTGTATCCGTTGTATTAAGTAGTGATCTTTTCTCATGTTGTATATTTTAGTGAAGAGCTTTTGGTGATTTACTGTGTCATATGTTACTGATGGGTCGACAAACACAACACCTGTTATCATACCCTTTTCAAAGCCATCTTTGATATAGTGAGTGATGGTCAGCACTTGACTGGTGCATGACTTGCCTGGGTGGAATCCTACTTCCTCTGGGTTTAGGTACTTTTCAACAAGTGGTCATGAAGATTAGGATGAGACATTCATACAGTTTGTAGAGGTGATATAGCAGTAATACAGGACAATTATTTGTCACACTTATCTTCAAGGAAAGCATCCCAGTATGCAAAAGAAGACTTGTGTGATGGACATAGCAGGTAGTTTTCATTTCTACTGGTAGCTATGTGCTGGAGGCCTCATTGTGCAACACTTATTCATGTAACTAATTGCACTGAAGTCATGTGAGTGACTTTGCAGGTTAGGGCTCTATAACTGAATGGGCCAAATTTTCCTCTCAGTAACACTTATGAAATGCCATGTGACCGAGGACAATATTTGAGATTGTACAGGTTCAAATTTTTGTTGTGCGAGGTTTCTAGATATATGGACTTTGTCTATTCTGGAGAGAAGATAAAAATCTTTCTAAATTATATTCTTGATATTACATTAAAAATCACGAGATCACAAAATAAATCTTGTGGTAACATTTTGGCACCTAACGGACAATAGTTTGCACCTCTCAACTAGCACACCATTTGGCATAATTCAGTAATGTTGGTCAATCGTTATTGCAAGGAAGCCCAGGACTCGAACAGCAAGGATGTTGCAGGTCAGTATTATATTACATGGCATGAGCTGTGCTGCAAACTTTACATGTTTTCAGCGCAGACTGAGGACTCTAGCTGGTGCTACTAATCTCTAATGCTCATTCTCAAACAAAATTCCACCAGAATACATTAGTAGCAATTAAATAAATAACATCCTATGCAAAAGGCAGCACATTTAAGTGCACTTACTGAACAGTTTGGGTAAGTGGGCATTCACCAAAACACACTCTCCCTTGTGCTTTATTATAGTGTTAACTATTTTCCAAGGTCTTGAAAGTAAATACAGTATTAAATTCCATGACTGCATGTACTGTAGGCTTCCAGATAAACCCCAAGCAAATTATATTCCAGCTGCTGAGCTGAATAACAGCTATAGATTACATAATAGACACCTAAACAGAGACAAAAATAAATTGATTTTGAATATTAATTAACTGAAAACAACAACATCTTTTCCAGTATCTGGATGATACCATCTATGAGGGGAAATTGTCCAGTTCATTTCTAAGCACCTTTGGCAGCTGCAGGTTTGAGGGGGAACAGATCTGAAATCACTTCTGGGACCCGGCTTCCCATGGGGTAGCACATTGTAACTTGCCAAGCCACTGGACTGGTTTTTTGTAGTGTTTTCAGACCGGAGCCTCCACAGTATTCCTACTTAGATAAAATGTTTAAGAATATTAATAGCATTGTAGCTTTTCAGAAATAAGGCAACTTTCTGACTGTCTTCCTTTCCGCTGGGACCCATTCCTTGCAGTTAAACCCTTTTCCAGTTGTTTTCCACATTTCCAAAGAGTTTGAAATTTTATGGGGCTTTTAATTGCCCCATTCTTCCACTCAGAG
The DNA here is from genome assembly GCF_965152235.1 of Eretmochelys imbricata. Classification (NCBI taxonomy): domain Eukaryota; kingdom Metazoa; phylum Chordata; order Testudines; family Cheloniidae; genus Eretmochelys; species Eretmochelys imbricata. The sequence continues at coordinate 31,728,909 of NC_135577.1, read as the reverse complement.
TATTTTCTTAGTTTGTCTTTACTCCTGGTATCATGTGCTGTTCAGTGATTACAGTGCCTTCAAGAGCTCTGCTTTTTCAGTGTTCAGTTTCACTTCCTTTGCACAGCAAGAGCTTTCACCATCCCTCCCAGACTCTTTGTCTGGGAAGCTCAGCCCTTAAAGGCACAGTTCCTAATACCACAGTTGTGCTCTGAATTGGTCAGCAATTCAAAAGGACAAAAATCCTGAATATAGGTAATTTTTTGGTATCTTTACAGTGAATAATTTTGCATACAGTTCCCTACCATGGTCTCCATTAGAAAAGTCCTCATTTGCCAACAGTTACCAACTAGTTCAGTGTATTTCCATACACTTTGAATAGGAACTAACTGTGGTATCTCTTGACAAATGTTGGGTCTGATTTTTCATTCCTTGCTTATCCAAAACTCTGATTTAAGGTAATGGGAGTTTTGACTATGCAGGCATTGGCCTTTGGCTTTATAACAGTGATGACTATAGGTAAGGTATCAAAAGTAAAACTTCAATAGCAGTTTTATTGTCAAGCAATAATCACACATCTCAGTTTTTGATTATATCTCCCCACTGGAAAAACATAAGGGGATGACTATAACAAGAACTAAATTAAATTTCAATCCAGAATGGCTGAACACTGGCATTACACCGAATACATCTGAGAGATTTTACATTTCTAATACGGAATGGATTTATGTGGGCAGTAGGCCTAACACTCTTGGGAGATATAAAACAATAGCCTAGGCTCTGGGACCTTTTGTGGCGCTGTAGGGTTATTTGTCTATTTAAATGTATTTGTCCAGACTATATACTTTAAACCCTTAAAGAACTGAAAGTTCCTGTCTAAGGCTACTTCTTAGGACTCCCCAAAAGGACCCAGGAGGACAGTTGAGCTGTTTCATGACAACATGTAACAAGATGGTTGAATTAGAAACATATGTGTTGAAGAAAAAGTGTGACAGAGACTTGGTTATAGCTAGACATCAAGTGGAAGATTAAATTAGTGAATTAGGATAATGAGTTTATAGGAAGGACAGGAAAATTAAAAAGAGATAACACTGCAGAATCTGCACAGGGACCTTCAAGTAGGAAAGGTAACAGTTCATTCAGTTGGGTGGTCTGACTTGCAAATTAGAGCCTACGTACTGAATAATGCTAACTTTTTTTTATTTTCTACGCAGTTCAGGAATTTTAAAGGATTATGCTTGGGATTTTTTGTAGGGGTGGTTTATATATGTTGCTGTATTGTTTGGGTGGCAAAGATGATACCTGGTATTGAGTCTGTTTAAATAAACCAGGCATCACAATTATTGAGGTCCAGCTGAATTGGAGGTTGTGACAATTCTGAGCTTTAAGCGAGTTTTAGGATCTGAACAGCTGTTTAGCCAGGGCCAACAGCCATTATAAGGCATGTTGGAAAAGTGCTGCTTTAGTGTTAGATGGCAGTTGTCTCTACCTGAGTTATTCCTTGCAGACAGTGTTTTGCCTTCAGTACTGTCGAAGATGAAAAAAGTTTGCAGTGTTTCAAAGTTACAAAGTGAGTCAAAAACATTTTTATTCCTTAATCCTTAATTGCTTTTATTCCTGTACCTGTTTCAGAAGAGGTTTGAAATATATTTAGATTTGCAACTATTTACTGGAGTTGCTTTTATATGTAGACTGAAAAGGGAAAGTTTCGTTTCAAGGGACACAAGCAAATATATGAATTGCTCTAGTCATCTTCAATTAATTTCTGTACAGAGAGCACTAGACTCCTAAACTTAACTCTGGATGAGGTACTAAGACAAACAAATCAGTGTGGTCATTAAAAAAGCTAAGATTTGCAATTATGTTTCTCAGAGTTCACAGGGGTCTTTTCTTTTCAAAAAACTTTATAATATAATTGTGTTTTTCCTGAAATCTGTGTTGTTTTATTCTTTCATGCATGCTTTATAGTTTGTGTACCGTGCCTGAGCTAGGAACCTAAAAGTATAAACTCCTGAATCCCATTCCTAACCTGTAATTGATTCATTGTGTGATATGAGCAAGACGCTTAGGCCCAGATCTCCAAAAGTTTTTAGGCACCTAATTTCCATTAATTTCAGTGGAAGCTAGGTGCTTAAATGCCTTTGAACATCTGGGCCTTAGCTTCTATTTGACTCAGTTTACCCATCGGGTAACACTGATATTTCTTACCTGCTTCACACAGGTGGTGAGATTACATTAAACAATGTTTGTAATGTAGTTTGAGATCGTCATAAGCAAGGTATTAAGGTCCTGATTTTCAACAGTATGTAAGCACTTAAAGATGCAAATAGGTATCTAGTGGGATTTTCAAAAACACTGAGGTGTCTAACTCCCACAATGGGAGTCAGCTGCCTAAGTATTTTGAAAATCCCTCTGGGTGCCTATCTACATCTGTAGGTGCCTAAATGCCTTTGAAAATCTGGTCCTAAGTGCATATAATATATTTTAAGCAAATACACAAACAATTAAAAGGACAGTGTCAAAATGGCATGTCTGTTCCAAATATACTACCAAGTTTCTGGAGTTTCACTGGTATAAACACAGAGTGAAACAGAGAAGTGATTTTGACCAGTGATGTTTAAAGTTCTCATTCAACCTTCTTAATTCTGTTGTTTCAGCACTGAGTAATTAAAACAAAACTCATTATTTAGAGTAAATCCCACAGGATAAGCAAATCTGAATGCAGCCACACCATTTAGATTTTTAACTGTTCAGTGGAAAAATAATCACAGATGTAAAGCGTGGAACACATTTTCTACTATAATCTGCAACTATGAAGGGTCCTATATAATTTGACAGTGTTCGTTCAAATGTCTATATGTTACAGCCATGCATAATAGCCTTTGGGCCTTGTTCATTAAGGTGCTAGAAACTCTTTAATCTAACTGAAGTCAATGAGAACTGAGGGCCCGATCCTGTGAAGATCATCCATTGACAATTGTAAATAAATTAAATCCAGCAAGTTTACAACTAAAGCCATGAGAAATCTTTGTCATGAACCTCACTGGGTTTCAAGCTTTGTTCTCTGCAATGCAACCCAGGGATTCTTGAACCTGAGACCAGATTCAAGTGAACCTGAGCTGATAGATGGTTTTGATATGAAAATATGTGAAGCACATGGTTATAAACGTTTCCATGCCAGGCCAGCTGTAATTTAGATTGAAAGTTCCTCACCGCAGAGAGTTTGTCTTTATAAGAGTTTGTAAAGCACATAGGACTATGCAGTCCCAACAGTGACTGGAACTTTTAGATGCTTTAGCAATATGAATACTCAATGATGATGATCATAATGCAACAATTTTGGTTGAGCTTCTTTTTGATTTGTTCAAAACTGAAAGTTAAGTGAAATTCAGGTGTCGATTGAAGAAAAAGTTCACATGGCTACAAATAAAAATTCTTAAGCTTTGCACAGATCTCCATAAAACAACAAACAGGGGTAGAGAGACTGAAAAACCCATAGGGCCTGTTCTACAGCAAATCAGCCAGTCAACTACTGACTGGCTCATAGAAACTACCTGGAACTATGGAGCGATGGGCTGGAGCTGCAGGTACGGAGGTACTGTTCCTTATTACCAAGCGAAAGAACCCTTTCTCTGTGAAAGCCGTGGAATAGTGAAGTAGGCACTCCCTACTTGCTCTTGGCCAGTGAAGAAGTCTGTGACTCTCTTTAGCCAAACAAATATAGCAATTGAGCTCTTGGAATCACACTGAGTGACTCCACAGATATAGTTTCTCTCCTGGGTGATCAATAAGCCAAGGAAGAGTTTTCAGTTTGGCCATGGCCCAAAGTTACTGTAACCTGCCTCAATGACAGCAAGTTTCCATTAGTTATCCAGAAATAAGGGGGGAAAGAGGCTATGAAACCTCAAAATGTTAATTTCTATCTCTCTGGGTGGGACTGGGCGTGAGAAAGCCGGTGACTATGGGCAAGAAGGAGGATTTCCCAGTCACTTGGGGACCCCCACAATAAAACAGCACTCTTGAATGTGCCTGGCTAGTGCCTGAGTGTGCAAGCCACTAAGAAAAGAATGGACAAGAGCAGGTAAACCACAGAGGGCATGCTGCACTCTCCAAAGGAGTGGTGCAGTTGGCAAGCTCAGCCTGCAAACCAGGAGCTCCAGGAAACATTGTATTCAAGGTGGGCCTGTATTTTCATGGCATAATCCTGAAAGTGAAACTCTATATTATTCTAACCCTCTCTACTCCTCTCCACAAGCCCAAAATATGAATGAGGGCTGCCATGGTACTTTCCATCAAATTCTGAATGTGCACACTTTCAAAAATGCAAAATTTTGAGCTCTAGGAAGTGGAGTTAACAAACTAATCAGTGGAAAAGAACCAGGCCTTAGCATTTCATCGCCTAAACTCATGGAGTTTAAATGACTACCCACAAAATGACAGTGCCCCTAAAACCTGAAGTTTCCACACCAGCAACACAAACCATTCTTTCTCTGTCTTTATATTTAAGTCATTAGGGAACTTTGAATGCATCAATTTGTTGCTTTGATAGCACAGTGTAGCTGTTAAATTTATTTAGTTTACACTTGGTTATTAAAATCAACTGGCTCTCTTTTCCTGTCCTTTGAGGGAGCTCATGGTGTAATGGGCAAAATGTCAGTAATAATTAAGAAATATAGTGGTACAAACCCCAAAAGAAGAAATATATTTTTATAAATAACTCCCAGTGGAAAACCATAAGAAATGATACACTTGGTCTCAAAATGCTTAGGGCCCTCTCTAAATAGATCATATTGCTATATTTTTTTCAAATGTGCATGACTCAAGGTGCACATTCTGCTTGCAACTTATAAAAAAGATATAGCAGTTATGCGGGAGATAGGGAAATATAATGTGCAGTGAATTTAGGTGCCCAACAAAGGACTTACCACTCAGTCAACCATCTTACTCCTTGTTTAACTACATTGTAATACAATGAATGTCACAATTTTTTTTTCCTAATAGGCCAAAGCATCATTTTGTTTTGCTGGCCTTGTGCGTATTACCTTCCTCACTTCTTTCCCTTTGCATTTCCCTTTATTTGGACCTCTTGGATTAGATTTTTTTCTTTTGACTTTCTTTCTGCTGCACAGAGCCCCAATCTTTTCAGTGGGTGTACTTCATACATGAATATTCTTAACAAGTAGTAATATGAATGAAATAGCCAGTCATCTTTTGGCATATCAACTACAGGTGCAGTAGTTATAACAATACCTTATGTGTCTTCTGATCTGAAGATATTGCCATTTATTAGCTAGAATGAGTGAATCTGTTTCGCTTACCTTCAAACCAACTCAGCATCATGTGTTAAACGGTGACTGAAGCCCAAACACTACTGGGTACAAGTTTCTCTGAGGAAACAATGAAAAAGAGGAGCAGAGGAAAGTGGAGAGATCCAGTAAAAACTGAAGTGAAAAGCAGAATAGCGAATGTGTAAAAAGGCACAAAGATGGGAAGAAGAGAGAATTTCTAAAGAAAAAATTTAATACATTAAATATTCCACATTAATATAGGACACTCACCTTTTGCCAGACAGCTTTTGCTTCTGTGGGGTGATGTGCTCTCCTGGATATGTAGAAGAAGCTTCCTTTAATTAGAAAAAAAGTTTTGATAACACTAAGCATCCTTGGGAAAAAAGGCAAGGATTTAAATCACAGGGAAAAAGTTTCAGTTTGAACTAATTATACAATATTTGGAAACTTGAAAAGTAGTTTGTGAGGATCTCAGAACCTCAAACTCCAAGAAATCAGTCCATTTATCATTATTATATATTACCGTAGGAATAACTAACCATTTTACACATGACCTTGCCTTCGACCCTTAAGTAAACACTATATTATCCTACAGTAATGGCCCAATGTACGACAGCACACCGTAGTCTTACTACAGTATTGTAAGTAATACATGATAAAGCATATGCCTCTCAAGAGACTCAGATGAAATCTTTTCACTGAATCATACTTTGCACTTTGGCAGCACTTTCTATGCATCTCAAAGCAGTTTAGCAGCATCATTTAAACCTCACGACCCCAATTTTTTAGATTGGGATACTGAAGTAAAAGAAGTTTAAGGAACTTACCCAAGGTTACATAAGAAATTCATAGCAACATGGAATTAGAACCCAGCTCTTTTGAAGCTCAGTCTCATGAACGAGCCACAAGACTATCCATCTTCCCTAGAAACAAATGGTTGATTTGGTCAAGTGAGGATTTTTTTTGTTCTGATAACAAAGCTCTGAGTGTACAAGAAGTGCAATAAAACAACATAAACTAGCAATGCTGACTTGCTGTTTATGGCACTTATTATAACACACTTTAAAGTAGAACAGGCAACACAAAAGGTTGAAAGCCACAGATTCAGGAACAAACTTGGTGTCCTTCAGACAATGAAGGTCAGAGCACATAATGGAGTAGTCACACTCAACCTCCTCGGGGAGATGCATTTGATACACCACGTTTTGGTGCTATTTGCTTGCCCGTCATGGAGTTATACTAAATACTGTTGTGAAGCTGCCTTTTGCCCAGCTTCCAAATGGGAGATAAAATACTGATGACTGTAATCACAAAGATGACTGCAGAAATCATCTATTCCATGCAGTGTCCCTCTTATTAACAAAGAGCGCAAGTTACCAGGGACTCCGGAGCCTCGTCTAAAACTAATTCTATTTTAAAATAATCTTCTGCCCCAAGAGATATTCTATGCTATTGGAAAGTGACCAAATAAAAATCCTGGAATAGAGCCCCCACATTAAGAAGGTAGATAGGTGAATAAAAACAGACCAGCATACACTAGCAATTTTGTATAAATGGAACTCAAAGAAAATACATTACTAGTTCCACCTGTCAATAACTCTTTAAAATACAGTTGGTCTCAATGCTGGCATGTACAAATATAAAGCACAAATTTCATGTCATGATCAATTTTGCTCCCTAACCTCAGAGTTTTGATTAACAACAAATTAAACACATTACATTATTGCTATTGGCAACATTTCGCTTTTTGATCTAATGGTGGGTTTCAGCATAGATACTTTGCATCCCCTATATGTAAGCCAAAATTTTTAAAAGTAACGAGGGATTTGATTACCTCATTTTTTGGATGTCCATCCAGAAACATATTTTAAAAATAAGGCCCCTTTAAGGTGTCTCCAGTTGGGCACCCAAAATTTAAGGTATCCAAAATTACTCGCCAATTTTGAAAATCTTGGCCAATGTGTCACTAGAACGTCCATCCATGGAGAAAGAACAGAAATGAAGCTGATATCTATTGTGAAAATCTGAGATCTGAGAACTGATTTCCTATATATGGTGTTACATTGGTGGCAGCATGGCCCCATATGTTGTGCCTATGATAAATTGCACAGTTCTTATTGGGATTGTGAATCATTCCTACAAATGATAAAAGTGATATTTAACAGAGACTACAGTACATCTCACTGAGGCATGGTATCAGTGGTGGATTAATGGACCCACAGGGCTCATGTGCAGGGAACCTGGCCAATTTGGGGGCCCTTGCAGGAATGCCTGAACCTGTGTAGAAGTGCGGGGGGGGGGGCACCAGCACTGGAACTGTGGTCCCTCCCCTTGCTTCTCCTCTTCCCTCATGGCTCCCCCCTACTCCTCCTCTTTGCCCCAGGGCCCCACTCTCTAGCCAAGCCACAAGCCAGAGCTGGACCATGGTAACAGCCTCCCTGGTAGCCCAGGCTGCTGTGGAAAGCCCTGGACTCTCCACCTGCCCTGGCCGGGGCACCAGGGTGCCCAAGAGCAGACCTGGCAAATATTCCCCCCCACCCCCAAGGCGTACCACCTAGGGCAGGTGGAGGGTCCAGTTCTCCCCACAGCAGCCTGGGCTCCCTGGGTGTCTCTTACTATGGCCTGGCTCTGGTTTCTGGCCTGGCCAGGGGGCAGGGCCTCAGGAGGAAGAGCAGGAGCAAGGGCCCCGTGGCAAGGGGGTTTAAGGCCCACGTCAGCCCCCTTCTGGAAAGAGGCTGGTGCTCTTAGTAGGGGCTGCGCCACAAAGCACAGCCCCTCCCGCCACCGCTCCGCACCTGCCTGAAGCTACTACACCCATGTTAAAAAGTGGGCTGGCATGGCTCTTCCACATTTAAAAGTCAGGGGGGCATGGCGCCCCTGGCTCTCCCAGTGCGGTGCCCCGGGGCCCCCGGGTGTGGGGGGGCCTAAATGTTCCTTGTGCCCAGGGTCCCAGTAAATCTTAAGCTGCCTCTGTGTGATATTGCCTATTCAAACAGACTTTTCAAATATATCACTTGAAAACTACTATACATGGGATTCTTTAGACAAATTGAACTTGAAGATCATGAAGAAGTCAATGTGAGTTTTGCCCAAGTCAGGATTGCAGGATTTAGCCCATACAATTAAAAAATCTTATTGCGATCTCACTTGCACTTGTGTTAACCAGACATAAGCCCACGGAACTGAAGGGAGTTGCACCAATATAAAGCTGGTGTAACTGAAAAAGAGTATCTAGCCCTAAGTTTTTTGGCTTACTGTCTGTGGCCTGCCTTAGGAGCACATATTAACTCTACCCAAACTGGCACTGAGAGCTAGAAAAAACAACATTGAAATTTAGTGATTTGACTGAACTTTACGGGTGGTTGTCTGCCTCTTTTGGCCCCTTATAGCAAAATGCTGACAGTATCAGAAGGACCATGGCAGTCAGAGCAGGGATTTAAAAATTGGCTGTATATGTAAGGAGAACATAAATGATAGGAGGAACCATTTAATTCTTCAGCAATTTAATGAAAACAGACTACCCTCACACAGATCCCACCTGGGGTTGAAAGTTGTTTTGCTCAACCTTCCCACTATTCCTCCCAGTCCTACTTTAGAGGTATATTATTCTACAGAGGTGGGATAGGCATAAAGCTGTGTTGAGGATGTTACTAGCTCTGACCAGGATGAAAGCACAAGTATAACATCATTCCTTTTGGCTGTCCAGACCTTCTTTTGCCCTATCCCCTTCACACACTTAAAGGAAGGAGGGTTAAACTTAGGGAGAAATGCTCTTAGGAAAGAAGTCAGAGCTGTATTTATAGATAAATTTAGTGGTATAAGCAACAGAGGAAAATCCTAGTCTCTGTGCAAAGATCACTGCATGGAGTTGAGGGAAAGAAGTCATTCTTTCACCAGCTCATGGAGTAGCATCAGAGCATCAGGACAGCAGTGTCCATTCAAATCTGAGGCAGTCCTTCTTGTATGTAGAGGGAATGGCTGGTGGATCCATGGATCCCCTTGATCCACCCTCTCTGTCGTCCCCCCCCACCCCCCCCGCCAAAATTTCCTGTATTTTTATGAGGAGGAAGATTCCACTGAGCTATCCTCCATGACATTCAGTTGCTACAGGCCCCTTCACAAGCCCCCAAATCCCACCCCTTCCTCCACTCTACACAGTAGAATTATACTGGCTCCCCTGCCTTAAGGGCTTTCCAGGCCCTCAGAGTACTAGGATTTCTTCTCAGCTTGAACTAACCACTTTTTGCCACTATGATTGTTGACTCATCCCTTCACCTTTCTTAGGCACATAAACTGAGTACCATACAATTTACAGGAGGTGGGTTGTTCAGCTCAACCCTTAAAGAGCAAAGCAAAGATACTATAGTGCTTTTTGTAAGAACAGGGCTTTTCCTGGAGGATTTAGCTAAAATTTCCCCCAACCTCATGTGTTTTGTGGCCCTGATTCAGAAAAACACTTAAGCATATGCTTAACTTCAAACGTGTGCGTAAGCCATTGACTTTATGATCTTTAGGAGGACATAAACATGTGTTAAAGTTGAGCACCTGATGAATAGAGATGGATTTAGGCACATGCTTAGAAATGTTTTGCTGAATAGGTCTTCAGTAGGACTTAAGCATCTGCTTAAAGCTAAGCACATGCTTATGTGGTTTACTGAATTGGAGCCTGTGCTGTGTGTCAGTTGTGTGCCATGACTCATCCCAGAAGTGATTGTGTTTTAGCAGTGGTGGACATATATCCCAGACCGTAGTACATGAAGTTCAGGAAGTGCACTGGAAATAAACAGAATGAAAGCCACCGTGTCAATATAAATTATTATGAAAATTAAAAAAAAAAAAAACTTCACCACACAACTCTAATCTGGGCATTACAAAACAAATATTGTAATGATACAAGTATTTCTTAAAGAAATAAGTTAACAATTTAGTTTAAAAGATAAAGTCACTGCATTAGATTCAGGACAGATACATGCTGCCTACACCTTAGCCTGGAGTCTCAGCTGATGTGTATTGAAAAAAAATATTTATCAGGTCTAGGTTGTTTTTCCAGTGCTCAGAGAAACTGAGACATGAAAATGGAATTTTTAGCCAGTAACTCATACATTTAGATTCCTGGTTTTTAGGTTTTGGAAAAAATGCACCTAGTTGTTTTCTTATTACAGTACTGCTGGTTTTGTTCACCGGTCCATGTTTTCCTTGGAATGTAGTGAAGTGGAATGTTTTAAATTATGGGGTTTTACTTTTTGCCATCCAATGTCTACTAAATAAGTCCATCATCTAATTCTAAAATTGTGAAGCAGCAAAGATACACTTGTAGCCAACAAGGCATGCATTTTTATTCCAGGAAAGTGCACTTCTGTTCTAAATTTACTGCAAAAGCTACAGAGACAAAAGAAAGGCTCATTGCCAAATTGCTTCTTTATACTGATACTCTAGGGCTTTTCAAATACCCTAGCTAAATACTGTAGATTACTGAGAAGTTTTACTTTAGGACTATAATCGATAGTATCAGTTGCTAAGCAGTAAATTGAAACTGTGGAACAAATGAAGGCATTAGATACTTTCACAAATATTAATCAAAGTTATATTTTAGACTTCAGTTATAAACAGTTTTTGAAATATGAGCCATAAATTAGATTAAAGGGTTATAGCTATAATCCCTGCCACTGCAACCCACTGCATATTCCCCCCCCCACACACACACAACTATCACCATTGGCTGCTGCCTGGATCTGCTGTACAGATCATGTTCTGATAGCCAAGTTAACAGTGTATTGCCCCAAGAGGGTTGGATTTGGAGTTTAGTTTGCATACGCATTTTAGTATTGGAATTATAAGCTGAAATTTATTTGAAGCTCTGGAGCCTTTTCCCACAAGATTCTTTATCTTCAGCAGGGGAAGTCTGGCCTTGTAGTTAAGACACTGGCGAGGACTAAGGAAATGTGGGTCCAGTTTCCAACCCTGTTGCACAAATGGGCACAACACAATCTTTTTGTACATCAGTTCCTCATCTCTAAAATGGGCATAATACTACTCGACCTTTTTTCTCCTACCTTTTTTCTCTATTTAGATTGTAAGCTATTTGGGGAAGGGACTGCCCTTTATTATGTATATGTACAATGCCTTACACGATGGGGGTCCCAATCTTAGTTGAGCCTCTAGTGCTACTGTAATGAAAACAATAATAATTGCTTTTTCCTACTTAACAAACAAAATACACACACACACACCTTACTCTTTCCAATAAGCCAAGGATCACACTGCCTGATATCATCTGCCCTTCCAAAGGGGCAGGAGAGTGGGTGAAGGCTTAGCATTCTACTCTTGTGCTTCTATATCTTCAGGAGAAGGACACCTGACAGACCCATTGTGCCTAATTTAGATTTGAGGCCACCCATCCATCTTTCCTAATAGCAGCCAGCAGGCTATCACCCATCTCTGATTCCTCAGGTTGCCACCTACTAAGACTACTACACCCACCTACTTTGGAGATGGCCAGAAATACTGAGAACAGTCTTATCAATGTATATTAGCACTTCTGGCCAGAGCCAGAAAAAAAATGTATTTGAACAAAATAGGTTCCATTCTGGTGTGATTCTAAAAATCTTGGCCACATTTAGGAATATTACCTTAATCATCCTTACTCATAATGCTTACGCTGAAAAATCTGTAGGAACAGTACAGCTCCCTGATTTTCAGCCACACAGATCTGGCATAAGTTAAAGCTGCAGGGGAGCCCTAAGTGTACAGAGGTGTCTTATGGGTAAAGAAAATGTTCATGTTCTTCTCTGCCATTGGGATTGATAGGAGCTGAATTTCAAGGAGGATTTATTATTGTTGCACCATTTCGGAAATGGTGCAAGTGGGGAAATCTCCAGGTGGATATAATGGTCTCCTGATCAAATAAGATGTTACTGACACATGTGGATTTGCTTTCTCGTCACAGGAAAATCAACCTAGCAAACTTCTTTCCTACCCGAGTCCTTTTGAACACTTAAAGTATGAGTGGGGGTTGTCCTGGTAGCCACAGACTGGCACACAGGCCTTGTTTTAAGAAGCTGTTGAATATTCCCCTACACCATCCTCTCTGCCTTCCCCGCAGGCAAGAACTTCTGACCAGTACTGGAATAACAACATTCCCCAGTGTTAGTTTCATGTTTCTGTTATACACTTATCAGGCTGTTTCTATTATATACTTTATTGCCAAACCCCAGCATTCAAAAATCATGACTCAGGCCCCCAAACTCATGAGATTGTCTTAAAAATCATGAACTCTTACAAAATAATATTTTTTAGGCAGGTTTTAACTTTAGTCTTTTAGCCTTTTGAGAAAAGCTGCCTCTCTGCAAATTATGTGTGATCATTCCAGGATCAAAATTCAAACTGAAATGCACATGCAAAAATGAGAACCCTCGCCGCTGGAGGCTCACTAGGGGGACTCCTTTGGTCCCCTCCTAACCTCTGGAATGGAGGACCAGCCATCCCAACCTTCTCCACCCTCCTCCCTTATAAATCCCCCCCCCGTCTCCCTTTCTCGCAACTCTGCCTCCTCCCCCACTCACATTCCCCTTCCATTTCCCCTCTGGCATCCCTATTCCCCTGCACCTTCCTCAATCTCCTCCTGCTGCTCTTCAGTCAGCCTCCTATACTCCATAGTCCCCTGACACCTCTCAGCCTCTCTCCTGCATGCCACTTTCCCCAGCAGCCTGCTCAGTCATGCTTGGCCCCCAGCATTCTTATTAATCATTTCCGGCTGTCTCTTGTTTAGCACATTCCCCTGTCCAGCCCCCTAAACATCGAGTTCAGGATGTACACTTCTTCCCTGAAGACAGCCTGGTTTCAGCCTCTGAAAACAGTGGGAGGTGGCAGCCATCTTTACTAGATGCAGCCCTGTTTCCACATGCAAAATCTGTAGAGAATGACAGCTGTCTTGGCTGAGGACAGTGTGGCATTAGCTTTATTAAAAGTAATTGGAGATGGCAGGATTTTGAACAAGGGTAATGTTAAAAGTTTTGAAGCTAGAAATTTGAGATCATGTGAGACTTAAAAAAAAATCTCATGACATTTGTGATAAAATCAGAAGAGTTGACAACACTGTATATAAAGAAAGCCAATCATAATCCTGTTTCTGCTGAAAGTCACATTTCAGAAGTGTCCATGGAATTAATTGTTGAAAGATGGCTAGGACTATAGAATGGCCTAACTTCCTACATTTATAACTTTTCTTTTTCTCTTTTAACTTTCTTCCATAGTCTTTGGTAAATCTAGAACGCATTGTATCGCTTCTGTACATATTACAACATTTCCTAGTCACATTATGGTTGTGGGAAGATATTAACTATTTTATACAGCTCAGACTGTATAGTAGCATTTCTGAATCATTTTCTGGTTTAGCAGACTATATCTTTTTAACATAGACTTTATCTTGTAATAAATGTATCTTTGTTTCTCATGAGAGTGAGGTTTTGGGTCACACTTTTTTTGTGTTCACATCCTATGACAGCATTTACTATAGTGGTACTTTGCGTAGTATCTAAAAATATGGAAAGCTAAATTGGAAAGTAAGTAGCTCCTTTTCAATAGTGCTTCAACAGGTGACATTCCTCTGAAAGCAAATTATGGAATGAAGATGCATGTGGATAGGCAACAGCCAAAGCCTTTGATCCTACACTATGAACCAGGCTTGTAGATGACTGCACCTCTGCTGAGCCCTACTGACTTCAATAAGCACATTGATTCCCAGTGCAGGATTGGAGCCTATGGAAGAAAAGGTGTAATGTTCAGGGTAATTGGTTGTACTCACAATACCAGCAGTAGCATCTCTTAAGATTCCTTTATGTGTGGGTGGGTGTATATGTATATGTATGTATGTACACACACATATACATTCCTATACATATATTATATATTATATACTGTATACACATAAACACACACATATATATACACACACACTTCTGGTAAAAAAAAATTCAGTTCTTGCTAAAAATGTTTGTTTTTTAGTTTATGAAGAAATTTTATTTTACTAAAAAATCTATTTGTTTAACTGAAAATGGCTTTTTTATTTTTCAGTTTCATTTGTTAATGAAAATCCAAAAAAAATCACTGGGAATTTTGAAAAAAACCTGATTTTCCCCCTAAAATTTTGTGAAAAATAATTGGTATTTTTTTGGCCAGCTCTAGTCACAAGGAAATTTGCTCTAATGTACATGAAGGCCTCGGGCTCACCTCCTCAAAGAGTATATTTACAAATCACAGTCACTTCTGCCCCAAACCTATTTTAAAACTAACAAAAGAATTCAAAATCTTAACTGCAACAGTCCAAGCCTGTTAATGAATAGCCTTTTTGGACTATCCCTATCCTATTCCTAGTCCCTATTCCCATCCCAGGAAATAGCCATCATTCAACCTTGCTTGAGTTATTTGCCTGACAGTTTTGCTTCCACTGACACACTCCCATTGTCCTTTTTTCCCCATACACATCTTGCACATTTTTGCACTAGTTGGGCAGTTCTCCTTTGCCACATTTCTGCCCCATTACTCAGTGCACCCCCTGTTTCACAGTCAGCTCAGATATTATCTGCAACTTACCTGAAAGTTCACTGTTTGAAATCCCAGCTATTAGACGGTCTCTTATGCATTCTACCTTACTGCAACCAGTGTCACAATGCTCTGCTTGTTCATTTAGGCATTGTAGAAAGGCTTCCATGCTTTTTTCAGGCCTCTGTGCCCTTTGCTAAAAGCACTTCCATCCATGTAATAAATTCCTTTTTGTAATGAAATAGAAGTACTCAAGTACCAATGAAAAAAATTGACACACGAATACCTTTAGCTTCATTCCCCATTGCATAACTTCATCCCCCATTGCATATCCCCATTGATAGCTGCTTTCAACTACCTGAAAGGGGGTTCCAAAGAGGATGGCTCTAGACTGTTCTCAATGGTAGCAGATGACAGAACGAGGAGTAATGGCCTCAAGTTGCAGTGGGGGAGGTTTAGATTGGATATTAGGAAAAACTTTTTCACTAAGAGGGTGGTGAAACACTGGAATGCGTTGCCTAGGGAGGTGGTGGAATCTCCTTCCTTGGAAGTTTTTAAGGTCAGGCTTGACAAAGCCCTGGCTGGGATGATTTAACTGGGAATTGGTCCTGCTTCGAGCAGGGGGTTGGACTAGATGACCTTCAGGGGTCCCTTCCAACCCTGATATTCTATGATTCTATGATTCTATGATTCTAACTTAATGAAGTGACCTATACTTTGCCACTGATTGTATTAAGTTTTCTTGTGGCTCAGAATCCGGTGAAGTGCTCCTTCTACTGGGGCCATTTGACAGATTTATCAAGCCTAAAGTCCTGTGAAGAGCTGAATTCCAATATTTTCTATTCCTCTTATTTCTGCTGGTTGAGGCCAGTTCTGATACCATCTCAGGAGACACTAGTAAAGAGTCACAAAAAGGATCACATTACTCTGACATTGAACAAGGTTATTTCTTCATTGTCAAGCTTCTGTCTAGAACCTTTCCCAGCCCCCTCTAGCCAGGGTTCCTACTAGAGAATAAAATAAATAGCATAGATATCTTCACATAAGCCCTTACTCTGATCAGCAGAAAATGCTTTCTCCCTTTGGTGAGTTATCACACTCCTCCCTTCTCCCTGCTTCCCTCCCCTGCCCCCTTCCTCCCCCAACTCAAATAGCTGAGCTCTTTAAAAATTAAAATATTTTTTTCATTCTCTCCTAAGCTGAGATCTTTTCCTGGCAAGATGAAGGGTGAAGTCAATTTTTATAGCCAAGTTACCAAACAAACTAAAAATATATGAGTTTATAACGGAAAACCTGACCCAATCTTAAATATAATGGAGCAAACGTGCTGCTATAATAATTTCTCTTGCGCACACTGAAACTAAGCAATGTTAATTATTAATCAAAAGTGAAGCACCCATTTGAAACACTTTTCAGAGAGATGTACACATGTAATTTCCTGCCACTATGTATTGTTGTATTTCAATACTGCCATTCGATGACTACAACACTTATAGTAGTGTAACTGTGAGGAAATTATTCAGAGACCGTACATACAACACACAATATACAAAACTCAGCAAAGTGAGCTAATCAGTTGTGCAGTCTTCCTTTGTTTGTGAGTGCACTCTCCTCCTGATGTCTACGGATTTTTTCCCCACCCCCCAAGAATTCCATATTAACATGTATCAGAGGGGTAGCCGTGTTAGTCTGGATCTGTAAAACCAGCAAAGAGTCCTGTGGCACCTTATAAACTAACAGACGTATGGAAGCATAAGCTTTCGTGGGTGAATACCCACTTCGTCGGGGTATTCACCCACGAAAGCTTATGCTCCAATACATCTGTTAGTCTATAAGGTGCCACAGGACTCTTTGCCGCTTTTACATATTAACATGAGCAGCTGTGCTTTATTTTGAGCACTTGAGTGACCTGATTTAGAAAATGAGCACCAAAGTCAATGACAGTCTGAAGACACTGTGCTGAAGAGCAGCTAAAGAATACAGCTTTTAAAACACACAATGGGACAAAGTCATGGCTGGTGAAAATCCATTGATTTCAGTGAAGTTACACTAGCGATTAACTTGGTCCATTTTGTTTCCAATGGTTTTCCCCCCTCTAATGGTGCACTCTTAAGTAATGGATTCAATACATTTATTATATTTCCCTCTTTCAGGCTATATGTATTTACCTGGAAAAATCACCATGATAAGTGATTGCTCTTTTCTAAATTATCTAGGTAGAGTATGTGAAAAATCCATGCATCATGCGAAAACCTTAGTTAATGAAATCTATAACCCAGACTCTAAATTGTCCACAGGTGTGGTACATAGTCAAAGCAGTAAAATTACAGTCCTAAATTTGTCTCATGTCATATTGTTTTATTTTCTTATTTTGATCTTTGTCTTCAGTATGGAATAAAGTACCATTTTCTGTTCTCATTACAACTTTAAGGTTACCACAAGCATGAATCAATGGTATGCTCCTTTCAGTCCTCATTATAGCCTTTGACATGAGAACGAGTTTTTACAGAACTGAATGTCGGCAACATTCTGATTCTCATTGAATATTCTTATTAATCCATTCTTAGGACAAAGATTATAATGAGAAAGAATTGTAATGAGAAAGTACAGCTATTAATTATTTTATTTCTCATGGCAATGTTGGGATTTTAACAAGAATGGAAATCGCTCTTTTATTGTTCTTACATTCTCAAGATTTTTACAAGGATAGAAAAATATTCAGAATTAATTTATTCTTGTAATAAAACTGTAATAAGATGGTAACCCCCCCACATTAATTCATTCTTCTGACAGGTATAAAGGCCCAATCCTGTGAACTCCCATAAGTGTGAACAGAAGCTGAGGACACAGCTTCTTGCAGAATAGGGCCCTGAGATTTTATCAGCTATCAAAAACACAAAATGAATTGTCACAGAAAATTTTAGCGCTAAAAATAAATAGAAAACACTATAGTTTAAAGATTATAGCCAGGTGAAAATGTCATAAAACATGTCAGATGCCATATATTTGTCCTACAATGCTCTTTCTGGGCTCAACAGCCATAAATATATTTCATCTCAGCATGAATGTCACATTTGGTTCACATTTTAGTTTGTCAGCTGTCAGCGAGCATTTAGAGTGCTTCTGGTCACAGGAGTAATTCTGGTTTCTAAATGGAGGGGATGCATTATGGAATCTAAGAGTTCAGGGTTAACTTTAGAGATGGTGAGACTTGCCACAATCAGTGTTGGGCTCAATCCAGAATAAAGTATATGTAGCTTTCAGGGATAGGCCCACTCTTGAAGGTATATAGGCTTGGCACACAGCAACTGTCAGCCTTCTGAGCAACGGGGAAAGAAAGAAAAAACATCTTCTGTAGGAGGACAGCTCCAGGTGTTTTCCATTCCACAACTTCCTCTACAGAATATGGTCCTCTTCTCTCCTTGCCAAACAACTGTTATCTCCCCTTAGGGGAGGAGGGGATGGAGAACAAGGGGCTTCCTACTTGGTCCTCTGCTTTTTATTTTAAATATAAATATAAAATGTCATAAATATAAAGGGAAGGCTAACCACCTTTACATCCCTCCTGGCCAGAGGAAAAACCCTTTCACCTGTAAAGGGTTAAGAAGCTAAGATAACCTCACTGGCACCTGACCAAAATGACCAATAAGGAGACAAGATACTTTCAAAGCTGGCAGGGGGGTGCGGGGGGCAGGAACAAAGGGTCCTCTCTGTCTGTGTAATGCTTTTGCCGGGACCAGAGCAGGAATGCAGGTCAGAACTCCTGTAAAGAGTTAATAAGCAATCTAGTTAGATATGCGTTAGATTCTGTTTTGTTTAAATGGCTGATAAAATAAGTTGTGCTGAATGGAATGTATATTCCTGTTTTTGTGTCTTTTTGTAACTTAAGGTTTTGCCTAGAGGGATTCTCTATGTTTTGAATCTGATTACCCTGTAAGGTATTTACCATCCTGATTTTACAGAGGTGATTCTTTTACTTTTTCTTTAATTAAAATTCTTTTTTAAGAACCTGATTGCTTTTTCATTGTTCTTAAGATCCAAGGGTTTGGGTCTGTGTTTACCTATGCAAATTGGTGAGGATTTTTATCAAGCCTTCCCCAGGAAAGGGGGTGTAGGGCTTGGGGGGATTTTGGGGGGAAAGACATTTCCAAGTGGGCTCTTTCCCTGTTCTTTGTGTAACACTTTAGTGGTGGCAGCTTTTAACCTAAGCTGGTAAGAATAAGCTTAGGGGGTCTTTCATGCAGGTCCCCACATCTGTACCCTAGAGTTCAGAGTGGGGAAGGAACCTTGGCAGACCCATAACATTGTTTCAGTGTGGAGGCTGCTGAAGGAGTCTTGTCCCTGTTCCCTCATCACTGGTGTGGGGGAGGTTGTATGAGTCAAGAACACCTCCTTCCTCCCCAATCACTTTTTTGTGGAAAAATCTGAAGATAGGAACCCCCTTCACACCCTGTCTGAGTTGTGAACTCTGAACATTAAAGGAGATTATTGTTTACAACCTGCTTAGAAAAACATGACCCACGCTTCACACACAATGTGCTTGTTTCCCAGTTTTACAACACTAGGCATCTTTCTATTTATGCCAGATGGAATGAGGTCTGCAGTAGCTAGTCTCAAAATAATGAACTTTGTTAATTTCAGTGTATACCATTACTGATGGGAAGTGATAAAGTGTCACAAAATGTAATATGTATGCAGTGGCATAATGTGATGATGCATGTGACAAATGCAACACATTGCCAATGTGATAATCATATTCCAGGCAAATACCTGCTTAGCCTTTTACTGGTCCCACAGGCAAAACTCCTATTGCCTTCACTAGGATATATGTGTATGTGAAGGACACAGTATAGGATCCAGGGATAGCTAAACCAATAAAAATACTTATTTCTATATATCTGCAAAATACAAGTATTTAATGATAAATGCCAGTCCACTCATATCCAGCTAGCAGTTAGAGCTGAGAGATATGGTATAGAAATTACAAGCTGCTTTCCCTAGAATGCCTTTATTAAATTGGATCCTTGACTCTCCTTCAGACACTGATTTAGTCATATTACCAAAGAATCCCTCACACTTTCCTATTTGTGAACAACACAGTGTTCATGCAAATATTATGCAGTTAGTTTACTTGAGTTGTGCAATAAGGTGTTTCTAGTGCAAATAGAAACATGACATACTTTGTAAAACCCTTTAGAGATGAAGAGTGCCTTAGAAGTGCTAAGTATTCTTATCCTATCTGAACTCAGAACCCCTCCCTCCTCTAAAATAAGTGCCAAGCAATGATGTAATAAGTCACATAGCTGAATAAAATACAAGTAGGTAATCCACTCTGCAGACCTCAGGTGACAGTTTCTTTAATCCCAGAGACAGGTAATCTCCCTGGCATTAGGTTGGTGTTTTTTTGTTTGTTTGGGTTTTTCTTGTTTTGTTTTTTTACAGAAATTTGAAGCCACTGGTTTCATCACTGTTTATCTTGGGAAAGGAACACACCGGCTATCGGATGGTGAATTCTAACATCTAAGCCTAAGCTCTGGTAAAGACATCATGCCAGAAAAATAAATGAAGCAGACATTGCAAAGAAACTATAAAATTAGGATTTTTTAAAAAAGCTTTCCAAGATTCTGGCCTTCCTTCAATGTTTCCCCATTCAAGCTGGGGAAACAAATCACCAAAAAATCATTTGAAATTTGTTAAAGTCATTTTACTTACATTTTCTCAGTTGCACCATCAGACTTCAATGAAGACCCTGATCCTACATTAAGTGAGCAGGTAGGTGTTCATGTCTACACAGAATACCAGCACAGTTTTCACTTCAGGATCAGGACCTAAGTAGCAAGCTTCAGGAAATAGGTTGGCCTTGTAGTGAAGGCACTGGATGGGAGTCAAGACATTTGGGTTCCATTCCTGGCTCTGGCACAGACTTTTAAGTATGTGTTTATGTACAGTGACAAAGAATAGAAAATCATGTCTTTAAATGCTTTGCTCAGTTAGGCCACAATTCTCGGGGCCTGTCCAATGTCCACTGAACTCAATGGAAGTCTCTCCTTTAATTTCAGGGGGCATTGACTGGGCCATCTGTGCCTCAGTTCCCCATCTGTAAAATGGGGACAATACTAATTTTTCTTTCTTAATTTTTGTCTGCCTTGACTATTAGGACTGTAAATTTCACAAGACGGGGATTTTGTCTCACTAGGGTATGTGCAGCACCTAGCTCAATACAGTCCTCATCTCAGTTGGGGGCTCTAAGTGCTATTGTGATAACAATAATAATAATAAAACAATAATAATTAGTTAGATAAAAATAGAATAAACAAGAAATAACCATTGAATCTTTAAATAATTTTACTTTGACTTCATTCATGGCCATTTGGTGTTATTTTCATGACAATTCTAGCAAGCTAATTGACTGACTTGATGTTCATCCAGCTAATTTGGAATTTTAGCCAATTCCCACTGAAATGAATGAAAGCCTTCAAGGCACCTTAAGCATATATTACAATATATTTGCAGTATTTCAAATTCCTTATCATCAGTAATCACAGTGGAAACCTGATTCTAAGAATTTCTCTCATCCAGTGAGGAAACAGAAGTCTACCATGTGACCCACATGATCAAAACAGCTCAAATGTCCAAATTTGAGTGTTGAATACTTGCAATGAACTGCTCACAAACAAGCTACAGAACAAGAATTATTTGCAGAGGTTACTTAATTGCTAATACATTCAAGAAAATTACATTTCAAGACCAGCAAAAGTGACAAGATTCATAGAATAAATTACTTGTAATGGACAACTCACACTGCTTGCATCGACTCCAGACATTTTTCACAGTCTCTCCAGTTCTGAACACTGACTATGGTCAGCGAGCCAAATTCATCCCTGGAATTACTCCATTGACTACAATATTAAGGGACTTCTGTGGAGATACACCAAGGATGAATTTAGTCCCAGTATCTTTTCATATCCTCTATACTTAGTAAAAGTATCATGTGAAAGCATTAAGCAAAGTGCTTTCTCATAGTATTGTAGAACTAACTAGGATGGACCAGAAGAAGGCAAAGAAAGTCACTGGGGAGGATGCAAAGGAAAAATTGGGACAGGTAAAATCTTAGAAAGAGTAGCAAGAACAGAAGCCAAAAGAAGATGAGAAACTTTTTTGTTTAGAAGAAAAGTGGTGTTTTAAATACAGATTTCAAACGAGAAATTAAAATTTAAACACTGTAAGTGCCTCAGAGAGTCAGGCTCAAAAGTAGTCCCTTAATGGGACTCCAGCACAGCCTTTATTATTTAATGTGAAGAAGGAAAGGATTTGTCATTAAAGTTTAAAAATAATCAAAATAAAAATCCTTTTTGTTTTTGTGGGCTGACACTGTTATTAAGTACCATTGGGTGTCTATGAACCGGGAGTCATTTCTTGTGTGTGACAGAAGTCCGATCCAAATCCAAAGTTAAGCTACTTTTGGCCTTTTTGATGCCTATAATTTTTGGATCAATTACGCTGGACTATATATTTGAGCGATTTGCTCTCTTAGCTGCACTTCACAATTACAGCCTTCACACTTATAATCTGTACACTAGCTGCTGTGGACTTGCTGGTTCTGGAATTTGATATAGCAATGGTATTTGAGGTAATTGAATTAAAATGGGGTCAACTGGAAGAGCCTGGGCTCTGGGTAGCATAACAAACCCAGTCAACCCATAATACTAAACATTCTTGTATTAGGGCTTGTCTACATGGTGAGTGAGGGTGCGACAAGCCAGGGTGTAAATCTACTAGCTTGCCACACACCAGCTGTCCGTGGGGACTCTGCTATGGCACACTAAGAGTTCCATAGTGCAGTGTGACATTGTGCTGTTTATTAGTCCTTAGATTGTCACACTCGCTGCAAAGGCCTGGGGAAATACCTGAATCAATGTACACTCTTTCCATCACCATCTTCCGATGGGGCTGCTCTGGCCCCTGAAGGATCCCCTACAGGAGTATTGAGGAAGGCGGCCATTTCCCATTTCCCTTCCTTGCACTCTTCCTGAGATTTAATCTGGGCCGAATAAATACAGTGGGTGAAATTATTATAATATAGGGACAATATGTCCAACCATAAGGGAGAATTGAAGTCAAGTGGGGGGTCTGCCAGGGTCTGCCAGAGTAAGGACCTTAGGAATTAGCCCTTAAAGATGAAGACCTAGCCCTCCAGCACCCAAGTGGTTATTTAGTGGGTGCCTCATAAAATAGTTCTAGAAGTCCTGTAACCATTCCTATGACAGTAATTATTAGTAAGTAAAAATAAAACATTGGCCAGAGTGCTTAATCCCTACACAAGTTTTAATACGTTGCTTTGATGAGTGTCGGTATTTTCCAACAACAAAATTGTGCATTTCTCTCATTATGGGTGGAACTATTCTCACAACATTGCTACTTACTTTGATGAGGAAAAGTTGTTTGAAAATTAAATCTGTGAGTAAATGCACTGTGGTGTACACAGTTCATAGCTCTCATAAATTTAGCACACAGGAATTTATTTCAGCAGCTACAGCTTTCAGTAGTTCATCAGTTTTGTTTTGCATGAATGTAATTTACCTTTCAACCACCAACGTCTTACAGTACAGGTCTTGTATTTAAACAAAACTGGTACTGTAACAGTACTCACATCATGCTTCTGAGGGTGAAAAAACCTGATATTTTTTCCAAACTTTTCCAAGCAGTTAAATAGAAATGTAAATGTATGTTTCTGTACATTTTTAAAGCAATGTTAACATTTTGGTAGTACAAGGCTAGTAAAATTATACCTATGATCATACAACTGCTATTATTTATTAATATAATGATGGATAAGCTTTTTCTTTTCTTTTTTTAACCCCAGGAGAAGGAAGAGACATTGAAACACTGTGGCATTGTATTTCATGATCTCAGTTCTAAAGGGAAAAGACATTTTGTGGCCTAATATGAAGTAAATCATTGAAATTCAAAGATGATCTTGTTAGCCAGAGATGGCCAGACACGGGGGCGGGGGGGGGGGAATATTTCAGTTTACACAAATGCAGAGGTCTGGATCTCAGTTTGGTTATATCAACAATATATCACCAATGGAAATTTTGCCTTACTTTGGTATGTAGAATTTGGACAGATTTCTGCCAAGAGTGTTTAAGTCTTTTTGTTATAAAATACAGGATCCAATCCAGATTCCATTAAAGTTAAAAGGATTTTTGGCATAGATTTCAGTGAAAGTAGCCTAGGGTTCCTAAGCATGACAGCAGAGATGAGGGAGAAGCCATCCGACTGTACAGTAACTCCTCACTTAACATCCTCTCACTTAGTATTGTAACTCCTCACTTAACATCCTCTCACTTAGTATTGTTTCGATCTTACGTCCCTGCTCAATTACAGAACATGCTCCATTTAAAGCTGTGCAATGCTTTGCTATAACGTTGTTTTGCTGCCTGCTTTGTCCACAGCTGGCAGCCCCCCTATCTGGTCCCTTATGCTCCCCAACCCCCCACCCCAGTGCCTCCTGCTAGCTGGCAGACCCCGCGGATCAGTGCCTTTCCCCCTCTTCCCCCCGCCTCCTGCCCATGGCAATCAGCTGGCTTGCAGTGTTCAGGAGGTAGGGGGGAGGAGAAAGGACCCGGCACGCCTTCCCCCTCCCTCCCCTGCCCGCCACAATCAGGTGGCTTGCGGTGTTCAGGAGGCAGGGAAGGGAGGGAGAGTCTGCGCGCCCTGTCCTTGCTCCTCCCCCTCCCTCCTGCCTCCTGAACGCCGCAAGCCAGCTGATTGCTGCCAGCAGGAGGCGGGGAGGGAGGGGGGAAGAGCGAGGACGGGGCGTGTGGAGTAAAGGGGGAGGAGGCGGGGAAGAAGAGTGGGGTTAAGAGTGGAGGCTTGGGGGAAGGGATGGAGTGGGTGGGTCCAGGGTTGAGCCCCCCCCCCCCCCGCCCTGGTGCTTGCAGAGTAGGGGAAGCTGCCCCTGCTGGTGCACAACCTGCTTCTCCTAGCCTACAGCACCTTCAGCCTCCTTGCCTGCCTCCTTGTCTGCAGTGCCAGTGGGCTGTGCCTGTGTGGGGTAAGGCGGGGGAACCTCCCAACTATAGTACAGTACTGTACTGTATGGCAAAAAAAAATTCCCTGGAACCTAACCCCCCCCCCCATTTACATTCATTCTTATGGGGAAACTGGATTCGCTTAACATCGTTTCACTTAAAGTCACATTTTTCAGGAACATAATTACAAAGTTAAGTGAGGATTTACTGTATATATATATACAGTACAATAATTCCATCCCAAATACTATATGAGCTTCAGGGGTGTGTTTCTTGATGCATTTTGCTTTCCTGACTCCTTTCTGTTTACAATAACTGATTTATACTATAGTTGGTGTTACACCTTTCTATTTACTACAGTTGATTTACTCTGCTCTGTAGTTTATACCAATCATGGAATACTGTCAAAATAGAGTAAATCATATAACTTTATATGGTATTTTACAAGCAGGAAAACTATTCAGGTAAACTGATAGGAATGGGAGCTAAAGCCCTGTGTTGTGATTTCTAGCACCATTACTGGGGTTGCCAAAGAACCTGAAGTTCAAAATGAATTCCAAACAGCTCCCATGGATTCTTAAAATTTTAGTAAAATAGGAAGCCAAACTTTTGACAGCTTTATTTGCACATATAATTCAACATAAGCTGTGATATGTTTTTTTAATACTTCAAGGCTATCTTTTAATGTCAACTTAATTCCCTGTAAGATATTATTAGGCTTCCTAAAGAGTCAAACGTCAATGCTAGTGAGTAGCTGGACTGATATTTTTAAAAGAATGAAGTGGGTATTTGTTAGCCGGATTAGAAGTTATTTCTCTAATTCACATTCCAGTAATGCATGCCCATTCCCAGTGTCTTCTTAAGATGCTTAGCTTCTCCAGTGATCATGGTCATATAAGTATCAAGGTAAGTTGGTATGGAATAGAAAAACAGACAAGATTACATCATTGGGGCTTAACATAAAATATGTGCAGCTAATCCTTGTTACATTATTGAGATTCCCTTTATGCAGCATTTTCTCCTACATTTATATCTCCCGAGAATTTCATTTTGAAATGTATTGCAAATACCACCTATTACCCTCCCATATTATCTCTATCACACAAGTATCCATTGATTTAAAAAAAATAAATAAAGTAGCTCACAAATGTGATCACAATAGGAACAATATGATAATGTGAAAAATAATATGAAAAATGTTTTATTATGACAACAACTACACTTAGCAAGTTAAAAATATCCCTGTTTCATCATAGACTAGTAGGAAAATCTGTCAAGTGTCTTGCACTTACCAAAAGCATCCTTTTGTAGAACCTGGACTTATAGCAAGGATAAGAGTCTTAGAAAGGAGAAAATATTTGGACATTTTTTTCCTTTTACAGCATTAAAAGGTTATTAAATTGCTACAATGCCAGTAGTGAAGTAATCACCAAAAAAAATAATTCTTTAAGGGAGTAAAACACCTTGACAAGCAAAATGTATAAACCTGTTACAAGACATATAGGGTCATTCTTAGCGAAATGCAAGGCAAAAGCCTTTTAAGAGAGCACTTTTCCTGCTATCTTGCAGAATGGTGCAACTAGGCTGGGTCAATGCAGGTTGATGAGGGCAGAACAGTTAGCTACACCTGTTCCCTAACTAACCTTTCAACCAAAGTTCCATTGGTGAGAGGCGACTGTTTCAATTAATATTGTTTGGAGACTGCCAGCCACTGATTCCTCCACTCCCATTGTAAATGCCCTATGATTTCTGGGACAGTGCTAGAGTTCATTAATATAACTTGATTAATTATAGTACATTTTACAGGATGCTGAGTCATAATGTAACATATTGCTCAATGCATGAAAATGTGACAAAATGTGGTTTTAGGATGTTGGCAAAACATAGTGAATAATTAAAGAACGCCAGACAGTCACTGCGGAAGGAAGATATTATTTACAGATTTGTCAATAAATTTGTTCATCTACAGATTGCAGAAATGGTGCCAAACATTTTTTTCTTTTGATAGAATTTTGCTTTTTTGTCATAAAACAGAATTGTATTTGACGTCTCTACGCTATTCTAAGTAAGCAATACTTGCTACAGATGCCCAACAGCAAAACCTGTTTTTAGGAGAGCCACAACCTGTTCAGAGTGCCACAGCCTCCCTCAGTCTTTCTGAGGGGTTTAGATATTATCGGGGTGTAAAAGCTGTAGCTTGGAATAAAGGCACCAAGCAAAAAAGCATAATTTGACCAAAAATGCAGCAGCTTGGGAACTCAGCAACACAGACTACAAATTTCAGAGTAGCAGCCGTGTTAGTCTGTATTCGCAAAAAGAAAAGGAGGACTTGTGGCACCTTAGAGACTAACCAATTTATTTGAGCATGAGCTTTCGTCCCTACCATGCACACTGTAGGGAGAGTGGTCACTTTAGATGAGCTATTACCAGCGGGAGAGTGAGTTTGTGTGTGGGGGGGTGGAGGGTGAGAGAACCTGGATTTGTGCAGGAAATGGCCCACCTTGATTATCATGCACATTGTGAAGAGAGTTGTCACTTTGGATGGGCTATTACCAGCGGGAGAGTGAGTTTGTGTGGGGTGGGGGTGGAGGGTGAGAAAACCTGGATTTGTGCTGGAAATGGCCCAACTTGATGATCACTTTAGATAAGCTATTACCAGCAGGACAGTGGGGTGGGAGGAGGTATTGTTTCATGATCTCTGTGTGTATATAATGTCTGCTGCAATTTCCACGGTATGCATCCGATGAAGTGAGCTGTAGCTCACGAAAGCTCATGCTCAAATACATTGGTTAGTCTCTAAGGTGCCACAAGTACTCCTTTTCTTTTTACAGACTACAAAGAGCACAATGCTGTACTGGCTCTCTATGCCATCCCCTTTGGGCAAAGAGGCCATAAAGCTGACATGCTCAACCACTGAGGATTTAGCTGACCCTATCTGCCCTCCACATAGGTCCCAGAATAGGGACCATATCAGAGGCATGGAAAGATCACTGCCGTATCCAGCAGCCTCCAGCCCCCATATCAGTCCCTGTGGGATATTGACAGCCAGTTGCAAATTCAAGCTGCTCTGATTTGTGCCAGAGCCAAACTGACCCCCCAACCATCCCCAGAATCAGCACAGAGGGAAGCATAAATGTGGCACAGAGTCCTCTTTTCTCACATCCTTTCAGCCTTGCATTGACTGGAACATAGCCAGTCTCAAGCATCAGGTCCTATATAAGCCACAGAGCCACGTGCAAACATGGTGTATTAACTAAAGTTTTCCATCAAAACACTTTTCTGATGGAAAACTCAAGTTTTACTGGAATACCATTTTCAGAGAAAGAACCTGCTTTTCTCAAAAACTCTTGGGTTTTTTCATCAAAAAACCTGAAAATTGGAATAGAAAAAATGTTTCAGTTTTTGGCTAATAATTTTTCATTTGCCAGCAGTTTCTGGCTTTTATATAAAAGCACAAAATTTTCTGCTGATAATTGCAAAAAAAAAGAGATAATTTTCATCAAAATTTTCCATAGGTTAAAAACGCGACATTTTCCAACTAGCTCTGGGATTGACTCTTTCTCTACTGTTTCTCCCAACCATACAAGTCTCAGTTATATCACAAGTCTTTGTGAATTTTGTAATAATGGATCTTCATAGGGTCTATGAATGTCCAAGTACAGAGAAAAATAGCAGGATTTTGTACTCATAGTCCACATACAAAATGCATTGATGCGAAGCAATGTGTTTTAAATTGTAGATATGATATTTGACATTCTACTTGTGCATGTGCCACCTTCATAATTCAAGATGGACTGAAAGCTGAACTGGTGTCTGTGCCTTTATGAGGCCCAGTCTCCGTGGAAATCCTGACCAGTCCACACAAGAGATCCACTTCCTGGACACTACGGTGCTAATAAGCGATGGTCACATAAACACCACCCTATACTGGAAACCTACTGACCACTATGCCTACCTAGATGCCTGCAGCTTTCATCCAGACCACACCACATGATCCATTGCCTACAGCCAAGCTCTACGATACAACCGCATTTGCTCTAACCCCTCAGACAGAGACAAACACCCACAAGATCTCTATCAAGCATTCTTACAACTACAATACCCACCTGCTGAAGTGAAGAAACAGATTGACAGAGCCAGAAGAGTACCCAGAAGTTACCGACTACAGGACAGGCCCAACAAAGAAAATAACAGAACGCCACTAGCCATCACCTTCAGCCCCCAACTAAAACCTCTCCAACCTATCCTGAGGGATGACCCATCACTCTCACAGATCTTGGGAGACAGGCCAGTCCTTGCTTACAGACAGTCCCCCAACCTGAAGCAAATACTCACCAGCAACCACACACCACACAACAAAACCACTAACCCAGGAACCTATCCTTGCAACAAAGCCCGTTGCCCACTCCGTCCACATATCTATTCAAGGGACACCATCATAATCACATCAGCCACATCATCAGGGGCTCATTCACCTGCACATCTACCAATGTGATATATGTCATCATGTGCCAGCAATGCCCCTCTGCCATGTACATTGGCCAAACTGGACAGTCTCTACGTAAAAGAATAAATGGACACAAATCAGACGTCAAGAATTATAACATTCAAAAACCAGTCAGAGAACACTTCAATCTCTTTGGTCACTCGATTACAGACCTAAAAGTGGCAATTCTTCAACAAAAAAACTTCAAAACAGACTCCAATGAGAGACTGCTGAACTGGAATTAATTTGCAAACAGGATACAATAATAAAAACTGGGAGTGGATGGGTCATTACACAAAGTAAAACTATTTCCCTATGTTTATTTCTCTCTCCCCCCCCACCCCACCCCATTCCTCAGACATTCTTGTCAGCTGCTGGAAATGGCCCACCTTGATTATCACTCCAAAAGGTTTTTCCCCCCCCACTCTCCTGCTGGTAATAGCTCACATTACCTGATCACTCTCGTTACAGTGTGTATGGTAACACCCATTGTTTCATGTTCTCTGTGTATATAAATCTCCCCACGGTATTTTCCACTGAATGAATCCAATGAAGTGAGCTGTAGCTCACGAAAGCTTATGCTCAAATAAATTTGTTAGTCTCTAAGGTGCCACAAGTCCTCCTTTTCTTTTTGCATCATAGCAATGAAGGGCCTGCAAGGTGGGACTAGACTGTGCGACCGAGAAGCCCTATGTGATAGTGTTCCACAGTCATGAAGAGGAGCAAAATTAGGGTCATGAGGTTTTGCACAATGTGCAAAGTAAATGGGTTTAAAAGGTTACCAAATCACAATGGCAGCAGTTTACATCACGTTTGAATGGATGTAATTGCCCACACAAGGTGCAAAGCAATGGTGAACCAAAATCAGGATGATGCCATTCTCAGGGAACAGTATCCCATATCTGGCACTCCTTCAACAGCTTACAGAACCCAGAAGTCTCCAACTGCTTTAAAGTCCTTGAATCATATGTTTGAGGTGACAGGATTCCTTCAATTCAACCTACTGTGCTTCAGAACAATTTTGTGGAGCAAAGCCCTTGCACACAAGCTTTGCTGCAGTTCTCAGTGGTAATCTAGGTGTGTTTCCTCATCCCCAAAGTAGTTTTTTCACAAGACTTTCATGTGTATGTGTGTGTGAGAGAGAGAGAGAGAACGAAAGGCATACTGGATCAGACCAGCGGTCCCTCTAGCCCAGTATCCTGTCTTCTGACAGTAGCCAGTGCCCGATGCTTCAAAGGGAATAAATGGAACAGGGCAATTACTGAGTGATCCATTGCCTGTCATGCACTCCCAGCATCTGGCAGTCAAAGGTTTAGGGTCATCCAGAGCATGGAGTTGCATGCCAGATCATCTTGGCTAATAGCCATTGATGGACCTATCCTCCATGAACATATCTAATTCTTTTTGAACCCAGTTATACTTTTGGGCTTCACAACATCCCCTGGCAATATGTTCCACAGGGTGACTGTGTGTTGTGTGAAGAAATACTTCCTTTTGTTTATTTTAAACCTGCTGCTTACTAATTTCATTGGGTGACCCCAGGTTCTTGTGCTATAAGAAGGGGTAAATAACACTTCCTTATTCACTTTCTCCACACCATTCATGATTTTATAGCCCGCTATCATATCCCCCCTTAGTCATCTCTTTTCTAAGATGAATAGTCACAGTCGTTTAAATCTCTCCTCATATGAAGCTGTTCTATAACCTTAATCATTGTTGAGAATACAAAGCACAAACTGATTCCAGCATGCACATTTGACCTAAAATCTGGCTACCAGCATAATTAATTCTTTAGTGAATCCTCACAGCTTTCTTATGGAATTACAGTTTTGTAATCAGGAACTTATGTGGTTTATCCCTAAATAATTTCTGTGAAATACAGTAAGGACTATTTCAGGCTTCATTATCTTCCTGAGCAAGAATAAGCATTGACCATCATTAGTGAAAGGCCTGGATGTTAGTCCATGAAAATGTTTTTAAAACATAAAGAATTTCTTTACATTTTTCTAGCAAAGTAAGTTACAAAATAAAATCCATCAGTTTTTTTGTTTCTTTGTTTGTTTAACTGAAATTCAGTAAAAACAGAGGCTGAAAAAGGTATTAGATTCCACTCCATTTCTTACAGTTTAGACGCAAGACCACAAATTTAAATAATTATGGTTGCATTTAGAAAACATGCATACAGGCAAGCTCACTTACTAAATCTACATGTAAGATCAGTATCTGGCTCATTATTTATTGCTTTGATTTTTTGCACTTTTTTCTTTTAACACAATACAAATGGTAACCAAATTGTGTATTAACTCACATAAATACTATTCTTAAAGTTATCAGAGGCATATAGCACATAAAGTAATTGCCTTAAAGGTATTTTTCTTGTGCAATTTAAAAGGATTACTTCTCTTTAAAAATGTGATATTACAAATGAAGCTTATTTGTTTAAAGTTCTATTTAAAATTAAACTATATTTGTGTGCACAAATATACTATAAGGGGGCTAAAATCTGGCAAATAAATCCCAGTGTATTCTGAGAAGCGGAAATTATCCATTCCTGTATTATGATTAACGGTTAAAATCCATTCTCTACTGCTCCCCATGTTTCAGAAAGAACAGAAGCTTTTGTTTTCCTGACAAAAAGAAAAAGCCACATCTCTCTTTACAGTGAATGCATTAGAATAGAATGGGGGGCAGGGGGCTTCCACTCTGTCGTCACAAAGCCATAGAAATTTGGATTAAAAGCACCCATGACAGACCAAAGGATAAGTTAAATCCATGAGCTATGTTTATGAGAACATCAGCAATAACGGGAATATAAACAAAAAATATGGTTGATTAAAATATATTTTGCTGAGATATGTATTAACTTGTGTGGTGCGCTGTAAATGTGGATTAAAATATGTAACAAGTAGTTGCACTGAGTCACAAGTGCATAAACTTTAAATTGCCTTTTAAAAGATTGTCACATGAGAAAGATTTTAAGGGCCTGATCTAAGTCTTTACATTGCCTTGAATCTGAGCTGGGACAAGCTCTAAATGAATGGGATCCTGATAAAATGCCATCATTTCAATAAGGAACATGATCCTAATATCACCCTATTCCGGGCAACAAGATCTCTGGTTTACAGAGTGCCTGATGGTGCATGGATCTAATCTCAGTGTTTCAGAACCTGCCATTCAGTTCAACTGTGTACTACAAAACTAGACTTGCCCAGAGGACTATGGAGAATTTTTCAAATCTAAGAGAAAAAAAAAACAAAACTAAATTCAATCGCTTCTGAAAGAGTCAGACAGCATGAGAGCAAGCCTACTTCCCCAAGTGAAGAAAAAGCTATTGTGGGGGTCTCTTGGCACCAACAAAGAAGAGGTCTTTTTCTTTTTCTTTTTTTAACTGATTCATTTCACATTTTTATTTAGGCTTCACACTTTTCCTGGGGCCTCTGGGCTCCTGTCCAGGCCAAGATACTCCATGATTGACTTTGATTTTCTGAGGTAAATGATCTGTTGCTTTCGGACCAGTGAAAGGAGGGGTGGGGAGGGAAGCGGCTCAGTATGGCCTCGATTTGGCTTCTGCCTCCCTGACATTGTACACACTAATGCAATGTGAAGTAGGACGTCTAAATAGCCTGTCAAACTTTTTTGATGTTAGCGAACCCACAGATGGGATTCATTTCCACACTGTTCGAAAAACGTAAACGATACAAGGACATTAAAGAGCATTAAACTACTTGATGACATTTTGGTCACATTAATGAAAAGTGGCATTTATAAACTAAGGAAAAAAATAAGGGGAAGAGAAGGGAAGCGAGAAGTGGGAGAGGAATTAAAATCAATCAAAACCCCAAAGGGACTTGGGCAGTCTCTGGACATTATCAAAGAAATTAGGACTTTAAAATGAAATAAACCCCAAAATGAACTTTATATGTGTGCATCTGTATGGAAAGGCCTCTGGTCGGCCAGTGAGTCCTGAGGAAACAGATGAGCTGCTCAGTTAGGGGCACATTGTGACACATTTACTCATGTTGAACAGTATCTTACTCCACAAGGAATCCCATTGAAGTCAGTGAATAAGGTATCCAAACCCAGCCCTCAGTATCAGTCCCTGCTCAGCTAGGGCCTGATCCAGGCCCTATCAAAATCTATGGAAAGACTCCCAAATGGCGTCAGTGGGCCGTTCAGTATTGGTTCTACCATACAAGTCAAAAGAGACGATAACTCAGAGCAACAAAATATCATGTGCAGCAAAGTTTTCAGGCCCAGTCATGCTGCATTTACAACCCATTAGGATTATTCAGATGAGTAAAACGGCAGGACTGGACCCTGCCTGTGTAACTATCAGGTAGGGGTATACATTTGCCGGGTTGCCTGCTAGGGCAGCAGAGGCCCTGGAGCCGGCTGTGCCAGGACCCCAGTTTTGCAGGGAAGAAGTCGACAGGAGACAAGCTGTTCTGGCTACAGTACTGCCACGAGCAGCAGCGGAAGCGTATTTTTTCCAGCATTTGTGGTCACATTAATTGCTAATGACAAAGGCAACCTTCACTCTGTGTGGTTTCCTGCCTATATTTGGATCCTTTACAAGGCCTCCCTTTCCCCTTACCCCTCCCTCCCCCGCCTCTCCCCCCCACCCCCGGTCCCTGATAGGAAATGCAATCTGAGATGTGCGAAAAAACAGTGCGCATATTGTCGTTTAATTGGCCCCTCACTCGGGCGCATCGGGCCCCAGCGCGTGTGCTGTAGGGTGTCTGCTCCACAACAGGAAAGAATAAACCCAGACTCAAAGCATAGGAAATTCATCAAATATGCTTCTTAGAGTTCTGTCTTTCAAGGTCTGTTTCCCTGCCATATGATCTCTATAAACCAAATTACTGCTGGCCTGAGTACAAGACTGGAGGCGCCTGGGGCTAACATATAATGAATGCCAAATGCATGTGACAATAGACTGATCATGGAGAAGAATGGAAATTTTTTAAGTAGTTCTTTTATTTCATTTATAAAAAACAAACTGACTACACTTAATACATTTAAAAGGAGCCAATCATTTCCCTTCAGTTCCAGACCTGTGTAACAAACCTTTTATATCAACCCCATTAAATTGGTAGGACATAAGATCCTTTGGCATGAGACTGAATAGGGTATAAACTAAAAATAAAATAACATAAAAAATACAAAGCTCATTTTAGGTTGGGAGGAAAAGATACATTATTGAATTAGTTCTATTTTTCCTTATGTAAGTCTTTGTAAAAAGATTGTTCCCTTTACTAAATGCAACAAGAGGCTATATGCCCTTCTGCTGGAATTCATCATCTCAGAACTGCTGGACTGTGAAAGAAAGAAAGAAAGAAAGAAAGAAAGAAAGAAAGAAAGAAAGAAAGAAAGAAAGAAAGAAAGAAAGAAAGAAAGAAAGAAAGGATAGATTAACGTGTGATGAATTATTTTGTCAATTTGTGCAATAAACTGGATTTTTTTTTTTTACCCTGTGTTTGCCAATTACTTTAAATAACCTAACAACTTCAAGCGTTGCTATTGCAGGATCACAGGAAATGTAAAATCTCCCAAAGAAAAAATATTACCCTCTCAACTATATGCAGAAAGGTAATTAATATTGCTGTTTAGGTTTTAGAAAATATTGCACTTAGAACTGCAAGTCAACTAGCGGACCATCTATAACCTATAACTGCTTCCATATTCACAGACATCAGCAATCTCACAGTTACAAAAAAGTAATAATACGTCCATATTAATGGATCATAGTTTGTCCTTTGGGGAGTATATTTTTTAAAGGACCAAAGCAGCAATAATAGTTACTTTAAAATCTCTAACTGCTGTAATTGTTTTATATGAATTACAGTGCTAGTAGTAATTAATGATGAATGTTTTGAATATGGTAAGTATTTTATTGATACAGCCAAAGAAAAAAATAGCCTGCTTTTTAAGTTGACATTAAAAAAAGAAGTTGCAGTGTGAAGGTTTGGAACCGGTTAAATACAAGATTATTTTAACCACATTTCAGTGAGGACATGAAATATAGCCCATGAGGTCATGCAATTCAGCAGAAGGCTTATTTTCCCCTCTCCACAGGGTTTTTTTTTTTTTTTTTAGGTTAGAAAGAAACAAAAGCAAAATGTCAGGAATACCTCTTTTGACATATTTTAATCAAAATATCCATTCGGGACACAAAGTTGTATCCCTCATGAACCCTGTTGAAAGCACCTGTAGACATGCTAACATGCAACCCTCCTGCTCCAGTTGAAAAGTGGTGGGTGTGCTGGGTGCACCAGGAATGCACAAAGAGCCTCAATCATTGCACCTGAAAGTTGTTCCATGAGGCCAGACCCCTGTGCCTGTGTGGAGAAATTTACAGGATTGGGGCCGTAATTTGAAAAACTGGGAATGGTACTGAGTTTATTATCACATAGCAAAGCAGCTTGACAGTGCTTTAGGTAAGCGTATGATAGCATTTGTTATGTGGGCCAGATTGCGTGCTCATGTCAGTGTAAATGAGGAATAATAACTTCACTGAAGTCAATGGCATGTGAGAGGGGCCAGAATCATTATTTGCAGAGGTTTTTTAGACACTGTTATGCAATATGCTCTGGGCTAAAGTCTGGCCTGTGAGTTAGCACAGGAAATCTTTTAATTTTGCCTAAAAATATTTTGTCTCTATTTTCAAGTTACACAAGTGTGAAGATCAATTCAAATTCAGTTTCAGGCACTCGCTCACTCTCACATAACTAACTGGGAAAAAATAATAAAACCCAGAAAGGCATTAGTTTGTATAGAATTTTTGTCAAATATTTAATTTTGGAGAATGATTTTTCTACATATGCACCACACAGCATGGATGCCAAAAATATGGATGCCAAAATATGCATTTACATGAAAGACTAATGGTTCTGGTGTAGTAGCCATTACAGTCTTTTGTGCCAAAAATTCACTTTTTTCATATGACAGTTTAACATCAACAAATAATACATTTGTTTAAAAAAATACTAGATTTATAGTTATGGTATATGATGTTCCTTAATGTAGCAAGAGAGTAATATCTTATGATGGACAGTTATATGCAAGCTGGTTTGAGTTCATACACCTAGCAGTCTCCCATTTGTACAGCTTTGTGTCTTTTTCCCAAAGCGCTTGTCTAGTCTATTTGGAAATGTTAATGCTTAAAGCTTCTGTTGCTGTCTCTGGTAGTATGTTCTGTGCATTAATTACCCTCTGTATGAAGACATTTCTCTTAAGCTCCCTTAGTGCCTGACCACATAGCTTCAGTTTATGATGTCTTGTTTTTAGCCTGTTATCCTTCTGAACAGATTTAGGTAGACATTGACCCCCCAGTCTCCCAGCTTTAGAATAGTTCAAGATTCAAACCATTTCTGCATCTGGCCACTCTCTTTAGTGCAATGAACCTAAGCCCATACCTATGAAGGTTGAAGATTCAGAAGTCTGGAGCTTTTATGCAAATGAGCCAGCAAACTTAAGTGGCATATTGAATGAACAGGCATTTCATTATTCACTTAAATATCCAGATAAGAGAAGGTACTACTGTCAAGGATGAAGCATGGAGCCTTCTTGTTGCTCCATAACCTGGACTCGGTGGAAGACTGTAATAAGGTTGCAGGGATGCCACCCACCCTGTTTAGTGAATGGGAGACTTGATTGGATCTGCAAGGTGCTGGACAGATCAGTATGAAAGGGTGAGTGAAAGCAGGAGTAAGCCCCCCATCCCCATGTGCACTTTGCTACCCATTGGCCAGCCAGAGAAAATGGAAGCCGATTAGCTCCCTGCTCCCCACCGTCATTAATTTAAACCCTTTCCCAAGTATTGACTGGATCACCTTTATGTGCATGTTTGTTGACGCCCTCAAAGAATTCTAATAGAATCATAGAATATCAGGGTTGGAAGGGACCCCTGAAGGTCATCTAGTCCAACCCCCTGCTCGAAGCAGGACCAATTCCCAGTTAAATCATCCCAGCCAGGGCTTTGTCAAGCCTGACCTTAAAAACTTCCAAGGAAGGAGATTCCACCACCTCCCTAGGCAACGCATTCCAGTGTTTCACCACCCTCTTAGTGAAAAAGTTTTTCCTAATATCCAATCTAAACCTCCCCCACTGCAACTTGAGGCCATTACTCCTCGTTCTGTCATCTGCTACCATTGAGAACAGTCTAGAGCCATCCTCTTTGGAACCCCCTTTCAGGTAGTTGAAAGCAGCTATCAAATCCCCCCTCATTCTTCTCTTCTGCAGACTAAACAATCCCAGCTCCCTCAGCCTCTCCTCATAAGTCATGTGTTCTAGACCCCTAATCATTTTTGTTGCCCTTCGCTGGACTCTCTCCAATTTATCCACATCCTTCTTGTAGTGTGGGGCCCAAAACTGGACACAGTACTCCAGATGAGGCCTCACCAATGTCGAATAGAGGGGGACGATCACGTCCCTCGATCTGCTCGCTATGCCCCTACTTATACATCCCAAAATGCCATTGGCCTTCTTGGCAACAAGGGCACACTGCTGACTCATATCCAGCTTCTCGTCCACTGTCACCCCTAGGTCCTTTTCCGCAGAACTGCTGCCTAGCCATTCGGTCCCTAGTCTGTAGTGGTGCATTGGATTCTTCCGTCCTAAGTGCAGGACCCTGCACTTATCCTTATTGAACCTCATCAGATTTCTTTTGGCCCAATCCTCCAATTTGTCTAGGTCCTTCTGTATCCTATCCCTCCCCTCCAGCATATCTACCACTCCTCCCAGTTTAGTATCGTCCGCAAATTTGCTGAGAGTGCAATCCACACCATCCTCCAGATCATTTATGAAGATATTGAACAAAACCGGCCCCAGGACCGACCCCTGGGGCACTCCACTTGACACCGGCTGCCAACTAGACATGGAGCCATTGATCACTAATAGATTGGTGAGGCATGACTTCCCCTTACAAAAACCATGTTGCCTCTTCCTGCTTCTAATGTACTTAACAAAATTTACTATTGTTTTTGCATCTTTAGCAAGTTTCTTCTCAGATTCTTTCTTAGCTGCCTTATTATACTTTTACATTTTACTTGCCAGAGTTTGTGCTCCTTCCTATTTTCCTCATTTGGAGTTGACTTCCAAATTTAAAGAAATGCCTTTAAATCTTACTCTCCACTTTGCTTTATCATGTGCTAAAATGGGTTCCATTCCCTTGCTCTGCCACAGACTTCCTGTGTGTCTTGGGGCCAGATACACAAAGGGGTCTGACACTCAGCACTGTAATGCCTAACTTTAGGTGCCCTGCCTAAAGTAATTGGACCAAAAAGAGAGACTGGGAGAATGATTCTATAGCCCAGTGGTCAGAGAGAGGGAGAGTTCAGGTTTGGTCCCTGTTGCACAGAATATTTAAGTATTCCAGACAAACTGGCACAGTTTCCACAGGAGAGAATACCCTATAGTCCTGGGTTTAGAGGAGTCAGGTAGGAGACATGAGTTCAAGTTACTACTCAGACTCAGGCAGAGTGGGGATTTCAACCAAGGGCTCCCATATCCTGGATGAATGCGCTAACCCCTGGGCTATGATGGGAGAAGCAGCACAAACCATTTTTCCAAGAAAGGGCTGATCTGGCTTAGGCACCTAACTCCAGGAGTGAGTTCATGGCTGTAAATGCCAAGCAAAGAGAGGCACCTCCCTCCAGCCCAGAGTTAGGTACCTAAGTCTCTTTGAGTATTTCCTCAGTTTTTCCTATTTGTTACCTTAGGCAGCTCCCTGCTCAGTTTGCTGGGTTTCGTGGATCCCGTTCTTACGTCCCTAGTCTCCTAAGGTAGTGAATTCCACTAGGTAGCAGGGTACCTAGAGTTAGGTGTCATAATGCTGAAACTAAGGCCCCTTTGTGGACCTGGCCCCTAGCCAAGAAGAGTTGGCCAGTTGTTCAGGAAACTAACACAGGCATCACCAGACTACATCTTCCAGTACCTGGTGAATACATTTCCCACTGTGTATTACATCTGATTATTATGGAACAGCATTACAGGGGTGGCAAATCAACACACTGCTCAAAAGCTTAAGCCCTATAAAATTCTTGACTTCTCTGTCTTAATTTAACTGTTGTGATTTTCAGTGTATGGCTGTGGGTACATCTCTAGTGAAATCACTGGCATGAGTGAAGAGCTAGCTTGCTCGAATAACACTAGCAGTGAAGCCATGGCACCATGGGCAGCAGCAGGAGCTGTACAGGCCTGCCCAGGACACTGGGTATATTACTCAAGCAGCTAGCCAATGCTGCCACAACTTCACTGTTATTATTATTGGAGCTAGCGAGAGCAAAGCATGCTCGGGTATGTCTACATGGGCTGCAGTCGCACCTCCGATTAAACTGTAGACAGACCCTGTTTTTTTTTTTTTTGCAGAAGGATTTCCCCAGCAGCAATGAAATGGAGACAGAGGGGCATCACACTCTTGTATTTATCGTTCCTCTCTAGCGAGAAACACAAAGGTAAACTATTTTGAGAAAGAAAGAAAATGACATGGAGAACTTTGCAGGAAAAATTCTCTATATTCTGTTTAATGTTATCTGTACTGTAGTAAAGTTGAGGCCTCAGATGAGATTGGGGTGCCGTTGTGATAGATGCTTTACACCTACCTAGTAAGAGACAGTCCCTGCCTGACAGAACTTATGGTCTATATTGACAAAACAAACGAAGCATTTAAAACCATTGTAAGAAAACAAATTGAAAAAAACAAACAACAACAACAACATAGGGCCAAATTTGTGTGCACAGATACAGTATCGACACATACACAAAAGCTCATTATGGATAGGTATCTTTCCTGAATAGTGCGTTCATTAACTTGGATTTTACATATTTAGAAAAATTGATATTCATGTAAAACCCACACTACCTCACCAGAATAGATCTAAAAGACAAATGTATAATATAACACCCACACACTCTTTCCATCATGTATTATGTCTTACATATGAATCAAATCTTCCTGCTCTCAAAGCACAGGCACCTGTTGCTTCAACTAAAGATGAAGCCTATTTTGGTTTAATAGCATCAGGGCTTACAAAACACAGTGCCCAGAAAATTTGTTCTTCATTCAAACAGTAAGTGCTGTAAGCCTGGAGAGGATACATACATAACATAGAAGTTGAACCCTGCTTTAAGTGCAAAATTGAAACACAACCGTAACTATACAGCTGCAACCAAAGCCTCAAAAATATATTGACTAATCATACAATATTACTAGTAAACGTCAAAAGAGAAGATTGCTGGTACATTTATTAATTTATAGTCAGTGCCCTTGAACAAGATTCAACATTTAACTACAGTCACCAGCATGATAATTGAGTTATTATAGTTATTTCCTATCATAAGTGTATGGGAAAATGTGTGTCTTTCAGGTACTATTTTCCACTAGGTGAGAAAAGTTAGCAAATGTTAACATTTGAATGACAACCACTGAAACAACAACTACTGTATAAGAACATGACAGAAATCCACGAAGCAAAGAATATACAAAAAAAAAAAAAGAAAGAAAGAAATGAAAGAAAAGCCTCCATGCGATGTGAAGTTAAAGGGTTACACAAAGAACCTACTGAGAGTCAACAAATACTGCAAGAGAGCCAAAGAACATAGTCAGTTGAACATGTGTGTGTCTTGTTTATGCAAGCTTTTTCAGGGACTGTTTTTCATAAAAGAAGTGCAGTACTGTTTAAACATATAAATACAATTAGGAAGGCTCAGTCACTGTGTTTCTGAGGGTATGTCTTGGCTGCAGTATGATCAGGAATTTAGGCTGCTACTGAAGGAGGAATCATTCCTGTCCTGAGGCAAATTAGATTTAGATCTCCTACTGGAGTTGATGACTTCATTTTAGCCAGCTTTTTTTCCCCTTCCTCCTGTACACAACGGGACATCTGTAAACTGCTGTGTTTGGAGCTGGCGTTCTCAGCTCTTTTACACATTATGAGTGAAAGTATAAATATCAGTGTATAAGATATGAATGTAACCATAGTGCTTATAGTTGTAAAGCAAGCAATTGGAAATACTGTAGTAGTCAAGGTTAGATAGTTGTATAGTGTAGTTGTAGCCATGTTGGTCCTAGAATATTAGAGCAACATTTGAGGTATTAGAGGTAATATCTTTTATTGGACCAACTTCTGTTGGTGAGCGAAACGAGCTTAACCAAGAGTGTAAGCTCGAAAGCTTGTCTTTCTCACCAACAGAAGTTGGTCCAATAAAAGATATTACCTCACCCGCCTTGTCTCGCGAAGGTAAAATGGTGTCTGAGAATTAAAAAAAAAAAGTCTCCAAAGAAAACTGATGCTACCTACAGTAGAATTCATGTTATGTGACTGATCTTCAATCAAAGAAAATGTAGCAAAAATAACAGTCATAGAAGATATCACTATTTACCTTGCAAGCTCTTCAGAGCAAGGACTGACTTTTCGTTGTGTGTGGGCACACTCCTCAGAACTAGGGTAACCAGATGTCCTGATTTTAAGGGACAGTCCCAATATTCGGGTCTTTTTTTATATATAGGTGCCTATTACCCCTCAGTCCCTGTCCCAGTTTTTCATACTTTCTATCTGGTCACCCTGCTCAGAACAGTGGGGGCCCGATCCCTCCTGGAGCCTATAGACGCCACTGTAATGCAAATAAAAATTAAATTATAACAACAACTTTTAGAGAGGAGGCTTTTCTCAGTACATCTCCTCCTTTTAACATCCACAAAACATTTTTTCCACATGAATATTTGCCTAATCATTTTTAAAACTATTGATATGGGTTTCTGCTGTTACTCATCATATACCTCTTCAAAGCATATATTAAATATGCTGGGTGAAATCCTGGCCCAACTGAAGTCAATGGGAGTTTTGTCATCAATTCCAATGGGGCCAGGATTCCATCCTTGGTTGTTAAATTCAGTCAGAAACCATAGACTTCTATTGTGCAACATCCAGTTTCATCCAACCACTGAAGAGCTTGGGGAAGGGGCTGGATCAGTTTCCAGGTGAATTTTGAGACTTGATGGAGTACTCTTCAATCAATTGTCAAGGCTTGACCTCGAAAATGTCTTTTGTTTTTAAATATAAACCAAAGTCTTTGGACCAAATTTTGCTTCCAATGAACTTTGTAAATTTAAAGTAACTCTATTTACAATAGTGTAACTGAAAGCAGGATTGCATCCTTTGGCTTTACTCTTATCTTTGGGCTTTTGTTTGAAGGATGCTTGCACAGATTAGAATGCTGAAAACCGGAATCAGACACCTCTCTATTTTCCATCCTTAATCCCTCAAATGACCTGTACAAAAATAAATGAAACACTCTGTAAAGAAGACTATATCAATCCATTAAATTTACTGGTGTGTTTAAAACATATATGCACACAGTATGCACTGACCCCTCTTTATAAGAGCAGGCCTTCAACATATAGCTGCATGCATGTCTGAAAATAGCTGGGCCATTTTCAAACTTTCCTCTTCTGAATTTGAGAATCTCAGCCTTAAAGATGTCCCACCACAGTTTGTCTGGCCCCGGGGAAAGACTAGCTATTTTATGCAGCGGCCAAATCAGTTAGTGATTTCATAGACTCTTCCCATCCAGTAGTGTCATATGTATAGCTGGAGGAGGCCACCCACATGGTCCAGTGTTGTGGTCTGGTTGCTCTGTAGGAAAAAAAAAGAGTATAAAGTCAGCTTTTTGGCTTCTGCCAATTCATCCAGATGATTTCAATTTGTTAGGATTCCATTTGAATGGTCAGCATTACTTTGACAAAGCTGTGCCAATAGGCAACTCTGTTTCTTCGGCAGCCTTTAAGCACTTCAATATATTTTGGGAGTAGGCAGAGATACAGCTATCTGTTTTACGATCCATTACCCAGATGGCTTCCTAACTGTAGGTCCATTAGGCAACTCCCAAATATGCAAGTGTTTATTTTGTGGCTTTTACACAATAAACACTTTCCTGATCTGGGGATTCAACTGACTGAGTAAAGGAAAGATTATGACAATATCCCTACCTTAGAGGGCCATACATTGAGTTCATTTTTAAGTGGAATCTAGATTACTGCAAATTACAGTAACACATTGCAGGGAACTTGTTCATTAGTAGTCAAATCAGTAAGTGCCAAAAAATTGACCCTACAGTTTTTACAGTCATCTCCAAGGTACTTAAATTGTGTGTGGAGGGTAATATTACCAGAGAGGTTGTTTTCTTTTTTAACCAGTGTTTGGCAACTGTGACTTTGAGCATGAAAAGACCTCAAGACTCTATGAGATTATCTACTGATCACAAAAAAGACTTAAACATTTAAAATGTGATGCAGTTTTATTATGCAGTAAAAGAGAGGAAATAGTCTTGGCACTTATTATGATGTTCCTGGTGTTCAGTAAGTTAACCATCAGCATGAGTCCAACCTCATATTGGCAAGAATCTCATGTTCTCAGAGTTTCCATCTACTAGCTGCCATTTCATTAGGGGGATGGTGTGTGGAGAACAAATGGGTTCTCTTTCCAGACATTCAGACTGTTGTATAGATTGTTAAATCATCAGAGAAATTAAGTGTTTTGAGGCAATTCGGGACTCACACAATGCACCACATGACATATAAGACTTATTTCACAGTGAAGTACTGCATGTACTTGGAAAAGCAAATAGAATTGCTGATATAACTGATTAACTCATTACCTTCAGCAAAAATTCTGATTTTTGGAAACAGATGCAGATAAGCACCCAGTATTAGTTCACAGTTTCC
Organism: Eretmochelys imbricata; assembly: GCF_965152235.1. NCBI lineage: Eukaryota > Metazoa > Chordata > Testudines > Cheloniidae > Eretmochelys > Eretmochelys imbricata. The sequence continues at coordinate 31,684,860 of NC_135577.1, read as the reverse complement.
TATTCATAGTGGGCAGCTAATGACTTTGGATTTGCCATAAAATTTTGTGCCATCTCTTCCATCAAAACATTCAGAAATTACGTATAGAGAGGGAGTTGTTTTCACAATGAAATATAATCCACAAAATAAGTGTCTGGACCAAGAGAAAGACCATTTCATGGCATTTCAGTTCCAATGGTCAGGGGGAAAAAGCCACCAGTTAATGGCTTCCCAGCTGGTAGGCACACACATTCTTTCCTGATTTTTAGTAAATTTATGGGCTTCCTGAGCCAACCAAGAATCTTATATTTACAGAACTGCTAAATTCTCAAAACATTTTATAGACCTAACAGTGAATTGATACTCTAAGGAAGTTAATAAAAGTCTGATGCATAATATGAATAGCGGTTTTTCCAGTAATGTTCCTTCATTGAATAGTATTCATGCATCCATACAACCTCAGACTATTCGCTTGTCAGTCTTATAAGATAAAGTTGGACTTTGTCAGTAATTGGATGGAAGACCTCTAAGGAAAACCTGGCTGCTGCAGGTATTAGTGCAGATGAAAGAGTAGATGGCACTTCTCCTTCTAATAGTAGTGAGCCACAGTCTTAGCATAGCACTAAGAGGCAATTTGAGGATAGCGGTTCTGAATAAAACTGGAAACTGAGGCTCCTGACCATCTATGATCTTTAAATCTCCAGTGGCATTTTCCCTGATTGTTTGGATCTTGGGAATCCATTGGTTTCAGGGGCTGGACTCCTGTCACTTCCAGAAGTTGAGGGAAGAGGATTAAACCATGCATATCTACACAACATGGAAAAAAATCATAGGAAACTTCTCAGGTACAAAGTTAAGAGTTTTCTGTCCCCAGCATGAGAATAGCCAATGTAGAGGACAATAGGACCTTAGGTAACAAACCCTCACATTTGTAGTAAGCATTATTATCCCCCTTTTACAGATGGAAAAACTGAGATATGTGTGTTAAGCAATTTACGCAAGGCCATAGACAGATCTTGTCAGATCAGGTAACAGAACTCAGGAGCTCCAAGCACCCGTTAGCTCTGCTTAGACCATTTCCTCTAAGGGCCAGATCTTGCAAGGTGCTGAGCACTTTAGAGTTCCATTGACTTCAATGGGAGTGGAGGGTGCTCAGATCTCTCGGGAGTCATTTGCAGGATCTTGTCCTATGCTAATATAAAACAGTTCAGTGAAAATGACAAAAGAGTCAGCTATATGATCCTGACAACAGGCAACTTCAGCTCATTTCTGTAGCAAAGACAGGTTTGCTCAGTCGGTTATTGATGGTAAGTGCACTCACCTCGTTATTTAGTAGCTGCACAGCAAAACATACTTGAGGCAAGATAATTTGGGGAAAATATGGGAAATAAAAATGTCCTTGGTTCTATTCCACCCCAGTGTACATCTGAGGGTGCCTATTTTTATTTACTTTTTAATGCAATTTAAACTCTTAAAAAAAATCTGAACATACAATATCAAAATTCCAGGATACTGGTCAATTCAATCTAAAATTTAGTCTTCTGAATACTTGTCATGTATATAACTGTTTACCTGTTCCAAACCATAAAAGACCACGCAAAATCTGGAGGAGCTGACCAAAAAAATTACATAGGAATTCCCGTCTCCAAATCTGAAAAATAAGTTTGAGAAATATTTTTACACACGTTAAAGCTTACAGTGCACCACTATCGGTTCAGGAATAGTTTGGGAAATGAGCTAGCAACTAAGAATTGCATCCTTAGGGACAGAGGGCTCCCTCTCTGCCTGCACTGACCCTCCTCCGCCACCTTTGAACCACTTTTTGTCAGTGGACAGCTGGGTCAGTGGACTCCTCCACCTGTTTGCTCTTCCTCCCCCGAAGTGCAGAGATTTCTGTGTTTCCAGATATACAGGCAGCAATAGTTTTAGCACATAGACCAACAGGATTCATCTCATTGCAGTTGCCAGTAAATATCACACGCATTATTTAAGCAGGAGAAGAAGGAAACCAATATAGTTTAAGGTATGTACTCTTAATCTAACAAAGACCGGTGCCCTGACTTCAGCAACGAGGTGAAGGTGACAGGTTTCAGAGTAACAGCCGTGTTAGTCTGTATTCGCAAAAAGAAAAGGAGTACTTGTGGCACCTTAGAGACTAACCAATTTATTTGAGCATGAGCTTTCGTGAGCTACAGCTCACTTCATCCACGGTATGCATCTGATGAAGTGAGCTGTAGCTCACGAAAGCTCATGCTCAAATAAATTGGTTAGTCTCTAAGGTGCCACAAGTACTCCTTTTCTTTTTGAGGTGAAGGTGCTAAATCAATGACCTCAAAGACGCTGGTGACTTGATATCACCCAAGCAATCTCCCTCCTTTGACAAAAGTAAAGTTAGAGTTTCTTCTGCTCTTCCTTTCCTTTGCTTGGGGGAGTTCCCCTTTCCCCCGCCACTTCACTGCTTGGTGAAATGAGGATTCGTCAAGCAGGAGAATCTGAAGTAGGAGTATCTGAAGCAGGAGAATCTGAAGCAGGAAGGAGCAGATGGTTGGCTGGGGAGTGGAAGCCCAGCAGACAGTGCTTCACTGGAACTTGAGAGAGGAATTGTACAGGAAAAGTCAATTAAGAACCACTCTCAGAAAGGAGAAGGAATAATGAATGAATAAAGAATGCTTGAAAAAAAAAGGGATAGGAATCACAGGCAAATGCAGAATTTAGAAGATGATATTCAGATATATAAAATTTTACCCACAACTAAATTAAAATATTGTCATAATAATCTTAGTCTATTCTGCATACAGAACATCTCACAGTGAAATGTGCATACTAAGCTAGTTTCTCCTGAATTTTATGTGCAACTGTTCACGGCTTTGTTAGCAGCACTGTATATTTGGAATTGACTGAAAAAACTGCGGGATTTTTTGCCGGATACAAGTCATATGCCTTGAATGAGGATTAGTTGGATAACTCATAAGCCCTTCAGGGAAAATATGTTGTACAGGCTACTCATCGTAAGTGGGGATTCATATCAAATCCCATGGGAAGTCATGCACTGCAGTATTTGTTTTTATTTCATTTTACATTTACTGGCAGTTTATATTGTTCTTCCACTTTGCAGTTGTTAAATAAATAGACATTGCAGCATGATAGATTTTTCAGCCCCTGTAACAATGTAACGTGCTGGCCATGGGATAGCATTATTGACGATAGTTATTGTCCAGTAAGTTTCATGAAATTGTTTATGGCATAAACACAAATTCATCCTCTGGAACCGCTTCTCTAATATCATGTATAAACTGTTTGCCACTGCCATCACCCAGTTCTAGCTTAAAGAGTGGTGTTCTAATCCTCAGATGTTCTTCAGTCTCATCTTTCTTTCCTTTAACCTGAAGATTTGCCCTATCTATTCACATTCTCCTCCACTGTAGGATACTGCTCAGCTTACACCGTGTCTGTCCAACTGCTGACTACTTTTCTGATGCTTTGTCCTGTCAGACCCCTTTCTGCACTTTTTCAGGGCCCGATTCTCCTCTCACTTCCCCTTCCCTTTTTCACAAGTATAACTTCTTTGACTTCTATACAGTATCTCATGATTTACATTAGTGTGAGAGGAGAAGAGTGCTCTACAAAACAACCCCAGTAATAATATAATTTTCTTCTTCACCATCCACCACCTCCTTGAAACAAGCTCAAACACAGGAACATAGGAATTGCCATACTAGATCAGACCAGTGGTCCTTCTAATCCATTATCCTGCCTTTGGCAGTGGCCAGAATCAGATACTTCTGAGAAAGCTCCAAGACACTCTGTAGTAGCCAGTTGTAGTGTAACCTACCCTCAAAAAAAATTCCTTCCAAGTTTCCATTAGCTAGAATCTGGCTTTTGGCTAAACCATAAGCATAAGCATGAATCTGTGATTACCCTTTGTCACAGATCTAGTTGAGTTTCCCCTGCTGGGCACCCAGGCTGCTGAGAGGGAATCCAAATGCTGAATCCCATGTGACCTTCGTTTGTGAGGGCTGGGCTGAGTTTAGGCACCGTCCCTGGCTTTGGGCTCCTAGGTATCAGCTTCAGATGCACACCCTGTGTCTAACAGAGTCTCACATCTCTTGGCAGTGAGGACTCAAGGGTCCAATTGCTCAGCCCGAGAAACTAGTGCCATCGCCCACAAACCTCCACAGCAGCTCTTGTACTTTCCCCTGAATCCCACCAAAAGTGTGAACCTTCTAGTTTATAGTTTACCTCTTCACAGGTATGCAATTGTGAAAGCAAACATACATGGAGACAGGCTTTGCACAGGATTCTACAAGACCATTACTCTTTACCTAGGAAATAAAGCACAAAGCACTGTGAGCATTTAGGGGGAAAACCCACCCCTGAAAACCGTACCCCTCACTCTAGTTCACCATCCTCTCGGTAAGGTGTCAGGTAGGCAGGAATCCCTCTGCTCATCAGGATACTGCAGTAGCTCCCCCTCAGCTTGAGCTGGTGAAAATGGCCAAAGACCCAGAGCAGGTCTCTACCCTTTTGTAAACTTCCAGTCATCCCTGTCTTGTGACCTACTGGAGAGACCAGGTGGGTGAGCTAATATCTTTTATTGGACCAACTTCTGTTGATGAGAGAGACCATCATGATGCTCTTAATAAAGACATTGTCTTTATGGCTTATTACAAGAATCTTTAACCAACTACGCTCCCTTTTTGTTTTAGGACTACAGGGGTGTTAACAGGCCACTTCACCTTGAATGGGCCCTTAGAATATGTGTTAACTATTTATGCTAAACTGCCTGATCCATGTGATGTGACACTGAGCACCTTTCCCAGACCTGAAGAAGAGTTCTGTTTAGCTCAAAAGCTTTTCTCTCTTACCAACAGAAGCTGGTCCAATAAAAGCTATTACCCACCTTGTCTCTTTAATGTTCTGGGACTGACATGGCTACAACAACACTGCACGTGACCTACTGATCAGCCTCAACAGGTGACCTCAGCCCCGCCCCCTACCAGGTGACCTCTCCCCTATTTAATCAGTTCTCCTCAGTAGGCACCTGCCTTTTATCTAAGGTACTTCTATTTGACTAGCGGACCATCAAGGTTTAATGACCCTCTATTGTTACCCCTGGGCCATTACCCCTTGGAATACCAGTCCAACATGGAGGTTAAAGGATAACAGAGAACGTAAACCGTTCTCACATTCAAAAGATAGTTTGCAGTCTGACACAGATACACATAAAAAGCCTAAATATCAAACAGAATTCATAAGTTATTTATATACAGATTCCCCAAATCAACACCCACCTCCACCACAGTGTGATTTCATTATTAAATACATTCAGATAAATAGAATATAATTTAATAATGTAAGTGTGGTCCAGGACACTGTAGTTGTAAAATAAAGTGAAGAACTGATTGCTATCTTGCAGAGTCCTTGGCAGAAGAGGCAAGCAATTAGATTACCACTAGTATCTTCCTAGGGCTCATACTAGATTTTGATTTGGTAACCCCTTTCTAAATGGTGGGGTTATCCAATCATAATCAACAGAACACTTAGAATGGGGATTGACTAACCATTGTGTGTGGGAAGTCTCTTCCTGAGCCGGCAGTGATTGGATTAGTGCCAACTGTTTTATCTTCTAATCAATGCCAGTATGTTAATCGGGTCTTCATTCAGATCATCTAGGCCTCAATATGTGTGGGTCTCTATTTGATTTATTAATCTTGGCTTTTTGAAAACACTAATATGCAGCAGTTCTTCTCAAAGTAAGCAGAAATTTGACATATGACATTTTTATACCACCAGCGTTTCTATGGATATGTATCCCTTGGTGAGTTTTTTTTTTTAACCGTGTCAGATTTTTCAAACTTTTTTATGAGCCTAAATAAACTGTGCTTCCTCTGCCTGAGTCCTGGGATGTTCCTAGACTTAGTTATTGATTCCTGGGATGGGTACTGTGCTGTTTTGCATAGCTTGTGCTTTAGAATTCTCAAGAGGGAGGCCAAGGAGAGATGCTATCATCATAGCAATCACGAACTCTTCTGAAGCAGATGTAAACCATAAGTGTTACTGTGCCAATGCTGCACAACAGACCCAAACCATTGCCAGGACTAGGGATGATTGCGGGTTACACCTTGAGAAAAAATAATAACAACCTGATTTTTGGAAGCCCAGGTGCTCTAGTATTAGAGTGGGGTTTGGGAGCCTGGACTGTATTTATATCTGGGTTGAACAACTCATTCACTGTGATGCTGGGGAAGTCACTTGATCCGGCGTCTTAGTTAGCTCAACGAGTAAAACAGTTGGTCCTTGATGCAAACAAGACTCCACTGCAGTAATACCTGAACTGAGCTTTCTTGGGTAAATACATTACAAACCCTTAACAAAAAGCCAGTAAAACATTTTCAAACAAATACAAGGGCCAGATCCTCACCTGGAGTAAACTGAAGACAATGGAGCTATTCTGATTTACACAAGCTGAGGATGTGTTTCTATCTGTTCCAAATTTCGGAAGTGATGATGTCTTTGCAAAGACAATGACACAGCAAATCTCAAATAATATTAGGTCCACACTCTGTCATCTATACATAATAAAATGTCTCCAGTGCATTCTAAGCATGATGTCAACCTAAGTTTAAAATCAGTTTCTTAAACTGTGAATTTACAGAACCTTAAGGAGAAAAAAACAGACAGAAAACCTTATCACTGGAGTTTGGAAGTACGTTGTTGATTTGTAATATAAGGGTAATAGAATTTTGTACTGGAAAATATACTGGGCACCCTTTAAAAGTTTCCTTTTACTGCTAGGTATTAACTGTACCAGCACTAGTCTTTATTCAGTACAGTCACTGCCTGCAGATGCTGATATTACCTTACCTAATGATAAAATAGTGAAAGGAACATTTATAAGGTCACCTTTTGTAGTCATCTAGTTCACCCCCCTGCCAGTACAGGATGTGTCCCTATGATTTATTTACTAGTGCTTTTTGCACTCTTGTTTTAGATGCCTCAACTGATATTGATTCATTGAATTTGGTCGGTTTAGGGAGGGGGCAGGGGGAAATGCTATTCTGCTTCAAGCAGTGAATCTCATCTAAAATATTAAATATTGGTTGGTACCAACCAACATTGATGGAAATTCAGCATTACATGAAGGTGACCTGCAAATAAAGACCATTTTAATTTGGTCCCTGTGATTTTCCACAGTTGAGTTTTACAGCATCAACTCAGTGAACAAGAAATTATAACAACATCTATTCATTAACAGAACTATAAGATAGGGAAAAATATCTATACACCTCTGAAATATCTGTTTTGATCCCATAAGACAGGCAACAGTATTCAAGCTCTGAAATTGTTTATAAAGTAATCAGCATTAATTTGTTCTGTTCAGATTTTAATTATATACCATAGGCCTTCCTGACAGGACACTACCACAACTATAGCTGTCAAATGGAATTAATTTGCTAGTAGGTGACCACATACTTCATGAATTATACATGAAACTTTCTCTCATTGTGACTGTTGCTAAAAGACGCTTTCATCATCCCTCCATTTAAAAAGAACGACAATTGTTTTTAAATAAGTCTGATTAGCAAGTAAGTAGATGATGAAGTGTTGAGAATGATTTCTAAAATATTGTTCACAGCACATTTCTTATTGACATGTTTTGCTACAATTTGGGTCACATTGTCCTTTTCTTAGTGTTAAGCAGAATCCTGTCCGACTGATGGGTAGTCCACTGCATTTACTTTCAAATACAAAACTGATAGCTAGATTTACATTTCTTCTTTATAAGACTCAGCCTTAGCAAACAACCCTTAGATTTCAGACATAATTCTGTTATTCAAATGGGAGAAGAGTTTGATAGCTATGCTAATCACTTTTATCTGAGAAAACATAACTAATAGCTTGGTTACATTTGCCTACATTTATGAGCATAATTTTAGCACATAATTTTATTGCACTATAAAACATAATACTGCATTAGTCCGCTCTTTAAAAAAAAAATACCTTAGAGTGATTTGCACTTAAGCCTTCACAGTACATTTAAATGACAGTATCATTTTAAAATTTTGACCTTTTTGAATTAATGAAAAAGAGTCTCATGTAACAATTATCCATATAAGGCCATTTCCTATAGACATAATATTTGGTGAAAATGTTTAAGATATTCACGGCAGCACTGATTGCTTAGGATTGTAGTGAGTCAGTTATTCTTATGTCTATATTGGATGGAATGAAGATAATCTTTTCTTATATTGCATGGAAAGGATCTCTTAAAACTATGTACACATTAACAAATTATGTGGAAGAAAATAGGAATGCTCTACATACAATCATTTTTCATAGAAGACCTGTAGTCAGTAGAAATAATCATGTCTTCAGTGCTGGCAATACAGTGAAAGAGAAAGAGAAATAAAGCTTTATGGTGCAAGATGATCAGTTATTTCTATCCATGATTTGAAAAGTCTTGTGAGTGAATATGGAGATAATGTGCTAAAAAGAAATATCTCTGAAGTAAAGTGCGTTAACATTTCCTCTTGGGAAAGGTCATAGATAATGATAAATGATATTAGAATTATTTCCCCAGGAAGATATCTATGTCAGTAGCCACAAGAGTACACTAGTGACATATAAGAAGTCTAACATGCACAATACTTCGTACCTACATAGAGCCTGTCATCTGAGGATCTCAAAATGAATTCATGAATTTTATCCTAATCATCCTCTGGTGTAGGTAAGTATTGTTATCCCCATCTTGCAGATGGGCAAGCTAAGATATGCAGAAGTTAGATGATTTGCTCAATGTCACATAGAGTCTGTGACAGAGCGTGAAACAGAATTCAGGTTTCCATGCTCTACCTCAGTCACTGATTAGGGTTAGGCAATGGTCTCTTCTCAAGGGAGTCCCAGTGGGCCAGCTATAGATCTTCTCAATAGCCTGCAAGGTAGGAGGCAGGTTCTTTTCCAGAATAACTGTTGTTGTTTTTTATGGCTTGCACTTTTTCATACACTCAACTCCACAAACATTTACACACACCCTTTACTTTACCTATGTAAATAGTTCTGTGTTCTTCTGTGTAAAGGTAAGCATCTACATAATTGTTTGCAGGATCAAGGTTAACCTCATCTAAAATAATCGAGATCTTAAATTGAGTAATCTCATGTTTGTTTAGTGACAGCAAATGAAATCACATTGCTAAGGTGTGTGCTGTTAGTACTTTGGATTTGACATCATTTTTTCACTTATTTGATTTCACAGGACCTTGATATTTGTTACAGAACTAATATGGTATATTGCATTAACTTACAATGCTAATATGGCTCCAGTGTATAGCTATGTCATTACATTTGCAGCCTTTGTCAAACTGGAGACTTGAGAAGCATGCCTGCTTGGGCTTTCCTGCATTGTACTGCTGCAGGATACACTAACACTGAAGTCACTGAGGAAGCTTTGGACATGGTATTTTAGATTGGGATAGTGCCTTCTCCCACACTGAATCACTGTGATTAAAACAAAAAGAATACGAATATCTAAATATCTTCTTTCACAGTGTGAGCAAATGTAAATTGTTTTGAAAATAGCAGAATGCAAACTGATCTGTTAATTCATTTCAATATACAGTGTTGACAGGTCTTGTGATTTTATAGCGAATCTCATGCTATTAGGGTGTTTCTTAACTCTCCAGCTCTGAGTCATCTAATTTCATGAGAATCTCAACTTTCATGTTTTTAAAAATCAATTTTCTAGTCCTTGTGATTGTGGAGGGAAGCTTGAAAATAGGACCCAAGGTCAACGGAAAGGTCAGGCATCAGAAGGCAAATTAAAAGAACCCAATATTTATTATTTTTCTTCAAATCTGAGTTTTTAACTCATGATTGTTGGGACCCGACTCTATTTTCAAATAGTTGGGATTGACAATACTAAATTCAGTTCCAATTTTCCCAGAGGAATAAATGTTAAAGAGCACGAAGGTGAAGAGTCTTGTGCATAAAAGCTCAAGGTAACAAGTGCTGAACAGGATGGAGTGTGCCAGAAAACCTGTGAGCACTACGAAAAGGGAATACTAAAGAGGGCCTGTGTCCCCCTGCACCAGGTTAGAGCAGCCTGAGCTACTCTACATGACACCAAGTGAAAACAACCCTAAGGGTCTGAAATTACAGCCATGGATCAATGTGATATAAGAACCTCCCAGCTACTACTCCTTTTCCCTGCTACACCAGCACAGGGACTGGGGAAATTGTGAAAGAGCCCCTACATTGCGTTACACTAGGCTGATCATCCCTAACCCAATTAACCTGGCTTTACAGGAAGATTACGCTTGTAACAAAGCACAAAGTGACTACTCCACCCCAGAGAATCTGGATCTCCAGGGCAACAACTTTTCCCCTCACTCACACTGGGGTAAATCAGGAATAATGCCAAGGAAGTCAGTGGAATTACATGAATGTAAAATTGGAGTGAAAAGTCAATCAGGCACTATAATTGTACTTCCACATGCTTGCTCTCATTCCATCATACATATTACTTGGTATTTGCTTGCAACTAAGCAATTGCAGTGTTTGGAAATCAGCAGTAGCCTTTTCTTTCTACAGTCTGATTCTGGTAGTTGTGGTTCATGAGCTCATGTCTAAGCGCATTGTTCAATCTTCCACAGATACAGAACATATACCCAGAAAGCTACTGCCCAGAGGAGATCACAGGGCACAGCTGTGGCACTCCTATACTGGATTCCCAAAAGACCTGCACAAAAAAACTCCCGTTGACTCCAGTAGGTTTCAAATCAGCCCTAAGTCAGAGTTTTTGTACACATATAAAGTAAAGAATGGATGTGTTTGAAGCAGTAGATTAAGGAGATTTGCTGACCCCACCCTTTTGAATTCTTGGACCCCTTTCCTTTCTTTAATACGTCACGGAATAGAACACATAACTCAGAATATGGATGCCGCTTACTGTGTAAAAAGATTCAAATCTAAGATTAACATTTTAGCCTTAATTAACACAGTTGTGTGTGTAAAAACAAAGAGGAGTCCTTGTGACACCTTAGAGACTAACAAATGTATATGGGCATAAGCTTTCGTGGGCTAGAACCCACTTCATCAGATGCATGGAGTGGAAAATAGAGGAGCAGGTATAAATACATGAAAAGATGGGAGTTGCCTTACCAAGTGTGTCTAATGAGACAATTCAATTAACAGTAGAATACCAAGGGAGGAAAAATAACTTTTGTAGCGGTAATGAGAGTGGCCCATTTCAAACAGTTGACAAGAACGTGTGAATAACAGTTGGGGGAAATTAGTATGGGGGAAATTAGGTTTAGGTTTTGTGTGTGTGGAGGCAGAGGAAAGGAAGTCTGAAATGAAGACTGAGTATCATCCTTAAATTTGAATTCATCTGCTTTTATTAATTTAAGCAAGCTCCCCTCCAAAGGACAAAATCAATGAAGTTGCACCCACTGAATTTGGCTCTTAATGTTATTAAAGATAGTCTTTAAAATGTTATTTCTTTGTGGTTTTTTTTTTGTTTGATTGATTAATATTTTTAAAGGACATAATCATTCACCAAGAAATTTCAAACATTCCTACCAAAACAAAATAATCCATACCTACTATCAGAACCGCTATGCTAGACCACTATTTACTTTGGCAAATGCCCTTACACTTAGGCTTTTTTAAGTTCATATTTAGGACAAAGTTTTCAACCTTGGTGACTTAAATTAGGCTCCAAAATCCATATTTATATAATTAAATAAGAGCAGCCTGATTTGCAGAGATGCCACTCCCATTGACTTTTGTGGTGCTCAGCACCTATGAAAATCAGGCCATTTTTATGTAGTTGCCTAAATATGGCTTTAAGTTGCTTAACTTTAGGCCCATAAGGTTGAAAGTACTGGCCTGAGCAGACAGAACAGCAGTGAAACCAATGAGAGTTGAGGGACCTCAGCATCTTGCAGGGTGGAACCTTAGAACATGAAATCTAAACAGAGCTTGCTTTTTTGTTGCCATTCTATTGAGCAGTGCCTCTTAATAATTTTCCTTATGTATTTAATTTTTAAATAAAAATACCAACAGTCACTGGCATACTTGATGATGCATTAATGACTGTCTTATTTCTGGGCCAGATCCAATGCCTTTTGGAAAGCTTCAGACTAACGTCAATGGGCTTTGGATCAGGCTCTCTAAAACCACTTTTGAATGTGGGTCTGAACCAAAATAATGGTTTGATTAAATCTGGATCATGATCATCATAATAAATAACAAATAATGATAATTAATACTTTGCACTTCTACAGATTTTAACTTGAGGATCTCAAAGCTCTTTATAAATAGTGGTGGACAAAGCTTCACAAACAACACCTTAAGATAAGAAAGTATCAGTATCCCATTGTCCTCACAGGAAAACTGAGGCATGGAAAGACTAAGTGACCTGTTCAAGGTTACATGGGAAATCCATGGCAGATTTGGGAATAAATTGATGAATACAAGCAAGATCTCCTAACTCCCAGCCCTGTGCTACAGAAAAAGATCATCTTTCTTGCTGTGGTCAACGGCTATCATTTTTTAATTACTGAATAGTTTCATAACATGATAATTTTCCATTACATTCATATAACTTAATAATAATAATAATAATCCTCAAAAATTATAAAAATAAAGAAATAAATTCTCTATCACCCACATTTCCACCTGGACTTAATTTTACAACTGTGATACAAGTCCTTAAAAACTCCAGAGTTTAAAATGGAAACTCTGTTAAACCCTTAACCATAGTGGCATGATTGTATATAATATAGGCAAAGTAATAGCCAACTAGGTAGCTGTTCACTTAACAGTTAGTAGTTCATTCATTTTTATAAGAACAAAGTTGATGTCCAGATGATGAAGCTTCCAGTCAGGGAAAAATGAGTAGCAACTGGAGTATAATAAGAATGTATGAAAATTAGAGAAAAAGGAAATTGGGAAAACCATTTTGTCCATAGCGGCCCATCTAATTATTTCCTAAATAGGAAAATGTTTTTGCCTTACCTGGTTGGTCACTCTGCACATTCAACATGAAAAATGCTTCCTGACATCTGTTCTGAATTTTCATTTTAATTTCAAGGTATGCTTCTTTGTCCTATCATTTTTGTTAGCCTGAAAACAACAACATAAAATGACAGATTCTAAACTAGTTACATTTTAAAAATTGTTTTACTTTTTTTTTTAAGATTTTCAATAACTTACGCTGTTGCCTCTGCCTTAGTAAAGTGATGTTTTCTAATTGCAGCCACATCACAATATTCAATACCACAGAACAGACTTTCACTTATTTTTCTAACCAGGATATTCTGCATTGGAAGACTTGAAAACAGAGAGAAAGTTCAACTGCCAGAATGAAAACAGGGCTAATTACCTTTCTCTTTCTTTGGGGCAAAATAATTCCAAAATGCATTTTGTCTGTGTGCCTGTCTTCATTTTTGAAGCGCCTGTTATTATTATTTCTCTTGTGGAAGGGCCTTAGGATCTTTGCTAGCACTGTATAAACAAACAATACCCTCAATTCTTTCCCAGAATGTTCACAGGTTCCCTGTGGTATCTTAGTTTGATATTTAATGTACATTCTCGGTAGCACTTAGGGATTGATAGCAATTATTATTATAAACCAGGTGGCTCTTTACATACTGGTCATTCCTGTGGCAAGAAAGCTAGGTTTTCAGAATCTCCAATCAGGCTTTTTCTGAAGACCAGAGCAGAGTCTCTGATCAGACAAAACCACGCCGTAATGAGAGCAAGGCTCAGATATCTAGATTATCTTCCCAAACAGGGAAAGGTAGTTAGACTGGCAGTCCATGCTCATAAATAGACACTGGAACTCAGTTCACCAGACCACATTACCAAACAGAGACTGGGCTTACAGCAGCAAGCTCTCTTATTAAACAGAGACTGGGACTCAGGTCAGCTGGCTATAATACTTCATCAGAAACTGAGCTCTAGTCTTTATTTGATGAGATAGCCTTTTGTTCTGAGCCTGAGATAAGCATTCACCTCCTAGAGAGACTGGGGTTCAGCTCAGCAGACTTTTTTGCTTTCATAAGAAGTTAAATAAACTTAACATGAGATCTGATGACTAGTATCAATTTCACATGTCTTCAAATTACCTACTTGGTCACAAGCTAGTCATTAAAACATTTATACCATTCTCTGATGTGAAATAAGCATATAAAACATATGCTACTTACTAATCTCACTAGTCAAATCCATATAAGCATCTTTAGGCCTGATTTAATGAAAAATAAGTTTCACACACCGCATATAAATTATCTTTAGCCTGGTAGCACACAGCATCATTATTTTGCTTCCCACAAATGAAATATGGGTATTGGGAAGGTCTATTTTAATCTCCACTAAGAAAACTGATGTAATGTTTGTAACTGGAATTTGCATGTGACTTACTGGCATAACAATAGTCTTCATTGTGCTGTTCTTACGCATTGAAAACCAAGTAAAAGCATATCTGAGAGTTGGTTTACATTTCTCCTTTCATCCTCCGCTTGCCTCTTCTCCTATTGTAAATCTTTAGGTCCCAATCCTGCAATGAAATCGAGGCAGGCCAATCTCTTAAGTCTGCACAGACCCTCAAGGAAGTCAGTGAGGCTCTGTGTAGGCACAGAGATCTGTGCACAGAGTGCTCATTGCTCACAGAGCCTTCCATGAGTTCTTTTTTTCCTCCAGTAACAGAGTTTGCTCACACTTTTCCAGTATGGTCTACCAGTGAGGCTTCTAGTTTTCACTCAGTTTAACTCCAATTGTGGGCAAAATTAATTGAATCTTAAGTTTTAGGTATATACTTATCACCCCAGAAAAAAATCTCTTCCCCGCCCAAAATTGCATCATTGGCAGGGTGCATTATGGGCTTGTTCCTGCACTAATGCAGTCAATAGGAGTTTTAACATTGACTTCAGGTAGTGGCCACAGCTGGAGGCAGAATACCACATCCGATGGACCTATGGCCTGATCTAATGTGGAACATCTGTATTTTTCTAAATATAATATTAAAAAATGAAAGATATTTTAGGAGGAAATATTGGAAAAATAAGTATAAAAGAGGAGCCTTTGGCAAGTGTTTTAGCAGCAGTAGCACTTGAAAGCAGGTAGGCAAAAGTGGCATGGAGTCAGTCATCTACTTGGAATCAATTTCCAGCAGTGGATAAAGAACAGAATCTGTCTGATTCTAAAGTAGGTGGGTGTTGCCTAAGCCATCTGAACAGAGGAGCTCCCGCTGAGATTCACTATGGCTCCTGATTGTTAAACAAGAGAATAGTCACCAGAAAGTGTTGAAATGTTGTAAAGTTGAATAAACAGAGTGAAGAGCGTGTAGCTGTGACCTGTCTCCGGACAGGTTTTAAATTAACGTCTCCTTGTATGGATTTGATCCAAACCCACTGGAGTCAATGGGAGACTTTCCAAAGACTTCAGTGGATTTTAGATCAGGCCCTCTAAGCTTAAACAGTTATTATGCATATCCTACTTTTTAAAAAAAACCAGGAAATACTTTTCTTTCCCCCTTCATTGTGTCATTTTTTAAAATTATTTATTTATTGGAATATCCTTATAGTGGTTCATTCAGGAAGGAGCCATTTCTTTGTAGAGGGAAAATCTGGGGAAAAGTTCCATTGATTGTGAAACCCACCAACTATTTGGTGCATGCTACACTTTTGTCATGAATTTACACATTTTCAGATTAAAGTCCCCAGAGAGCAGAAATAAAAGGTGTCTAAGTTGCTGCTGAGTTGAGGCCTTCGCCATAAAAGTGAAAAATCTAGTTCGTAGGTAACAATAGTAAGCTAATGCAAATGGTCATTGACTTCATTATGGAAATCTTTGGCAACAACTTTTCCAGACTCATGTTAAGTCTTAAGAGAGAAATGTTTCAATACAAAACCACTTAATCATTTATATGAATGAAAATGAGTGCAAACAGATTGTTGAGATGGCTTTAAGATCACCTCTTTTTTCTTGTATAGAATACCCACTATAATTACATTTTGCCTGTCAGTTCATAAATTTTGCTTATTACAAAACGGGCATTATTGATTGCTTTTTAAAAGTACTAAAACTAAGCTCAGAGCAGTAGATCTCTCAGCAAATTCAAAACATACTATCATCGAAACTAATCACTGGCAAAAGGACTGTGGAAAAACTGTCCAAGTTTATTGTAAGCCCAGTGCAAAAAATTGAAACTACCATGAGTTTTAGTTTAGTAACTTGGCTTTGAGTTTAACATGTTTTAAGCCACAATGAAAAAAAGATAAACTTATTTGGCAAAGCCGGACACTTTTAAAGCCAGCATCCTGTAATTGTTTCCTCATTTGGCCTGGCAGCCTAAACAAAGATAAAAAAAAATCCTATGACAAAACACTGTAAGATGTTCAGAAAGAAAGAAAGAAAGAAAGAAAGAAAGAAAGAAAGAAAGAAAGAAAGAAAGAAAGAAAGAAAGAAAGAAAGAAAGAAAGAAAGAAAGAAAGAAAAGTTATATTTACCTGAGCTGTCCTAAATGTATTTTCTAAACTGACTATAGCGGCTCATTGTTTTGTACTTTTCAGGTAGGATTCAACAAAACAAAATCAAAGAAACTCACTAGTCTTATGGTAAAAGCCTGAATTTAAAAATTGCTTGACTTGAATTACATTGCCAGCAGCAGACATGCTAACACAGTCAACCATATCAGTATAGAAGAGCCAAAGTGGATGGCAGGCAGCATGTGAAGACTCAGCCTCTTTGAGATCAGTTGATTAAACCATGCCAGCTGAGATTTATACACATTGGGAATAACCTTATTTACTCTCAGTAAGAAATAAAAGTGATCAGAAAGGATTTAGAGCTGGCATTCTCATTAAAATAAGGACAGAGGCTGACATCTACAAATAGTCAATCTCTGCTAAATTGTATTTCTGGGCCAGGGGTAGGGGCAGCCTGATAGTAGTAGAAAAATTAACAATTTTTGCAGCTGCATTGAAACTAAACGATAAAAATACTGAAATGCATTCATACTCTTACTTCTCTTTGTGCTGTTTTGTTGCCAGTCATGAACTACAACTGAAAGAAAACAGGAGGTAGCTACTGCTCTGGCCGGGAAACAATGCCCTATTCAAAGGTAGTATCTGTTCTTAATATCAAGACACAAATTTAACTATCCACTGGTAGAGGAAAAAAACATTTATGTCAATGTCAAGCCAGGAAAGCAATTATGTACTAACCTAAAAAGTTAACAAAATGGAATACATAAAAATATTTTTAAAGTGGAAATAATTTAAGAACCTTCTAAATATCTTAACAGTGCACTTGGCAACACTTGGATTTAGGAAGTAATATTTTACGTGTAGCAGTAGATTTTTTTTACAGCTTGAAATCCAAAAACAGGGCTGTACTCCATCAAGAAATGACAACAGCAAACTTAGTGCCACTGTGGAAGTAGTGAATGCAAATCCTGCCGTATTTAGAAAGACGCCAGATAATAAGACCATTATTAAACAGGTATGGTCAGGGCAGCTGTGTTCAGAGAACTTATTGTATTCACTAAGCCGGGACTAGGTACACATGATTACAGAGCTAGTTTAATCAGAATGTGCAAAAAAGACCTTTGGTCACTAAGATTTAGAGACACCAGAACAAATTCTATGTAATTACCTGTGAAACGCATTATAAATTAGGGGTTTATGCAAATGTCACTGCAGAAAAAATCTGACCCCAGATCAAAGAGCCTTTCACAGCATCAGCCAGATAAAAAGGAGTGTGGACGAACCCTGGCTCACAATCTAGTTATCGACTTGTGACGCATGTGACAGAGACACTGCTAAAGATCATATGCAACATTTCCATTTCATGGATCTTAAAATATACAAGGAAGCATAGTAGACTAACATTCAGAGAGACTTGGGTACTATTCCTGGCTTGGCCACTGACCTGCTGGGCGAACTTAGGTAAGTCACTTCACCTACTCTTGTATCAGTTTCCCCCTCCAGAAAATGTGGATAATGATACTTCTTTGTCAAGCGCTTTTGCCAAAAGCTGGGAATGGGTGACAGGGGATGGCTCACTTGATGATGACCTGTTCTGTTCATTCCTTCTGCGGCTCCTGGCATTGGCCACTGTTGAAAGACAGGATACTGGGATAGATGGACCTTTGGTCTGACCCAGTATAGCCATTCTTATGTTCTTATGTAAAGCTACAGATGAAAAGAGCTATGGAAGAACTAGAGATTATTAATGCAATATTATGAGGATGCAGCTTTATTATTTAAGCTCTTCTAAGTTGCCCAAGAAAATCAGTCACATCTGCACATGTAGCCATAAGCAATTGTATGCACAGAGATACCTGTTTGAATCCTTAACCCAAATTTCAACATAACGAGCCATGTTCATTGGTGCACTCCAACTACTTTGTGCCCCTCCAGTGATACAAACAGACATAAAACCCATTTTAGCTGGCTAGTTAAGCTAGGAATCTTGTCCATTACTTTTTGGAAAAAATACTATGGGCCAGATTCATTGATAAACTCTGTCTGCTTTAGGCCTTTTCAATGACATAAAGCAGCCATAAACCTGATTTGACTAGCCAGTTTGCTTTGAGTCACCAGGGATACACAAAACAGCCAGAGATTGCAGGAGAATCTGACCTAAGTTTTAAATGAACTGTTTTTCACTAACTAAAAAGCATAAGCAGTGCAGTATTCCTTTTATGTATTAAACCCAATCCAAAACACAGTATACTCTTTGCTCACTTTACTGAAAGCATCTTTGTTGCTTAAGCAGCTGTAAATTATATTCTGAGAATCATTTCACAAAAATGTCTCCTGTACAAACTGGAAGGAAACTGAAATGGTCTTGATATGAGCAATGGGACAGGTAACGTGCCACAGACATTTGATTTTAAAGAGGAGCACCTGGACAAGAGATCAAGCACTGCTGTGACACATCAGGTAGAGAAGTGCTCAGGACCTATCTACACCACTGCATGCAAGACATTCATCTGATATGGCTACAACGAACATAGTTCACCAGCTCCTCATGCCAGAATTTATCTTGGCACAGCTACATCTCTATCCTGTTGGCCACTCCACATTAACCGCACTGCACAGCTATGTCTATATCAATATAGATTCTGGGAAAATCTGAGCACTCACACAAACATAATTCCATGCTCCCTCAGGTGGTGGGGCTAAGGACAGAGGATTGTGAGAGTTTTTCACACAGTGCAAGGGGCTTTGAAAAGTCCTCCCTCGTAGAGATTGGCAGGGCAGGATAGACTTATCCAATTACACAAATACATTAGACTGTACTGTCTACACAGCAGATGAACTATGTTTAAAACCAGTAACAACCTGACTGTTGAATTACAGTTCTGCTTGCAAGTTGGGTCACACCCATATTGTTCGGTATATAATAAAAAGCTATACTGTGTTGGAGGATCTGATTATAATACCCATTAGATCCATCTGTACTGAAAGACCAGACCATGTTTTGGCTGTTTCAGTTACTACTGTATTGTAAACCGGTCCCACAAAACAATAGCTTTCCGTAGTGTTCATAGGACCTTAGGAACCATTTTGTATGTGAACATAAATTGTGTGTGGAATCAACAATGTTACAGTCTGGTTACAAGCTTAATAAAAATCTGTAGTGAAGATAGGTCTTCTGAGGTTAGCTAATTTGCAGCTCAAAGAAGATGGTGTCTCCAGGAGAGACTATAGCGCCACATAAAAGCATACAGACATTTTGACCAACTAAGTACAAATACAGGAGTGTAAAGAAAGCAAAGGAATGCAGTGAAGAGCTTTTCTTTCAAAGAGAAAAAGATCCATCCCTGTTCCATTTTGAGTAACTCTTCTTAATTAAAAGCTCCATTCTTATTGCGAATCTAGTTGAGGAGATCAACACCTAAGCACTCAGCTCAGGACAAGGAGTTAGAAATGTGTAAGAAGTTATGGGAGTTCATGGGCTTTTATCACTGAGCTTTGAAGTCAAAAGTCAGAGATGGAATTCCTTCTATTCAAAAAGGTACAATATAGACTAGAAAACCAATAGTGTACGCCATATCAGCGAGTGTGATGAAATAGAATGCAGTGCCAAGACATGATACAATTTATCAAAATCCATGGTAACCCCAGAGTAGGACTAAACATCTAGTAAATAAATTGGCAACATTGGGACCTGATTTGGTGGCCATGGCAACTTGACTGCCTTGTTGGTAAAAATAGAAATAAAAATATCTTAAAATAAAACATTTTTTCCTGGAGTATGTGATTCTGTGAGTGTACTGAAAATGCAGCCAGGCCATCCTACTTGTTGGAAGCTGATGCTCAAGTGAAAAGGAATCACTCTCCTCCACAATGAGGGAATCTGTCTAGGTTTGTGGAAAGGCACTGGGTTTATTATCTCACAAGGTTCTAGGCTAAATACCTACAAATTAGAGTTGAACAAATAATTTGTGGCAGATAATTGAACTCAATGGGTTCAATTCACTGGTCCAGACAAATCTGCTTGGTACAGGACTTGGGGTGAGGATGCAAAAGTGGCGTTACACCACCTTTACACTCTTCTCCAATCCAAAGCTGGCCAAGGAGCTATTGCTGGAGTACACAAGCACTCCAACTAGGCCCCCAACAATGCCCCTAAGCTGGGAAGAGGTCAGGAAAAGGTGACATTAAACCCACTGTGGGGGTTCTGATTTCCCCAGAAGAAAATTATTAATGCTTTAAATAATAATATGGTATTTAGAATTTAGCACTGTATACAATCAAAGCACTGCGCAAACATTAACTCATTAATTCATCTTTGTGACCCCTCTGCGAGATAAATATTATCATCCCGTTTTACAGATGGGGAAAGTGAGTCAGAAAAATGAAGCAACTTTCCCAAGGCTATGAAGCAAGTCACAGGCAGAGCCAGGATTAGAAAGCAGAATCTCTTAGCAGTCAACCCTCTGTTCCTTCTTCCAGATCACACTGCCCATTTCTACAGATTGTGCTGCCCCTCTACACCTAGGCACACCCTTCAGTAGCTGGCTAATCCTGGTTGAATAAATGTAACTTATTTCTCTTTTCACAGATTGTCCAGGAGTAGAGCATGTTTTCCACAGAGCACATCAGCATATCCTCAGGGTAACTTACATTCACTTTTTAAATGTGTTTGTATGTTTTTTCTTTCGCCCCATAAAATGATCACAAGCACTTCAGTGAGTGTGTGTGATTCACTATTTGAATTCTGAGCTATATTGGTGAGCTGTAATTGACATGGTATATCTTGTCACTGATTAAATGAGCATAGCAATACTCATAATCAGGAGGCAAGTTTGAAAAAGCTGTAGGAGCTTTGAATCTCTCAGGGAAAGGCAGCAGTTTGAGGGAGAGGGAACAGAGAAAAAGAACTAGGGAGTCTTGGAAAATGTTTAAACCACTTCTTTCCTAGGCCTAACAGGCCTTGCCCAAAGAACTATTCCCAGAAAAAATTACATCAGTGTAAGATTTCTTACAGAGTTTAATTTTTGTTTGTCACATAGACACAAAGTCCCTGTGCGTGCACTCCTAGTGGTGAAGACTGCTCAGTTGTTTAATTGTTTCTGTGCTAGGATTCTGGCAAAGGGATTTGGAAAAGATGTCCGTCCCCCGTCCCCCCCGCCCCATAAAAAACATCCAGTATGTACTTATTTTGTTATCACCAGGGTCATTAACACAATGCAACTGTGTGCAGAAACAGTCCTAGATGTGAAGGATGCTCTCAGAGCTTTACCTAGCTCATTTAATTGCCTCTATGCCATGGCTCTGGCTAGGGGATCCGGGAACCATTACCCTAATGTCTCAAATAGTGTCACCTTCCATAGAAAATACATCACTTCCAGTGCAAGTACTTGTGCACACTTCTAAAACTGAACCCAAACCAAACCTTTTTAAAGATTCTGAAATGTAAAAGGGGTTCTGATTATTATTTTTAACCAGCTGTGCTGAAAATAAATGCAAGAAAGGCTATTTGCATTGGAGAAATTGGAAGAAAAACATTCTGGAAAGCTGGAAAGGAGGAAATCCCGCTTTTAATCAGGCTTCTAGCTAGATTTGGCAGACTCAAGGAATGTCAGGTAAGTTTTGGGCAAGCATCCAAAACAATGGGTTGCCTATCTGAACCAAGCCCAGACTCTGAACTCTTTGAGATTCACTCATCACTATACAGAGTCACTTCACAGTCAGAACTATTTATGATAAATCCCTAGAACACAGAGAGATACCACTGATGATGGGGAATTGTATGAAAACCTAGATAAATGACCAAAGAGTATGCTCAGAGTACCATCTAAATGCTACGTGACATTAGACAATGGCATTTACTTATCCATACTATTTAATGGCACAGATATATACGTACAAAAGTCTGTAGAAGACTTAAAATTCTTCTCTTTTTCTCAGATCCCTGTATTTTGCCTAGTGTGCACCCTCATTTCTTTTATGTCTTTATAAATAAGCTTATCAGATCAATTCAAAAGAACTGTCTTGAGTCAACAATTTACTCACCACAATTGCATGAGCTACAGAATGCACTCTGATTAGTTCTAATTTCAGGGTTATTTCATTATTCTCTTCCTTTTCCTTAAAGTATTTTTTTTAATGAAAAGAAATATATATATATAGAATATATATATATTGTGACGGGGCAAGGCCAGGTGGCTATAGAAAAGTAGTGGGAGATAGATATATTAGCTCCAGGATAAACAAATCCCTGGTACCAGGATAAGTGAAATGGCAGCTGCTCCAGGTCAATTAAGACACCTGGGGCCAATTAAGAACTTTCCAGAAGGCAGGCAGAAGGCTAGGTTGATTGGGACACCTGAAGCCACTCAGGGACTGGCTGAAACTAGTTAAAAGCCTCCCAGTTAGTCAGGTGGGTGTGCATGTCAGGAGCTGTGGGAGGAAGTTGTGCTGTTGGAGAGGCTGAGTAGTACACACCATATCAGGCACAAGGAAGGAGGCAGGCCCTGAGGTAAGGGTGAAGTGGAGCTGAGGAAGTGAGGGCTGCTGTGGGGGAAGTAACCCAGGGAATTGTACATGTCATGTTTCTAAAAGGTCAGCTACCATAGCTGATACTATTAGGGTCCCTGGGC
Organism: Eretmochelys imbricata; assembly: GCF_965152235.1. Taxonomy (NCBI): domain Eukaryota; kingdom Metazoa; phylum Chordata; order Testudines; family Cheloniidae; genus Eretmochelys; species Eretmochelys imbricata. The sequence goes on along the minus strand of NC_135577.1, from coordinate 31,661,762 downwards.
TGGAGCCCAGAGTAGAGGTTGGGCCCGGGCTCCCCTCCCTTTTGCCCCCTGATTAATCACTGAGACTGGGAGACACAGAGACTGTGCAAGGAAGGATAACTTCTCCTCACTTCCCTCGCTGGCTTATGATGAAAATGGCTCAGTAGACTGTGGCCCTTGTCTCTAGAGAGAGAAGGGTTATGTGGAGGGTCACAGTGAGCCTCTGAGGCTAGCGAAATCCACCAAGAAATGCGGGACTCACGGAGGCAAGGATAGAACTTTGTCACAATATATATTGAATAATGGAGATAAGAGATTTTTCCGCCTACTCATGAGTGATCTTTGAAAATACCAGTCTTTGGAGCTATCACCGACACCACAGTTACAGCTATTGTGGCTGAGTACTTATGGCACCAGAAACTCATCTGGTGTAAAGCTTAGTTCCAACGGAGCTACAACGAGTTACATCTGCAGCGTGTCAGGTCCAATGGACCCTGTAATCAGTAAAGTCAATGGTGCTTTGCTGCTTTACACCAGCAGAAAAGAGCTGGTCCCAGGAATTCATAATCAATGCACTCATTGCCAATCTTTAGAGGAAGATCTGGCCCCATAGTTTAAAATTATGGAGGAGTTTGCACCTAATAAACCTTGTAGACAGACAAGTGACAGAACAGATGAACGAAGTTAAAAAGATCAGAGAAGAGTACTGAGGCTATGTAAAAACGAAGCTCATTCCAATTGTATTGACATCTAAATGTTGCCATTCCTATTTTACACTGTACTGTGAACAGGCTTGGATGTTTGTTATAGATGAATGGAGCTGATTATCACTGATTACAGATGTGCTAATTAACTCAGTTCTGTTTGTTCAAAAACTCTATTAATAATCAATTCTGAAAGATTCAGGCAGCCATGTGCAGTGTGACATAGCTTTTAATCACCATCATAGGAAAATGTAGCAGGTCCTTCATGGAAAGGGGGCCAAAAAAAACAATGCAACAAATTATTGGCAGAATATCAATGCACCTAAAATAGACCACATTTTTAACTAAGCAGTTTGCAAATTACCTTAGCCAACCCAGCAGTTCAGACAATGAGGCTGTAGAGCCTAACCCATGAAGCAAAGTTTTAATCTGCATTGTGCAATTTTGACAAAGATCTTTTACACATGAGTCAGGTAGACTGCACCTGTGATTCATAGGGACTTACCCAGATGTACGCTGACCTGCTTTGAGTGAACATGCAGTTGCCTTCGAGAATCAATCATGGGTCTGGGGAACACCATTTTTATCCATAGAAGGACTGATAACGTATTCACAGTTGGAGTTATACAGGGAATGATTTTTCTGTTATACAATAGTTAAGGTTGTGCCAGCATTTTCTTTCTGAACCCCTATATTTTAGGGATTTATAAGGTGGACATAAACATTCCCTCTAACCTGAAACTAAGCCGTATACTGAGATCACATTTATTTTACCAGTGACCACACACATGCAGAGCTTGACATTATGTGAGTTTAAAAGGGAAAAGTAAGTTTGTCGTGTTGAGAAACTTGTTTAGTTTCTGAAAATTGAAAAATAGTTTCAACATTAAGAAAAAGAAAGAAACTTGGCAAGGCGCTAGTCCGTGTTCTGCTCTACTGTCTCGTAGGAGTTCCAAAGAGAAATGATCAGTCAGTAAAGCTACTGAGGTTTGTACAATTGCAGTAATTTTTCCACCACAAAATTTCCATAAGGACTTCAGCCCCCAGAGAAACCATGATGATTTATTACTGGGTCAACAATCAAATTATTTTTAAAACTGCCTAGGTAGAAATGATGCATCAGAGATTATTCTTTCCTCACTGACTTGTACTTAGGTATTACTGTACCTTGGGTACCAAATTTAACACCACAACCCTGATATAGCTTTATTGACCTTAATGGATTTACACCATTATGAATGAAAGGAGAATCAGGCCCTATGAATTCAATCCAACCCATTTACGTACCTTTTTATTCTCTTGGCAGTCACACAGCAGAAGCAAAGAGCGAAGATAACTCTGACCATCTTGAACACCTGCAACTCCACATCTTCATCCCAACCATCTTTAATCAAAGTATCAAAGACTCTTATCAACTTCAGTGCGCACTGGAAAATAAAGGCATGCCATCAAAAAGTAAAAATTGATGAGTAGGCCAAACCTGATTCTGCACCAAGGAAAATGCTCCTATGCCTTTGCCAATAATGTTAGTAAAGTGGAGTGTGCAGCTAAGCATCTCATTAGCATGAGGATTTCCTTTAAGTCCATGGCTCCTCAGCCTTGCCCATGCTGGACCCATACCATGCTTCTTATTTCTATTCACATTTGAGAATAAGGGAGTTATCATGCAAGGATTGAGACTTACTGCCCCAGTGCGAGGGCCTGCAAATAGGGCATGATGCAAAGCCCATTGATGTCAATGGGACTGCTCACATGCTTAAAATTAACCGTATGGTCAAGTGCTATTTCACTAGAGGCCCTGCTTCACATGCAAATGTGTGTTCATAACTGCATAGCTACAGTTGCACAAATTTTTACATAACTGCACATGCAATTACAGCAATTGCTCACTCAAGTAGATAGCTAGCTGGCTGAATGCCCATGTGCACCTGCTATTGAAATAATGTGGTGCAAACATTTAGGTGCAGGATTGCTTTGATGCTTGAACACTCCAAGGGTCAGGACTGGAATTTTACATCTCCTTTGCACAGTGCCCCTTGCACATTGCTGAAGTTCAATGGATGCTCAGCACAAGCTAAGAGTGCAAAGTATTCTATGCTGAATCTTGAGAGGGACCAAGGAAGATGGGTTTTGGTTTTGCAAAACCAAAAACCAGGGCTAGTTTGGATCTGAGTTGAGTTTTATCTGATTGCCATAGTCCAGGAGAAATGGTGAGGAGGGTCAGATAAAAGCTTTTGGTTTTATCTTGTCTCTCTAATGGTGGTTTATTGCAAATCCCCATCAATGAAGTTTGAGCTTTGTGAAAACTAAAGCAGGTGAGTTTGATCCAGGTTACATCTATACCCTCATATTTCAGGAGGATTTGATCCATATCTAACTGAATTAATTGGGAGAAGGTCTTGTGGGCAGCCAGTTCATAATATTTGTATTTGGATCTGCCAGCTGGCCCACATCTTGAATGAATATGAATATTAGCCTCTGATTACAGCACTAGAATTTGTGGCTAATAATATGGAAATTTGTCTGACTTGAGCAATCTTCAGGAATTATTGCCATAGGTAAGACATAACTGATAACTAACCAAAGAGCTCAGTTTGCTCAGAATTCTAAAGTCATTTCATGATTCCTAATTCACGGTCTGCTCCTGCATTCTTCATGTACTTTAAATTCCCTTTGACTTGTCAGAGTTTTGGGTGTGCTAGGAATACAAGATTTGTCCCTGTAATAAAGGCAGGGAAAAGAAATGGGGTAGGAGCAGAAAAAAACTTATAAAATCAAGGGAGAATGAGTGTGTATTCCCTTTTAAATGTCATTTTAATTAATAATCCATGTGTATGTATTTCATATACATTATTGCAATTTCTAAATTTTTCATCGAATAGTAAAGTAAATAATTGTATAACATGTTGAGGCATAAGTCAGAACTATCCTGGGGCATCCCACAGTCATGGCTTCTGTGCTTCCTCCCTCCCCTTGAATGTTTTTAAAACAGTGCACTGTATTTTAAATGTATTCTGTATTCTTTACTACAAACTGTACTCTTTTTCTGGTTACAAACTCAAGGAGAAGTACAATAGCCAAAAGGGATTTAACATGAATTCAAAAGAACATATTTTACCCATAAAGAATGCATTCACACTTTTGGGGAATGAATTACAAGAAAATCCCCCATAATTGAAGCATTTAATGCATTTGAACCTGTAAAGAATGCCAAAAAAACACTGGAACATTGTGTAATGTTTAAAGGAGCATTTGGAAGTTTTTAAATCAAGCATCATTTAAAACAGATTGAAATTACGGATTTTTTTTATTACATAGTCTCAAAGAGTAACTTCCATAAATAGTCAAGAATAAACTACATTCAGACCTATCTGTTAGAACACGTCTTACAAAAGACAAATGAAAACTCAGATTGCTGACATCCCTTTGAAGGAAGATTTTCTTTTTTTTTTTTTTCTTTTTTTTTTGTCCCAGCCCTTGTTTTATTTATTCGGCTCTGCATGCTTTTTTATTTTTAATTATCCTAAGGAAATGAAGGGGGGGGGGGACAAAGATCTTTGTTTTCCAACTGAGACAGTGAAATATGGTCCAAAGCTGCTTTTGTTTTTAATTTACAGAAGCCCTTGTGTCTAATCTACTAAGCCAACAAATAATCTGTTTGCCAGGTTTTTTTATGGGAGTCATGAAAAGTACACAGAATTGCTGACTTTATTCTTTTTTTGGATGCACATTCATTCTCTGTTGTAAACTTGAAAGGATCCTTTTGGAGAACTTATGACAATGGGTATATTTTTAGCTAAGCATTTTGTTTCCCAGGAGTTTTTTAAACTAGTTACTTGTGTAGCTCAGTCTTCTCTTCCTGTCATCAAAAGTGTCATGCTAGCCTCATCTAAATGGTAAGAAAGCATGTCTGCATGCCTACTGATAAAATGAGCTATATTGTTTAAAAGCACCGTGGAAGGGAGCCAGAAATGTGTTCCCATCCAAACTAAGATCTATAGCAGATAATGACCCCTCTTGACCAATGCGTCCCTGCACAGGAAAATCTGCCCAATGGCTGGGTTACTCCATGCATGTGTATTTATGGAGTTTCCATTTTATTGCTCCCTTTGAGAATGGAGTTTTCACCACTCCTCCACAGAACTGGGAGGAAAGGAGACCTACCAAAACCTTGGATGGCTGAGATCCCTAGGGATATCCTGTGACTCATGAGATAGACAAAGAGCAGGGACAGTAACACAGAGCTATTGTGTCTTTACACTGCTTTCTCTGCAGAGACATGCTACCAAAGGCTGTTCAAGAAGGGGTGTGTGTGTGTGTGTGTGTGTGTGTGTAGAGACACACACACACACAGACGAGTCACTGCTGGGGGAAGGAGGAAGAGAGTGGATCCTGGGCCAGCATTATCCACTGCAAAGAAATCTTTACTGGGATGATACCACATTTCATCTCCCTGCCTCATCCCTAATATTCCAACCTAGCACAATGGAGTCTCAGGGGCTTCTGCAAGTCTTGCGGAAGGAGGTGAGCATGATGCAGAGCTGCTGATCCCTCTTCCGTCCTGCCCCAAAGCTGATTTGTGCAGGGCTTTGCTTCCACATTAGTGAGGTGCAGAATACAACTCTGTGCATCTATGTCCAGAGATGTACATCTTGCTGGTTTGCTCTTTCCCTCTCTGAAATAATGTAGAGGGAGAGCCACAGTGGAGATAAAAATGAAACAACACAACTGTTATGACTTTTTTGTATGTTGAAATGTTATGACATTTCATGTATACTTAAAGAAATGAACAGGAACTTCTAGAGGAGAGAAACTGGAGAAGAAAGTAAAGAGGACTGCAGCCTACCTCCTAAATGTTCCAAGACATGCATCTTACATCTTGTAAAGGTGCACTCTCCCCTCTGCTCATCCATCCCCAGTCCCACAGAGCCAGAATTTGTTGACTTTCCAAGCATAATCCATGCTGGGTGTGGTAACTATTGATCAGTAAAATGTGTGGGGGGGAGGTAAAGGGCAGCTGCTGCTTGGTTTGACCTCTTCTTGTTTGTAAATTTATGTCCAGGGTGCTCAGATGGCCACTGCAGATGGATGCTCTTTGGTGGGGAAATCTGTATCAATAAAAATATTTCAAATCTGTTTCAATAAAAATAACTAATCCCACCATTTCCCACCTGCTGCATTCAGGAGTGCTGTGGCTCCAAACATTTCTGGTGTATCATGAGTCATGCCAAGCATAGAACATTTTAAATCAGAACAGTTAGGACCAGACAATTCTGTATTTCACCTTAAGTACATCTTAAAATATATACCACTAAATAGGACTTAACAGCTAAAAGTGATGATTCTCCAGCTACATATCCAAAATCAGTACGTACGTCATACCTGACTAAATTGCTCCTTCCCCTTGTTTTCATTCAACACACACATCTTTAAGACTTCTTTCTGCCTGTGTTACCCACAATACCTTATTCTTCAAGTAATGCCTCTGAAATCACTGGGATTGTTCATGTTAAGATGCTACCTACTGGGAGTAAGGGCAGCAGAATTTAGCTTTTATGGGTTGAATTCAAAACTTACTAGTATAGGGTCTTTCTTTCTATATTATCCTTTTCCTCTTCTTTTTAGTATCCTGTTACTGTTGCCCCTTTGCAGTGTAGTGGCAGATTTCGAGGCCTTGCAGGTCAATTTGCTGTGGAAGGAGAACTCAGTGATGCAGAGTCAGAGTATTTTCTTACCAGAATTTATTTACAAAGAAGCAGCTCTCTTGTGCCTCTGTCTCTTCTGGACTCTCACAGCTTAAAATGCACTGGCCCAGGTTAGGAGCCTAAACCCTCATGAGGATGTGAGCCACTATTCCTTGTTCCTCCTTCAACCCCTGGGTTTTTAATCTTGGAAACCCCCAGTCCAAAGCTACTCCCTAGCATCACATGACCTCAAAAGTGAGCCTGGTCATTAACCCGCTTTTCTGCAGCTGATATGCAATGCAAAGGAACATCAGACAAGGTTTGACTGCCCATGTGAAGGGGGCTTTACCCCCACACCATCCCCTTAATGAGTGGGGGGGGGTGAGAGTGTTTATACTTGGCATTGACAATCACACTATGATGACTGGGTATGTTTATATTTTCCTGAGATTTTCCAAGGCGGTTTTCTACATTCATTGGGTCCCGGTAAAATGAACAGAAGGAACAAGTCACTGATCACAATGCATCGCTTTACAGACATGATGTGTGTTTGCTATTGCGTGCCATCACTAGCGAGACATTTGCCAGTTTTCAGTGGCTCCCAGAACTCCCTTATACCAAAAGACAGTTTAAGAAAGTAATATAACCTCACTGTCAGGCTGCTACTGCTTTCATTTTTTTTCATCTCATGACTTTACATACCCCTTGAGGCACATATATTCCAATGCGAGAACCACTCACATATAGTTTACTTTACTCCACTAAACATTAGAAAGATTCAAGAAAAGCATCAAACAAGGCAACAAGAGTCACACCAAAAATCATTTTGTAAACAGTCGGAGATGTTCTGGCAATACACCCAGAGGAAGAATACCACCCTCTGGGAGCCAATCGTGGGGAAGGTGACAGTATAGCAGGAGGGGAAAGGAAAGACTGCACTTGGGATGTTTTATAAATCCTCAGCTTTGTCTATACTTAGCCTGTTAGATGATTTATGATCACTAGTCTCTATTGCCAGTGTAACTGTTCGCTTCAATTCTGCGCGTTCCTTGATGGGTTGGTTACAATTTCACAGACGCTATCGTCACACTTTAACTGCAATAATAATCTGTTTGAACTGTGCTGCGCCACATACCATTACTACACGGGATGCTGTCAGCCAGCTCCTCTGCACCATCCTGAGGCAGATTAGGTTGGAGAAGACACAGACCCCTTTAGAAACCACTGACAAGCAAACACTTTTAAAGTTGTTTTCAGGTACATTTTAGAGTTTTGTTGATTTTGTTCGTGTTATGGTTAATTTTATAGGCAGTTCAACTGTTTCATTAAAAGAAAAAATATTTGAAGTTAATGTTACAGTTTATCTCAGAATAGTGTTTGAAACGCTTTGATTTCTAATGGTATTTGAATGAACCTGAATATCTCCATTTTAGACTCTCACCATGAGGATTGACTCCTGGTGGGGAACAGAGGACTGTATAATTAACACAGCAGCCCCCACTGAGAAATACAACAGCACCATTCGCTGAAGGGAGATAGTGAACCAGTGACAGAGATTTTAAAAAAAATCACTTAGTGAAAACTCATCTCTCCTGAAGACACAGAGAAATTACATTTAGGGAGATCCCCATGAGGCAATCTTTTCTATTGCTAGGGATGTGTATTCTACAAGTAGCTTTCTTCTATTGCCTAATCCCCAGGGATAGGATCCTACCAGGTGAACTCAGTGTGGGATGGGTGAAACAGTAGTAGTAAAAGAAGACTGCTGTGACCAAGTATCATAGCTTGGGGGACAGATCCTGAGAGATTCTGAATATCCTCAAGTCCCGCTGAAATGCATTAAACTATACCTGAGTTTAGTGAAGTGTTATGTTACCCATTTAATTTTGTTTTAATTCTTTCTATAGTGTGAAAGCCATTCATGATTTGGGGCAGAACTTCAAGTAGAAAGATGGTCTGATTTTACTGTATTTATATGGTAAGAAACAAATCACTTTCTCATGGGAGTTCAAGGCGCAAGAAAGATGCAACAATACTGGAAACTGAAGCCCTCTAGCCACAGAAGAGGTACAACACTGGCAACAGCAGGGCATGGTGCCCTGACCTGAGAGACCATTTCTAGGATGCCCCCTCTTCCACCCTTTCAACTCCTGGTCTCTCTCGGGAGACTGGAAATACATGGGGTCAAGTACAGTCAGTTGTGGCTGTGAAGACTCTGCAGCGCTAGATTAATTGATAGATGTTTCATCTACTAGCCCACTCTCACATGCACAGTTACTGACAGTCAGTTCTGTCCGTATCAAAGAGCTGGTCCTGGATGAGATGGTGCTATTTGTGAGGGGGACACATGTTCACTAGGAAGTGGACTGAGAGTAACATATTATGTATTTCAATTAATGGCAGGTGTAATGCAGCAACATAAATATCAGGATTGGTATGAACAGGGAGCCTAAATGTAGATTAATAATGATTTATTAAACTGAACACAACCAGTATATACAAGCAGCACAACTGCTGGTCTTCTACAAAGATTTCAATTCTCTAATCATTTCATTATCTTTGTAATTAGGATTTATTTAACTTTAAGAAAACTATATCCAGATTAGCTGTAACTCCAGCTAAAGTCAATGGAAAGTTTCTCTTGTATTTAATTCAATAGAAGTTGGGTCAAGCCCTCTGATTAACCTAACCCCTGGGATGTGAAGTGGATGCAAAATGCTACCAGCTCAGAACGGAGGTGTTGTACACCCACTTAGGAAAATGACTTTGCAATGGGCAGGGCAACAAAGAAATCAGGCCTCTTGTTTTTAAACAAAGTTGTCATTGGCAATAGCATCTAGAATTACTACATTAGTTAGTTTAGTCCTAGGATCCGCTGCCATGGAAGTCATCAGACCTCTCCATAGGTGGCACTCACCGACATTCAAGAGGGATGGCGAGGGTTTCTGCTAGGAACCATGTAGGAAGCAGCAGAAGACCGTTATCTTTGTTTCCTTTGACAACATTGACTGTGGTGCTTCTGGGACAGATTTTCCCTTTAAACAGTGGTAACTAATCATAAATGGCTAACACAGCTAAATCCCACCTACAATTCGGAAATCTATGCCTATTTAAAAAATAAATGGAGTCTTTTAAAAAACTATTCAGTACTTAGCAATACTTATCACTTATATAATACGTTGCATCTTCAAAACATTAAAAAATAGCAAAGCCCAAATTCTACTCTCAGTTGCACTACGACACCAATTGAATTATTCTGGTGTACCTGAGGAACAGCCATATAATCGCTGTATTAAAGCTAGGGAAACCGAGGCACAGAGAAATCACATGACTTATGCAAGGACATACAGTGAGTTATTGGAACCGGCAGCAGATAGTGTGAGAAGATACTGTCTAGCAAAGCCTTCAGGCCCTGAGCTCATGTTGTGCTCCCCATTGAAGTAATGGAGTTAATCATGGATGGGAAAGAAGTGAAGAGGGGATTAAATGTCATACATCTATTAATTATTCTGAGCACCAGTTGCCCTTGCCACTAAATGAGGCAGCTGTGTCTAGTGGAAGATTAGTGTTGAGACACCTACCAGATTTCTCAGACGGATGATTTTCCCCGACATGCGCACACAGCAATTTTCTTACACTACAGATCTGGGAAATAGGCCTCAACTGGTAACCAAAGGTGTCCTGTATACCGTGGAGATTAAAGACCAGCTGTTCAAAGAGGCATTAACCTGGGTGGACTGGTCAAATTCTCCCTAATGCTGTTTTATTCTGAGAACCCCAAGAAGGAGAGAAGAACTCTTTTGATATTCACATTTCAAAGGGAACCTTTCTGTGAATATTTTCAATCAGAAAATGATACAACAAACACACAGGCACGCATATGTGCATGTGCACACAGCATATACATATGTATATCTAGAGCTATCTATAAACAGCAAAGGAGGTCCTTTCATTTTGCCTTTTGTGCTGCTCACTCCAGGAATCCATCCTTGATCTTGACAGATCTGCTAGTTTATAATGAATACTTTTCCAGCTTTTATGGTTGGCAACAAGAAAGCACCTGGGAGTAAGATTTGTTCACTGTGGGTTGTTGTTTTTTAAACTGTGTACTTTGGTCTTTGCCTGATAATAAACATTTATTTTTATTGTAATGAAACATTTTGTTGACTTGGGCAGTAACAAAACAAAAAAGAAAAAAACAAACAAGTAAACAGGCGCGTGTCGGCCGTACTGCTGCAGTGGAAAGGAATCTAAGTGAATGTATTTGAAAAGCAGCATCTAGTAACGCAAAACATAGCACTGGGAGTTGAGAGCTAGGTTATTCTTAGCTATGTCACTAACTTGCTACCTGGGACCTTGAGTAGTGTCTCACTTTTCCAGTATGTAAAATGGGGATGGTATTAACTCCTCACAGCAGCTCTGGCAGGGTTCGGTCTACCTAAGGTACTTATATAACCAGGGCTGTCCCTAGCGGGGCTGCAGGGCCCGGGGCAAATCAGCCTGTATGGGGCCTCCCTTAACGTTTTTTATATAGGTGAAATCTGGTTACAGTGACCTTACACATTCGCAACACTGAGAGCTCATGTCTCGGGAACTGGGTGGCTCTTGGAGGGCCTATGCGGGCCCTGGTGCTGGGGGACCCCAGGACCCTCCAGCATGGAGGAGGGGCTCTAAGATCTGTTTTCTCCGGGGGCTGGGAGTGGGAGGGGAGGTGGAAAAGCAGATGAATGGAGGACTCCAGTCCTGTTGGGTGGTGGAGAAAGAAAGCAGAGTTGTGGGACCCCAAGTCCTGGTACTGAGGGAAGGGGGACCCCAAGGCTGAAGAGCTGAAAGGCAAGGAGGACCCTGATGCAGGGGGGTGATAAGGGCTGGCCCTGGCCTGGAGATGGCATTGGAGGTCTCCACCCAGTGCTGGGAGAGGGGTGGAAGGTGTGGGGCACTGGGGGGACACCAGTGCTGGGCAATGGGTGAGGAAGACTGCTGGCTGGCACTCACCTGTGCTAGGTGGAGGGTCCCACTGGAAAAGGGAAGGTTCCATCCAAGGTGGAAGGGCAGGGTCAGGGTCAGCTTGGATCAGCCTGCCCTGGCACTAGTGGTTGGGGGGTGAGGACCCTGCAGTGGAAGCAGGCAACACGGGGAGCTGGCAGAGTGGGGCGGGCTCGGGCCAGGTTGCTCACTGTTGCTGCTGCCACAGAGACTGAGTCCGAGTCCAGGGGGGGCTGTGGGCAAAATAAATAAATAAATAAATGCCCAGGCCAGTGAGTGCAGGGCACAGGTCTGACCCCTGATGCTGGCACCAGACCCCTCCCCTCCCACTACCCTCCTAGGCTGCCCTATATCCCCCCAATGTTCCCCTGAAGTGCAGGGTCCCCCAAAGCGCAGGGCTCAGGGCAGTTGCCCCGGTCTGCCCTATGGACGGGACGGCTCTGTACACAACCCACATCACTGTGGAATCTGAGCACCTCATGCTTTAATATATTAATCCTCACACTCCTCTGTGAGGTAGGGAAATGCTATTAACCCCATTTTACAGATGGAAACTGAGGCACAGAGAGGTTAAGTGACTTGATCAAGGTCACACATGGGGTTCTGTGGCAGAGTTTTGAGATCCTCAGGTGGGCTGTGATAGGATTTTTTTTTATATAGTTGAAACTGATGTATACAATGGCATAAGCCAGTCAGCAATCCCAGGAATGATACTATCAGCACAAGACAATACTGTCTTTGCGGCTCAGCAAACACACCGACAAGTACTTGCAGAAGAGCTCTAAACAAAACATGATGGATATCACCATACCATTATAAAGAACCAAGGCCACCACTGTCACCAGTCAAATCACACCTAGGCACTAAATAAACTCAGTTACTTTGTCCCAGATCTTCAGAGGTATTTAGGCACCTAACTCCCACTGAAATCAACATCACTGTGGCATTCCTTCCTCCATTCTTCATGTGTATTGAGTCTACTTAGCACTGGAGGTCTCTTCGAGGCAGGGACCTTGTCTCCATACTGGACCATAAACTGCCTACCACATTATTTAAGCTATTATAAATATCAAATATTATTCTTATCAGTTAAAGACAATTAGAAGTAAAGCTATTTTAAAATGGTGAAAAAAGTCTACACAATATTTTTCATCAGCTGTATAAGCTGCTTGTGAAAATAAAACCTAGCAAAAGTTTTTGAAATGTCAAATAGCTCTAATTATGTCAGGAACATTTACTCCCCAGTCACAGGCCTCTACTATTTACATTTAATGCAAAAGAAGAATCTGTTAGTTCTTGATTGTATTTACATGTAAAAGGCCTGATTCTCTACAGCCTTGCACCTTCTATAGTCATTTATCCCTGTGATAACTGAGCACAACGTAGATGTAAAATGTTGATGTTTCGAGCTGGGCAGGGTTCTTTGCACAAGTATAAGTAACTGTACAATGTGAGAGGTTCTTGAAACTCAAGCCCATAAGCCTGTACGTAGACTAACCCAAAATGGGGTAGTTAGAGGCCTGTACTCGAGAGCACCTAGGTTCTATTCCTATTGCACATGTGTGCAGTTACACTGCTACTGTGGTGTCTGTATATACGTGGCCACAGATGGGTCCATTACACCATCTGAGTGCGGGGAGGTGCAGTGTTTCAGGGAATATAGTCTGCCTCCAGGGATGCCAGGCATTTCAATACAGCCCATCTCTGAACTTTTCCATGAACTTTTCTTTTTTCCCAATCAATTCCTCGGCTTCAAATGCATTTTAAAACCAGCAGACATGAAAAGGCAAATAAAGGGGAGCTTCTAATTCTGTCTCTTTATGAATACTTATGAAAATACGCGGATCAAAGCTTCTTCCCCTGCAAGTAAATTTCAAGTCTCCTGTAGGACTCAATGGGAAAAAATGTTAGAACTCATTTTATATTTCAGTTAGCATAAAGCACATGTTCAAGAATGACTAAGCAATGATTTCGCAATGATCTTCCGTAGTTTTCGAGGCTGGGTGAACTGCTTCAGAATGAGCACAAATCCGCCCAAATAGTACCGTTTTCCTTCACCACAACACTGGAAAGGGTCAGAAGAGTCTGAAGAAGGACCATTTCAAGTCGTCTCTGCCGCTCCCCTAACCAACAGCTCTAGCTACCTTATGCACTTGAAAATTGTGTTTCAAAAGAGAACTGCCCCTAGTTCAAGCCTAACCCACTTAGTTGTTCTAACAAACTGTACCTAAGATCTTGCTCCTGAAATGAGCTGCCCCTGGCATCAGCCAACGTCCTTTTTCTCTCAAAGCTACATTATCCCATGATCATGTTGACCTCTGCCACAGTCCCACCAGATTCTTCCATCGGATGCATGTGGGTTTAGTTTAAGCCTCTCGGCAAAGCCTTTTGCTCTTTTGCACACAACTCAGAGGAGAAGAGTATTCTTGTGGCTAAGGCGCTGAACTGTGACTCTGGAGACCTTGATTCAGCTCCCAGCTATACTACAGACTTCAGGTGACTTTTCTTTTGGTTACCCTTTGTCTCGTCTACTTAGACGAAGTTCTTTATGTCTGAGACTAACTCTTACTGTGCATTTGTACCACACAGACCATGAAGGGGTCCAGATTTCAGGAATATTGCACATCTGAAGTTCTTAGTGTGTGAGAGAGAGAACTCTAGCAGCTGAGAGGATTTGTTCAGGGAGAAGTTTCAGAGTAACAGCCGTGTTAGTCTGTATTCGCAAAAAGAAAAAGGAGTACTTGTGGCACCTTAGAGACTAACCAATTTATTTGAGCATAAGCTTTCGTGAGCTACATCTGATGAAGTGAGCTGTAGCTCACGAAAGCTTATGGTCAAATAAATTGGTTGGTCTCTAAGGTGCCACAAGTACTCCTTTTCTTTTCAGGGAGAAGTATGCTTTGTGGAGAGCACTGATAGATAGATGAAGTAGCTAGATGAAGTGACTTAAAAGAACATTTTGGGGTGGTAAGTTATGCTCAGAGGCAGCAGGAAGAAGGGGATGAAGACTGGACTGTGATGGTTTATGCCTCTTAGGAAGCCACCTGATGTGCTGAAATACCACTGAGTCTACATGTTCTGCCAGCATGGGCCCCCTTTAATCTGTCTTGCTGACCAGCCTATTAAAGCCTCCTTTAACACACACACACACACACACTCACAGGGCCACACCCAGCTGCAAATCAGCTCTGGGAAGACTCAGTTTAAGGGACTTGCTTCAGCACTCAGGTGTCCACTTCCCTTGGAGTGCAGACCCAAAATTATATTATGAAGTCCGTCTCCTCCCTCATTGTGTGGGATGGTTTTCACCACTTTCCCACAGCCCTCACCCCATTAGAAATTACAGAAACTGAGTTATATTATAAACAAAATGAATTTTATTAACTACAAAAGGCAGCATTTAAGTGGCAAAAGGGGTAGCAAACAGAACAAAGCAGATTACTAAGCAAATGAAACCAAACATGCAAACTAAGCTAGTTTCATAAAGAAATTGGTTACAAATAGTATTTCTCACCCAAGATATCATTGCAGGCAGATTACAGAAAATCTTGAAAGGCTGCTGCACTAGTCTCCCTCTTGAGACCTCAGGTATTGTTACTCACAAGCTAGATGCCCTTCCAGCTTGGGTTCGACGCTTCTCTCTTCAGTTCAGTTTTTGCTTTCAGATCTTTTTCAGTGTCTCTTTGGGAGGGGAGGCAGAGGAGAGAGCCATGATGACATCAATCCCCTGCTTTATATAGCTCTTGTGAAAGGTGGAAAACCACTGGCATTCCAAAAGGGAAGGAGGGGTATCCGGTATCAGGTGACTTCGACCCCGGTCTCTGCATGGCTGTGGCAACCATTGCTCGTAGGCTGTCATCCACAGGAAGACTAAGCTCTTTTACAGTCCATTGTCTCTGCTAATGCCCCCATTAGCCCTGTCTGGCTTTTCCACTATTGTACCTGAAGGGCTGACAACCAAAGTAACACATCTGAAATACAGACACATAGTTAATATTCCTAACTTCAGATACAGAAATGATACAAGCATGCAAATTGGATAGTCACATTCAGTAAATCATAACCTTTCCAATGATACCTTACAAGACCCATCTTGCATAAAGTACATATCAGTTATATCATATTATATCATAAGCATATTTTCAAAAGGAAAATGGACATATAAGCATATTTTCATAAGGAATATGGAATTTAATGTCACACTAAGTTATGCTCAGAGGCAGCAGGAAGAAGGGGAAGAAGGGAGAGGAATTAACTGGGCACTTCTATTTGTTGGGTAGGGATAGCCAAGTAGGAAGGGTATTGGTTCGGTGGTAGCATTTCTAATGAATGGTAAAAGGCTAGTAATAGTGGTTAAGAATGAAGACTGAGCTGGAGGAGGAGTAACAAAATGGACTGAGCCAAAAATTAACATTTATTTTCCGCCTTTGATTATATAAAGGGGCTAGAGATAAATGATCCTGGAAGTCAGCCAGGGAAGGATGCAGAATGTAGAAGAATGGAGGGTCTTGCAAGGAACAGAGCATTTAAAGAGTCACTTGCTTCCCTCAGCAACAAAGGCTTAAAGGAAACAGCTCCTCCCTAGTGAATAAGATGCAAGGTAAAAAAAAATGAAACGTTAGGTGGAATTAACTCTAAAATGAAAGTAAAACAGATGGTTCAAGTGGATTTTGGTAAGAATTGGCATCTCACAACAGTTTGTTAGAACCTTACGTAACCCATGGCAATTGTTTTGGAAAAGAATTGAATCATTTTCTTATTTTGCCACCTTATTAATGTCAATGATAAAGAAAAGAGCTAACTAGGTATTTCAGAAACTACAAAACACAGAATGTGCTCAGAATTTGAAGGTATACAAGTCACTTCTCACACCTGTGGATATATATTTTATTCAAAGAGGAAAGATGCGCTTGTAGCTAGGCCATTACACTAGGTCTCAGGGGTGGTAGGTTCATTTCCTAGCTCTGCTACAGACTCCATGCATGACCTTAGCAAAAAAAAAATCACTTAATTTTTCTGTCCCTCAGTTCCCTGTCTGTGAAACACTTCCTTTACTCTGTACTTTCTCTGCCTTGTCTATTTAGATTGTAAGCTCTTGGGGGCAGGGACTGGTGCTTACTTTGTGTTTGTACCATGCCTAATGCAATTAGTGCCCTTATCTCAGTGTGGCATCTAGGAGCTATGATAATACATATGTTGTTGGCAGTGTTGCATCTATGTTGGTTCCAGGATGAGAGAGACAAGGTGGACAAGATAATATCTTTTATTGGGCCAACTGTTGATGGAAAGAGACAAGATTTCAAGGTTCACAGAGCTCTTCTTCAGGCCTGCCTTGAAAACTTGTCTCTTCCACCAACAGAAGTTGGTGCAGTAAAAATATTACCTCACCCACCCTGTCTCTACACGGGATATCATAAGGCATTTGATGCACACCTTTCAGGGTAACAACAAGGAGTCCGGTGGCACCTTAAAGACTAACAGATTTATTTGAGCATAAGCTTTCGGTGGCAAAAACCCCACTTCTTCAGATGCATGCAGGCTATGCCCTGATACCTGTCACCTTTGAGGGTATATATGTATGCCTGTCTCAGAGTCCTTTAGAATTTATTCTAGTAGGTGCTACATGAAGATTTGTGGTCCTGGACTACCGATTAGCTTTGGCACTTAAGGGGTTGAGAAAAATATCTATTGATAGCTCTTTTTCCACTGTAGAAAACATAAATCCTGTCCCTTCTCAATAAATAATAATGTAAAAGCTTTTAAGAAACCCCAGTCTTTAAACTTTACCACCACAGCACTAAACTGGCTACAAAAAAAGTTTCCATAAATTGGCATTAATAAAGAACCACCCCTTTACTTTGTATGGGAGCAAGAGCCACCTTCTCTAAGGGAGAAATGTACGTCAATCTAGAAACCCTATTAATAATGTTAGAGTCCTGAACTTTAATGTATTAATGAATGGACGTGCACCCATGCTGTAATCATGAATTTCAGTGTTGCCTTTGATGCTTCATTGGGCACAAAGCTCTTACAAAATGTTTGAAGTGTCTGGCTGTGTAATAATGATTTATAATTCTCTTGAACCAAAGCAAAATTTGCTAGTAAAAATCATTTTTGAAATAAAAAATAAATTGTGACTGGAGGGTCTGGATTTGTTTCAAAAAGCGATCACCCACAAGCAGCAAATTATTTAAAAAGCCACCGGTTCCAGTGTTTTGAGATAGAGAGCGTACAACTCAGAATTTCAAAGTACTGTTAATTAAGATCAGTTTATTAAAATGTCAATCTTTTTAACCAAAAATTTCTTCACGATGAATAGTAGCTGCAAGTTCCTTTATGTTCAACGTTTCATGGAGTGAGTATTTTTGCTTGTGCTGTATGCCTAGCATTAGCTCTTCTCCTCACAGCCCCCCTTTCCTTTCTCTCCTCTGCCTGTGTTTTCCTGTAGAATAAATGGCCTTTGCGTGTCTATTGGACTGTTCTTCCTACTGCTCTAACGGCAAGTTCTCTGTGGAATGTTAAAACTGCTAAGCATATGGTTGAACAGATCCAAAAGTCCCATAAGACTTGTTTATTCTTGTACAGCTGATCCACGGACTGTACAAGTCAATGGAAAGACTCCTACTGACTTCAGGGAAACTTGGATCAGGCCGCTGGTATCACGGCCATAACTTGGAATGGGTTTTATTGTCATGAGTGCTTTCATTCCGATTGTTTCTAAAAAAAGCAGCAGGGCAGGGCAGGCAAGGACCTGGACAGAATTCTTCCTTATCAGTTCCAAAACAGTTATTTTACAAAAATATTAACCAGCATAATCCAACATAAAAGATCTGCCAAGAAAACGGACACAGTACAGCTGGAGCCCATCCCTGTGTATTCTTCTCAGGAACTTGGTGCCTGAAGAGGGGAAACAACTTAAATAAAATCTCGTAAATGACACTTTTCCCCCCTCCTTTAGGCCAGGAGTTATTAGAGTTCCATGGTACCAAGGCCATTTCATACTCATATATTGTACCACATTTTCCCCTTCTGCAGCTCCCTTATTGCCAGCCATAAAAAGAGGAAAACAAAAAACAAAAAACCCTGAGGCCTAAGGTTTCCTGAGGTTCTTCCATATTTTTTTTTTGACACCAAAAAAGGATTTTTATTTTTCTAGATACATGTACACATACAGTGAAGAAATAATAGTATGCCTGTGAAAGATGACACAAAGTGAGAGACACCTTTTCAGGCAAACTACCAACAGTGTGTGTTTGGGTTTAAGGAATAAGTTAATCACCGGCATAAACAGGCACCTCTCCATTGAACTGGAACTTGCTTTCTACTAATGATGAATCTTACCACAGAAGCCAGATCCTTTCCTGCAATATACCCCCTTTGTTCTGTCACAGGTTATGGTTGGGTTTAGAGGGCCATTACAAGCCAGGGTAAGTTAGAGCAGCTCTGAGGCAGCTCTCAATTACATGAGGGTAGCAAGTCAGCAACCCTAAGGTTCAAGGGAGCTCAAAGGTAGCACTAATGTCACAGCAGATTGAAACAGGAGGGGGAGCTCTCTCTGCACCATTCAAGGTGAAGGCGTAGTGGTCAGAGGGAGGGTTGCAACTCTCCCCCACCCTCCCCGCCCCCGCACCATATACACTTTAGGCTTTAGCCTATGTGTGGCATACAACCTCCTTAGGCATCACCCGTACCCACCCTGGGCACAGCTTTGTTAAACTTGGCTATGATTTCAGCAAAGCAGCTTGTTGAAGGGAACAGTAATGTCTGTCTCCCCCTCTTTAATTAAAAAAAAAAAGGCACAAACAGACTAACAAAAAATAAATACTGATAAAGGAAAAACTCAAACCTCATTCTAGGTTCAAATGCGCCTGAGCTATTAGATGGTTTCCACTAGGTGAAACTCAGAGGTTTTGCTTTGCATTTTAGGGTTCTTTCAAACCTGAAGTGAAATGCTGGGGGTGTGAAGCTCAGGGCAGGCTGAAGTAGACAATCTGTGTGCATTGTAAATGTATAGAACTCCAGGTAGAGGGGAAATCCATTGCTCCGCAGTGATGTAAATGAGAGGAGAATCTGACCTTCTGTATTATTTTGCCTATAGATTGTTGGACAGGTTTCATAGTAAAAGCCTCCAGGAAGAACAATTATGCTAACAGACACGTGTTTCCTAGAACATACTAAGCTGATGTGGAAGCATAGTAGCCTATGTCCCTGGCAAACACTATACATCTTGCAAACATTTACTGTAGCCAACACAAACAGTAGCCCACTTCTGTTTCTGTCTGATTTCCCTTGTGTTTTCACCACAGGACCGAGATGCAGAACAGGATCCCATTCTGTGATATTCTGCACAACTTCCTTCAAGACCTCCACTGCCATAGCACAAGCTGCATAGGCCCTGATCCTGCACCATAATTCAGATGGGGCGACAGCTGCACCCATTCAAAGTTAATGGAGCTCCATGCAAGCACAGCGGTCCACATGTACCCATCAAAATGCAGGATCATGTCCTCAGGGTGAAATCCCGGTCTCACTGAAGTCAGTGGGAGTTTTGCCATTGAATTCAATGAAGCCAGGATTTCATCTTAAGAGTTCAGTGATGTGCTACAGCTGTTTTATAAACTAATTGGGGTTTTCTTCCCTTTATCATTTGAAATTTTAGTATTTAAAATAAATAAGGTGAGAAGGAAATAGTAATAGAACTGCTATGTTTGTAACAGCAGCTACTGGAACCTGTCCCCCAGGGAGGGTCACAAATCAACAGGGTGCCCCTTCGTGCTGTATTCAGCACTTGAATCCAGGTTAGCTGGAAGAGGATTTAAAAAAAGAAAAAAGTCACAGGTCAACAGACAGGCACTCTATACACCTCATCTATTTACGCTTGTAATTTAGAGTTTGATCCGGAGCCCTTTGAAGTCAGTGTAAAACTCCCATAAGTCAATGGGATCATGGAACATAGTATCCTAATAAACTAAGTTTCTGATAAGTTCGTGTTAAAATCAAATACTCACAACTGGTGGATGGCGCGAAAACCTCCCACTTTTAGTCAAATCAAGTAACCCTTTTTTAGGAACAGCCACATTAGTCATACATATCTACCCTAACACAGATTTGAAGAACAGACGTATCCTGGTATGGCTACACTTATTGCTTTTAAACAAGCTGCTGTGCGTTATAAACTATTCCTCAAAGAATTCTTAACTGGTTTTAAAAAAAAAACTTTTAGTTTACAGTAAAATCCTCAAAACCCATGAAGATAATTTTAATCAAACATCCCACAATAATTCAGCACTGGACTGAGAATATAAAAAATGTTGTGCTGTTGGGTAATTCCCCCCTCCCCTCACCCCCCAATAATTACAAACAAGAGAAAACCAGAAGCTTAGAATGAAAGTGTCTCCTGAACCACATCTGTCATATCAGTTGGGTGCAGGGCCATACTGAATTATGCTAACCTCACTATTTAAACTTTTGGGTTATTTTTCTTCTCTTTATTTTACTGCCTGAATTATGGTATGAAAAGATGTGGATGTGTGTATGGATGCAAGGACTCAAGGCATTAAAAAGCTACACTTGAACGCACTAAGTTTCTGAGTTGCACACCACCCATTGTAGTCCCAGCTGGAGTCCTAGACTGTTGCTGAAAACTAGTTTATTTTTCTTAAATGGGAACAAAATATTAATGCTTCATATTCTTAATGGAAGATTTATTTTGTGAAACTACTGATGCACAGGTAACAATTTCTGCCTCAGCTATGTCCCATTAAACAATGTTTAGTCCAGTGAAATGACTACTTGGGCTGCAGAATTGTATTTTAATTGATCAATGGTAATTTAGGTTTCAACAGATCTCCCTCTACCGGCACATTAATGTGCTCCCAGCCACACCCATGCAGACACACACACACAGTCTAACATGGGGTAAAAGAGCAGATTTTTAGCATCGTCAATAGCAGAGAGATACGAAAAATTGGACAAACACTGATTTGTCCAGAATTACAAGAGGAGAGTGAGACTTAAAGTCACAGTTTCTAATGGGTGTTTATAATCAAAGTGATTGACCAAGAGAAAAGAAAAAAATGACAAAGGCAGAGCGGGTAAAGATCAGGTACCCTAGATGTCCCTCACCCACTGACTAGAGAGAGAGAGAGAAGGTTCTCTTGAACAGATTGGCACCATACATAAGAACATAAGAATGGCCATACTGGCTCAAACCAAAGATTCATCTAGCACAGTATCCTGTCTTCCGACAGTGGCCAATGCCAGGTCCCCCAGGGGGAATGAACAAAACAGGTAATCATCAAGTGATCCATCCCCTGTCACCCATTCCCATCTTCTGACAAACAGAGGGACACCATGCCTGTCCATCCTGGCTAACAGCCATTGATGGACCTATCCTGCATGAACTTATCTAGTTCTTTTTTGAACCCTGTTATACCATAACACAACTATCATTAAAAACGCAACATTCTGCATTCCATGTTCCTGCAGCAACCTCATAATTCCACAGGGGACATCACGGCACTGCAGTCACTGTTGAGTAACAAATTTCTAAATCTTCAACAACAAAAAGAGGACGGGGAGGAAAGAATTGTGAAAGTGTCTGCAAAAAAAAAATTGTAACCAACTCTACAGTGTTAAATGAGTGTTAAATGGAGCCTCCTGTACATATAAACAAATCTGAACTTTAAGAATTAAATGCTTCCAAATCATTCTATTTCCTTTGAAACATCAGTCCTTCTAGGATATGGTTTCTAAAAGGAATAGGAACATAAGGATTGCCGTACCAGATCAGCCTTGATGTCCATCTTGTCCAGTATCCTGTCTCCAAAAGTTGTTGGGAGAAGGTGTAAAAATCCTGCAATAGGGAGATAATCTGCCCCCACATTAGGTCTCCTTATCCCTAAATAGTTAGATATGGTCTTAAATCCTGAAGCTTAATGAAGTTTAAGAGCCCTGCCAAAGTTATGTTAGCAATAACTATATAAATATTCTTATTATCCATATAATGTCCTTTTCCTTTTTGTATCTTGCTAACTTCTTAGCCTCAACAACTTCCTATGGTAATGAGTTCCATAGTCTAATTGCATGTTAATTACAATTAAAGCAACATGTTTTATCAGTTTTGTATTTGCCACCTTTCAATTTCATTGATTGTCCAATTTTTCGTGTGTTATGAGACAAGGAGAGCACCAAAACCCAATCTATCTTTTTTTATAGGTTCTGCCTGGGATGCTGTCATGGGGTGCTGTACTCACCGCTGGGAAGCGCCCCTTTCTGGCAGTTCTGGGGAGTGGTTCTGCCTGATTCAGCACCCCCTTTCTTCTCTTCCACCATTTCAGCTCTTGTCCTTTCCACAGAGTCGCACTACAGCTGCTTCATGACTCAGCCCTCCAACCAGGTCACTCTGTGATTTCCCCTCCCAGGGCAGTCCTTCAAAGTCCCAAGCAGCATCAGACAGTCCTCACACCCACTGCCCTGACTACATCACTCCTGCAGTGACTCAGGTAGTCTTCTCACTCACTGTCCCAAGAAAGACCACACAGCAGTGGATGGTAAGAGAACCCAGGCCTGTCCTTTACTCTGGGTTCCAGTCCAAGGCCCTATTGCAAGCAGTTAAGGTCTGGGTCTTCAGCTTGCTGCTCTCTTCCCTAGACTACTTCCTATTCCTAGACAGTCCCCTTTCTCTGAGGTGAACTAGGTAAACTCGTCTCCTCACGAGTGCCTATGTCCCCTTCCTTCTCCATTGCCTCCGGGAGAGAGACTACAGGCTTCCTCCTGTTGCCAACCTCCTGGCTTTATAGAAGCCCAGTCTACAGGTAATCTTCCTTCTGATTAGTGCCTCCTCTCAGCCTACATCTCCCCTATTTGCTGCTTAATTGGCTGATTGGACCCACCTGGCTTAATTCAACTCTTTCAGAGCCAGTGTGGGGAGTACACCCCATCACAGATGCATAGAATCCAGGATGAGGCCTTTTAAAAAACAACCCTTCCCACTTTAGATGTTGTCAGTTCAAACAGAATGAAATCTAACCTCTTACAGCCTGTATTCTGTTGAACACCCATTCTTTCGAAGCTAGTTTAAGAAAGTTGAGCTGACTGACGAAGAAGTGTCTCCACAAGACATAAGCAGACTGCATATCAAAGGACATCAAAAAGCCAACATTTGGCTGTTTAAAATGATTTTTTAAAATAATATTTTCTCTTTATTCACTCTGAAATCATTTTTAAGATTTTTTTGGCAGATAAACTCTTAGAATTTTTATGCTCTCCAAAACCAGGATATTTTGTATCACATGTTTATGTCATAGTAAGAAACAAATGGCTCTTCTGCTTCTTTTTTTGACTGACTCTTTATTACTATCTCACTATGAGTAGAATATATTGCGCAATGTATTGAAAATTCCTAAGACTTAATTAAATTCATCCATGGCTTGCTACTTTATATATGTTGAGTAATTTTCCTAAGAGAAGCATCTGTTTGTTGATTGGCATATGTTTGTTGCTAAAAAGGCAACAGATTATGTCATTTTTACCATTACTGCCATGTATCTTTTCAAGTATCCTTGCAGAAATCCAAAATTTCAGACCTCTTGCTAAATGTCTTTTGCCCATCAAGGTCCAAAGAGAAATTACTTTCACCTATTCTCTCTCTCTCTTATCTAAAATTCCTTGGTATCTGGATATAGATATCCCACTTATGGAGGGAAAACACTTCTACTCCAAGTCCCCACTTATCTGAATAAATATTATATCCATATTATACTCATAAAAACAGGGTTCTTCTGTATGTTTTCCCTGTGGAAAGAGAACCTTCTTACCCATTTAGGGCCTGATCTAAAGCCAACTAGATGGAAAGTCGTTCATTGGCTTCAATGGGTTTTCGATCAGGCTCCCCATTTCTTTGATGAATGTCCGGAGAAGCTAAAATGAGTAACTAATGTGTTCATGCTCTACTGAATACAAAAAAAGAATGATTACTTAATCTGGCCTTAATTAATCTAAATTTACCTAGCCAAAATGGGAATTGTCACCATTAATTTCCCACTGCAAATAACAATTATGCAACCACTTTCAGCTCAGCCTATCTTTTCAGGGAGAATGGAAATTGTCTGTGCATAGGTGTGTGTACATATTTAAACCAAGCTGAATATTAACATGAACATATACTTGTTCTTATCTGAGCATCCATCGTTACATCATGGATAAGGAACACAGCCCGGTCTCCCACTGCGGATGCAGCAGGCCCTGCATTCAGTGAAGCAGCATACAGTGGCCCCAGGTGCTCCTAGAGACTATGGGCAGTAGAAGCATTGTTCAGCCACCTTCCACCAAGCTGCTGAGTTATAGAGGGAAGGATTCACCCCTGCCCCATCTATACAGAGCCTGCTTACATAGGTATTGGAGGCAAAATTTAACACAATGTGAACAAAATTTGAAAATCTATCTTCCCCTCACTGAAGAAGTCAGTGGTACTTCTGCCCAGTGAAAGTTCAGTCCTCTAGCTTCTAGACTAATTATTTATTGAATCCAGCACAGCAGTTCATCAGCCCAAATCTTTCAGAGTGGAAGAGAGCAGCTCAAATTGGCAAAGAGCCACCCCTATTTACATTCAGAAATGTATCAGGCAAACACATTTACAAACATCAGCTTCTCATTGCAACTAAAATAAGAATGATCTATAATTATTTACCCAGATATTATTTGTGGAAACAACCAGCCAAGAAAAAGTAAAGAAGAAGCCAACAGTCCCAAATGGCTAGACAAAAGAGAAGGACGAAACATAAAAACCATTGTAGCAAATGTTAAATCTCAGCATTTATATTTCTCCATGTTAGACCATAGAAAATAAATGTCAAAGTCTGAAAAAATTAAGCAGACTACGTTTCAGTGTCTATAAGCTCAGCTTCCATGGCAAGCTTCAAGTACAAAATAACATTCCATTGTTCATTGTTCCATAGATTTTCATGTAACATAATACATTTCCCTTGGATGTTTGTCCAAGCTCCTATATTGTAATAAATCCTTTCTTTATAACGACTTATTTCGAAAATGGTTTCTTTTAAATAGTAATGGACAGGCACAATTATCACACAAGAGAGTTTAATGGTTTCCATTTCACTGGCCTTATTGTAAATACTTGATTACTGCATTGTCTTTCTTTTGAAACAATCAAAAACCTAATTAATATGTACCTCTTGCCACCACGGCATTGGTCATCCAGGCATCAGCAAGAAAATAAAACAAAGCATTAGACTGATGGCATATTGTTTAGAAAGGCAAAACATCAAGGTGTAAAGGATTTGTTTCAGTATTCCAGTCTTGCCAGATTTTGACATAAGCAAGATTTTTCAGACAAGATTCTACTTACTGCTAAAAGAAATGAAGCTTATGAACTACAACAAAGAATTGTAGATACCATGGCTAAAAAAAAAAAAGAAGAAGCAGGTACTGGATCCAAATCTCCTCTCACACTGGTTTTACAGTTTTAACTCCATTAACTTCAAGAGAGATACTCCTGATTTACATCAGTGTAGTGAGAGAAGAATCAGGCCCACTGTATAGAAATCTGGAGGTATGGAAAATTCTGTTAATGCAGTAAACCCATAGCTGTATCCATGACAGTTGGCCATGGCTAGAATCATTTATCTGATCACCCACCAAACTTAGAGGAGTTGGATAAAATAGGACTTGAACCCAGGTCACCCCCATTCAAAAGCAAAAGCCAACCAAAAAGGTTTTGCAAAACCACAATTATGCCATCTAGCAGAGATGGGCCCAAACACCTCTGAATCTTCAGAAAGTCCTAGTCAAAATCCATTTTTGTGCAGTTGGCCTTTATCTCTTTAATAAGCTAAAGCAGAGTCCCAGATACAAAACACTCCAAGCATTGGAGAGTCCAGAATTGAACTTTATGCATCTCTACTTAAAATGCTCTCATGTTTCAATCAACACAATCCAGTGAACCTCCAATTACTCCAAAGGGGTTGCAGTGGCATAAAATCAGGGGTGCTGGAACAATTTTTATAGTGGGGGTGCTGATGATGGAAACCATGGTATTTGTTATTACTACGTCAAGCCAGGTGGTGTGGCAGTATTCCGAGCACCCCTAGGTCCAGCACCACTCCACAGAACTGGAGTAGCATAGTGGTAACCGAGGCTCCTGTTTCCAAATTCTAGTCCAGCTTTTCTTATTCACAAGGAGCCCAACAACAATCTGCCATTAGACCTTCCAATAAGCCACAGATGATTAAACAAAGCTCAAAACTGCTTTTCATGAAACTGGGCTAAGCAAAAATCTGAAATCAAATCTAGTTCTGATGGAATGTGGCCTTCATACAGAACAATATGTGAACTGTGCTCTCAGTACAACAAAAGGGACACTTGGGAGAGCCTTTCTCATTACAGAATCCACCTATGATTTTAGGGGCCAGAACCTCAGCTGATATGACTTCAATGGAGCTATGCTAATTTATACTAGCTAAGGATCTGGCCCTTAATATTTACAGCTTTTGTACTGAAAGAACAGGAAATCTTATGGTTAAGACAACAGACTTGGAACTGTGTGATCTATCTCCAAGAGCCACCTCTGTCCCAGACTTACCTTGGCTACGTTGTTTGAAAGGACAGGCTTAAGAGACTAGCCTAGGACTTGGAAGACCTGGTCCCTCTTCTGCTCCAAATTTCCTGTGTGAGGCCTTGGGCAAGTCACTTCGCCTCTTTGTGCCTCAGTTCCCCATATGTAAAATGTGGACAATAGCACACCCTTACCTCACGAATGTGCTGTGAGCTCAGTCCTTCAATATTTTATAGTCCTTAGAGAGTCTAAGGTAGAAAGTATTGGCACTATCTAAGTTCAAAGTGCTATTATATTGAATACCTATTTCACAACTGGTTGAACCCCACTTAACCCATCGGCATTAGCCAAACGTATCCCTATTAAGTGAAATGTTGCTTATGCAATATTCTTTTAATTAAGCAGTAATCTAAGTAGCAGTGACTGCCATTTGCGTCAGGGTAAATGGGTTCCCTGGGCAACAAACCAGGAATGTAGGTGTCCTGATTACATAGATCCTGATTAAAAGGAGTATGACATATTTCTTCAAAATTGGAACTCAAGCACATTGTGAAAAATCACCACCATTTCTTGTGGAGAGGAGACAAAACTGAATTATCAAGATTTGCACATCTAGACTGAATTATGGCCTAGTTGTATTATTGCAATCTTTGTCCTTTTGAATCCAATACTGCCACACACACACAATACTGTCACACTCATGCCATGGCTAAAATTTAGGTTCCAGTCTTACCAGGAGCTCTGCACAGACACTTGTCCCTATGTGGATGCCC
This sequence comes from Eretmochelys imbricata, assembly GCF_965152235.1. Lineage (NCBI taxonomy): Eukaryota > Metazoa > Chordata > Testudines > Cheloniidae > Eretmochelys > Eretmochelys imbricata. The sequence goes on along the minus strand of NC_135577.1, from coordinate 31,634,062 downwards.
ACTGAAGTCAGGAGGCTACTTGCATAGACTACCGGGACTTGGAGCCAACTAGCTCCACATGGGTGCACTGCATGCCCACACATGACACATTGCAGGATCAGGGTTTTAGATTGGAATAAGTTGCTTTTCAGCAAGAACCATGTCTATCTAGGTCTTCTGTGAAGTTATTAGCATACCTAGGGAGACTAAATAATAATGGGATACACTGTATCTCACATACTTGAAGTATTATAGATCACTTCTGATAGCATACTCTTATTCCTATTCCACATCTCAATTACTAATGTGGCCAAATAGCCTGGAGTGGATTAGCTTAATATATAACCAAAAAAATCAAAGGATTTATACAAATGTTCTACTCTTTTTCCTATTGAAAAAAGACTATGATACACTGAATATACTTCAATACACTGTGAGGGTAATTAACCATTGAAACAAATCACCAAGGGGCTTGGTGGGTTCTCCATCTCTGGCAATTTTAAAATCAAGATTGGATGTTTTTCTGAAAGATATATGCTCTAGGAATTATTGTGAGGAAGTTCTATGGCCTATATTATCCAGGAGGTCAGACTAGATGATCACACTGGTCCCTTCTGGCCTGGGAATCTATCAGTATGCCTACACTGCAGCTGGGAGGTGTGATTCCCAGCACAGGTAGACAGACTCAGGGCAGCTCAGCTTGAGCTAAGTCACTACAAGTAGCACCGCTGCAGTACGTGTGGCTAGGGTTAGCTGCCGGAGTCCAAACCCCCCTGACCCCCAGAGTCCAGACTTGGGCAGCTAGCCCGAACTAGGTGCCCAAGGTGCCGCAGCATCTTACGCTGCTATTTTTAGCATATCTCCAGCTGAGCTGGTGCGAGTCTGCCTATCCTCAATGGAAACCAGCTGCTGTCCTGACATACCGTATTTGAGTTGAGTATAGGATTCGTGCACTGGAAGAGCTAAGACACGATAGCAGATACAAACCAGAACCAAGTATCCCAGGGAATTGTCCTTGTTTGTGAATAGTTTATGGAATTAGGAGGGACAGCTGGTGAGCCTTGCCTTGGGGTTAACAGCTCGATATCTATTCCAGTTTCCTCTTTTTGTCAACCCAATACGCGGGTTACATAATGTAACACACTTGCTTTCTTCTGTTAGGTTTTAGAATTTAGATTAGTACCAGTAATATGAGCTGCACTGTTTAAACAATATAGATGTCATACATTAAAATATTAGCTTTACTCATTGTCTCAACACAAACTTTTAAACAGAACATTTTCAGCCCTGCCATACAGTTCTTCTCAAAGAGGCCATTTTAATTAAAACTATATGTGGCCTGTGTGCCATCAAGCTTATTGATGCCACCTTCTATTGATAATGAAAACCAGAGGCCAGTTCATGATGTGGAAGCTGCAGCTAAGAGTGAGGATAATATCTTTAAAATATGGTTGTACAACGAGCATAAAATGTTTATCTGAAAATCAGTCCACAGTTAGAAACCATCTGAAATCTGTTACAACAAGGAAAAATGATGGCGTGGACAAAATGAAGCTGCGTTAAGGAGATGAAACACAATATGCAAGTCAGAAGTGAAGCACTTGAATGAAGAACTGATCCCAAAGGCCTTTGAATGGAATAAGTCCTATTGACTTCCATGTATTTTGGACCACACCCACATCCTTTTGATTGTGATGAAGACAGACATGTAAGATTGCTTATTTGACTTTAACTCTGAACGCTATTAGAAGTGTACCAAATGTTTGTAACAAAGCACAAAACCACGTGAAACTCATCTAGTTTCAAGCTTTGTGACAAGCTAGCAATTTCAAGATTTGTTCAAATTCAACAAACTTGTGAGCAAACCCAGGCCCCGGTTTCAGTGAATCAGGCCTGATTTTATGGTTTCAGGACAAAACCATGGCTCTGAGCTTCATTCTGCGTTCTAAGGGTTGTTAGAATCCATGCAAATCAAAATTGAAGTAAATGTTGAGACACCAGATGGTGCTATTACAGAGGGTCTAAGAAGTTTTGATAAACTTAATATATAGGCAGTTAGATCTGGGAAGAAATGCTGCCTTTTTAGTTGTGGTGCAATTCTTTTTATAAACTACTACCATATTTAACTGTAGGGTCCAGTATTGCCAAGCCCGAGAGATGCAAAATCATGAGTCAGGCTATACAAAATCATGAGATTGGCTTAGAAATTATTAAATTTTAAAAATAATGCATTTTGGGTTCTCTTTATTTCATTTATTGGTTTGGGAACCTTCAGGTTACATTCAGGTCACGTTTTCAGGCTTTTCGCTGCAACCAGGAGGAAGACAAACTTACTTTAAAAAAATGAAAGCTCAGACTCTTAGTGTCAGGACCCAGAGCTTTAAGAAAAACAGTAAATACCACAAGAGTTGGTAAGAATGAGAGTCTGCCCTCTCTCTCTGAATCTCTCTGACTGAATTGTTCCTTAGATGCAGCGGCTGCTTACATGTTATACCCATGAAACCCAACCAAAATATAAGATGGCACCTACAGTTATGCAGAAGATTATTATTAAAAAGTTATCCTGCAGTAGTTCCTATCGGCCAACCACACTGGCTCCCCATTGTGTTAGGTGCTGTACAAACATATTGTAAAGACAGGTGGATTCAAATCACAGATCTGTCACAGCCTTCCTGTATGACCTCGGGGAAGTTACTTAATCTTTCTGTAACTCAGTTCCCTATCTGTAAAATGGGTATAATACTTCCCTTCTTCCACCCTTTCTTGTGCCTGTTGAGATTGTAAATGTGTCAGGGCAAGGGCTGTCTCTTTCTATGTGTACATATAGCACCTAGTACAACGGAGCCCAGATAATAGGCAGGGCTTCCAGGCACCGCCACAATACAAATTATAACAAAAAAATAATACGTGGTGTTGAGACCGGCAAAATGGTCAGCTGCTGTTCAACTGCCTAAATAAGTAAATAAATGCCAGAACTTAAGGGAATAGCTGCCAAAATGTTTACAGAGATATGCATGTCCTCTTAGCCTGCCTATTTGCACATTAAACATATGAGAGGGAAGAAACAGTGGGTATATCACAGACAGCACAATCTGAAATCATCAGGGATAATATTGAAAGAAGACAAGCAACCAGACACAATCCAGCAAAACCATACCCCTAAATCAGGGGAAATAATTTATATGGAGCACCCTTCCCCAGGAGAATTGTTCCATTATTCCTTTTCTCAGCACTATTGCATTACAGAGTTGGAGTCTCACTGGCACACAAAGGCCCCTGGCAACAATGCAGCCACTCAGCAAACACTCAGTCCCGGCTTTGTGAGAGAGAAACAAAAGAAGAAGAAAAAAGTCACACACAAAAGAATGCCACTTGGCACTAGAGGGTCCATCCCTTCCACTACTAAACAACAATGGCTTTTGTATTTGTGCTTATCGGCAGGAAATCCTGACTCCCTTGCCAAAGAGCCCATCACATTGTGATTGTGGGGGAGGGTACCCTATTCCCCTATCAACTCTCTGACTACTTTCAAAAACTACTCTGAATAATATTCAAAGCAGCTCAGTTAGTATGGGCCACATGGGGTGAACACAGTACCCAAATCTAAAACCCATTTTCATCTCAGCTGTGAGGACTGCCAAAATCTATTATTTCCATGGCCTTACATTTTCAGAAGTGCTGCGCACCTGTAGTTCCCATTAACTTCAATAGACGCCATTGTTGCTCAGCACTGCTGAAAATTAACCATTAATAGATGTCTTTTGTCCTACAGCAGCTCGTGACTGCTAATAGTTTTTCCGCTCTGTTAATGTATTTATATTCACTGATGGATTGTTGTAGCCCACCAGGTGACACAAGTGATTCCCACAAGCTGAGAGGCTCATATTAGCAAACATCCAACTACTGTGTGTTTGCCCAGTTCCCCCATAGGTTACAAAACTGCATAGTTTTCATTCATCCAAAACTGCCTGGATCCATAACCAGGGAATACTATTGTGATGGCTTGCCATTCCATCTGAAAAGCCAAGCGTGACAAAGTTCTTCCTCTGCCTTGGTGGGACCTGCACTTATTGGCAGATTTGCTAGCCTTAGAGATTCACGGCAGCCCGCAGTTTGGCCACTTTTGGTAGTGGCTCAAACCTGCCATTCACTCAGCTAAACTCATCACTGGCCAGCATGGGGAAAGGGAGGAGAACAATTCCTGCAGTCTCTGCTGACTCACCTAGTGGGTCGGGGGATAGGCCAGGGACCTTCCCCTCTGGTGGCACCCACAGTCCAGGTCACCTCCTCTTGTCTCAAATAGGGAGTTGATGGGGATGGGTGGGGGGGAACCCAGGCCCGCCCTCTACTCTAGGTTCCAGCCCAGGGCCCTGTGGATTGCAACTGTCTACAGTGTCTCTTGTAACAGCTGCGTGACAGCTACAACTCCCTGGGCTACTTCCCCATGGCCTGCTCCCAACACCTTCTTTATCCTCACCACAGGACCTTCCTCCTGATGTCTGGTAACACTTGTACTTCGCAGTCCTCCAGCAGTATGCCTACTCACTCTCAGCTTCTTGCTCCTCTTGCTCCCAGCTCCTCGCACGCGCCGCACTAACTGAAGTGAAGTCCTTTTTAAAACGAGGTGCCCTGATTAGCCTGCCTGTCCTAATTGATTCTGGTAGCTTCTTAATTGGCTCCGGGTGTCCTAATTATCCTGCCTTACTTGGTTCCAGCAACTTCCTGATTGTTCTGGAACAGCCCATTATCTTACTCAGGGAAAAGGGACCTGCTTAATCTGGGGCTAATATATCTACCTTCAATCACTCTCCTGTAGCCATCTGGCCTGACCCTGTCACACAAGTTATTCAAATTCTTTGCCATGAAGGTTCTCATTCCGTTAAAGAGACAGAAAAACATGACTCTTCAAATGATGAGGCAAAAAAGTAAAGAAGAATAGGGGCCTGATCCTAACTGAGCTTAGCTCCATTAGAGTCAATGGAGCGACACCCATTTGCACAAGGTGAACATCTGCCTCTAAGGTCTCATGTTCTCTCAAATAAATTAGGTCAGGGAGGGATTGTGGCTGGAGCACCACCATGCTTAGGCCATCCCTAGCTTGTGTAAGAGCAAGTTGCCCTCTCTCCTAGGATGTGATCAGGGCTGGCAAAGATGCATTATGAGCCTCAAGGAGCCATAAATCAAGCAGATCTTTCCTCTTTGCACCAAGCAGAGAATAGAACCTGGTCCCACAGCCCCAAACATATTAAACTTACGTGAGTCCCTTCTTTCCTGTCATAGCCAGGTATGCAACTCTGGTGGTTAAACTGCACCTCGCATTCCTGGAGCCTCAGCCTTTCCTAGCTGATCCGAACACTATGCTTATTTAAATTTTTATTTTTATTGCATTCAAAATGAACAAAAAGAGGAACAGATACTAGAGAATCAAAGAGATTACTTAATGTTGAAAAGGAAAACTGCTTTCATACCTGTGGTCAGCTGAGCTGTATACATGATCCCAGCTATTGTGTTTTGCAATATCAAGCTGCATGTTTCAGTACATCAATTCATACAGTATATATTTTGCTGATCGATTTGCATACCATATTGACCTCAAGAGCTGTATAATGTGATGTGTGGCACTTCTGCATAATTTTCTGATTAAGTTACTTATTTAACCTATTAACCTTTACTCCTTTAATTAAAGAGCCTATGTAAATGTTGAGACATAATTAAGTCACCCAAGTTACTGAGTTGTGAAGTTTATTTATTCTTTAATGCTTTACACTGACACAGTGAGGTGCACAGTGGTCACTTTCATATGTTGCAGTTTAAATGTGTGAAATATTCCAAGAATCCTAGTGTAATACAAATAGCTGCCATAAATAAAATCCCCATTGGAATTTTTTAGCCAATTTTTTTAAATACAGAAATGTCTGAGTCTAACAGAGAAACTCCAAGGGCCAACAAGTTAATTACAATATTTTCTCATTTTTTCTTTGTACAATTGAACCAGCTAATTTTATTTTATTCTTTATCTTGTGGAATCTGTGAGGACCCCAATCATAGACCATGACCCCATTGTGCTAGGTGCTGCACATACACATAACAAAAAGACAGTCCCTGTCATGAAAAGCTTGTAGCACATGGCTCTGAACACTCAGATAGATTTTTTAATTACAGTGAACCTCTCTAATTCACACTAATGATCAAGAGGCCTATGGTGGAGTACTAATTTGTGCAAATTACCACGCCAGCAAAGAAACACAGTTAAAAATAAACCAAGGACACTGCATCACACAATGTAATTTGTTCGTTTATTTTGAGAAATTGCAGTTTGGATTTAATTATTTACAATACATTGTAACTCTTACTGCTGTACTATGAAAACTTAGCAATAGGAGACCTGGACCCTACAGCTGAGATGTGAGGCAAGACTGGTTCTGTGTGCATGGAAAACATCATGTTTGCAGCTTAGAGAATTAGTGATTTGGTTGGCTGGGATCAGCTGTGTATGAGAGCCATGACTACACTGCCTTCTTCACACTACGCCACCCATCAACACCCCTCCCCCCCACACACACCCTGTCATCAGCAGCAGGGAGGAGCTGGGATTAGGGGCAATGAATGGGGAGCTCTTCCCGTGGGTGATTACTATCTCGCTTGAGGTTCAAAATATACCAGTGACTCAGGATGAGATGTAAAGGATCTACACCATAAAACAGAATGTATATGAACATATAACACAAAAGAGGAGTCTCACACCCCAAATCTGCAAGCTGCTCCAGGCAGGCAGACAGGGTGGTATAGTCACCGCTCATTGCAGAAAACACTCCAATCCCCATAAATGCAAACCCCAACTTCCCTACACATTGATTGGTTTTCTCCTTTCTCCAGTATGACTTGGTACTGGAGAGATCTCCCAGACAATATGCTTTTGGCCCATTTTCTATTCTCTTCCTTGGTCCCCAAAGCATTCTTGATCATTGAGAATTTTGCTTCACTCATATCATTTGTCCTCCTGTGGATTACAGTATGCAGGAATTCCTAAGCATTTTTTAGAATAGCCAGCAATCATATTGTGCCATTTTTCTCTATGAAAACACAGATGGCAAAATCCACCCTCAGTTACCCCTGAGTAACTGCTGCTGATTGGGGTTGGGGGCAAGCGGGGAGGTGGATGAAATTATCATTTGTCCAGAGAGTAAATTCTCTCCCATAATTCATGACTTCCATTAACATTTTTCAACTTGTATTGAGGAAAAAAAATCACCCTTCAATTAGGCAATTAGGGCCAGAAAAGGATCAGAGATTGAACAGATGGATTCACGGCATGGATCCACAGGCCATTGCACTCCACAAAGAACCAGTGCAGGAGTCATGGGAACTGCCAAAACTCTTGATACCAACTCTGCCTCTCCTCTCCAGGCCTTCTCTTAATCTCTCTGCTTCATGCAGGCCTCTTTCTGACAACTTTTAGCCTTGCTGCTTCACATTACTACCATTCAGCCTCCTCCATCTTCCTTCACATAATATTAGTAAAGGACAATAATATTAACAGATCAGGAGCCTCATGAGGTTTGGTTCTGTCACTTATTTGCAATCCATGGTATCTGATGGGGTTCAAAAATAATCTGGAACATGTTCCTATGAACCTGGTAAACACCCTAGCATTATTCAGAAGCATCCGCTCAGAATAATCCTAGGGAATTGCATAATTTGCATACTGAGGCTGATTTTGATTCCTTCTCCCTTCACTTCTGTACTAACAAATATGAAAACAAAGGACCACATTCCTTCCATGGCCAAGAGTGGAAAGCTCGGTGGTGGTCTTTCACTTGTCATGGTTATGAACAAAAGAGGCACGCGACTCAACTATCAAAGTATGTAAAAACTCTACGTTTAAAATATTCAGCTTGCTCAACAAAGAATGCACCTTGATTACTAAAGTGTATTAAATTTCACCTACTTAACTTTGTAGCTTGATTAGTGAAGTATGCAGCTTAATCAGCTCAGCATGCAGCTCACATGACTATGTGCACCACCTAAAACCTCACCTATGACAGTATCCAACAGAATCAGCAACATATGCATCTGAGAAAGTAAAATATGCAACACAGAAGGCTCATCAGAGTACACACTGCTTAATCTGTAAAGTCTGTAAAACATCAATTAAAATATGCAGCTCAGTCAGTAAAGCATCCAAGGTGTTTTGTAAAGTGTATGATTCAGCCCACAAAGTTTACAAAATTTCAGTGAGTAGAATAGTTACCTCAGTCTAGAAAACAGTCAGCTTATATTGGCCCAGAACAGAGCAGCTCATATAGCCAGGAACGTTGATCACTAGGGCCATATCATCCTAGTGCTCCCATCCCCAAAGACTATTGGGTCAAATTCAAGTCTCAATTCTCATCATTAAGGTCTTCGATGGCATTGGCTCAAGCTATTAAAGAGACCACCTTATCTAGCTCTCCAAAAACAGATCTTGTCACCCCAATGAAATCAATGGGACTACTTGAAGAGTAAAGTACTACTCAACATGAGTATGGGGTATCAGAATCTGACCTTGTAGTAACTGATTTTCTTAGAAAAGAACCAAACAGAAGTGTTCACCAGCCTAATTTAGCTCATCTTTACCCAAAACAACTACGGATGGTCTCAAGCTACGAATTTGGTTTTGGATGCAGATTTTCTATACCTCAACGTCCATGAATGTTCAAATCTGTGGTTTCACTTTTTGGCCCATTACAAAGACAAAAAGCATTTGTAGAATTGACCTGGTTTGGATTTCAAATATTCCCAAAGTTCAGCGTTGTGCAGAGCTAGGGTTTTGGTTTGGACCACTCTAATTTCTAAGTCTACAAGCCAGGGAGGTTATTCCCCTGCTTGCTTGCATGTACTTGTGCTAGCTCGCATCGCTTCAGGTGGATACATAGTCACCAGGGCTAAGCCGAGCCACTGCTGCCACTGCCCCTGCCCCTGTGGCTATGCCATTATTTATACTCGGACCACTTCTCCTAGGGCCAGCATGAATAAGAATCAGAGATGGCCACAGCTTGAGATGAGCAGGTGGACCTGTGCTCTGAGGTGGCACCGAGCATTTTCTTTCTCAGGTGCTTGGCTAGCTGGTTCTTGCTCATATGCTCATGGTGTAACGGATTGCCATAAGTCAAGTCAGGAAGAAATTTCCCCCTGGGTCAGGTTGGCAGTGATCTTGGGAGCTTTTTGCCTTCCTTTGCAGGATGTGTGTGTGGATCATGCCAAAATTATCTAGGTATATCTCCCGTAATCATTTCCTTGCCATTGCATTTTTCCATCCTAATCTCTCCCTGTGGCATATAACAGTCTAGTATCCTGTGGACTGTAATATTTTGGCCTAATTTCAGTTGCTGGGTTTACTGTGCAGCTGCTGCATGGTGTTGGTGGCCCTGTGACATACAGGAAATCAGACTAGATGATCACGATGGTCCCTTCTGTACTTAGGGTCTGTGAACCTAGACTACAACTGCAATTTCTCATAGCTGTAACTTGCATGGTTTGATCCTATGCAGATATTTTTATGGGGAAAGGTCAGTCTAATCTCTACACATAAGCCCCAAATGTGGTGGGTATGTGATGATGATAACTTCATCTTATGAACTAACAGTGTTATGGGCCAAATCCAAAACCCACTGAAGTCAATGAGAAGACTGTCCATTGATCTCAAAGGACCTTGTTTCAGGCACTTTAAAAACCAGTGGTATTTATCAACAACATACATTTCTACCATACGCACTTGCACTGTATCTTCTCTCATGAAAATACATGTGTATCACAAATTCACAGATGGTCAGCTGTTCCTTAATTGGACTTCAGTGCCATTCCCAACAAACCTACCATTATTTACTGTGAGAGTCTATGAAATAGATGCTTCACAGTACTGAGGAAACCTGTGATAAACAACTGCAACAGTTGACGGAACAAATAAAACACAGAGGTTGCCACCTATGTGTCCTTTGCCAACAAATCAAGAAATCCTTTGAACTGCCCAGAAGAGTTCTCATTAAGAAGAAAAATATTAACAAAACTGTGCCAGCAATGAAGTTTGGTGGGCAGGTTTCATCTGGCAGCTTCTAAATACATCCAATTAATCAAAAAGCTCTAACCTTTGATTCCTATTTCAGATAAGACCAGAACAAAACTTCCATTGATTGCCTACCTGCCGCTCCCTAATTAACAAAATAACACTGTCGGAGCACCAATTCAGGCAGGTGCTGGGCATCCTCTCTATTCCCTATGAATTCAATCGGAGCTGAGGGCCTGGAGCGCATCACAGGAGGTGATCAAGGAATTTGCAGGATCAACTCTTTAGAATCTAAAGGTAACCTTTTCAAACCAGGTGCTTAGTGTTCAGCCGTTTCCGTGGTGCCAAGCACCTGTGGTTCTCCTGGATGTCAATACATTTGAAAGAATTCTTTTTGAACAAAGTCCTAAAATGGTTCACAGAACAGACAGGCTTATGTTTAAAGTGGTCCATGCAATGCAGCAGGTCAGAACCTCAGCTGGTATAAATCAATACAAAACTTCAGTTGCACTAAATTCTGAAGCCAAGGGAGCAGAGCCTGAGCTCCAGTCTGAGTGGCAACTTCAGAGCGCTGACTACACAGCCATGTTTAGCGCAAGCCCCACTATCCTGAGTCTGGCGACCCTGGCTGGGATGCTCACTCAATAATGCTGTGTAGACATACCATAATGTTCGCTAGATATTCCCACTCTGGCAGTCACACGCTTACTCAAACATCTGAGCAAATCTTTCTGCCAATCTTTGGAGATTGCAAATAGTAACAACTTGTATGTTTCCAAAGCATGTTCTATTTTTAAGACAGCTAAGTAACCCTCTTAGTTTGAAAATGATGTTCAGAGTGGTGTCATATTTTTAGCATGTATGTTTAATTAAAGTCTTTTTTTATTGAACAGCCTAATTGGAGTAGCAACATTAGAATAAACAGTGTTCGTTTTCTGAGTATTCCATTGAACGCTGGTTCCTACTAGGCTAAAGGCTAGGTTGTAAAATTTTCACTATATGAATTCAAACTGGAAAAGCTGCAATAAAAGGTAGAAATTATTTAATACTAGATTACTGAGTGGATTAAGGAAACATGCTATGTGAATATAGTAGAATTCAATGAATGTAACAAAACTGTCAACATAAACCCTAACCCAGCAACCCCTAATCCATTTACTTCAATGGGACAATTCAGATGTTTAAAGTTAAGTCTGTGCTTCAGTGCCTTCCTGGATTGGGGCCTTAGGAGATGCAAATAAAGTTCTGGGGAAACTTTTCCAATATTTTACTTGTATTTTACTGGTTCTCTTTTAAACAGCAGATGTGGAGACTGAGCTACCTTCTGATCCCTAAAACCAGGCTCTCCAAGTCAGGGTGCTGGTACACTGAAGGAACAAGAAGTGTTCACTGCTGGTGATTGTGGATAGAGACTTTCTGAAATGTATTCAATCTGGCATCTTTCATAAGAACAAAATTCTCTCTCCCCTCTCTCTCACACACTCAATTCTGATCATAGATAATTTTCCAAGTATCCATAGTATCCAAGTAACTAAAGCAATATTTCCCTCCATTAAGAAAGGATGGGATGTTCTGCATCCAGCATAAAAGGATGTCCTTTCTAGTCACAGAGCAGCTCAAGGGCAAGATATCCCAAGGAGTCTGCAGCACTAAATCACCCATCTAGAAAGAAAAAGGCCCATTTCAAGATTGGAAATTCTGAAGAGGAAGAAAGAAGATGAACGATGTAATTCCAAAAACTACTGTCTACAGAACATGCCTACCAAGAGTGGACCCACATAGAGCAATATTTAGAATACCTCAAGTCAGTGTCTCTACTGGCAGGAATGACGAACACAATGCATAGCCTCAGAATAAATTTAATCAATATTCTATAACAAAAACATTTGAAAAAAGTAAGTTCTATCTAGGTACTTATGCAATCTTCATTGCTGTAATGTCTGAGCATCTCACAGTCATTAATGGATTTCACCCTCAAGGCATCCCTGTGAGGTAGGAAAGTACTACCCCATTTTACGGATGGGGAGCAGAGGCATGAGGGTGGACTAAGGGAATTGACCAAGTTTACAAGAGAAGTCTGTGGTAGTAGCTAAATTTAGCTGTCCTGAGTCCCAAGTCCAGAGCCTAAGTCACGAGACCATCCTTCCTCCTATTATTGCCCAAAATTTTCTCCTCCTCAGTTGCACGCTCCTAAACACTCTTCCCAGGCCAAAATCAATTTTCATGGCCTGACATTGGATTTGTACGTGTTCCCAATGAAGTTTGCCATTGACTTCTGAAAGAGTCAGATTGCCCCCTTTATCTTCTCCCATGTAAACAGCAAGATAGGTGTATTAATCACAAAGGGCTGGATCCAGCTCCCAGTGAAGTGAATGCAAAGATGCCCATTCTCTTTAGTGGGTCTTGGCTCATGCTCATCAAGAGACGGGGCTAAGCTATGAAATGTGCAAGTGCATTCAGTGTTTTGGGTTGGGCCCATCTCTCTAATACGGGATACTCAGACTGAGGCTCACCAGCCGCAAGTGGCTCTTTAATGTGTCTCCTGCAGCTCTTTGCAGCACATAATATTAAAACATGGTGTGATTTAATTATTAACCAATCTACTTCTACCCCACAGCTGCTTTTCTTTCTTTTTCAAGAAATAACTGCAGTACCACAGACTCTACCATGTGGTGTCAGTTATCAAATGTTGACTTTTCAATGGCGACTGCTGTAGACACATCTAGTTTGTGTATTTAAACATCACAGTCTTGTTTTCATTTCAAGCAAGAACCATTTGACTTAGGTAAACCTTTTATACCAACAGAGTGGCACAAAGGACATACATATCAGGCAAAACTTGAATTCTGAAGTGCTTTTAACCTTGAATTTCCCTTACGAGCCAGGTCTTTTCAAATAGACAACACATTTAACCCAGTTTCCCCAAGCATTCTGAAAAACATTCTTTATGTATTTGAAAAACCATAATCATTTGACAATGTATGTGAGACACAATGCAAGCTGGCAAATACATCTGACAAATGCAGTTCACTTTACAGAAAGGAACAAGAATCAGATAAATATCATCAGGAAACAAAAGGCATCATCCCCATCTGATTCATTAGATTTTTGGCACTCCAATTAAGTTCTGACAAGCTAGTATTCCAGGCACAGTAAAATATTGTTGTTCCACCAGGCTCGCTCCAATGTTTAGTCATAAGATCCATACAATAATAACAGAACAGTGGCCTATCTTGACCAACAGCACATTAGTTATTATCTGCAACACAAACACCTACCACTTTGTACTAACATTTTGGCAGTTAATCTAAACATAGCACTTAAAGCTACACCATAATTTTGAGATCTAACTGGGTCATTTTCCTTTCAGCTGGCACCAGTAAAAAGTATTTTATAACAAAAAAGTAAATGAAACTTTATGAGTTTTTTTTATTATTATTATTATTATTATTATCATCATTATTATTTAATGGCAGCAGCACAAGTATGATTCAAGCCCACACGACACATTTTTCAAGGCCTGTTTGCGGTGATGCTAGCTGGGTGAATTACAATAAGATTTATTGTGCAATGGTATATGTCTAATTTTCCGTCTACTGCTGGGAGCTTCAGTTGGCGGAAACTAACAGAGACGCCCATTATGCACAGCCTGGTTCAAACTGTGGTTTGATGCAAACTCTCAGGGACAGGAACTTACTGCACATGCTGGCAAGAGGACAGGGAGAAAGCTGATGAAAAGAACAAAAAAGACTTTTCAAATGGCGTCACAAATATTTGGTATCCCATCCCTTCTCCAAAACTGTTTTTGTGGTGAGAAGTGGGTGTGGACTCAAAGTCTCAACAGATTTCCCTGTCAAAATTGGGCTTTAGTGAATCGCCATGCAACAAGGCAGTTAATGACCTCTTATTACTGGAGATGGATTCCCTGCTGACAGCGCTCAAAATGGGCTGAAGCTCACCGGAACTGAGTTCACAATATTTTTCTTCCCTCTCCCTTTTTTCTACTCAAAACACAAACCTTGTAAAAACAAAACAACAGGGGGGTTAATTAATGCAGGGGGGTTCATTTTCTTTAAACAATTCACTACCCTTACTCTAGTGTTGTTCTAATGACCCGGGCACACCAGGCTAATTAGATGTGGAATAGTCCACACCCCGATGAGAGATAGCGGGGAAGTGATGGAGAGATGTGACGGGGGAACCATAATAGATGTAATAAGGGAAAGAAAAGGGGGGGCCTGTAAAGATCAGGAGACAGGATGGAGGAGTATGAAGAGGGTATATGGAAAAAAGCTTTGGAGAGGGAAAAGGTTGGAAAGAGGGAGAACCTATAAATGAGAGAAATAAATAAGGGATGGGGAAATGCAGGATGAATAATAAGATGGGACGGGTAGCAGAATAGTCAATGATTTTTTTCAGAGCAGAGCCTGGAACTGTCCTGCAAGACTCAGTCCTGCCCCGTGACATCATTTTAACACCCTGTGCTCGGCTGAGCCATGCATCCCAGGGATGTAGTTGTTGATGAGTCCGACTGCCTTCTTCATTGCTCTTTGGGAGCAGCCTGCTGGGCACAGGACTGGCTACATGACACACTGCTCTGGCATAGCAGGAGCACAATGGGAATGGATATTTATAAACTATTCAGCACCAACTGGCATTACCAAAAGGGCATTTTACATTAGTAATCAACATCAGATGAGAAATGAACAAATATATCACAGTCTACAAACAATTCCGCTTGCTACAGTTGTTTGCGTATGTCTGTATATGTTTACCTGCCATATGTGAATATGTTTTATTTTATTTAGGTACAGAGCAGTCACCTAGGAATAGGTTCTTGTTCTACATTACATTTCACATCAGGATCCCATAAGAATTTTTACCCCAATTGAACTTCAGTAAGTAATCAAATTTGATATTATCTTTGCTGGTGTACCTTCAGATGCCAGGTGGTACTATAGGTTATTATAGTTTGATGCACTTCCCTAACTACACACCAGATGGAAGTCTCAGAATTATTCTTCCAGGTGCATCAAATCCTCTGCAACCCCTTCCCTCCTTTACCCCCCACCGTGCATCCAGACAGTAGGCCCTAGATATAAGGCAAAAGACAATACTACTCTTGTGCTATTGTATTTACACACCCCAAAGTGACACCATTCATTTTTGTGTCTGGTTACTCAGTTATATTTTTACTCTGTATTAAGGATGGAAACCCAATGCCCTTAAATGTATTAACACCACATTATGATTTTTGAAAGGTTTGGCAGTAGAGAGGAGAGGAGAGTGGTTGGGTGCGGTATTACAATGTGTAATGTGGTATTTCATTCTCTCTGGAGAGCCGTAATTTTATGCACGTTGAAAAAAGCATTAAGGAAACTAATGTACAGAACATACGGAACCAATTTTCATCATTTTAAAAAAACACCTTTGGAGTGTGAGCATGAAAAATTTCAGTCCAAATGGAATTGTTCAACAAACTCAGAAGGGAGAAACAGGCCGGGGGTTACAAACAACCATTAATTTTCATCCACCCCTATTACCCCATATCTTCTAATCATGACTCCATTCATTAGCACTATATTACCGTATGTCATTGTAACCATAAATCCTATGTATAGGCATCAGGGGATGAGAAGTTCTTTATAGCACACTAACAGCATTGTCATCGGGTCACTTGGTGCAGAGGATATAGCAAAATATTATACTACTTAACCAAAAATCCATGGAGGGACATGCAGAGATCAGGGTCCAAGGAGGTGAATAGTTATAGCACACTATAGGCCAGTTGCTTCAGAGGAAGACAAGCTCCCCCCACACTCCTCAACACTAAGCTACTACAGGCTTGCAAATAATTCCTTCCTGATCTCAAATAAGGCAATCAATTCAACAATATGAATGAGAGCAAGAATTGCCTCATTCAGAGAACAGCACATCGCTGTACTATACTATACTGTGTTATGTGCCTGTAGATCCAGGAATAGCAAGAAGAATATCTGTAGGTGATATTTAAAAGAAAACATGCACATATGCTTCAGAGATCTTTAGGACAACATATACACTCTATTGACCTAGGTCTGAAAATGGCACTTCATACAGTATAGTGCCAGACTGCCTCCACAGGGTTCAGATCAGAAAACTAGTGCTAAGTACTATTATTATTATTATTATTAGTGTACATCCTTTGTGCGGATGCTGTCAGGAGAAGTGGCCTTCTTGAACCAACTGCAAGGGGATCAGCACCAAACAATATAGAAAAACATTACCCATTACCATCCCTCCAGAGCTGAGGGTCAGCTCTGCAGGTGTTTCAATTCCTTTTTCAGTGAGGGTTATTGGTGACTATGGCTGTCTTCTCCAGTTTCCTCCAGTGCATTTCTATGAAGCACCTCACACTCAGGAAGAGAAGAGTAGATACGGTTCTCACAATGCACTACTCTGCTATCAGCACAAAATGGCAACCCCAAGTATGGCCAGGGAAGAAGTAAAGCTAACAACTCATTATGTTACCTATTTGTTTGACAAACCACATGTCAAGAGTCTTTGAACTTTACTGCTAGCCACCTTATTCCTCTAGGTCTTTCCATCACCTCCTGTCTGAAATGAATTTAACTAGGTGGTCTCTCTGTTTTCCCTCCACCTAGGGAAACATTCTTTACCAAGCCTAATTCTCTCCCTTAACCACTGTGGTAAGGCAACATGGGTCTCCAAACATCTCCTTCCCTACAGCAGTGAAGGGCATGAACGGGGATCTGGCCAGGCAGAGGGAGGGAGACTGTCCACTTCAATGTTTTATGGATTCACCATACACAAACAGATTTTGTGAGTATGTTGGACTCCAAAGTTAGGTTTTCAAAAATATGGGTCAGATCTTTGGCTCCCGTTCCATCCCACACATGTTGCTCTTGTGATGCAAGAGGTCTGAAAAGCTACCCTTACAGGGCAGATAAAGATCTCCCTGACAAGGCCAAATCCCCAGCTGGTATAGAGCTGACATAATCAATTTTACACTCTTCCTCCCCCCGCGACCACTGTAAGAGATGTGTCGGAGGCAGGAGGGGGCATGACTGGGGCATACTGCTCTAGCAACCTCT
Source organism: Eretmochelys imbricata (assembly GCF_965152235.1). Taxonomy (NCBI): domain Eukaryota; kingdom Metazoa; phylum Chordata; order Testudines; family Cheloniidae; genus Eretmochelys; species Eretmochelys imbricata. The sequence continues at coordinate 31,616,947 of NC_135577.1, read as the reverse complement.
AGCTGCAAAACAGCTCCTCGGGGGCCAGGATCAGGTTTTTAAGACACATCCTCCACCTCACATTTCAGGTCTGGCACAAAGCACAGCTTGGTTGGAGACAAGGAGCTGGGCTTTTATTTTCCAGTTATAGAATAGCAGAGATCCCAACTATCCAGCAATAGCTATTGTCAGACTGCAAACCAGCAAGATTCAGACATAAGTGCAAACGGTCGGCAGGTTTCCCCGAGTTTACCATAAATATTCACAAATCAATTGTTTTCTCATATAACACCGCAGGCACAATTTTTAAACTTACAAATTCTGAAGAGGGAGACTATCAAAGGCACTGTGGACAGCACTCCACCCAGCTCCCATTGAAACTGCCCTGTGTGTCTTTGAAAATCTTCCCTTATATTACTGAAAGTACCTAACCCTGTGCATTTGATTCCAGTTGTGTTGCTTCTGCCCATTGCAACACTGAATGGTTCGACAGGAACAAACTTGCAAAAACGCTATTTCCTTCACATCTAAAATTGCAGGGATGCTTCCTTGGGTGAGTTTACCTCTAAATTAGTCTTAAATGCTTTAAAACTTGAGAGTTAAAAGAATTTTATATTATATAAATTACATTTTTTGCTGAGAAAGCTAGAAACACGTGCTGCTGCATTACTCAGCAATATACTCTGTTAACCCAATTGCTTTTTTCTTTCTAACAAGCTGCTCAGAGAAAGAACTGCGGTAACAAGCACATACATAAAACAGAATATGGCGAACACCCGGCATTGCAATTTCCATCATAATACAGTAGTACCTAACACATTAAATTAGAATAAACCCTTGGGAGCTCACCTGGAAACCAGTTAGATTCGGGAACATGAGAGTGAACGTCCAGGGAGTGTTCGTACTGAAATCTTCTGGTATTAAAGGTGCAGACCCCCTTTCAGCTACGTAATGAAAGTATAAGTAGTTTCCCCTTCATGAAATCCAGTGTCTTTTGGGGGGAACTGATTAGCATCTTTTTAAAGGGGTTTTAGGTTTAAACCTCTAATTCTGATCAATGAAGTTTTCTGAAGAGTTAGGGTCTCTAATATGCAAAGAAGCATATGGCAGGGGTGGCCAGCCTGCGGCTCTGGGGCCACATGCGGCTCTTCAGAGGTTAATATGAGGCTCCTTGAATAGGCACCGACTCCGGGGCTGGAGCTACAGGTGCCAACTTTCCAATGTGCCAGGGGGGAGGGGTGCTCACTGCTCAACCCCTGGCTCTGCCACAGGCCCTGCCCCCCCCACCCCTTCCCGCCTGCTGTGCCCTCGCTCCTCCCCCCTCTCCCCAGAGCCTCCTGCATGCCACAAAACAGCTGATCGGGAGGTGCAGGGAGGGAGGGGGAGGCGCTGACCAGTGGGGCTGCCAGTGGGTGGGAGGCGCTGGGAGTGGGGGTGGGGGAGCTGATGTGGGGCTGCTGACGTATTACTGTGGCTCTTTGGCAATGTACACTGGTAAATTCTGGCTCCTTCTCAGGCTCAGGCATATGGCATCTTTAAAGCAGTACCAATCACAGTCCTCCTTTGGCCGTTGTGAGTGGCTGATGTGTTCTGGACAGTTCCTTCTTCCCCAGCTCCTCACTTGTGGTTGGCAGCCCTTGGCTGGAGAAATCCAAAGAGTCCAACAAGTCAGTGCTCCCCGTGCTGCTCTGATGTCACTGTTACCCAGCTCTAGTGATTTCAGGTTCAATTGCTGGATAGGGAGGCCCTCAGAAAGTGACACCGCTGCTCTGAGTCATCCATTGTCATCAAGCTGCTTCATCTCTGCACTGTCCACTATTGAGCAGTCTCAGGTAGGCTCAGATGTGAGGGAGCGCTCAGTGGTATCTTAGAATCCTTGACAGCATTCTCACCACCATAGAGGCACTCCTAACAGCAGGTAAGTATCTCTTCCCCAACTCTCCCCCTTCAGCTCTCCCATAGCCAACTGTGCCTGTTATCAGTCTCAGTTACAGTGACCCAAGGCATATTCAGTGTCAGTGTCTTGTCCTTGTATTTGCCACTGAGGTAATTGCATTTCATTGCTCCCAAATGGAATTTTAACCCAAATACCCCAACCCATCACAAAAAACAAATGGAAATGTGCCTGGCCCACGCAGTCAACTCTCCTTGCTCTCCAACAGATGATAGCAGAGAGCTCCCTCAACAGCAGAGATGCTGCCCATCTACAGTTCATGAGCAGCTCTAGGCCACTCTTCCCTTATTTCACCAACAAGTGCCAGCATTAAGCTCCCCTGTGTTGGGCTTCAGGCCTTACATAAATATATAATGGTAGGTACTGAACTGTGAACTTACGGGCTCAGCAACTCTACCTGGCTGCTTTGCTAGGCCTCTGTGATATCATGGGCTTATCAGCACCTACCAGTCCAATATCAAGGGGGAGGCCTTTGTGACAACAGTGGCTCAGCCAAGGTCGTGACAGAGAACACGTCAAAATTACCAACTCAGCTCTAACTTGCTGGTGTGAAGCCAAGGGAAAGGATCCTGCAAGGCCACTGGCTCTGTACCCTCCAGCTAAGGCAAGGGGCCTGTGTGCTCTCACTGACTCAACACGTACAGCTTGCTGGTCATGTTCTTCAAAGGCTTTTTCCCCTTTCCCAGCTATGCTGCTTTGCAGAACAATGAAAAATACAGATGCCCATCCTTGCACTATTAGAAAGTAGGGACTGGCTAAACCCATTCAGATGAGCAAAGCATTTTCCGTTACATCTCTAATCAATACTTCTATCTCTGATTAACCAGATTTTAGGTATATCCTTTTTTCTTAAAGCAAGCAGACACAAACAAACAAAAAACCCAGACTAATGGCAATGTATTTTATGGCCCAGAAGAATGTGCAAAAAGTATCTAATTTCTAGTAATCTGTTGCACTTTATTGTGGAAGAAGGAAAAAAAAATACAGAGCCAACCCATTATAGAAGCCCTGATTATTTCCTTGACAATTTTTGCCTTGGCTTTCCAGCTGGGGACGGAACAACCAAAGAAAAGCCACTCCCAGAAGTCTAGAGCTGAGTATTTATTTTGAAACAACATCAGATATTTCAAGGGTATTTTAAAAGAATTAGGCATCCAGTGGGATTTGGGCATCTAACTCCCTGAGGCTCCTCTGAACAAGATTTAAATTGGGATTTTTCATTGTTAATTTCATAGAAGAAATCCATTTACAAACTCATGCCCTGATCCTCCAGTGGGCATCATAGAGATCCCAGAAGGCACCCAGAAACCATCAATAGGGTTCCATGTGAGTACAAGAGCCTACCAATGAGGAGTTTTGCAGGATTAGGGCTTCAGGCTACAATTTTTTTTTTTTTTTGGCTTCATTTTTCAAATAGTTTGCATTCTAAAATATTCTTCTTTTTTCTGCAAGATGGACAAAAACCAAAAAGGGTGGAGGAAGCATCTTACAGAAAGCGAAGCATAGAGACATAGGTTAAACACTACAGCTGAGATTTTTAAGGTATTTAGACACACATCTGCTATTTAAATTAATGGAAGATGCATGCAGGACCCCCTGACTTCTCTGAAAATCTCAAGCCAGTAACCTAAAAAGCATCTCACCACTTATAGATTTACAAACAAATAAAAGAAATGAAGAACCTTGCTCCCATTGAAGTTAACGGGAGATTGGAACAGGATTGTGCAGTATTTTGAAAATCCATGGTCTATTAATTATATCAGAACCAGAAAAGAAAAATGATTTCTCTTTCTACACCTTCACTTTGTCCATAACCAGTGCAACAATTTTTATCATTTCTTCCAGAAAATGAGTGTTTTTCCATTAAAGAGGTGAGAGCCACTCTGTATTCACAAGTGGCACTTTTCCACTTTCTTAATACAGCCCTCTTGGCTACAATTAAAGCAGCAGATAAATAGCAGATCAAATTAAGGTCTGAATCCTGTTGTACTTATGCATGTAAACCTCCCACTGAATTCAGAATTAAGCCATTGGAGGTAAAAAGAGGAGAGAAGTTACGATCTGTGAGACCAAAAGTTACATTGATAAAGTAAAGTATATCAGACAGGAGGTGGCTTTTGTATTTATTGGTAATAAATTTCTGCATCTTTAGCTTACTGCAAGACTCCTACTACAGCAGACCTAAGTATGTTTTGCAAAGAGTTTAGAAAAAAAATAAGGGTTTTTTTTAGTGGAGGGGTGAAATTATTATAATTATTATTATTCCTTTAATATTTTCTCCCTTTTTCCAATGGAAAGAAAAAGCTTTAAAACATATAGGGAAACGAGGATATTATCGCATAATTTCAGAATTGCTGAAATTTTTCATTTCCAAATTTCAACCAGAAATAAAAAAATAATTTTTTTCCATGAAAAATTTTGCAGTTAAGGAAACCCCCTTTTTCAGCAAAAAAATTTCAACCATTTCTACATTGCCTCAGCTACTTGCTAGCATCTGATGTGTGTGTGGATTGTTTAGTCCGTATCTGAACAGAATTGCAAACACCTTATTGTTGTAAATCATAACAACAGTAGGGGAGAAAAATTGGAAGGCTGTCCTTAGAAGATCATCAGCTTTCTTTTTTTAAATCAGAGAAGAACTCAGCTCTATGAATTCTCTCATGAGTCCTATAACATTTATTAAGGATCTCAGGTCCTGATTATGTGAATGTCAATGGGAGCTGAATGTGCCCAGAACCTCACAGGATCAAGTTATCAGTTTGAAAAACCTGAGACAAAGTGTTTTGACCTGATTATGCAAACCCTGCATGGTCCCTAGCAGCAGCAACTGGTGCCCCAGGAGGACTGCAAAACCTTCCTTTCACCCATAAGACCTTCCAGCAGAAAGCAAAGCCCACCCCTTCCACTGGGGAGTTGATCCTCCCAGCGGCCCATCTAACAACAGGTCTCTGCTGGACCCTCACACCACACCAGCCTGCAGGCCCCCCAGAACTCCTGCCTTCCAGGCCCACTTCTTGAGGCTGCCACTGCTCTTCAAAGGACAGTGCTAGCAACTCCTCTTGCCTTGTGGCCTCCCACACAGCCTCCTGGTGGAGCTCTACAAACAATTTGTGAAAGGACTCAGAAGGCATCTGGAGAGCATTCTCTGATCTCAGCCTTGTTTCATTCATTTAATGGAGAAAGGAGCCAGCCCCTATTCCCCCAGAATGCATGCAGAACATTAGAGGTTGCCAACTCCTCCCATCCTAGACTGCACTCAGAGACCTAGATGGAACCTACCACCTTGTCTTCCACCCCACCCACAACAGGACTGCCCTAAGAAAAAAGGGATTTAGAAGGAAGAGGTACTATTTAATTTGTAGAGCTTACTCCCATTAACTCCTCATCACTTGTCACTAGCTCCTTGTCACACAAGTCCCCTTGCCTTTAGTGGAATCACTCGTGATGAAGAATTTGCTGGGATGGGCTCTTAGATATTTTTTTTTCTAACTCTTTACTAAACACTTTTCCATTCCTCACTGGTGATGATTAGCTGAAGCTCAAGTTAAAATTCTTATGAAAATCTTGGTATCAAAAGTTGCAACAGCCAAAGGCCAGGTTAGGATAATCTTTACTAACATAAATGAAGTACACTCATATGATATCTGACTGCTCACACATTGTGATTATAATGGTCACTTAATTAGACCAGTAAAATGGATTTAAATTTCCTATACCCAGTCTGAGCTCTGTCAGAAAATATTTTTGCTTCCAACTGCAGTGTGAAAGACGTTACACGCCACACCATTTCTTGGAAACCTCCACCTAATTCTGCATGGATAATGCAAAACCTTAATAGATTTTTTCCACACAGTGTGCGTCAGTTCAAGACACACAGTTCTAACAGTAAAGTGACTTTGTAAATACTGTAGCCACTAGATGTTTTCCCTCAGATTAAAATAAACTGAGAGTTCAACATGCCACAGAATAAACTCTGTTTAATCAAAGCAGTTCTAGAAACTGTCAAAACATCATTAAAAGTTGGTAGGTAACAGAGGAATATATTTGTTTCCATCTTTTCTCTCGGTCATATATTTTATAGCATTTACGTTCTCTCGGCATGAGTGTATAGTACAAGATGGCCTGCATTTTCAAGACAGCTCAGCACTTATACTAGGCACCAGATTTTCATGAAAGTACATGACCAGATTTTCAAAAGCGCTGAGCATATTGGATGCTGGGTGCTGAGTGGAGCTGGTTGAAAAATGGAGGAATAGTGAATATTTTTGTGAAACTTTTGTTCCTTTTTTTCCAGCTGAAAATTCCAAAATTTGACATTTTTTTAAAACCAGCTCAGTGTTGACTGGCAGGATGAATTTTGATGAAGATTTTCACAAAAAATTTGACTTTTTGTCCATATACATATCAATATCTACATGAATGAGAGAGAGAAAGAGAGAGCGAGAGAGAGAGAGAGAGAGAGCACCGCCTTCAGTGCTATGAATATTTGCAGATCTGGCTCTTATTTAGGCGCTCAAATGGATACAGAGGGCTTTTGAAATATCTGGCCCAAATTGTGGGTGACAAGCACTTGAAACTCTTGCACAACATATGAGATGGAGGGAGATGGAGAGTGGGAGAGAGAGTACGCACAAGATGGTAGGGACTGTAAAGAACTTATTTTCAGTGTTCCACAAAATAACGATAACCGTTGAGAACTGGAAATATGAGTTACCCACTTAGCCATCCTTAAGCAGCAGGGCTTAAGGAGTCTTGTTCATTCCAGCCCCTGAGCTTCATGGTACATTTAAAGCATTATTCCAAAAATTTAGTCTTTTTTTTCTGGTAAATACTGAAGGGCATTATTGATAAGGGTGAATGATTATCGGCAGCACATTGCATTGGAGCATAATCATTGGTATGGAGATACTATTTTATGTGTGACATCAGACATTGGGTCTATTACAGGGATTACCTACGCATACCAGAAGGTGACAAAGAGTGGCAAATTGGTGTTGCAATGGCATCCTACAGACTTGCAGTGAGTGACATTAAACCTTCACGTTCACCATCTCAGGTACCTGCAGTAACTGTGGCATTTTTCAATACTGCAGTACTGTAATCACCGCAGAATGACAAACTATGAGTGCTTAATGGTACTCTCTATGTCTGGGTCTGTGTGACATACTAACAATATTATGGCTCTGGAATGCCAGATAACATTTCAAAAAGCAAAGTCCTACTATATTGTAATAAGAAACTAGCAACAACTAATAAAAAGAACATTCCATTTTCTGGCTGACAAACTATCTGAGCTTTGCCCTGCTAGGACCTAAACTAACTTCCGTTGACTACAATGAAGTCTCTCCATTGACTATAATAAGGGTTGGAGCAGACCCAAAATTTATGAGAATTTAATTATTTTGGTCACACTTCATATTAAGAGTACATTTTAAAATATTTAATAAAAGGTTGTATGATTAATAGACTTATTGGACTCTACAACAGTGGATTAACCATTTATTAAGACACCTAGTAATCATCTATTAACACTTTACCAACTATTTATATATGCATCCAGGATCTGAAGTGTCACTATTTTAATGGAAATAATCTTCATCATAAAGCAGTGAAATAGAACTACATTAGGCAAAAGTAGAGGGGAACCTGGGAGGCAGTGACCATGAGATGATCAAGTTCAGGATCCTGACACAAGGAAGAAAGGAAAGCAGCAGAATACAGACCCTGGACTTCATAAAAGCAGACTTTGACTCTCTCTGGGAACTGATGGGCAGGATCCCCTGAGAGAATAACATGACGGGGAAAGGAGTCCAGGAGAGCTGGCTGTATTTTAAAGAATCCTTATTGAGGTTACAGGAACAAACCATCCCGATGTGTAGAAAGAATAGTAAATATGGCAGGCGACCAGCTTGGCTTAACAGTGAAATCCTTGCTGATCTTAAACATAAAAAAGAAGCTTACAAGAAGTGGAAGATTGGACAAATGACCAGGGAGGAGTATAAAAATATTGCTCAGGCATGCAGGAGTGAAATCAGGAAGGCCAAATCATACCTGGAGTTGCAACTAGCAAGAGATGTTAAGAGTAACAAGAAGGGTTTCTTCAGGTATGTTAGCAACAAGAAGAAAGTCAAGGAAAGCCTGGGCCCCTTCCTGAATGAGGGAGGCAACCTAGTGAGAGAGGATGTACTCAATGCTTTTTTTGCCTCTGTCTTCACGAACAAGGTCAGCTCCCAGACTACTGCACTGGGCAGCACAGCATGGGGAGGAGGTGACCAGCCCTCTGTGGAGAAAGAAGTGATTCAGAAATATTTAGAAAAGCAGATGAGCACAAGTCCCTGAGGCTGGATGCACTGCATCCGAAAGTGCTAAAGGAGTTGGCGGATGTGATTGCAGTGCCATTGGCCATTATCTTTGAAAACTTATGGCATTCAGGGAAGGTCCCAGACGACTGGAAAAAGGCTAATGTAGTGCCCATCTTTAAAAAAGGGAAGGAGGAGGATCCGGGGAACTACAGGCCAGTCAGCCTCACCTCATTCCCTGGAAAAATCATGGAGCAGGTCCTCAAGGAATCAATTCTGAAGCACTTAGAGGAGAGGAAAGTGATCAGGAACAGTCAGCATGGAATCACCAAGGGCAAGTCATGCCTGACTAATCTAATTGCCTTCTATGATGAGATAACTAGCTCTGTGGATGAGGGGAAAGCAGTGGACGTGTTATTCCTTGACTTTAGCAAAGCTTTTGATACCGTCTCCCACAGTATTCTTGCCAGCAAGTTAAAGAAGTATGGGCTGGATGAATGGACTATAAGGTGGACAGAAAGCTGGCTAGATTGTCGGGCTCAACGGGTAATGATCAATGGCTCCATGTCTAGTTGGCAGCCGATATCAAGCGGAGTGCCCCAAGGGTCGGTCCTGGGGCCTGTTTTGTTCAATATCTTAATTAATGATCTGCAGGATGGTGTGGATTGCACCCTCAGCAAGTTTGCAGATAACACTAAATTGGGAGGAATGGTAGATACACTAGAGGGTAGGGATAGGATACAGAGGGCCCTAGACGAATTAGAGGATTGGGCCAAAAGAAATCTGATGAGGTTCAACAAAGACAAGTGCAGAGTCCTGCACTTAGGACAGAAGAATCCCATGCACTGCTACAGACTAGGGACCGAATGGCAAGGCAGCAGTTCTGCAGAAAAGGACCTAGGGGTTACAGTGGACGAGAAGCTGGATATGAGTCAACAGTGTGCCCATGTTGCCAAGAAAGCTAATGGCATTTTGGGCTGTATAAGTAGGGGCATTGCCAGCAGATCGAGGGTCGTGATCGTTCCCCTCTATTTGACATTGGTGAGGCCTCATCTGGAGTACTGTGTCCAGTTTTGGGCCCCACACTACAAGAAGGACGTGGAAAAATTGAAAAGCATCCAGTGGAGGGCAGCAAAATTATTAGAGGACTGGAACACATGACTTATGAGGAGAGGCTGAGGGAACTGGGATTGTTTAGTCTGCAGAAGAGAAGAATGAGGAAGGATTTGATAGCTGCTTTCAACTACCTGAAAGTGGGTTCCAAAGAGGATGGATCTAGACTGTTCTCAGTGGTAGCAGATGGCAGAACAAGGAGTAATGGTCTCAAGTTGCAGTGGGGGAGGTTTAGGTTTTATATTAGGAAAAACTGTTTCACTAGGAAGGTGGTGAAACACTGGAATGTGTTACCTAGGGAGGTGGTGGAATCTCCTTCCTTAGAAGTTTTTAAAGTGAGGCTTGACAAAGCCCTGGCTGGGATGATTTAGTTGGGGATTGGTCCTGCTTTGAGCAGGGGGTTGGACTAGATGACCCCCTGAGGTCCCTTCCAACCCTGATACTTTATTCTACGAATATCTGTAACTGATCATTCTCCTGAAAAAAAGCCCTCTGGTGCTATCAGGTCATTAACTGGTCTCTCTAGTCTGAATGGAAGAGGTTATCTGTTCATCTAGAATGAGGATTTTGTCACTGTGAGAAACCATGGAGTCAGCACCTCAATCCCACCTCTTCACCTAGATCCAGACTGTTACAAATAGAAAAACTTCCTAGTCTATAAAATGATGAGCTCATCCTCTGGAAGTAGATGGTGTTATACTGAAAGTTTTCCATAAAGCTTTTTTTTCCTCCCTGTTCACTTAACATGTGGCCAAATGTTCAAGTTTCTTTTCTTTTTTGCATCTCCAGCACTTATCCTTTGCTTTTACCGCAGCTGCAGCTATTCTGGTGGAATTAACTGAAATCTTGCATCAAGTGTGGATTTCCTGATGTTTGAGATATTTCATTGTGATTGGGTAATTTGATCATTAAGGTCTTTGCACTCAAGTTCTTCTTAATTAACTCTATTGAATTTTAACCACATCTTGCAGTCTACAGTAGTAGGAAGAATACAGTGTCCCAAATATTTTAGACCATTTGACAGGAATTGAAATTCAATTGCATGTAGGTTGAGTGTGTTGATTCTCTGCTTTCCATCGTTATGCGTGCTAGACCCTTAAAAAAAAGACCTCAGCAAGACCCTTAAAAAAAAGACCAGACCACAAATTAAATTGCCAAGAAACCACCTGTCACTTCTTTATTCTCCATTTGCCGAAACCTTTTTGAATATGCAGAAGTAAGGATACACATGGCTCCTAGTACACAGACTGCTCCTCTTCATATCATAGTTATCTTCCTCTTACCAACCTCTTTGAATCATTATACCATAAAACTTTAGCATTTCTGGAAACACCTCCCCTTCCCAAAATGTGTTCTGATTGGCCAACACTGTGACCAAAGAACCACAATTTAGAATCAGTGATAATACAATTGTGGTTACCACTTGTTAGGAATAGCACCTTCCCAGTATCACTGTTAATCTGTACACATCACAAGATTTAGTATTATGGATTCTGTTGCTACATGTTTGATTTATCTAGGCATAAATGAGACAAATGAGCTCAATATTTCATAATGCTGACCTAAACCCCCAAATCCTTTTAGAGAATGAGAACGCCAAATTCGCTACCCCACCTCCTCTTCAAAAAAACAAAACAAAACAAACAAACAAACAAAAAACAAAAAACAAAACCCAACACTAACAAGCATTGAGACCCACATCCTCAAATGTATTGATTTCAATAGGAGTTAGGTACCTACATACCTTTAAGGATCTGGGCCAGAATATGTTGTTAACCTGATGCTAAGTTGTTTGAATAACTGCATGTGAGAGTTATTGTTTTATTAGCATCAGACATGCATCTAAGAATATTATTTTGCTATTGTAAATATAAGTGAGCCTGGCATTGGGCACAACATTTTTAAAGCCCAGTGCCTAAAATTATACTCCTGAACTCATGTTAAGATCCCTAAATCTAAGTGGCTTGATTTTCATAGGTGCTAAGCACCCACAAAAGCCATTGAGGTTAATATGAGGTAAAGGAGCTTGGCAGTTTTGAAAATTAGGCCAGTTATATATTTAGGTGCTTAAATATGGGTTTAGAAGCCTAATGTTAAGTGCCAAGTTTGGGAAATTTTGCCCTAAATACTTTTCCAAACCTGAGTCCAGCCACTATCTGCTAGAACGTACTGTTCCCCACTTCCATTTCATGGGGACTCTCCCAGTGTGCATCTATCCAGCCCAATAAGCCAGACCCAATCACACGCCACCGTCTTTGCGATATGCTGCAGGATGACCTGTCTGCCACTACCCGCAGGAGCCAGGCACTATTCATATCCTCAAGAGTCAGCACCACGCTAGCCATACTGGCCACAGGAGCTTTTCAGCAGGTCACCCCACAGACACTCGTCAGTGGCCTATGGCCACCAGGGTGCTGGACTAATTTCTGGAGGCCATCACTGGACAATTAACAAGAGTACATTGACCTCCCCACTGACCCAGCCACCCAGTGAGAAAAACATGGTCGAATTGTACTGGCTGGCAGCCTTCTTATGCACCTTGGGAGTGGTTAATGGAACATACATTTGCATCAGGAAACCATAGCATGACCCTGCTCCCCATGCCTATACAAGCTGCCATTGAACACTTGTGACGAACATGCCAAATTAATGTCCATGGGTGCTGTGCCATGATACCCAGGGGCCTATCATGATGCCTACATATGGTCACAAGCTGGACTCAGAGAGCTGGTTTACATCAGAATATCCCACAGTCCAGTGGTTAGAGCTCACTCCAAAGAGGTATTACAGACCCATGTTCCAATCCTTCCTTCCCACTCTAGCAGGGAGAGGGTAATGGATCTGGACTTTAGCATATCCCCAGTGAAAGCTCTAACCCCAGGCCTACCATCACCTCCTTCCCTCCCATTTTTGTGTGGCGTGAGGCAGGCGCCTAACTCATTCTCACAAGAAATGACTTAGGTGACGAAGCTTTCTGGCTCAAGGAGAGAGGTTCTTGTTTGTGGGTCACTAGCAGAGCTAGGCACTTCACTGCGGCCCACGTTTAGATGCCTGTGTCCAAGAGAAGAGTGGAGATTAACACTGACCCCTCTGGTCAGCATCTGCCATTGGCTGGCCTCTAGCATGCTGGATTTGGTAGATCACATTTTTAGGTACCTAATTCTCTCCGTTTATCTCTTGGGTTCCTAATGCCCCCAACTCAGTGAGGTGAATTGCAGTGTTGCTCCATGAGTTACTAAGCACCTGAAAGTTAAGTGCTGCGATGCTCCATGTTGCAAAGCCTAAGTCCCTTTGGGGATCCCACAGTACATGTCTAACTTAAGGCATTTCACTCACACACTTTAAATTAGACACCTGATGAAACATCTTGCTGAACTGGGGCCTAAATTAGGTTTTTGGTGCAAATACACATTCAGAATTCACTGTTCATGATTATTCCTCTGACCTTCGCTAAAAACCTGCTAGTTGCAGGAATATTCTTGCCAATGAGTTATTTGCTAAACTATTTGCAGACAGTACACACACAATAGGGCATCAACACAGCTGAGGGGAATTCAAGCGTTTTTGTAAATTGATAGAATATTTGAGGGGAAATGTTTGAAGCGCTTATGAGAACCTGTTGCTCTCCAAAGCAAAACTGAGTGATCCTTCCCTGATGAACTGCAACACTACACAGGCCGCTAAGTAGGCTTTAATATGAGCGTAGAAGCTTTTAGAGGCTGCTGTGTCAAAGTGAATTAAAGTGTCACTAAGTGGTTCTTAATACAACTGACCAAAATGATTTCTTCAAGGCAATTATGTTTTACTGTGTCAATCATCCAATAGGCATTAATACAAACTAGAATAGCTCTGAAGGAATTTGTTATGGACTATCATGTCAAGAACCCAAATGCTAACCTACTGTGGCCTTGATATGATAGACTATTAGAACTATTAAGGGCCAGAGTCCAATTAATCCACAGCTTTAACAGTCCCCAACTGCAGTGGGTCTCCATACAATTAAGCAATAATGGATGACAGGAAGGACACTTCCTGGTAGCTAATGACCAATTGCAATAGTTGAAGGCCCTTAATCCATCTGGTAATTAAATGCTGGGAAAGACAAAACCTGGAGCTCATGGTTGCTATTATCAACCATATATTTAAAAAATAAATCAATTACTGTTTCTTTTTTTCCTGTGCCAGCCACTACTATTTGGCTTTTATGCTAGTAATTAACTCCTGAAAAGATACCAGCACAGCAACCAATGGGAAAGCAGGACTTCATAGAGCACATTCTAATTTAGAAAAATATTAACAGTAATAAGCCACAATGGCACCAAACCAGTCATCGTGCATGTTGAACGAAATCTGTATGCTAAAGATGCTTCTTGGGTTCTGGTCTGAGAACAGTGTGTTCGAGCGGCATGACACCACAACTGGGGATGAGGCACTTCTAAGTTCTAATCGTGCTTGTTCTCCTCACTTGTTGTCATTTGCTGTCCTCAGAGAAGTCACTCAACTGCTCCATGCCTCAGTTTCCCTATTGCTAAAGCCGGAGTAAAAATACGTACCTGTCTCACGGGGGAGTTGTGAGACTTAACGGATATTTGGCAATCACTTTGTTATTTCATCTCAAAAATGCCATGTGCATGCAGAGTATTTTTATTATTAATCGCATTAGGGCTGAAGCTCGGATCCTATAAATTTAGGATTTGCACTATTGTATCACAAGCAAGCCAGAGCAATAACGATGAACAGAGAGGCTGTTAACTGTGTCTTCCATATAATGAAATTTCATGGTGCAAGGCAAGATTGTACAGGGTTGGCATCATGAGCACATTTTGCTGCTCCCACAAGAAGGGACAGTGTGCTCACTGACCTGCTGTCAGCTAATAATTGCAGATGGTTTCAGTAGACACACTAGCTGCCTTCGCTATACAGGCCTGTCTTCCAGCAGCTCACTCTTCTGGGGACATGGCTCCTTCCATGATGCATTAGTTGGGTGAAATTCCTAGCACACTCTTGTGTTTCAAGGAAGTAGTTTGCCTGGTTGCTGGTGTTGGGAGCAGTCGCTCCTCACATCGTGTTCCTCATTCCCTTGTGCTGTTAATGGACACTCATGGCAATTACATGACACAGTCACTGTCATTGCTTTGCAGATTATGTGTCTTTGATGTAGTTTATAGCTGAGAAAAATTATCACAATGAAAAGACTCACAGCCAACTAGTAAAAGTTTGAAAGTTCAAAATAAAAGCTAACTTTGCACCCTTGGGCCCTTCAACTGGTGTAAATTGTCTTCAGTAGAGATACACCACTTTACACCAGCTAAAGATCTGGACCCTCATCTCAGACCTACTCTATGTGCTCAAACCTAGACATGGTAACAAGAGCATAGGCCTCAGCTCTGGGTTTCTTTGACTTTATTAGCTTAATTTGGACCCATTACTTTCATGTCTTTGTTTTCTAATGCAGTTTCCATGTCATACTGAATTGTAGTGCAGTTCCAGTAGTTAAAGGGACGTTGTTATGCTCCTTTTCTTCCTTGATGGGGGTTTAGTGTTTCAGTTGCAGTGGAATAACTCTTCCGATATTTACTAAGGACCAAATCTTAGTATCACTCAAGTAAATTTTTTTGGTCATTTACTTTACTGGCATCCATATTTGACCCTAAAATGTTTAATCATAGAGCTTTCATAACTCGATGTATCTTTTGAATAGGCTTGTGTGTTATGTTGTCTCCAGGGATGGAAGGATTCATTCCTTCTTGGACATCTGGAGATGTTTGGCCTGTGCAATAACAGAAACAGGCCTAAAATCTGATGTAATGCACAGCCATCAGTCTCTATTACATTATACTTACTACAGTACACTTCAATGTAATTTATTCTTTTCCTTGGAGAACTGTGACTAAGTAATTACTAACCCACAAAGCCAATCATAATATAGGAAGGAGAGCAGTTCCCATACAAAGCAGTATGGCCTTAAAGCTTTTCATGCTGTCGAGTTTGGTTAGTTAGTTAAAATGTTTTATGATGGGATGGCGAAAAAATAAAGGAGGCAAAAAAAGAGGGGACATGGGTTGTCTCATTTCCACTTGATAAAAACCCATCTCAGATTATGTTGCTTCCAAAAGCATTTTCTGCTTACGCAGCACAGTGTACAGAGAATGGTATCAAACAAAATAGACTATCAAGTAAGTCTATCAAGGCAGATAGTATTAATGGATTTTGGAGACAGAAATGTCTTTGTGGAATGCAAAGGCATTGAGAAAAACAGTGAAGTGCAGGAAGGTGGGGTTGATAAACTTAAAGGCGGCAGAAGGACTGGGCCAAGTAGCTGTTTCCTGTCTAGCCGTTCCTTCTGATCTTAATTCAAAGACTGACAGATTTCATAATAAATAATGGAAGAGGCATAGAAAAAGCCACACGCGCGTGTCATAAAACAAAATTTATCTTTAATTTGTAAGTGTCAACAGCAGTACAAAAGATGGAGTGATGGTGAATAGATTAAGGGTAGAGAGGACAGTCTTGAGGTAAATGAGCATAAATAGGCAGTCTTATAGACACTCCCCTGAGGGGTCTATACCCCTATCATGGCATATACGGTATCACCCAAAGATGACATGTTTAACATATCAGGAA
This sequence comes from Eretmochelys imbricata, assembly GCF_965152235.1. Taxonomy (NCBI): domain Eukaryota; kingdom Metazoa; phylum Chordata; order Testudines; family Cheloniidae; genus Eretmochelys; species Eretmochelys imbricata. The sequence goes on along the minus strand of NC_135577.1, from coordinate 31,600,978 downwards.
AGCACCTTGTGCAAAAAAAAAAAAAAAAAAAAATCCCCCCGCAATCCCAAACATGTAGGTAAGGTGCCAATATACACCAGAATATACTATATAAGGACTGTGTCTTTCAGTTGTGTCTTTTCCATTAATTACTGAGGCAGAGAAGGAGAAGACTCTTAAATGTACCACTGAAAGATTATTTAATATTTAATTTACCTCACGTCAATACTGCACAACAAAATCCAAGTCGTCAGTTTATGCAATGAAGCACAGCTAAGAATAAGGATTCTCTTTTTTTTTTAATTGAGAGCAGATTTTGTTTTAAATCAATATCCTTAGCAAACATTTTTTTTTTCTTTTTTACTGTATCCAGAGGAGAGTGTGAGAAAGATGTGATGGCAACCTTTAAGTTCATTTAAAAACTTTACACTGGACTGTACAAGATTTTCTTTTTTGATAAATTATTTACATTTTCAGACTTTAAAACATATTCAAAGCAGCAATAGACACTAGTTTTTCCTCTAAACGCCCAAATATTTACCAGCCACGGGCCCAGGGTAGGTACCTGCATTGTATATAGAATTTCTACAAAGAAAACCTGCCAGTTAAAATTTGCTAGTGGGTGTACAAACAGCAGCTCTAGCATTTTAAGAGCCACACCCACAGTGTTGCTATAGGAACCAAAGCATAGTACCTTGACAAGAGAGTCTCAGTCAGTTGTCCCAACAGCTCTACACAAACTTTACAATTGGAAACAGCAGCTAGCATGTCAGTCCAGCATGTCAGTGAATTGTGCTGATTAAATTAACATAGAGTACAATCTCACAATATACATCACAAACAAATTACAATGTCAGGAAATAAGAGTTACAGTAAGATAAGTTATGTAGTAACAGCTTATAAGCTTGTCTTAATGTAATAAAAAAATTTTACATGGCAAATACAATAATGAGTGAACATAAATGCTAAACATCCTACTCTGTTACAAGCTGAAGAAGGGAAAAAATGGTGCTTTCGAGAAAGCAAAACACAAATGACAAAGGAAGACAAACGGAGAATGCACACTAGCAGGTCTGCAATGTGCAGCATACAAACAGTTAAATATTTGCACATTCCCCATACTCTAAGAGCACCAAGGACCTCACTTGTGTTTTTAAGAAAGCGGAAATTACAAAGCAAGCAATGTCACTAAGTTGCTTTATAGCTTTCATATTGCCATAAATACCAATTTGATAAGTTTTCCTTTAGCCCCTCCCCCCACCCCTTTGCACCCAATGTGTGAACTCTCAGAATACTTCTTTGTCAGATTTTTAAAATGTATCTGGTACTTAAAAGGGATGTGGAGTCAAATGAAATATGTTTCCATATACATATCTTTTAATGCTTTTTTTGTTCTGAAGTAGGATCAGGGCATTACAGTATATCAAAAATGTAATATCATCTGAGAAAAATCACAGACTATAATGGGTTTATATAAAAAAGGTGTTTGGATGAAGAAGTTATTTAAGGAGAAAGAGCAAGTGTTTTGTAAAAGATCAAATGAGGTTATATAATATTTTTTTTAAACGAACACGCTTAAGTGCCAACTTGAGTCTTAAAGAAGCATGCAACCACCTGGGGTCTGAGATGGTTTGTCAACTTCCCATTAAGAATAGGAAGAATTATATCAGACATTCTGCTGGCTGCATTTCTAGGGCAGTTGTTGGCACTGTAACCTTGGGTCAGCAAACGATTTAAGCACATGCTTAACTTTGAACAATTTAGTGGTGCTGCATTCATTTCAATGGAACTACTCAAATGCTTAAAGTTAAGCAGATACTTATGTGTTTTACTGGGGGCCTTGCAATATTTCTTACTAAAAATGATTTTGATTACGTATGAAGAAATGTCATGTCTTTGACAACACAAAAAACAGTAATCCATAGGGACAATGCGGGGACCATGCTTGAATTTAGTATTCAGGCATGGTTGTGTTTACACTCTAAACAGTCATTGTTTTCAACCAACTGCTGTGCTTTTTTCACAGGGTGTAGTACTTTCTGTACATAACCCTCATTGAATAATAGTGTAGTCATTCATTTTGGAGTTCCCACTCCATAGCAATCCCATCTTTTACCCTCACCCTACCTCTTGATGAGCCTAAACACACCAATTTAGGAGAACATTCTGATCCCATGCATTCTCAGCAGCTGGTTTCACAAGCTAGATGGTGATACATGAACATGCACATGGATCAGAATTGGGCCCTTTCATGAGGGTTGTATCCCCATGTAAACATGTACCCGGAAAATCAGAGGTTCTGTTCCATTCAGACTTTAATTTCTGTTTCATCAAACACCAAGTGAAGTCAGCAATTTACCTCTAGCTGGCACCAGACAGCTTCAGGAGTGTTCTTCTCTTGAAAATAAGTCTTTTATAGCTTTCCAAAAGGAAAATATATTGCATCTGTTAACTAAATAGGGAAATGTACTGTAAAACTGTTTCAGTTCACAGTAAAAATAGCTTTACTATATTTGAGCATTACCTGAATGGCATGGTTTTTTTAAAATCAGAATTATTCTGCGGTACTTAAACTCAATGCTTCGAAAACAATCCCACATGTCCTCTTTGCCAATATTTTTTCCTGTTTTTAACTCCTGATATGATGATATCATGACATAATGAACACAGCAATCACCAGTTTAACAGTATTAAATCTAATTAGCTTTCCAAGGGCTCCCTTAATGATGATCATCTTCTTGAGGCATGTGTTGTTGCCTCCAAAATGCCATTCATTATCTGCTTTCAAATAGAAATGAAACTATTTCATCAGTTTTGCTTGGATTCACAAAGCAAACTGAGTTTCCTACCAGCTGTACTAGAAATTTGGTATGTATAAACTTTCTATAAGAAAAAAGAAAAAAAGTATTCTGTTTGTGGAATATGCAATTAAAATTCAACGAGAGCACAAGTGAGGCATCTTGCTGTCCCAGCTACAGGTCCACAATACTGCTCTCACACTGCAGGTGTAAATTCAGCATCTACATGAGGTACAGTGACTTGTCAGCATTTAATATGGACCAACATACACTGATACAGAACCAAAGTAAATACATAACTTATACTTCACTAAGTATCCATGAACAAAAAATAAAATTCTATTTCCTATGTTATATTTACACAATTTTTAAAAAAAAAATCTAAAATGAGATGGTAAATTCATCAAAAACTTTGTTTTGAGCTCCAATTAATAAAGTAAAAATGACATTTTTCCTTATGATTGTCCTTCCTTGATTTCCACTGACATTTTAGAGCCAATGTCGGCTAATAAATACAATAAAATGCTTATATGCACAATTTAGATTCAGTTACTTCCCTCCCACTTCTCCAACCAATAAATGCAGTTTTTACAATCTGGTGATTCCTGAACAGCCAATCATTTTCGAGAATGTGGCTTTAAGTGACAGAGCATGAGCATTGAGGCAGGGCTGGAGCTAAAACAAAGTATTCATACATACATGTATTTTGCATAAATAAATGAAATAAGACATAAAAAATGACTCAAATCCGGCAACTGTGAGGCAGGCCCACACGAGTCGAAACAGATGACTTTTGTTCATGTAGTTTTCGTACAACAGTTTCACATTAGTCAGAAGTGATAAAAAATACCATTTATATCCAGTGCTTATAACACTTACGAAACAACATCTGTGAGTGTGTGTTTTTTGTACTACAAGCAAAATCAAGTTTCAGTCCTAAAGAACAGTCCTTTGTTCTCCACCAGCCTGCAGAATATTATTTTGGCATGGTCATAAAATTTAAAAAAATTAACCTACTAATCTAAATGTTTGCCTTTGTGCAAAAATAATTACATAAAATACAATGCTAGCAATACAGCATTCTACCGATGCAACAGAACCAGAAAGAAAAGAGAAAGAGAAAATAAATGAGGTGGGGGAGGGAGAGATATTTAGAACTAGTGAAATCTGTAGACATTAATAAATAGAAAAGGAGGACTTGTGGCACGTTAGAGACTAACCCATTTATTTGAGCATAAGCTTTCGTGAGCTACAGCTCACATCCGATGAAGTGAGCTGTAGCTCACGAAAGTTTATGCTCAAATAAATTGGTTAGCTCTAAGGTGCCACAAGTACTCCTTTTCTTTTTGCGAATACAGACTAACACGGCTGTTACTCTGAAACCTGTCATTAATAAATAGTTGTTCTTTAGGAAATAATAGTACCCTCCCACCTAATCCAAGCTAGATGTATTAAAAACAGCCCAAATCTCCAAGAAATATTAAGAACAAAAAAACACTTTCTATCAGTACCTTAGCCAGCTTAAAGAGGGCGCTCACCAGCTAATGACACAGCATATGTCTTTAAAGTCTTGGCTAGACCAGTTTATTGCTATTAGACATGGACTTAGAACACACTTAATAAATAGTAAAAATTACAAAATGGTCAGAGAAATTTGACCACTGTGTTTCTGTGTCATTATCTTTATAAATCGTCCTGTAAACTGAACAATCTTCATTGTTTTTGCACATTTAGATGTGATTCCTACAGTGGTGACACAGGCTATCTCCACTCAAAGAGCTGCAGTTGTGAGAGAAACGACAGCTCACAGCACAGTGACTTGTCAATAGGTCTTACAGGAAGCTTTGCAAGATTGTGTGACAGGCATGAAGATAACCTGTATTAATACTGTACTCATTCAGTCATATGGGGCCTGGTCCAAAGCTCATTAAAATCAATGGGAAGATTCCCATTGAAATCAATGGGGGCTGGATCAGGTCCATATATATTTATTTGCATGTATCTGATTCTGCAAGATGTTGAGTGCTTCACGGAGTTGCTGAACACCTTAAACTCGCAGTAAAGTCAATGGGAGTTGAGGACACTCAGCACAAGTGCAGGATCAGGCCCCCCAGTACTATCTATTATGCTTAGTGATTTATTTGTGGGTATCAAGAGTGGAGTGGGAGTGAAGAAAAGAAGAAAATTCTCCTTTTTTATATTCTCCTTGTCTCTGAACATTCAGCAACTTCTCAACCTCGGAGTGTTCCCTCTCTTCTTCCCCCATATATTTGCCAGAAGTTTTCTTTGTCATTGATATTGTTTCTAATAATACAAATAATAATATTTTGCATTTTATAGCAGGTTTCTTCCAAATATCCCAAATCACCTTACAATCATGTATCAAGTTTCTTAATACCCCGATGATATAAAGAAACATCATTATCCTCATTTTACAGATAGAGAAATTGAGGCACAGAGACATTAAGGCCCAAATCCTGCAAACTCATATGTAGTTAGACTCATACTTGTGAGTAAAATTAAACACATACGTAAGTGTTCATAGGACTGTGGCTTAAATGACTTGCCTAAAGTCACTCAGCCAGTCAATGGCTGAGCCAGGAAAGGAACTCAGGAGTTCTGGCTCCCATTCCTGTGCAACTAGTATTTGATAAATCTATTGTAATGTACTATATGCCTTGCTCTGCAATTCAGACTTTTGTGTGACTTTCCCCCTGAGGAATTTCACAAATAAATCACTGCATAAATACACTGAAGATATCAGAAAGCTCCTGCAGGTGACCACTGGAATGGGGATGTACAGAACCTTGATTCACTACTTGATTCTACGGGCCCTACAAATCCATCACTGCAGACTCTGAAGAGACATTGAATGCACCTGTCTCCATTGACGGTTCATCTGTATATTGTATAAGTCTAGATGTGTATCATGACACACAGAAATATATAGGAGTATATGTACTGTATGTACATATTCAAAGCATTCTATTTTGCATTACATGCAGTAGAGTGGTTCCAGATGTTCTTTGGATGTATAGTGTTATGGAAACAATTGGATTTTCCATTCACAAATTCCACTTTCATTTTGGGAAGCAGGTGCATTTTTTATTTTCAGGCACCTGCATGTTTCGGGGGAAGAAAGAGAAAGGGCTCTTTAAGACAGTCATAAGGAATTATAAATGTAATGCCACCAACAGTACATTTTAAAATAAATATTAAGTATTTTCACCCTTGACATTCTGGAATGAATAAATTATTTAAGAGAAAATGTGTTAAGACTGAATGCAAGGGTTAAAAGCAAAGGGATAGAGAATGTAGTCAGAGGTGGCCTCACGCTGCTAAGACAGGCCTGTCCATAGCTGGTGATCGCGCTTTTGTGCTTAATATTTTGCGCTAATGGCATATCAAGAGGCAAAAGCAATTGGACACATGCACTGTGGCAACCTTGTTCACTACTTAAGAATATCCTGTCTCCAGATTCCTGAGTACTTTACCATTTTCTGGAAAAAAAATTATGTTTTACATATATTTTTTTAAGATGCCAAAGGATTGTCTAAGACTTTACAGTGTCTCCCTTAAGACTTTTAAAATGTTAAGATTCAAAAGTTATGAAAAGTTTGGCACATCAGAAGTTCAGCTATACATGTGGAAAAAGTGGAATTCAGAGTTTGTTTAAAAGATGAGCTCTGACACACAGATGCGTACACTTGCGGACTTGTTCTGTTTCACAATATGAAATCTGCAGTTTTTGTTTTCTAAAATAATCCAGAATAAAAACACATTCACAACCTGTAGGCTGGCACAGCATACCTGAGTGAGAATGTATAGCCCCCATCTAAAACAAAAACTTAAACCTTTATCAGCATCCAAATAGGGAAGAAAAAAAAAAAGACAAGAGACAAAAGGTAAGACTTGTAAGACAGCTATTGATTCATATAAGTTTTCAAGTCCCAATGTCTGATATTTAATATATGTCTTCACTAAATTAAAAAAAAAACAGGTTCATGAAAATTAGGGGAACAATCTGTCTCACACGTTAAGAAACATTTAAGACCATTCTGCTGATGTAACTGTAGGAGCCACACATGCATGCAGGCTCTTTAAGAACTTTTTGTTCAACAAAAAACAAAAAATCAAAAGAGTCAGAGTACTTTAATTCTGCAAACGCTCCTCAGTTGGCACTGACAGCCTCGTGGCCTTCATTTTCACTGCTATAGTCTGATTTGGGATCATCCTCATAGTCCTCGTACATTTCCATCTCATCCTCTCCATTTATCATTTCGTTTCCAGCAAGGCTTCCGCTGTCTGTCTTCATACCATAAGTGCTCTGAATGACAGGGATGCTGGGCTCCGGACTGGCAGAGGTGCTAGAGCAATCAGATGTCATCTGAGGTGATGGTGCGGTAGTTGCCATGGTAATAGCACCAGGATAGACAACACCTGTTCCTGTGGTGATTGGAATCTGAGGCTGCTGTCTGCAAGGAAACACAAGAGTGGAACATGATTGATTATCTTTAGTTTAGATCTGGAGTGGAACCCTACTGTGCATATCAAACAAAATTAAAGTACATGGTTTCTACAGAACATATTGGTGTATGCCTTTGAGTTCCAGATTCTGATCCTGCAAGGTGCGGAGTGCCCTTTGCTCCTGTCAAGTGCAACTAGAGATAAAGCTGCTCGGCAACTGGCAGTATCAGACCTTTGATGCATTCAGGTATTGGGTGGTTTAACATAAAATAGACTGCAAAATGTTGCTAAATTTTCTAGCACGTAAGACTTTGTCAAAGCTGGCTTCTGCAGCTTAAAACCTGGCCATTCAAATGTCTCACTGTAGTCCCAGCCTTGCAGTCATATATAGGAGAGCTGGTCAAATAATTTATTGTGAATAATATTCACTGTGCTGAGCACTGGAGGAGACCATGAGTTCTAGTGTAAGTTCTTCAATGGACTACTGTGGATAGTACTACACCCTTCACAGACCTTATTACTGAGTAACAAAGTAATTGAGACTTAATTGAAAGTCAGTGAGACTTAGGCTCCTCAGGCACTTAAGCACTTTAGAAATTTTACCCATAGTCCTTAAATTCATGATCACTTAGTATTTGTTCTTCAGAACCTCTGTCTCATTCAGTGCACAGAACAGACAGTCAATAAGGATTGCTTAATTTCAGCCTGCTGCTTACTACCCATCCCTGTGTCTGTCCTTATTCGCTTGCCTGTCCTGATCAGTGATTAAGGGCAAGAGTGCAAAAACTGTCATTTGTGAGTTCGTCTCATTCACTCATTGACATGAGATTACAATCATGCTAAACATCACACCACTGAGCTACCAGGAGATCAAACTACTCCAAGTTCAGGAACCATGGGAGCCAGTGAAATCATAACATTCCATATAGAACATATCACTATGGGATTTTGTTCTGAAAGTGACTCTCCCTGCCACTCCCCTCAGTCTTTACCTAACCCAAGCCTGAATGTCAGAAAAGAAGAGAAAAGAAAAGAAAAAATGAGAGATTGAGAGGAAGTGAAGATAGCAACATCTTGATTTGGTTAAATTATAATATATGAGCAGAGAATTTTCATTTCTTAAGGCTTTGCACAATATGCTTTTGTGACAGAAAAATTCACATGGACACAAAATGTGTCTCTTTCCCTCATTCCACTTCATTACAAACTACTTTCACTATACTGCCAATACATTTTGGAACAAATTCTGCCACTGGATGTATGCACAGCTTCCAATGAAATTCACAGGAGTGCCCTTGTGAACATGTGAAGATAGAATTCGGTTATTTGCCATCTTTTTATAAAATCCTGACCTTGGTGAAGTCTCCTCTCTCAGTCTAAGACATAGGCCTCCAGTTCAGAACAAAACTTAAATGGAGTTTTGGAGACGAGAATGTTACTCCCCTTGCTAGTAAAGCCTCTGGAGCACCCATCAAATACCAGTTTTAGAAGAATGGTGCTGCTGATGAACAGTTCACAATAAATAAGTTATTCAGTGTGTTTAGTCACTTTTTTATGTTTGCAAATTGTCTACAAACAGACCCAGATTTTCACTAATTTGTCCCCTATTTGAAATCATTTGATAAATGTTTTGAGCAAACATTTTTCAGCCTATGGTTTTTTTTTTTTTTTTTTGCTAATGATTGGCTGCTAGTATTGCTTCAAGTGTTTCAACTTTAACAATTCAATATTCCAACTGTGGGACGGTCTACTTAAGTCACATGGTACAATTTCTGTTCCCTGATTGATTGATGTAAGCTTTACAAACTACTTCTGCGACAAGCCCAAGATTCCCTCTTCACAATCATTCAGACAAAAGAAACAGTCACCTGAAAATTTGTTTGCCAAAAACAAATAAATAAGTGGGTCCACTGATGGTCGTAGCACCATTATTTTTAGAACTCACCAAGATGTCCATGTGTAATTTTCTCATACTATTCACCCAGTTCTAATTCCGCCATTAACCTTTTTTCCTGATATTTCTTTTAATATCATTAATATATTGACAAAAAAACCTTTTGAAGAACTTCACAGTATTAACTCTGAAAGCTCTTCTGAGAAAAGCAGTGCTTTTTATACAGCAACATCAGTGGGGCTTACCCTTCCAATATATAAGCCATTTAGAAACCAATATTTTCAATGTGCGTTATGTGTGTTGCAGTAGTGCCCACAGGTCCCAGTCAGGAACGGTTTCCCACAATTCTGTGTGCTGTGTGCTAGATCTGTTTTCAAGAAAGCACAAAGTGAAGAAATTCCAGAGGGCATTTGTGTGTGACCCTTGACTGTCTAATCCCTAGAAAAACCATATTTTTTTTCATAAGTGGGCAACTGGTTACTAATGGCCAAGATATGCGAACTGACAGTGAAAACAGTGCTCTTGACTGCAGACTGTTCTGTGCTACCCCTTTCTTTGCAGCATTAGAGAAAGATTAGCATTTTCCCTTCTACCATAAGGGGGGAAAAAAATCAGAAGGAGCCATGGAGTGGCATGACAAGAAAGGCAGTGCAGAAGTGCTGCGCGTTGTAGGTAATCTGGGACACTGCTGGGCTTATTTTTTAAGCCATTTATTAAAGGTTAGCAACTCTCTCTCGCATGTCTGCATTTCAATGGGAGGAGAGGGGAGGTATTTTTGCAATAGCATTACATCTCTTCAACACTTTTTAAGGTAAGAAAAAGTGCAGGTTACCTGGGGATAGCGAGGATGAATCTGCAGTGTTGGTATTTTACTCTAGGCATCATCTCTCATGCATGCCAAGTTGTAGCATGAACACAAGTAGTATAACAAATCTGCATAACTGATTTGTGTAACAGGAAAGTAGGTCACACCTTTGGGGCTTAATGAATCCCTCTCAAGAATGCACTTCACTATTCTTCCTCTAGTGAAGTGTAAAAAAGCACACACATGGTGAATGTGCTTACTGACTGGAGTGGGTCAAAACCAATCGATTGTCTGAAGACCTAGACGTGTATTTAATCAGAAATGGTGGGGGGGGGGGTATTTCCACATAGATCATCCTGTGCAGTAAAAAAGATATAAAATAATTCTGGCAAAATCCTGGATCCATTAAAATCAATGGTAGCTTGTGGAGTCATGATTTCTCCCAAAACCTTTCTAAGATTTCAAAATAAAGGATGGATAGTTACTGGATATTAATTATTTCAGGTGAAGTAAAAAAGCAAAAATGAAAAAAACTGAGCTATGTCCAGAGTTAAATGCAAAGGCCCAATTCCAAAAACACTTAAGCATGTGCTTAGTTTTAAGTACATGTTTAAGTCCCATTGACTTCAACAAAACTTAAGTAAATGCTTTACATGAAGGATGTGCTTAAGTGCTTTGCTGAATTGGGACCTAAATGCCCATTTATCTAATCAAACATGTAAACTATTTTTTTCCCTTTTGTGTAATTCTCTTGGTACTTTCTTTTACATTGGTGCATCTGAGAAATGACTTTGTCATTTTCTAGGAAATAAGATTATTCAGGGGAGAAAAAGGGGTTCATTTAAACTTGCATTCTGTATGCTCTGAATTGATTGATTAGTTGTGGTGTCTAGCATATATTTCAGGTCTTAACTTCATTTTACATTTTTGATTTGCAGTTTACATTAAAAACATTTGTATTTAAAAGTATTTGTTGTCATATTAAATTCTAGATCCTCTAGTCTAGCCAAGCTGTACTAAGCAGAGGACCATAGGCAAAACATATTTTTACATCACCTCTAAGCCTCCCTGATTCTGCTTCACCCCCTGGTTTAAGTTCTTAGTTGCACCCGGCTTGAATGCCCACCAAAGGGCTTTTCCGGAAGCCAGAGATCACCAGAGTACAACAGCGTTCGTGACTTAGCGGTTACGAGAAGCAGTGGTGTAGAGCTGGCTACACCGGCTCTATACCACTGGTGGACTCTCTTATGCCAGGGAAATCATCAAAGGGCCAATTAAGCCAGTTCTATAGACCCTTTGCTCTGCTAGTGTTGCAAAGGGCTGTATTGGGGCCAAGGATCTGGCCCGATATAATTAGACAAGTACAGTAAAGAGCAGGCAACATGAAATTTCTCATATAAACTGACCTGTTGGCAATTTAGTGGTATTAAAATTATTAGGATTTTCCTGGAGCACATTCCATTTTTTGACTTTTGCAAAACTAACTAAACATTTAAATTGGCAAAGTACCATTGTTTGCTGATCCCTTCAGAACTATTTTCTGACAGCTCTTTAAATGACTGAAGCTAAATTGGTTGCGTTAGGGAAAATGCTTATGTGCTACACACCCTGAAACTTACTTCCCCGTAAGGAATAAAATAACAGTAAATCTCACAAAAGCATCCATTGTGTACTTAATTTTAGCTCTTGCTATAGTGGTATAATATTACAGGCTTATTCAAAACAGTAGTCTACCAACATTCAGAATACACACGTATACAGTAGTTACAAATACTGCAAAGGCTTTATTTATAAACATCTCATCGTGGCAAGACTCAAGAAAATTAACGTTCACATTACTTTGCAGATTAATGTATAGAATACATACTTCTATGTAAAGGGTATCAGACTATGAAAATGACTAGGAATTGAATTATTTTTGTGAGAAAAGGTAACAAAATACGCTGTTCTAAGTTGAAATCTCTGAGTCTATGGCATTCCACATGAAGATTTACTTAAGGATTATGAAAAAATGAATTGTTGAAGATAAATTGTAAATCACTTGAAGCTGCTTTAATGCTTAGCTTTCACAGAAGGGCTGAAAAGTTCTCATTCAAAGCTTCCCGTAAACAACTGTATAATTACAACTAAAATATTATAAAACATTACCTGGCTGTTTACAGGTTGAATTTCCGCTTGTTTTTTTTTTTTTAATTAAATTGTATGTGTTAGTGCATTAAGTTTGAATTATCCTGCCTGATAGTATTCCTCATTTGGGGCAAAATTCACGAATGTATAGTTCCATCACAGGTATAGACACTACTTAAGTCCCACTTAAGTCTTTATAATACTGCTTAATTTGTATGTAAATGATGCATAGACCTTGTGCTGGTCTATTGCATAGATAATAAATATCACCCCTACGGTACAATCTCGCTCTCTGGAGAAATCTCTCATTGAACTTCCAAGGAATTTGCCTAAGTAAGTGGTGCAGAATCTGGCCATTAGTCAGTTTAGTTTTTTGTTCAAAATACTGCTATTTCACATAACAGTTTCTGAGGAAGCATTAACTTAAATTAGTGATGTGTGTCTTACTCTTGATTACTACAGTATTCCACTTACTATATGCTGTTAGAACCAGTGCATGCACAGCTACATTTCAGAAGCCATAGTAACAAAAAGTTTGTCGTCATAGTAGAAATGGAGACAATTTTGCTTTTGAAGGGAATCTGAGCAAACGCCACCCATACACATGACACAATCATTACCCCAGTAACTAAAGGCTCAGTCAGGGGGAGTTGACAGGGCTCAGTACCCTTCAGATACTATGGTGCTAATGGTGGTAGAAGAACTTGAACAGAATAGAGAAAAGCGGAAGCAGACGACAAAAACACCAACATCTAAACACCACAAATATGTGACTGTATGAAATGCCATGAAGTTTTAATTCCCATGAATTAAATAGGTCTTTCTACCTCCCATCTTCATACACCCTCTATTTATTTCTGCATACTGTGACTATATTTTTGCACATATTATAACAGATTAAACATATGATATGCAATTTAATCCACGTGTTTAAATAAATAAATTTAAAAGAACAGAATTTCTAACTCAAGAACTTTACTGAGAAATCCAAACAGACATCATTTTTTTTCATGTATAGAACTTCAGGGGACTACAACCACATCAGAAACCTGGTGAGATGCTGGAAATGTCCAAACTTGAGTAACTGGAGGAAAGGGAATAGGCACTTTACAAATACATGAATGCCCACAAATACACCACTGAACATGGAAACTCGGAGCACTTTGCCCACTGTAAACTCTCTTTACTGGATCTAAAACAACACTCAGGAAAACACATCAGAACCCCTCACTAGAAGAAAGTAGGATTATAAAACCTGAGTTTTGTTTTTTCTCCCAGAAAAAAAAAATCAAACAACCCTGTGGGGTTTGAGGATTTCATTTGGGTCTTCTCATTTTATTTTTGTCTTTTCTGTTCTATTCCATTTTGAAGGATTTAGGTAAACAGAAAATACATTTGAAAGATTTTTGCTCTTAGAAACATTAGGCTCTGATTTCACTCTGAAGTAGAGCTAGTTGGGAATTTTTCAACAAAACTCTTTTTTCCACCAAAAATGCCAGTTTGTTTAACCTGAAACAATTTGTGAAACAGGGTATTTCACTGCATCTCCTGACTTGAAAAGTTTTTGAAAAAAAAAGAGTCTCAATTGTTGCAATGAAGTATTTTGATATTTTTAAACAAAAAACAATGTTTTTCTGGTTCAATATGACTTTTTGTTTGTAAATTTAAGCTAATTCAACTGAAAAAAGATTTAAAAATCTAAAAGGTCTCAATCAAAACAACACATTTCAATCAACCCAAACCAAACATTTCTTTGATTTTTTTGGTTCACGAAAATTTGAGATTTAAACTTTTTGTCCTGCTTGGGGTTGATAAAAATTTTCAAAGTCTTGAAAATATTTCCAAGATGGGAAAACTATTTCCCAACAAACTCTGCTCTGAAGATTGAGCTATAATTTGAATATAAATCTGCATTTGTGAACAAGGTTGTGCACTGTTTGTTACATTAAAATGGTGCCAAACTGTGGCATATTTGAGGGGTTTTGGCCCACAAAGTTGTTTAGTTGAAACGTCATAATAGGCTGGATGTTGACAGAGCAAATAAGTAGGTGAAAGTAGGGTAAGCCTAACTAGTTAGTTGACTGGAGACTCTATTGCTGTGGCACAGTATTTTACTTTAATTGGAAGCATTTGTTTTGAACAATATATAAACTTTTTCTATTTAAGAAATAAATATACTTACCAAGTGAATCATATAGTATGAGTTTTGTGTTTCATTTCAAAAAAAATTTTCTCCAGTTTCTCACTTGGTGTTTTCAGTGGGTTTTGGTTTGTTTATTTATTTGTTTGTTTTTCTGGGAAAAAAACAGTGGGGGGGTTTTGGGGCGGGGAGGGGGGACGACAACTGTGGAAGGTCAAACAACCACAAAAGAAACCCTGTAAAAACAAATTCAGAAGAACCACACACATTCTAGGTCTCCTCAACTCCCAAATGTAAATACAGATGGAACAAAGAAATGAATCCTTTGTCACCTTTGACTAATCCATGTAATGCGTTTTCATATTCTCTCATGTTTCCAACCAAGGGCCTGATTCCCTCTTACACTAACGTTCCTTTATACATCTTTAGCTGTGTAAAGGGATCTTAAAGTGGTTGTAAATTACATTCAAATCATATCAATATAAATGTAATTTACACTCACTTTAAGGCCTCTTTATTCTGCCAGAGGGGTGTTAAGAGGTCATAGTATAAATGAGAAGAATCAGGACTCATGTATTTAGAAAAATGATTAAATTCCCATGTTGCCTCTCATGATTCTTTGTGATATATCACAAGGAGACATTAAAGTTAACTTGGGTCATTGGGTTCATGGGGAATAGTTTTTAGTGTTTTTGAGAAACAGCCATTGTGTCATTCACTTTTCTACAAGAACAGAATAATTCTCAATCCTGACCTCCTTATTTTACCTGCTCCTCTGATCCCTACAATGTTGCAACTTAATTATGCTTTGAATTAGCAATTGATTCTCCCGTTGTCTTTTCTCTCACTGTCATGCTATTGTTCCTTTATTTAATTTACCCACATTGCTGCTTTTGGACCTTGAAAATTTATTGTATTGATATGATTTGACTGTTAATCTGCCTTGGAAGAGGTGGCCTAGAATTTCACTCCTTTGAACTGAATGTAATTTGTGATATGCTATATCAATTCAGATGTGTATCTGTACAATTTCTGTAACAGCTTATTAATAAACAACTAATAGTGCAGAGTAAGCTAACAGCATCATATTACAGACTCAGAAGTTATATTATCTCTTCATATTTCAAAATACGAAAATACTTCTAGTGACTGATTTAACAAAAAGTCAACATTGTTGCAGACTGTACCAAGAAATAACTGACTGCAACAGGGAGTTCTACATCCCCAAAATCAGGACACATAACTGATGTCAAGGTCAATTATCTGGTAGTAAAGCACACAACAAAAGGAGATTATTATGATTAGAGAAATGAGCAGAACATTGTGAATTTGGAAGGGCTGGCAGAGGAGATAGCTTTTAGGCTCTTTTTAAACTACCAGAAACATCGCACCCTGGCGCAGAGCATCACAAATTAATTCAGAAGCGAATGGAAGAGATAAATCAGTTCTGATGCAATTGTTTCAGTGGGCTTTCTATCCTGAATCTGGACAATTGGCATACCACTGCATCCTGTTCAAAATACCTTCCTCTGTATTTATATCACAAAGTTTGATTAAAACTGTAGTGGGATTTTTTTTTTTTTAGTGCCATACATTCTGAACTGGAAACCTGGCTGATCTATCCCTATACTTTAAGTCCTTTCTCACAACACATTTCTTCAAGGAATATTGTATACCACAATAATACATAACCAAAAAAATATTAGGTGCCTTCAAGATGGTGCGCATCATTCCCCCAAGCTTCTGCAGAATCGTACTATCTTCTCCCTACTCCTCCCATCCCTAAATCTCTTATTTTCTTCAACCTTGTCTTCTCTAGCACACCTTTTCTACTTTTTCCTGTTGTTCCTGTCTTAATCCTGGGACTGATCCTGGAAACCATCACTACTGAGGGCAGGGCTTGCTAATCACCCACATATGGCCCAATTAAAAATGCTCTGAACGGACTCCAATTGTTTTCAAAGAGTTCTAGAAGCAGGCCCATAGTTAATCAAAGACTACAGTATGTGGCTGGTAATTCTATGTTCAATAGTACATCCTAGGTGTGTTAGCAAGACTTTGCAGATTGTACCCTTAACTCGTACACCCGTCAGGTAAGGAGAACTGTCCACTTGTTTGAAAAACATCATCGTACTACGCTGTAAAAAACAGCAACAGCAATAATAATACTTACCCCACAGTAAAAAACTGCCTCATCTCCTGTCTTCGAGACCTCATCAGTTGTTTATATTCTCCAATACGCAGTTTCTTGCCATCAACAATACAGGTGCGTTTTGGTCGAGGTTTGTATTTGTAGTTAGGGTACTTCTCTAGATGGATTTTACTTAGCCGTGCCTGTTCCTCATAGTAAGGTTGTTTCTCTTGATTAGACATGGATTTCCAGCGAGAGCCTATATGCAGAAACATGATGCTCAAGTAATGCAGACTGAGTTCTAGTTCTAGGCATGGCAAAACACTTTTTTTTTTTTTTTTGCCATACTGTCTAACAAGTTCACCAGCATTTACAAAACCTGTCTGTGGCCAAGATTTTCAAAAGTGATTAGCTATTTTGGGCACCCAATTTGAGGTACCTCAAAGGGGCATGACTTCCAGAGAGTGCGGGTCACCCGCTTTCTGAAAATCCAGCTCCTTTAAATTGTTTCCAGTCAGACACCTAAAAATTGAGTAATTTAAAATCAATAGTTGCATTTGAAAATATGGATGTTGTGTCCATAACAATTTTTTTCTATTATTCTTTACAATAATGACCTTTGACCTGAGAATAATTCTGTGAGCTATTTATTAAAATGGTGCATCCGATGAAGTGAGCTGTAGCTCATGAAAGCTTATGCTCAAATAAATTGGTTAGTCTCTAAGGTGCCACAAGTACTCCTTTTCTTTTTGCGAATACAAACTAACACGGCCGCTACCCTGAAAGCTGTCATTTATTAAAATGCACATTACTAGAGTCAGGCTGGGTCTACTGTCATTTTGTTGATCTTAAAAGCTTATCACATTGCTCATGTATGCATGCTTCTCCAAGAGTTCTTGAGAACACAGCTTATAAATTTCTAATAATGGATATTAATGCTCTGCTATTTAGCAAGGAAAACTTATGAAAAGCTCACTTATTCACAAAATTACAAATAACCGCTTACTAATAAGACATCTTTAATTTAGTTGCACTTTGATATAACCTTGGCATGCTATTGGCACTCTACAATATTTTAAATCCTATTATGCATATTTTCCTCTGGCCAGATTAAATTAATGTATTGAACTGCACTTAGAAAGTTATATTTTTAAAGGAAAGCATATTTGCAGTTATATACACCAGTTTAATTCTTGTAAACATTCATTGAAAGCTGCGCCAATAAAAGTAGTAAAAAGTTCTAATCCAGTTTATACAGGAAGAGGAAAAAGTATTCAGATCTCTTGTATTGTTTATAAAGAATGTTCTAAACTCTTGGAGAGAGGATAGGTTTTGGGGGGTTGTTTTGGGCAAGCAATGCAGAAAGTACTTTTTGGTGTCTTTCAGCTGGATAAAACTATTACAGCTGCGGTAAACGTGGGTGGAAGCTATTCTTTTACCAAGATTTTTCATACATCAACAAATGGAAAAGTTTTATAAATATTATCCATAGCCAGCAATGTTCTGTGTCAGTTCTAATAATTCAGACTCTTTTCTCATTGTCCTGGAAAAGTTGCAAAGATATTATATGGAGATAGACTTATTTATGACAGGTTAATGCTATGGTTAACAAACACACGATTGCTGGCACTTCTGATATATTTATGCTGAAAGTTTACATTTTAATGAATACAGTTACTATACTCCTAATAATTTTTTTCATAGAATGCACACAAATAATATAGATTCCCCATGGCTGCCAATGTTGAAACAGTGCAGGGTTTATACAAAACTGAAAGGCTATTCATATAACTTATTCAAAATGATAGACAAAAATATAAGAACTTCTAAGTGAGATACTAAAAGTTTTAGGACAGAGTAACATTTATTTCTAGAATGTCTTTTTGCCTCTGACAGAAATAACAAATGCATGAGAAACAGCTCTGTTAAAAATGCATTTCAACTCAAAAGTTTACAATAAAATGATTGCAGATGAAACTTGATTTTTACTGTTATTTATTATGAGTTACATTTAGAATCCATCTTTCACTTCAAAGACTCAGAGAACAAATATATGTTTTAACATTTCACTACTCATTCTCACGTATGTTTCTAATTCTCCAGAGAAGTCATTGACTCACAATGTCTAAAAAAATCAGCCAATTTATTTGCACAGTGGCAAAACTCATGTATTGGTGTATGCCCATATCACATGTATATACGCGTTAAATATTACTTCTGAATTGTTAATATTAAGTAATATTTTAATTGTGTAATGCAAGTGTTTCATTTTATTTTTCTTCTAACATTGATGTATGTTTCTTTAAAACATTCCTTCAAAGAAAATATGCATTGAATATATGCTCTTTCAAGTGTTATGAAACTTGCTGACCAATAATTCATTTCTGACATTTAATTCTCTGACATAAATTTTTATCTTGGATTTGTATTAAACATATTTCCAAAATTATTAATGTTACCATAAGAAGTACAGTTTCCATTTGCATGAATCGTGAACTCTTGAGTTCAAATTATTTCTGATGTGATCATACAATGGGTCACTTTACCCAGGAGCCATTGTTACAGTAAACTGGCAATTGGGACAGCCCCAGTTGAACGAGGGAGAATACACAGAGGGGGCTGTCCCTCCCTTTCAGAGTCTCTGCCATTCATTAGCTAAAAGGGGAAGGAAAGTAGCTGATTGGTCCCTCACCCTATCCTAGCCTGAGCCAAGTGGAGCTCTACCCTGTACTGATAGCCTTGGAGGTGTGTTTTGTGGATACAGCAGTCTGACCAATCACGTGTTTTGGGGTTAGGAAAGAAATGTTTTCTTCCTGTAGGCACCTAGGAAGTTTTTCGCCTTCCTCGCAGCACCCTGGAGGCACAGTTAAGTTAAATAGTAATAGGATTTAACAATTGACGATGGTACTTGGAAAGGATGTTAGTTCTTCACAATTTGTGGCTGGTTTCCAGTGAGGTTAAAAGGAACGGTTCCCAGAAGTAAAAGACCTGAGATTTTATTGATGGGCCTTGTGCTCAGGGGATAGCGGAAAACCTTCATGGGCCAAAGTGTCCCCGCCCCCCCCAACCCCAGCCCACTTTTTAGTATCCCCAGTCCCACTCACGCAGGGAGGGAGTGGTAAGACTCAGAAGAACATGCTGAGTCGTAGGCCAAGGTAGTTATACAGAGTATCCGTGTAACCCCTGTATTGGAACCACTTCCAGTGCTGGTAAGAGTATGGGTAGTGCCCCTGCCCTTTGTTAAGTTTAATAAATTGTGGCCTATTCCTTAAACATCCATCCCTGCATTTGTCCTAGTTTGCTGCCACATCTACATCAGTCACAATATATTTATTTCCTTGTACTTACCTAGGATTTTGCTGATATTGGAGTTGTGCATGTCAGGAAAAGCTTGGAGAATTTTTCTGCGTTCATCCTTTGCCCAAACCATGAAAGCGTTCATTGGTCGCTTGATATGCGGTTCACTACTGGCTCGGCCCCGTGCATCCCTGTAGACTCGAGCTTCAGCCACAGTGGCACCTCCTGTTGGCCAACAATAATACTGCTGTAGTTTAGCTGCAGAGCCATTCATTGCTTTACTTCCTGTAATATCAAGGCAGGAAGAAACAAGATGGATGCAAAGCATTATTATTTCGATTACAAAACAAATTCTTATGCCTTGTTCATTTTAGCTTCATTTTTTCCTCTCCCCCACCCTTGCTTCCAGATCTATACGAGGAGATAAAATAGACCTAATTTCATGATTCCAATGTAACCATCCAATACCTGTATAAGCCAACAAGTTGTTTGTATTGATAATTATATTTTACTTCTGTCAAGGTACCAAAGTCTAGACCAAGTTCTAGTTCTGGGTTCTAATACTGCATGTACATTTTGTATGCTCCATGGGTGCAAGTGTATAAAAATTACACGTGAGGATCAAACAGTGATGTAGAATTGCTCACACAAGTACTTCACAATGACTCTTGTGGAACATATCCTAACATTTCATAATAAATTATATAGCATATTCTTAATCTGTGGGTACATGTTGCACATTACATAGGTCTGATTCTGCTGGGGGCTGAGCATCCTCAGTTCAAATTTCTTTCAATGATAACTGAACATGGGTCAGCATCATGCAGGATCAAACCACGCATCTGTAATACGGTAGTTTGCAGTCAATGGGTATGCATGCTAATACCAGAGCAACAGGTTGGTGTGACTAGTACATTGGGTTCCCCTTGACAATAATACTTCAGTGAATCTTGATGGCCTGCCATTCCCCACCTCCAACTCAGCTGCGCATGCTCTAACCTGAGATGGATCTTGGGCTGTACCCAAGCTCAGTATTCTTGACAACAAGCAGTCTTAGCTGTACTGTACATTAGAGTGCACACAACTGAACATTACATGGTAGTAATGTACTGCCTGATATAGCTGAGCTGTGACGCTGGTAAACTCATGTCCTTGTCCTGGAACTGTTGGAATCATAATTGTAATATACACTTTTAAGGCTGGAACATAGCTGTGAACAGAGAAGTGGAAAAGGCTGCACAGGAGAAAAGTGACAATTTTATTTTAGGCTTCAACACCCTACACTCCAGTGCTTTGATAAAAACAAAAAGGTGGTTGTGTCAAAACATGACAATAAATTAGCACAATAATGTGCCTCATTATTTTTCTGTAGCAGCGTGAAGGTAATTTATATTAACCAAAAATATAAGGTCAGATATTTAGCTTCTGCAAAGTATCATTGTTCTATTGTCTTCGATGACTGGCTTCTAGTTTTTAATTATGCAGAATCCTAATTTTGCTAATTTATTGGGAAAATACCATACTTTATATACACAACAATTTAATTCCATGTAGGCAATTCATTTACATGAAAAAAGTCTTAGAACAGAGGATGCATAACTAATACACTACCTTTTTGCCACCATGCCCACAGTACATTAATTTCATTTAAAAGGCACTGACCATACAGGATAAATTGATTTCACTTTATATGGCGTTGACAGCCATGTTTATTGTGCAGTGAAATGTAGTGTAGTTTCAAGCGGACAATATCCATCAACATAGGGCAATATGCTGACTGCTGGGCCAGATGAAGACATACATTACCCTGGAAGCAAAACACTCATTCAGATACGACAGTGTCTCCTCCTGAGGATCACTGTGGAAATTTATGATGCCCCCAATGCCATTACTTTACAACTGACACCGATTCAGCAATTTATATACTTACATGTGTGCACATAAAAGAAGACAGGTTTGCGGCAAATGTCAGATGCAAAAATATTTTAATATTATTCTGAGTTAACTACTGTGTCACAGGTGTTCAGCATTTACAGATGGTTACTATTGCTGCTCTCTCTCTCTCTTGCAATAGGGAGTAATGGTTTTGCTGAGTGGGTGAAGATAAAGATGTGCTTCTAGGACTTAATCCAAAGGCAACTGGAGTCAACAGGAGCCTTTTCCCTGTCTTTAAATGGGCTCTGGATCAGACTCTTCCTGCACATTGTCTCAAATAGAATATATCTTTATTTTAAAATTGGGATATTTTTAACTGGGGTTTCCTATGTTACCGTGGTTTAGTGACTTCGTTCTAATAGGTAGGACTAGTACAAATAATCGAAAAATGTATATATAATTATATGTATAATTATTCCATTTTTAAAAATATCAAAATTTGCAACAACTATGCAATGATAATGCAGCATTATGAAGCTAGCTGACAAATGAAAAAATATGAATCCTTATTCTGTGCAAAATTGTCAAAATTTGCAACAAGTTATTCAATCAGTTCTACTGATAGAAAAGGAAAAGAGGGAAAAACATTGCTCTACCCAGCTGATTAATACTGTGATAAGGCAATTTCCTGAAGTGTCCTTGAAAAACTTTACTGAATTCAGTTTAAGTATCTTTGGGTCCATCATACTAAACACAAAGTTCATGCATTATTGTTGGCCAGGATTTTATGTAGGATGCTGATGTGATGGAAGGCCAATAGTGAACAATGTGTCGGACAAGATTAGACTTTTGGGACAATACGTGTGAAGTGGATTTCCTGGGAGAGAGACTTTTTTTTTTTTAAAGGAGAAAAGATGGATGCACTAAAAAAAAAAAGAGAATGCAATTTCCCCCCACTCTGGTTATGCAAAAACCTAGCCTTTTGAAGCTTTGCTCTTAAGAGTGGACTTTTTGTCTGCTGCTCACCTGTTATACAAGGCCATGATCAAAGATCCAAGCTACATAAAGGAAAGCCTAAGGGCGTGTCTACACTTGAAATGCTGTAGCGCAGCCGTAGAGCTTCAGTGTAGGCCTACAGCAACGGGAGGGGATCTCTTGTTGACGTAGTTAGTCCATCTCCCCACCTCCCCGATTTAAATTCTGAGTGTAGATCTGGCCTGAGCTATTCATGGTTGTTCTGGTTTTGAATCTGAGACAGTTATGAACTTGTAACCACATGGAACGCCCAGTTGTGGGATTTTGAAGAATTAATACCTAACAGAACCTGAGCTTAGGGTCACCTCTGATAAACATTTTAGTGTGTGTGTGTAGGTTTAGGCAGTTTGGCATGCTGGGAATATACATCGTTGACAGAGAACTATGCAGTCTGGAAAAATCCCAGTCAGGAGGGAGAGAGACATGGGTCTCTATGCTGAGGATCTAGGAACCTTAAAGTGGGTGCCCTTGGTGAACCATGGAGGGTAAATACAGGCGCAGTTGCCCTGAACTGTGACATATATAATGATTTTACACCTTCTACCTTCATTAACTTGCTTCCTTGTTGTAGTCCCAATTCAGCAAAGTGCTTAAGCACATCCCTAACAAAGCGCATAAATGCTCCTTGGAACTACTCACATGCCCAAGTACTTAGCTGGATCAGTGCCAATGAGCTTCCTTCCCACCTTTCTGCCAGCTTCCCTTAAGTCTGACACAGACTGAAGAGACTGCAAGTGGCAGGAATTTATGGGAGGGTTTAATCATGAGGGAGTTGCCACAAACCTTCCAAGAATTTCTGTTTACCAGACATGGAGAAAGGGAGGGTCTATCTATCCTTGGGCCAAGTGCTGCACTCATACATCCCACCACTACTATACAAATAAATGGATTTGGCAAAGAATATCTAAGAAAGGTGTGGGGGGGGGAATCTTCTCTCAACCTACTGGTATGATGCAGATGGCTGCTTAACACTTCCACTGCCACTATAGCCCATGATTGTACGCGGGGCCTTTCCGCATCATCAGATTTGAGGCCTGTAGATCCACATAGTGGTGGATCTACTGGCCCATCCCTGGATTGCCTCACAAGCTCCTTCCCTGCTGCTACCTTGCAGTAGTTCTGAAGTGAGGTTTCCCTGTTCTCAGGAGACAGGTGACACTGCTTCCCAACTTCACACTCCCTGCCATATTTCCAGTGATATCACTCCACTCCAACAGCATAAGCAGAGGGGAGCATCTGGCTCCTGATGTCTGTAATTACAGTGTAATGATCAATAATTAAATAAAGGAGGAAACTACTGTAGTCTAACACAACTGCATGCAAAACATGCTCATATAACACCAAAGGAGGAATCAGGAAAACAACCTTTAGCTCTGAGCACTGTATACAAATGAAAAGAGTTACTTTGGAGAGGTATAATGCATTATATAGTCTCTAAAAGTAAAACACTGAATTCCCTTGTTCTGGTCAGCTTTTGTCCCTGCAGAAGTAACCAAGATAATAACACCACAAAAATTTCAAAACTTATTTTAAAAAAAAATAATTAGTATTTAAAATACAATTTATTTTGAAAATCATGTCTTGATTTACATAACTGCCACACCATGCCATTTACAAGCAACTGTGTTTATCTACAGTTGCCATCGCTAGGAAACAACTCTATACATTTTTGATTGCACCAATATGTACAGTTGGCCAATGAGTTTGTCTTTAGGTCTTTCTAATAAAGTTTTGGCCTGATCCTCTGGTTCCGATGCAGGAAAACGTCCATTATACTTCAATAGGACATTTGTAGGACTGAATTCTTTATTTCGAGAGATTATAATTTGGAATAGGAAAATGAAACTACAACCCTTGTAATCTATTTTAAATTATTTTTTTAGGGAATGATTCTTAATTACAGTAGTAGTAAACTGCAAACATCCCAAAAAGGACACAAAGTTTTTGATGCATCTACTTTGAGCAAGTCCATACCTGAAGGATTGGAAAAGGCAGCTGAAGAAAGTTGAGCTTTTCTCTGCTTGATCTTTGAGTGAATATGTGCAGCTAGGCCCAAGGGCTCTCACAAAAGAATCTGTGCAAAATGAGCTTCTAAAAATAATTACCAATCACACAACCTGTCTGTCCTAAGCGTCCCACAAGTGCAGGAGTATGTTCAATATACTATACATTACAGAAAATGCTTCTGTTTGCAAAAGGTATAACTGGAGAGCAAAAATTCTTAATGTTCACTGAGGTTATAACTAAGGCTTTAATGATATAAAAGAGGCAGATGTAAAATGTGGTCTTGCAGGTTGAAACCCATAACAATAACTATATTTGAAACTGCAAGTCAGCTCTAAACAACTTCAATCTGTCAATCAAATATCAAAAAAGCTCTTTCACCCACATACAGAATTTCAACAGGTTTTACAAGCCACGTTCTTGTTTTGTGCTGATAGTTACAATAATGAGTGAGCCAGAAACAAAAGAGAGACTATTCTGGAATTTGAAGAGCAAAGGATATGGAAGACTGTAAAGTGGTAGGGGTTTTAGCTCTAATTCATAGGGAGAGTTTGCTCATCATTATCTAATAAAATCCCTCTGCAAAATAATATGTACAAATACACTACTAACTGGGGGAAAGTTAAAACAAGTGTGTGTCTGTGGTGACGAATGGGCCATTCACTAATGTACTGTTCATAATACAGCCACAGAATGGGAGTCTGACTTCCAGAATGAGGAGTTTGGTTGGGATTCAAAATTTTTACAAAAACAAAATTTGGCTGCCCTATTGGCTTAGTTGGCAGGGAAATCTACTCCTCAGCCCAGCAGAGGCTGGGGCTATAGAAGTGTCACTTTTAGCTTCTGAGGGTATAGGGCTGTTTTGCTTTCCAGCTCTTCAGCTTCTGTTGGGCTGAGCCATGGATGAGATAATACAAAACAAAAAGCAGATTAGAGGACAGCGATCACTTTTTGTAGATGCACAGTGTTTAACTCCTCTGGAGAAGTTAAATTCAGGATTAGCACATGAAGACTAAACATAGTCAAAGGACAGTACAAAATGAAGGGGAAGCTAAAATACTATGGCCCTGATCCGGCCAAGCACTTATACTTTAAAAAAATCTTGTACAACCAGATGAGGCTAAGCGTTTTTCTCGGAGGATAGATAGGGGAGAAGGAGGGTGCTTTCTATGAATAAGGGCTGGGAAGAAGTTTGGTCAGAATCTGGACAGAGGAGAGGGTGGGGGAAAGTATTGTCATGTGAGTGGGATGTTGGGGAAATTATACTGTAACTTTTGACATATTGCTTATTTGTTGTTTGCCTATATCTGTTTGTCTGTCCTATCTTTTAGATTGTAAGCTCTTTAGAGAAGGGACAGTCTTCTGTGGCTGAAAGCATGGCTCTCTTGAAGATAATAACAAAACTCCTATCAACTTCAACATCTCTCTGATCCTTTATAGCCTCCAGGTGCTGCCCTGCCCTCTTATTTGGGCAAATAGGAGACCCTGGTGGCCACATCATAAAATACTTCATGCCAATATGAACTACTAGCATTGCTATTGCTGGTTACAGGAGAGACGCTGAGGACTGAATGGGCATTGAAACTGGAATGATACACTTGTTCTTAGAGATGGATTCCTCCAGAATATGGGTAAGGATAAAATAGGTTAGAGTAAAAAAAATAACTTTGCAACTCTCTGTTCTGCACGTCCTCTGAGGACAGAGGATGGCAGCCTCCAGTACAGCTTGTCTGATATTTTTGCAAGCATGAAAAACAAAAACACATCTGAAATTAATGGATGGGCAAAAGCTTTAGAGAGTTGAAAAATACAACAAATACCTTTTCATTGAACGAATAGGTTTAAATACAAATTCATACAGCTGATTTTGCAAAATGTGACAAAATTTTCTGCTTGATAGCAGAATATAAGGACTGATCCAAGTTAGGTCCTAGGTTTATAGACATATTTCTTATCCCTTCTCTGCCTTTTTACCTCTTTATTTTCTTTACATCCCCATCCACACATAGATGACACTTTATTACCAGCAAGGAACGTAGAATATACGGGCACTTAAAGAGCCACTGTCAAATCCTACTCCCATCAATTGTCTGGTGTGAGACACTCTGCAATGCTAACAACGGAACAGAGAAATCACTAGCCCAAGGGGTGTGAAGTCTGTAGCCACTCTGAGGCACAGGTATCCTGCATGGCAGTGTCTGGTCTCCAGGATGCCTTCACTCCAAACACTAAACAAATATTATTCAGCTGGGATTCTAAGGTCCAACATTTCTCATGAACAGTACTTGTAGTCTGGAAGGGAAAAGAACCTGAGGAAAGTATGTCTGATTTATTAAATTAATTGTAACATTTTAATGGGATCTAAAATATTTCACCTCCGAAGACATTTAAACATGCTAAATAAATGCTAAGAATTAAAAATCTACTGCAGCAGAGGCTACATCTCACATTAATGCAACACTCAGTTATGATATTCTTAGCAAGTGTTACTGCAGATAATGCTTCTATTTTCCCTATTAGAGACTCCATTCTCTTTAAACATCAACAAGAAGAACCAAAAGGGAATTCCCTAAGGTCAGCTCTGAGGAAACACAAACCTCTAATTCAATAACTCTGCTACTGCGTTGAAGAAGGCCTTATTATTGCAACATCCATATGGAGTCAATTGGACATTAATGACTAATCAATCCCTCCCTCTTCTATTCTACTTATAGTGTCACAAACCGTGTTTAGATTAGCCCATTTCCTGCTTAGGATCGCTCAAGATGTCTTTTGTTCTTTCAGGGCTGGCCTGATGGAGGCAGCTTAAACAAACACACGACCCAAGTGGCGCAGGAGTTATAAACTGCCATATGTGAATGAACAAAGGAGCCATACTAAAGCCTTTTGTGGTATTTGTTAATGTTTTTCATCTGAGCTTAAAAAGACCTAATGACTTTGCGGTGAGCTGATGCATGTGGCTCGTGGCTTTGCAAAATGAAGGAAATTCTAAGCCAGTTATATAGCAGCATATATTTTCCAAAGTCCCTTGTTTTCAGCTTTGGTGGCACTGAGCTTCCTTTTTATTACATTTGCTTTACATATGCAAACAAAATGCTTTATCTTAATTAAAACAGAGCATTGATACACTTGAACACCTACACAAGTTACATGCTTTTTTCTCCATTAAAAAAATGAAAAGTGAAATATTTTTTTGTGTGTAAAATAAAATCAAGTCTTCTAAGTTTTATCAGTGGTAGCAGTTCACTCAACAGTGTAAGTGCTGATTTGTGACTTGAATTTAAACTCTGAAACAATATTTTTAAATAGGCTATTATCACCTCCACAAACAGCAACCAGTTTTGTCCAAATCCGCAAAGTTCAAATGAATCAAAACCCTTAAATGCAGCTATTTTCTTGATGGTTTACACAAACAGTTTAGATTACTTGACCACATTTTATGGCAAAACTAACCCTTATTGAAATGTGGCATGGTAGACACTCGAAAACAATGAAATCATCTATTAAATAATACAGAACTGTGTTAAATTACTGTACAGAGTCTGATTTAAGCCCACAATGGTAAGATTATTTCTCAGTGCTGTAGCACAAATGGAATGAAAAATGAGTCTTTGGGGACCTGAGAAACTTCTAGGTACAAAGAAGGATGCTGAAGTAGCCTTGATTTTATATTTCTGGAAAATAAATTAATTAACTGTAATAAAAAGTCTTTGCATTCACATGGCAATTTTCATTGGAGGAACTCAAAATGCTTTACAAACATATGCAAAAGCCCCCTTTTGAAGTAGGTATCATTTTACTGAGGGACAAAGTCAGAGTTGCAGGTCATACAATTTGCCCAGTGCCAGTGAAGAGAGTGGAATTATCAGTCACCAGGTCTAAACATTATATACATTGCCTCCCTATTGATATCATTTTTTGCATTTCATGTTTATTTTGAAATTAAAGTATTAACTGTCACAGATTAGATATGCAGGTTGAAGCACTTTCTAATGCTTGATATTATTACTATTATTAAAAGATATGACACACTCCTCTGATATTGTAGTTGCTTTTTTGGAACAATTATGATGACAATTAAGTGGCATTATTGTATATACTGGTATATACTATATATTGTATATAGTGGTATATACTATACCAATCAGTTTCAAAGCCAAAACAGTACTAATTTACGTGAAAGGGATTTTTATTTGATATCAGATTAGCCCTTTAAGAGCCAATATATCATCAGTGGAACTGATACCAACATGATTGCAAACACCTCCTGACATGATGATACCTATATGATTTATAAACCAAGATACTGATTTTTAAAACACAGGGACATATTTTACAGTCTTACTCAGACATGATATCAAACAAAGTTTTGCCAAAACTAGATCTGCCAGATTTGGACACATTCATTTCTTGGCCATTATTTATTTTATTTTATTTTATTTTAAGATGGAGAACAAAGAATGACCATTCTTTTCAGAGAATAATAGCAGCACAACTTCAAATTTTACAAATACTTCTTTTTAGGTAGAGATGAAGGCAAAAAAGGGTCTGAAAACTGAGAATAAGCAACTTTTCTTTCCCCATTACAGCAAAAATATGACTTCAAACAATTAAACTATCACATGGTTTATAAGGAGATATGCTGTGTTGACTTTCTGGGAGAGAAGTTGTATGCAGCGCAGTTGTAGCCATGTCAATCCCGAATATTAGAGACAAGGTGGGTGAGATAATATCTTTTATTGGCCCAACTTCTGTTGGTAATAGAGACAAGCTTTCGAGCCACGCAGAAATTTGCAGTACAAACTCCCTAAAGTCATGTCTACTGTGGAATAACTGTGGGTATCTAAGAAACTCTGTAATGCAGAGCATTCCGCCAAAAGATTTTAACATCTATTTTGGAATCATTACATCAATGGCTCATTTATAGTATTCAATCCACAAATTGATTTGACACATCCTAGCATATATCATAATTCAATATATCAATATCAGTAATTCTCTTCTATCCAGTGTTTGCTGGTCTTACTTATTCTGTCACATCTATAATTAGACTGCAAGAACCTAGAAGCAGAATGTGTGTGTCTCATTTCTTTCTTGCCTAGCACATTTAGGGGGTAGTAATAATAATTATAATAATCAATAGTAAAGGAGTACTTGTGGCACCTTAGAGACTTAGAAATGTATTTGAGCATAAGCTTTGTATCTGGTGATGTGAGCTGTAGCTCATGAAAGCTTATGCTCAAATAAATTGGTTAGTCTCTAAGGTGCCACAAGTACTCCTTTTCTTTTTGTGAAAACAGACTAACACGGCTGCTACTCTGAAACCAATAATCAATAGTATAATAAATAAATAATAAATGATGATGGAGAAGCAACAGCTGTAGTACGAGGGTATGAGTTCAAAGTTAATACATATTAGAAAATCTTTGGAAAACTCATAGGAATAATTTTTAAAATGGGTTGCACCTACCTATACAGGATTTGTGGGTGAAAACAGGAAAATGCTCTTACAATTTGCGTAACTGCATGGAAAAATACCCATTTGCCATTCCCTGATTTGTGTTAAAAAATATGGGATTTTGCAGTACAATAGGTGTCCATACAAATATTGCAAGCTCAAGTTTGCACGAGCATTTGAAATGTAACCTTTGATCTGTAGTTAGATGCTATATTTAAAATATAATATTTAATATTTTCAGGAACTAAGAAAGACACTCAAATACTCCCAGGTTTCAGAGTAACAGCCGTGTTAGTCTGTATTCGCAAAAAGAAAAGGAGTACTTGTGGCACCTTAGAGACTAACCAATTTATTTGAGGGAGTGAGAGAACCTGGATTTGTGCAGGAAATGGCCTAACTTCATTATCATGCACATTGTGTAAAGAGTTGTCACTTTGGATGGGCTATCACCAGCAGGAGAGTGAATTTGTGTGGGGGGGTGGAGGGTGAGAAAACCTGGATTTGTGCTGGAAATGGCCTAACCTGACGATTACTTTAGATAAGCTATTACCAGCAGGACAGTGGGGTGGGAGGAGGTACTGTTTCATATTCTCTGTGTATATATAAAGTCTGCTGCAGTTTCCACGGTATGCATCTGATGAAGTGAGCTGTAGCTCACGAAAGCTCATGCTCAAATAAATTGGTTAGTCTCTAAGGTGCCACAAGTACTCCTTTTCTTTTTTCAAATACTCCCAATATGCATTCTCGTCTAACTGCTTAAAACATTAAATTTAAAGAAATAAAGAAAATTCTGTACTCTGGAAGCAAAATTTCACTTTGGATGTGCAGATGGGGCTAGATGCTCAGTGCAACTCAGTGGTGGAGAAGGAAATGGCGATAAACCAGCTTTCCATTCCTAAGATCTTGACACTGCTGGAGAACAAAATAACCTGCACTATAATTTAGAGCAGTATAAAGGCTATGCAAGCTGGAGTGGCTCTATTTGGACAATTCCAGTGGCTGAGGATTAGCCAGATTGCAGTTCTTCATCCCATCCCTACCCTGTTACCTATGCTCGAATGGGCAGAGAGAAGGTAGTATAAAGGTGGCTTTAAACCAACTGAGATTTCCCCTCTGCTGGAGGAATTCTCAGCTACCTGTGCGAGACAGCTTTGAGCTCCTTTTGCATCACTGAAGCAGCACAAAGAAGATTTAGGCAGGGCTCAGCATCTGGCCCATTGGATTTCTACTGACATGAGTGGCAGCTCCTTCCAAGAGTAATTTGGCCTTCGGAGTGTGAAAATAAATGTTTTAAACCCTGGAACTACTATACTTAATTTTTCAGTCTCATAACTTAAAAATAGGCTGAGCAGACTGACTGCCCTCAACATTTGTGACAATAATTTTCTCATGGGCTGAGACTTTCTGTGCAAAGCCTCAGCCTCGAGTTATTTTTTATAGCCTTGTTCTAAATTTCTGAAAATAATGGTTTACTATATAATGGAAATTGTGACAAGCCCTTAACTATAACTGCACTAATGGGCACCTCCATATAATATTCAGAGCATTGTAACTGTGGCTATATAATATTAGCAATTCTACTATAATCATTTTTAACATAAAGGTGCTATTAGAAAAGAATCATTTACTGTAGCACAGAAACAGCAAATGAGAAATACTTATGCTTAGCAGTAGGAAAAAATACAAGACAGCTGAAACTCCAAAGGTAACTCTTGTATAGAACTGCCAGAGTTATAATTTGGAAAGTGAGAACCATCCTGTATATTAAATATTAGTGTCTGGAAAGGAGTAGTTTTCAATGCAGTGGGAAATCGGTTCACACCCTGCATCTCAGATTATTCATCACTTGAGGTGGGCGTTGCCCCCCATAAAACTGTATGTGGGGTTTGGCAACAACCTCGTCCATAAAGCAGCTGCCCTCAGGAAAGCAAGGGGCCAAGTCCTTAAAGACTGAGGGCCTGATTCTCATCTCATTTTCAGGCATTTACACTAGTGGAACTCCACTGACTTTCATGGAGTGCTTCCTGATTTATACTGCAGTACACAAAATCAGACTCAGAACCTAGGTCTCGGCCACCTCAACGCTTTCCCTTAAATTCCCAACATTATTAGTTAATCCTTGTCAATTAGGCCCCTCATCCAAATTTCAGATATAATCAGGTAGATGTTGAAGTGCTACAAATGGCACCCACAATTATCGGAGGCCTCCTCTTAATATCAGGCCCCATAACTCAGACATTAAGAAATGATTTCATCTTGAATTAATAAAGGCACATTTGGGGGAATATAGTTTTATCAAAGACAGATACAGATACTACAGGGAACAAGGCATCTAAGGTTTGAGCTTTCTGTAGTCTCTCTGGAAACACTTCTTTGTCTTCAGACAGCTTTCACCATTTCCTGATTTTAATCTTTCCTTTCTCAACTGCCATAGCAACTATTACAAATATTTATGTGCGACAAATACTGGCATGGAGAGGCATTCTTTCCACAGTATTTATGAGGCACTGTCACAAAAGTAGATGATGCTTTGTCATGCATGTAGTACCTGCTGTTTACACCTCAGCCTAGTAGGGTGTTAAACATGTTACCTCACAGTTTTGGATTGTGTTGGCAGGCTGCCAAGATTGATTTGCTTACATTAAAAAAAATCTGTTTTCCTTACCTCTCCCTGACAGATCCAAGTTGACCTTTTGTGAAGTTAAAAAAAGATTTTTTTCACATGTGGATTTTTGCTGCCCACCTTTTTGCAGGAACGGTTGCTTTATTACAGGAAGGTTACAGTGGGCATCATCTCAGACAGCATTAACAGCAGGTTGGAACTTTAGGGATACAGCCAATGTGTCTCTTTAAGAAGTTTATCTGTTCTTTATTTAAGAGGTGTGCCCTTTACATATCATGACCCTGAAGTCTGAAATGTAAAACCAGGACACCTGTCTCTGTGTGTATTTGTACGGGTTGTGGAGGAAGTGAACAGTGGGGTTCTGAAAACTGGGGAGCAAGCTGGTAGTTGGAGATACAAAAGGCGCCTATTTCTTTTATTCATTCCATAGTTCTCAGCTTTCCTCTGACCACTTCTCCAGCTCTCCTCCACACTCTCACCTTCTCCAAGGCAGCTACCTCTCCCTCCTTGAAGCTTGCAGCCTCCCTTTCTTTTCCACAGCCAGTGTATTCTTTTCCCTCACAGGCACATTACCTATTGTTCACCCCTATACCTGTACTAACTACTGCTGCTGCAACCATCTACCTGCTCCCCGGTTTCTTGGGGACTAGCTATACCTGCACCAAACCCAAACATGGTACATTTCTTTCTCCACCAACCACTTATCCACTGAATTTGTTACGCTCCTTTGCAGTGATTGTGCCCCACAATCAATAACAATAGTGCTGACCCAAGTCAAACACCAAATCAGAAGTATCATGGTTTGGGGCGCACTACAAGAATCTAGATAGAAGACATATAGATTAGACGACATATAGATTAGACAGTCACTGGTTGAATAGGACCTACTCCACTGAGGGTGGAATTTTCAAAGGAGTCTAAAAGAGTTAGATACTCAACTACCTCAATGGGATTTGGGTTCCTAACTCCTTTAGGCTCATTTGAATGAATGAACAGACCCTGCTGTGTCTAGCTGCAGCATGCTTGTGCCATGAGATAAAAAATGGTACTTTTCTTTGCCTTAATACAAAGAACATTTGCATTCATCACAGAAAGTAAGCCCCCATGAATAATATGATACTCTACAATATGTTCTCTCCAATAAAATAATCCGTCTTCCAGAACATATCTGTTCTTCAGTTCTATCTATTTAACCACATCTATTTGACCACTATTATTTTTACAGAACTGAGTACTGAAGGGCATGCTATATTCTGCACAAAGGATCTCTAGTTTCAGCAGTACTCCAGTAATGAATTCTGCAGCAAACTAGAGGCTGGATATTCTATGGCAGCACAAGATGCACAGAAAGGCCATTTAGGAAAGTAGATCTTTTTAAACAAGTGTATTATATTTAATGTATACTATAATTTTAAAACCCGAGTGATTGTTTTCCCATGTATTTTAGGCTTTTTCCTATTTCCATTCAGGATTCAATATTGGTGTGCAGTAAAAATTGGGGACTGGGGAGTGAGAGAGTGGGGAAAGAGGAAGAAGGGGCTCTAATCACCTTCTGGTGGATGCGGGCCTCTGATCCCATCTTTCCGGCTGCCAGGAGGAGTGTGGAGAAACTAAAGGGAAGGGAACAAGCCAGTCAAGGCATGTTCAGAAGGGCTGGGTAGTGGGGGGAATGTTGACAGCTGATCATTTGCTTCCTGAAGGCTGAGTATCCTCGTGAGAAGTCTAGCTAGTTAACATGCTCCTTCTCATGGCTATAGAGCATGTTCACTGAACACAGCTAGAATTCCTTGTAAAGAAGGAGAGGCAGACAAACACAAACTGCCCAGAATCAGCAAAGTTGTCACAAAAAAAGGATTTCTGCGGTGAGGAGGAAGGTTTTGCACAAGCTATCCCAACTGGCAAATTTTGAGGCCACGCATGTAACTTTCACATCCCTGATGATATGGTACAAATAGATACAGGATGTGACAGTTTTCATAATTGTTCTTTACACCAATATAGCACTCTTCATCCAAAAGTCACCAAAATATTAAGTAATTTAGCTTCACAGTACTGCTATGGGGCATTTATGTATAAGTATTCTCATTTCACAGATGGGAAAACAAGACACAGAGACATTTCATCACCTGTTCAACATCAGACAATGAGTCAGCAGCAGTGCCAAGAACACAATCCATAAATTTTTACTCTGAGTCCATACTCGAATCACAAAAACTACACTCCCTTTAACAGAAGGAATTATTTTGCATGAATGAGGATCACATCTCCAGTGTACTTGTATCTTTTCTGCAGGCCTCCATCCACTAGAGGGCAAGACCCTAAAGTATTTTCTGAACACTAACAAAGCACTTGACCACAAGCTTGCAAGCAGAAGGAGCTGTTCCAGTAATGAGTATACTTGCCATACATACTACATTAGCAGGTACGTATACCAAAACATTGATTCAATATAAGAGGTACAAGACTCACACTTCAAATGACAAATTGGGCACCTACGTGAGGAATGTCTCGATTAGGACTTGAACCAAGAGAAGATTCTGAAAACCTAACAACCTGTATTCACAGAGTAGTGAACTGGTTTTTACAAAAACACAGAATCATCAAAAAGTAGAGCTGGAGAGGTCATCTAATCCAACCCTCTGCAGTGAGGCAGGCTCAAGTATACCTAGACAATCCCTGACAGGTATTTGTCTAACCTGTTCTTAAAAACCTCCAATAATGGGGATTCCACAGTGTCCTTTGGAAGATTATTTCAGTACTTAACTATCATTATAGTTGGAACATTTTTCCTAATATTATCCTAAATCTCTCTTGCTGCACATTAAGCCCATTAATTCCTGTTTTACCTTCAGTGGACATGGAGAACAATTGATCACAGTCCTCTTTATAACAGCCCTTAACATATTTGAAAACTATTATTTTGTTGCTCACCTCTGGATTCTCTCCAATTTATCCATACTTTTCCTAAAGAGTAACACCCCAGAATTGGACACAGTATTCCAGCAGAGGCCTTACCAGTTCTTTGCAGAGCAGGACAATTACCTCTCTTGTGTTACATACGACACTCCTGTTAATACTCTCCAGAATTATATTAGCCTTTTCAGCAACGACATCACACTGTTGGCTCATATGGAATTTGTGATCCACTATAAACCCCAGAGCTTTTTTCACAATACTAGTCCCTAGTTAGTTAGTCCCCATTTTGTACTTTTTCTTCCTAAGTAAAGTACTTTGCACTTGTGTCTATTGAATTTCATCTTGTTGATTTCAGACCAAATTTCCAATTTGTCAAGGTCATTTTTTATGCCCTCCCAAAGTGCTAGCAACCCCTCCCAGCTGGTGTCATTATAAATTTTATAAGCATGTTGATGCTGCTGATGCTAGTCACCTTGATTTCAAGGACGATGTTGACAATCACGGTTTGTACAAATGGGCATATGTAGATCAATCTGGGGAGAACAACTTCTACTGCACTAGCCACAGAGACATTTGCCTAGCTGTGTTGATAGAGCTGCACATTGTTTCTGTGCCTGGCGCTGTGCCTCCAGCTGCTCAAAACGATTCTTCTCATGATTCCCGTACAGCGCAGGGCCATGCAATATGATCACTCACCAGCTGCTCAAAGGTCAGAAATGTTAGTTTTGAGCAGATTTTGATTCATAGTGCCTTTGAAGCAGTTCATCTGTCCTCCACGCTTACGATTGCCGGAGCTTAATTCAGAATATAAGACTTGTTTTGATAAACGGGTCTCAGGCATACGAATTACATGGCCAGCCCATCTCAACTGGGTGCAGATCAAATGATTCTCGATGCTGACCGAACTTCCGTATTGTAAACCCAGTCCTGCCATTTGATGCCCAGCAACTGTTGTAGGGGTCGCAAATGGAAACTGTCAAGCTTTTAAATGTGCCATTCATAATAGGGTCCATGTTTTGCACCCATAGAGCTGTGAGAACAACAGCATTACAGATTTTGATTTTTGCCAGTAGACAGATTTTATGTTGCTTCCAGTTCAGTATAAGCATACTCCCCACTCCATTATCCATGTCATCAATGAAAATGCTGAAAAGTACCGGAACTAGAACAGACCCCTGCGGCTCCCCACTAGATACGACTTTCCAGTCTTACAGTGAACAATTGATAAGAGCTCTTTTGAGTACGATCTTTCAACATTTATGCACCCACCTTATAGTAATTTTGTCTAGACCATATTTCCTTAGTTTGCTTATGAAAATATCATGTGGGACTGTGTCAAAAGCTTTACGAAAATCAAGATATATCATATCAACTGCTTTCCCCATATCCACTAGGCCAGTGAACCTGTTCAAGGAAGAAATTAGGTTTCTTTGGCATAATTTGTTTGTGACACATGCATGTTGGCTATTACTTATTACCCTCTAGGAACTTGCAAATTGATTGATTGTTACAAGTTAAAATAAGGTTCAAATATGGCTGCTGCTGACTCATATTCTAACACAGTTTGGCCAGCTATTGTGGATGGGGAAAAACTGTGTTAGAACCGTACTCAAAAACAGCTGTCAGCTTTGTCTAGGCTCAAAGCGGGTTTGGTCATGTCCATATTGGCTAGTTGTAATTCAGTACTGCCAATCCCCATTGTTCAAAAATCATGAGTCAGGCCCCAAAAAACATGCTACTGGGTTAGAAATCATGAGATTTTAATTTAAAAAATTGTTCATTTTATTTTTCTTCTGGTTTTTGAGCCTTTAGGTGGCACTCAAATCACTTTTTAAAGATTTTCCTGCCAACCATGAGGGCTAGAAACTTTCCTTTTTATCTTTTTTTTTTAAATGAAAGCTAGGATTTACAGATAATAATATGACTCCAGGAGCTTTAAAGAAACCAAATAATTCAAAAGTTGGCAACACTGTGTTTGAATCCTCTATGAACATCATTTTCAAACACAGTTCTCATTTCAATGTCGACAGTACATAAAGCAATAGCTCTATCACTTCATTAGCTGTTGATAGTGCTAACTTTTACAGCCATTTGCCAGGCCTTCACCCAGAAGTGGGCAAAACCATTACAACTGTTGCAAATTTTAAACAACAGTTTTGTACATTAGGTCACCTCTGAAAGGTATGCTTGTTCTGAGGTAAGCACATTTAATTTCTACCACCATTTACTGAGAGGAGACACCATCATTAAATCTGAAACTTAAGTCTACAAAGTTCTCCCATGTCAAGGTTCCTCCCCCACTCTGAACTCTAGGGTACAGATGTGGGGACCTGCATGAAAACCTCCTAAGCTTACTTTTACCAGCTTAGGTTAAAACTTCCCCAAGGTACAAATTAATTTTATCCTTTGTCCTTGGAATATCCACTGCCACCACCAAACTCTAACTGGGTTTACTGGGAAACATAGTTTGGACACGTCTTTCCCCCCAAAATCCTCCCAACCCTTGCACCCCACTTCCTGGGAAAGGTTTGGTAAAAATCCTCACCAATTTGCATAGGTGACCACAGATCCAAACCCTTGGATCTGAGAACAATGAAAAAGCATTCAGTTTTCTTACAAGAAGACTTTTAATAGAAGTAAAGAATTCACCTCTGTAAAATCAGGATGGTAGATACCTTACAGGGTAATTAGATTCAAAACATAGAGAATCCCTCTAGGCAAAACCTTAAGTTACAAAAAAGACACACAGACATAAACAGTCATTCTATTCAGCACAATTCTTTTCTCAGCCATTTAAAGAAATCATAATCTAACACGTACCTAGCTAGATTACTTACTAAAGTTCTAAGACTCCATTCCTGGTCTATCCCCAGCAAAAGCAGCATACAGACAGACACACAGACCCTTTGTTTCTCTCCCTCCTCCCAGCTTTTGAAAGTATCTTGTCTCCTCATTGGTCATTTTGGTGAGGTGCCAGCGAGGTTACCTTTAGCTTCTTAACCCTTTACAGGTGAGAGGATTTTTCCTCTGGCCAGGAGGGATTTTAAAGGGGTTTACCCTTCCCTTTATATTTATGACATCCCATAATTATGGTTTGTAATCTCAAGGCAGCCAACTGTAATGAATTTCAATAGTTGTATTATAATCCCCGCCTCTAAAAGAAGATACTTATAATTTCTTGAGTTTCTGGTCAATGAACCAAGTATTGCAGGCACTCCTAGAATTAAAAGAAAGTATGACTCTTGGCTTTTACATGTCACGTTGATGCCATATTGGAAACACTGTACTGATCATACATGTATCAATATAGAGAGGAATTGTTGTCCAATATTATTACACTGGCACAGAGCAGAGCACTATGGATAAAGGTCTTCTGGTGTTTCCTATAATAAAAAATATTCCTTGAGCTTAAAACATGGTTGTTTTGAAGCACAAGGGGACTGTATTTGGAGTTCCTGGCTAAGAAATTTGTCTTTAAAAGGTCTGTGATTAAAAAGTCAGCATTTTAAAAACCTACTGACATTTGATAACTTAAAAATTTTAAAATTCTGTTGATGTGAATAACTATTTGAAAGGATTTTACTCATTTTCTGAATGTGAAACTAATCAACAGTAACCCCAGTCTATAAAATAATTAAAGGCTCACTTCTACTTACTATTTAAAAATAAATATAATATTAAAAACTGGTACAGTGATGAAATATAGTTCTTTAATGCAGTCTTCAAAATGCTACACACCCCCACATTGAGTGGGGGAACTTGATGTGGCTGGCAACATAAGGGGACAGCCTCAGCAGCAAGGGAGGGAAACTCTTGCTAAGAGGCTCCAGGTACTTACTCCCCACTTCTTGGAGTCTCTGGCACCGACTGGCCAGCTGGGGAGGTGGGGTACTGATTGTCAGCATTCCCCAGTTCCAGGGATATAACCTGGAGCACATGGAAAGCAGGTGGAGCCGCACTTCGGGGAGGCTAGCCCGGGCTCTGCCCCTTCTGCCCCCTCTGCGGCCGAATCCCCAAGATTCCCTGTCATCCCCCCGCAGCCAAAGCCTTGAGACCCCCTGGCCCTCTTCTGTGGCTGAAGCCCCGAGACCCTCTGTCCCCATTCCCCAAGGACAGAGGAACCCCAGGCCAGCCAGAGCCTGACCCCCTAGCCAGCCGAAGCCCTGACACCGCCCCCCCCAACCTGCTCAGAGTAGCCCTGGGATGGCCAAATCCCCCATAGACATGCCTCCCCTCCGCAGACCCAAAGCCGCCTTGCGAAAATTAAAAAAAACGCTTCTCTTCCTCTCTCTTCCGGAAGAAGAACCTGACCTTTTGCTGTGCCCCATGCAGGTTCTGGGGTGACTGAGGAGGTGGTATGTGTTAGTTAGCATCCTGGGTTCATCAATAATCTCCCTGGAGTCTAGGGAGTTTATGAATGAACCCAGGAAGCTGAATAGCACATACTGCCTCCTCAGTCATCCCAGAACCTGCAAAAATTTCCCCCACCTAACCCACAACCGCGGTCCCGTGGCAGCAGCTGAGCTAGGGGAGACAGTGTCTCCCCGGCCTATTATACCCGCCGACCATGCTGGAGCAGCGGCCATGTAGAGATTCTTTTAGTTCTGTTCCAGGAGCCCCACCCTACCCATCCTGAGCTAGAAGTGGGAATTGAGCCTGACAGATGTTGCAGGTCTATCTGACCACCTGTTTGGGGTGAAGAAGAAATTTTTTCTCCCATGTAGAAAATCAGTAGAGGACCAGGGAGTTTTGCACCTTCCTCACAGCTCCTTCAAGCCACAGCAGGTTAAGTATGAATATGCTTAGGACCTAACTGAGGTACTTGGCTTAGCTGTTAATCTGTCGCGATTTGTCACTCATTTCCAGGGCAGTTAAAAGGATAGAAGATGACCAGGGTTGATGGGCCTTGGGCTCATGGGATCGGATCAGATTTTGAAGTCCCCAC
This sequence comes from Eretmochelys imbricata, assembly GCF_965152235.1. Lineage (NCBI taxonomy): Eukaryota > Metazoa > Chordata > Testudines > Cheloniidae > Eretmochelys > Eretmochelys imbricata. The sequence continues at coordinate 31,560,484 of NC_135577.1, read as the reverse complement.
CCTTCTGGACCCTTTGTCCCCCTTATGGGGGGTGAGGTGGTAGGACTCATAGCAAGCTGAGTCCTCAGGGGGTGGGCTGAAGAGAGCCTATCCTGAGTTCCAGTTTATACGGTATGAACCTTGTAATCCCTGCTCTGAAACCACTTACATGTCTGGCATAGGAAAGTATAGGTGATGGGCGAGTATTGCGCCTCCCTTGTGTTAAAGTTTAATAAAAGTTGTGCCCTGCAGCTTAAAATCCATCCAGTGTCTGCCGTCATTTCACCGCCATATCCGAACAATGCTTTTTATCACCTTCCAGATAAGAAAACACTTAGACTTTAACGCCCAGGTTTCCAAACATGGGCACCCAAAATGTGTCAGCAAAACTCACAAATTCACTTCCTGCATTCTCAAATGGGCTTTTGTACATTACAAATGGGTAGCTGTGCATCCAAATACCCATTCGCATATACAGCGGCAGAATGTGAGTGCAATAAAATTGCAGTGCAATTTTGCAGGCATCACTTAGACACTGACTTTTGAAAATTTAGCTCTAAAAGCACATTTTTGCAGGCTTTTGTATTTGTTTTAATGGCTATGCAATTATCTGTACAAAGCAGTTTATGCACAAGCAAAGTAGTTGTTTTTCAAAACTTGTGTTGCTCTGACTCTGTATTCCGCATTAAGGATTATTTGCATACAGTACCAACATAAGCATGGATAATCTCCTTGGTTTAAATGGGAATTAACTAGCAACATTGGCATTGGAATTGTCCAATTGACTTTGTGTTGGAACTGGAGGTATTGCTTTAAAGCCAGATCCTGAAGGAATTTTAGGTTAGCTTTTAATTCCTGCACACTCTGTGTCAATCTCATCAATCCTAAGGACAGACAGGCAATCAGAAGGGGAGTTAGATGGGAAACACAACTGCTTCTCCCTGCTTGACAGAGGGGGCAGGAGTCATGGTCCCTCTGTATCCCCATGCAGAGATTGTGAGGTATTGGAGCTTTCAGAGTTCATGGTTGTCCCTGTAATGTTATCTGTGTCTGTCTCCCCTCTACACCTTTCTTAATTCAGGGACACCCTGTACAGAACTTCCTTTCTGGGCCTTTGAATTTAGCATCAGGGAAAAAGTCTGACTGCTGCATGCTCACTCCATCAGGATTCCAGCTTTATGCTCTGGACACAGAATCAGCCTGAGTCAGGGAGCTTCAGTTGTCTCTCCATAGAGGAGAGGGGTCAAGATTTGCCCCTTAATATGTAATTTTATTATGACTTCTTACGTGTGTAGGTCATACCACATAACACACTGTATGCACTACCAGTATCATATAGATGTTATCGACTGCATCCATAGCAACCCAAAATATATCACCAAATCAAAAATGAAAGGGATAAAAAGGAACAAGAGAGCAACTAAGACAATACAAAAGAAGGTATTAAACATGCCAGATCTTAAAAGACTAACTCTGGCTATTACAAAATTGTGACACTCCACTGAGATAGTGACCTTGGCAACATAATAAAAAAGAACAAATATCACTTCTTACAAAAGGCCAGGGATTAACTATGCATTTGTAGAGTTCCTTAGCAATTCAAATCTAAAATGGACAGATGTGTAAGCACAGGTTGCTATTGGCACATATAAAAATTTTGTGACATGCTGAAAAACTGGAAAGATATGTACAAGCCTCACTTATAATTAGGAAGAAGTGTAAATAGTCTTGGAGACTAACAAAAGCTGGTTGTACAGTACAGTGCTTCAGAGGTCATAGTTTAATTGTTGGCATTTCAACCATAGTATTTTCAATGAGCCACTCTTAGACATGCCATGCTGGGAGAGTTATCCCTTAGATAACTTGCCAAGGATAAGGGACAAAACTTGAGAGGTATTTTAATGTCTTTTATGTACACCACTAATATCTGCTATAACGTCAACCTTCTCTACAGTCAGAAGGGGAAATAAGCAGCTCACTCAAACTCCTGCCAGCTTTTTTTTACAGAACAGCAGAAGGATTCATCCAGCACCCTCTTTCCAGTGACATCTCTCTGCTGCTAGTGCTAAGCCTGGTAACCTGAATCCTTTCATGAATTCAGATTCCCCACATGGCAACACACCATGTCGCAACTGCCCCACAAGCTCTAAATGGAGGAGGGGTTACACGTCCTTAAGCTGGCACAAAAGTTACATATGTAAAGATTTTGTTCTTGTATTATCCAGTAACAGGATAGGCTGTCAGTACCAGGGTATGTCTCAAGACACTAGCTTAAGCACGCTAGGGAGAGGAAGGTTGATATGGGGAAATGAACAAAACCAAGGAAATACTAAAGAGAAGTCCTGTCAGAAAAACTAGTTACAATATATCATCTGCATTTGCACAGAGTGAAATTAGGAGGCCCTGACTTGATACTGTTCAAGAAATATGAACATGTAATGGATGAAATGGAGTTTTGAATTAATTTTAAGATTCATTGCTTCCAGATATAAGGAGGCAAGCAATCCGATTATTTATCTACAATGTCTTTCTGTAAATAATTTATAGATTATTCTCCATATATTATTCTCCTGTTCAGAAAGAATCAGAGAGCAGAAACAATTCTATGTAACTTAGGTGGCCAACCACAAGCAACAAACAGTAATGGAAGGGAGCCGCTAATAAACAACCTATAATACAGTCCGGACACATTATCACAGCTGTGAAATTCAGGTTCAGTAGTCGAAAACCCAGGCTTACAATGCAGTGTGGACGCTCAAGCACAGTCTTGGAGACACCAAGTCGACAGACCTGGGTCCCACAAGCCCAAGCGCGGTGTGCAATGCAGACATATCTCAAATGGTGTTTCAGGATGGCTCAGAGTATACACTGTAAGGTATCACCATTTTTGTTTAGTTTTTTTCCCTGTCCTTTGCTGTGTATATGTTACTATCTGATAAAAACGTGCAAAATGGTTTAAATTTGTGCCCAGGAATTTAGCTGCACCCTAGCCATTAAAGATAGTAGGAGACACTTAGCTATGTGTCCATTCCATGTCACATTGTGGGAATTAAGGAAGCAGTGTCCAATGTATTCATAACAGCAACTCACCCTCTGCATCTTCTGGCCTTGTAAGGTCAATGACTCCTGGGCCCAGTTTTCCATCTTCACTGGGTTTCCCTGTTAACTGTGGGCCTAAATTCTCAAAGCGTGTTCTTTCCTGGAAAAGACAAGAGATACTATTAACGCTCCCTATAGCCTATTCCTACTTGCATGTCTGTGTGTATGTTTATGTACAGACATATGCCTTTTCTTTTATTTTCCTGAGTGAATTAAATGAGCAGGTTTTCATTAAAAGTGTAGTTTCGAACATAAAGTTGAGGGCTTCATTTTCATAGGTTCGGAGCACCCAGAGCTCTCATCAATGTCAGTTGGAATGATGAGTGTTCAGCACTTCTGAAAATCAGGCCCTAAGGTTTAAATGTGAAAATGTACATAGAAGCTTCCAAACTAAGCTGAACTGCACCTTTATAATGTATAAATGATGGTACATTCAACCGCAGAAAACTTTTGGCAGGAAGCAGTGCTGATCTATGCTGCACACTTTGTCTTTCCACTAAACTTTGTGACTTAAACTGGAAAAAAAACAATCGACATTTGAGAGACACTAAAATTTAGAACTTGAAAGAAAAGTTCCTATTAAAACATGCTGCTAATTTAATGGAAAAAGCACTTTTTTTCCACTAAGAGATCCAAGTTTGCATTCGTACCCCTGAGAAAACACAAGTCTGAATTTTATGCAAGAGGCTTTCAAAGACAAGTATTCAAAGAAGGAATAGTAGATGACAGAATTGATACTATTATTTTGTCTAGGAATTTCAACTGAACCTCAATGGGAATTGAAAAAGAGAGAGGATGGTGCTTGCTCCTAGAAAAACACAAAGCCTTTGAGAGCTGGAGACCTGCACAGGAAAGCTGGACCTGGCACTGTAAAATGAAAACTAAGGGAGGTATTTATGTGTTAAACCAATCTTCAATCAAAGAACTACAGGGCAAAAGCACTACAATTGACAGTACAATATTCCTTCAGAATGTGAGTCTCTGTAGTACCCTGTATCAGTAGCTAAGTGTTCAATGGTTATCATTAATTTAGCGTTCTCATTTGAAGGAACACAACGTGTTTTCCCTCTTGCCTTGTTGTTACTTCTTCAGACTAAACTTGGTATTATGTTGTACCTGTGAATGAATGAAACCTTGTTGTTCATTACTATGAAACAATATTAAATGTCATGTCAGCTTGAATTTACAGACGTGAAATACCAGCTTTCAGCTCCACGAACAGTTTCTGCATGTTATACTTAATGCATTATGCAGAAGTAGAGTGATGATTGCTGTTCAGTCTATTGTTCAATGACCTAGTTCTGTACTGAGCATTTTAGACATAAGAAGAAAACATCATGAGTTTTCTCTCCTGCACAATGTTTAGAAACTTAGAAATGTTCTTAAAGACCAAACATACAATTACTTGATGGCTGTTGTGCCTCATTTGTTCAACCTCAGTTCATTTGTGCTGTCTAATCTGATTATTTTTGAATATCATTATATTTCTATAATTAATTCCCATTAGCCAAATTGTTCAGGAAGCCTTTTGATTCTTCAGATCATGGAATATGTTTAAATCTACATGGGAAGAAAAAACAGCACAAAACCGATTCACTGGGTTTACTACCACAACATGCAGCTGAGGAGTTTCAGGTACTAAGTGTATTTTTAAAAGTTTCTTAAAATCTGCCATCCATCTAACAGGTTAGCTTTGCATTTTCATAATGGAGTAACATTCTCCATGTATTGAGTTGTTTTTGTAGTGTAGCTTTCCTATATAACGTATCTGTTGATGAGGGAACTTAAGCAAAGAAGCTTACATGAAAAGTAAGAGTTCTAGACACAGAGAAGCAATGTGACTTAGAGACAGGCAAACTAACACTACAAGACCAACCATTATACCCAAAGATGTTCTATAATCTAACAATAATCCTGTACCATCAGAATGGAATCTGCTTTGCTGGCAGATAGGAATGATTTTTTTTTCCAAGTGTTCCTTGTTCCATTGTTGAGGGGTTAGTTTAGATTTTCACAATTTGCACTCAAAATAAAAGCAAAAGTCAGTACTAAGAAAAACAGCTTTTGGCACACACCATTTCTCTTTCCAAATATTTGCATTAAAGCCTTTTCTAAAGGAGTGTTAACGTGGCATCTGCAGTATTCCTGGAAGAACAACCGTTAAGTATGGTTTAGAAGAAGGAGAATATCTTTCTACTATTAAAATCAACAGAACCTGCTGTATATCCATATGTACATTTGAAGTATCTTTCTCGTCATTCATTCCCTTTGATTTTTTACCAGAAAATATTCTCTGTTAAAAAAAGGGGGGAAAAAAGTTTCTGAAAGAATATCAATATTTTGACATAGAAGGAGAAAAGGGGAAATTACACGATAAGGGCAGAAATAGTAAGATGAGAAAGCTTACACAATAATAATACCTTTTCTTCTAAAAGAACTGAAGTCCACTTATGATTCAGTAATAACCTCTGGTTTTCAATTCATAGGAAAATGGACCACAGCTATTATTTCTCAATATATACATTGGAAAGCCTTTTTAGTCTCTGATTTTTTTCAATGAAAAATATTCTTCACAGTGATGCTTATGATATCAATATTTGGATGAGGAATTAGTACATTTTATATGAAATGCTTTCATGAACTTAATATTCAAAGGGACACTCACCTGTTTGAGTCCCAACCTTTTCCTTTCTTTTGGGCTTATCCTAGTAGGCTTCACATCAACCAGCTAACACATGGTGAAACCACTACTTACCTTGTTTACACTATGATTTTAAAAGGGGTTAGTTAGTTATACATTTTTAAAAACCACCCTTTTTCCTAGTGCAAACAAGTCCTAAAGGAAAATTAATTCTACATAGCCTATATCCACATAAACAGCTACATGTACATATTGTAAAATATTTTTAAAGTGTGTGGGTGTATATATATAAGCACATACGCATTAACAAATAAATACACACACCCATTACATCCACACACATATGTATGTGCAGCCGGAAATATATATGCCCATGCAAGCTATGTTTACATATATTTTTGCTTCTTAGACACACAAAGCTAATTTGTTTGTATGTTTTTAGTTAAAGTGTATCTTCCAGGGATAGGGTGTGGTTTTTACCTCCTTTTCAAAAGGTAATTTTGGAAGTCTAAACAGGTGGACAATGTCCTTTAATACTGTCTGCGTGTCATCTGCTATAAATTCATACAAAGCTGTTCACTTTAAATTGTGTAATTTCAAGAAAGTGCTTAGGATATGATCCTGTAAATCTTTACTCACGGGAGTAGGCCCACAGAAGTCAACGGGACTAAAAATTTGCAGGGTCAGGGACTTTTGCTGAAACTGTAAGCTCTCTCAAGCACAGTTTGGGCCCTCTGTGTTTTTGTGTATTTTAAAAATACAGTAAAAATTAATCACTACTTTAAAATTAGAAGAAGGAAAAATTCTTCTTGCAACAGCCAAATCTTCATTTTCATTCAGTGACATGATTAGGCACTTATTTATGCATTGTCAGTCACAAACATGCAAAAAACATAACAGTTATTAAAAAAAATTAAAGTCTGTTCCACTGTGTTGTAGAGCTGTTGGTTCTCTAAGTGCTTTGAAATTATGATGTATGAGGTAGATGTTGCATATTAAATAAAGATATTTAAATGATAAAGCCCCTTTAGTGAGAGTTGATGAATGTTAAACGTTATGAGCCACAAGACTGTGGCATCCATCATATTCACATGTTATCACAGTCAATGATGGAACAGCCCCAGCAATGACAGATAGACTGCTAGATTATTATCCCTTATTTCCAGAGTCACCGAGCAAGCCAGCCAACCTCTTACGCATTATTTTAAACTTTGCATTAAATTAGCAACTTTTCCCTCATTTCTGTGGCAGGGATTATCAATTCTTCCTGCGTGTGTGGAAGGTAAAGGGATGGTTTAGTCAACCGAGAAGTGGCGGAAGCAATGCCCTTCCTACAAAAAAGCTGCAAACTTCAAATTACTAGAAACAAATATAAAATTGTGATCTTATGGAAGAACAGCAATGAAACAGTAAGCACACAATAATGGCTTTTCTCTGCACTTAGATAAAAGCTGAATTTTTGATGTGCACAGTATATTTTCATAAAATTTTATATACTTTGTTTTATACACTTATTGGCTATTCCATAATAATGTGTGTGCTAACAGTAAAATTGCTCTTAAATTTATGTGTGTTATTTATACGTTCCCACGTAACAATGCTTTTTGTTGTAAAAAATATTCTGTTTATTAATGTAACTTTACAACCACTGCATCCAAGATCCGTGGTAAATTAATGACATTTTTATTATTTTATAGTGTCATTAAATTTTTACTGATCATTCCATCAAACAGAAGCAATAAAGGCCGTAATGTAAACTGGGACACTTAGATCAGGGGAACAGGAAGGCATTCCATATAGTCTGAAGTAAACGACTTGCTATAAATGATATTTATACCATCTTTAAGCTTGTGAGAATACTTGGACAAGTTTGGCAAAACTGTTTCAGTAGTGCAGTAGATTGTGTACTTAAATAACAGTTTACTTGCCAGCGAGACAAGTTTTTTCAAACCAGATGCGAGATGACTGATTGCATCCATCTCTTGAAAAACAATATACGAAATGTAATAATACACTGGGTACCCCTCCCTTCTGGATTACCAAGACTGATCAGACTATACCCATGCCTCAAATTATTTCAACATGCTAGCTTTTTCCACATCTGAAATGTGTATTCAGACTAAACTGGAAAATGGCATACCAGCTGATCCTTGTGTGAAAGGGTTTGTTCTATTTTTTTTTTCAAACAAATACATTTTATTTAAGTAGACATGGCTGGACAATGATGTAATACTCTTTGTTTCAATAGTTTAACTTGGCAGCAGTTACCAAGGTTTATTTAAAGAGCCAATTTCTAGAGTCTGAATTAATATGGGTCATTCACAGAAGCCACAGAGTTTATGCCTAAGGGGCTATTACATATCTGAGGACAGTATTTTAGTTTCAATTTTAATTCGCTATCAATAATTATCACATCTTTAGACACAAAATACATTACAATTAGGTTATTCCACACGGAATGTCTCAACTAATTCTTTAGTGGCTTATTTCTTATTTATGGTCTACGCTGTTTACATGCAGTGGAATGTAAAAAAAACAGCTAAAAACACCTGCATTCAAAACATCAAAGGGAAAATTTTCAGCAAAACTTTTAGGGATTCATTCACACTATCCCTATTAATGCTAACAGGAATTGTGAGAATAAATCCCCCAGACACCTTAGCAAAATCTTATAATTTCCTAAGAATGTGACTTATACTTATTTGTGACAACAACAAAGCACTTCAGAGCTCAGACTGACACTTTGTCCTTCCAACCCGCCGTCCATTGTGACTATGAATCAGGAAACATTGTTCTGGGAGAACTCACAAGTCCTTCTTTCATCATGCAAAGGTCAAGGTATAAATTCTCCCAAGTTCCTCCTACTTTTTTACAGCTAGGACTGGAAAGTGAAATCACCCTCTGCTTAGAATCTTTTGCAATAACTTGGCATAGCAGGAATCATTACAAATGGACTTTCAGCCTTATCTCTAAATTTTGTACTTTTTTTGGGGTGGGAACTATTGTAATAGTTCCTACCATATCAATTTGTAGTCAGAAAAATAAAAATCCCTGAAAGACGTAGTACAGTAGATGTAGAACTCAGAGAAAACTTGGTGGCATTAGTTCACAGGGATCCATATGAACCTTTTTCCAGTTTTAATTCATGTGGTTTTGCTTTGATTTCCAGTTGTGAGCAAACTCCAAGCAAGACTTAACCAAACCCATCAATTTTGGCCAAGTTATAGGTGGAAACACTGAAAAATCATAGAATTTCTCACGGTTTCTCAATAGGAACCATAAATCTGTCCCAGGTTCACAAACTTTTGGCAATGTTTGTCCCAAGTTTGAGATTTTCTCATGAATATTTTGCATGGCTAAAATTACAAGGTATCATATCATTCTGTGGCAAGAGGCATTTAAATATTTAGCGTGTGTGTATGTGTGTGCACATGCGTGAGAGACAGTGAGAAAAAATTACAGTGAAAATGTAATAATAGTTATTTTTCAGCATTTTAATAACTGGGCCATTTTGCTAAAAGTTTCGGTATACTTGATGTACAGGTTGGATGAATGAACTCTAAATGTCTGTGACTTTAAGTTGATCTGACAAGATAAAATACCAAATCCCAGTAACTTTAACAATATGAAGGTAATGCTCCCAGTGGTCAGACTAAAAGGGCAATATAGTATATCCTCACTTGAAACCTTACTTTAGTTTTCTCCTTCAAGATTTCCAGGATGTCCATAAGGCACTCAGCTACTATGATAATGAAGGTGGTATAAGAACCTATACAGAATAGAAAAGAATCCCTGTCTCAGCCTACAGGTGCCTATTGCAATATAGGATATGTCTACATGGAGATAAACAACCCACAGCTGGCCCAGGTCAGCTGACTCAGGCTGGAGCCCGAGCTCTGGAACAGTGCAAGGGTGCAGCCTGAACCGAAACATCTACACAGCAATTTTTAGCCCTGCAACCCAAACCCACCAAGCCTAAGTCAGCTGACCTGAGCCAGCCATGGCTGGGCTGCGAGACTTTTATCTCCGTGTAGACATTCCCATAGTGCCCTGATGTACCATGCTGAACTGCACTGGAAGCATGTACCGACTCAGAGGGAAAGGAGGGCATTAGGTCCCCTTTTTAAAATATATTGTTTTGTTTTAAAATACTGTTGAAAAAACAAGCAATGCATTGAAAAAAGGATTTATACTAATCCTGCTTAACCGGCTCCATGCTTCAGCTAGCTTCCACTATTCTGAATGTGACAACATGACACATACAGGGGTGTCACAGGACAGTAGGAATCTAATGTTATTAACGTTCATGATTTTATTGCAAGTCTCATGATATCTGGGTCTCTTAAAGCCCCAGCTCCTGGAGTCAGGTGAACATATGCAAATATCACGTTTTTTATCGAATGAAAGCTAAGATTCTAGCCTTTGTGGCTGTGGAAAAAAACTTGGAAACATGAACATTATAGGTTCAAAAACAAGACGACAAATATCAACAACTCACTGTCCTATTTTTTTTAAAAAAAAAGTTGATTTTTTTAAGCAAATTGCATGATTTTAGAGGGTCTGACTCATGATTTTAAAGTGCCCTGTGAAAGAGAATACTAGGAAGCTTCCATCACTGTTGGAGTGGATGTCATGACATCTGAATGAAGAAATATGGAACGAGTGTTAAGGTGAAGTCCCTGTATATGTGGTTATTAGTGGCACTCAACACATATTTTTGCATTACTGGATTTTATTGCTTTTCAGGTCACCTTTAAAAGTAACACAGAATATATTTAATTCTTTAAAAAAGTCAGATAGCCAAATATTTCCATCTAGACAGGATTTTATGAGTTAATCCTCCCCCCCCGCCACCTATTAAACACTGATAGACAGATCCTTAACTACTGCAGCACTTGCAGACACTCCTAAAATATGGATCTACCTCAGTTAGATTACTTTCAACAGGATTACTGCACTTACTGAACCCCCTTAACCAAATGCTTTATATCTTTGTTCATATGGTTTTAATAAGGTTTTAACCAATTGCAAGGTTATTTATAAGTTTGCAACTCCCCAGTAGTTAGAGTTATGAAGCGTTCAGACTTAAGCATATCCAGTTGTGTGGTAACCCAACTACTGCTTTTATGCGGTTTCCAACTTTTTATTCATGCACAAAGGCATGATGCATGGCAGTATCCGAAAACTTTCTGATTAACTCTTTGTTTCAGCAACACATTCACACAGCATTGTACTGTAAAATTATGCAGTTCAACTGAAACGTGAGAGAATTTTTATTAAAAGCAATGAACTGTTGAATTCTGCCTAGATTAATGAAAATTGATTACTCCCAGAGAACAAAGGAATATTCAATTAAATTAACAGCTGATAAATATAAAACAAACAAAAAGAATTACCACTTCACACACCATATAATAAAGCAGTAGAATTCATTGGAGGTCAGAAGGAGCCCAAAGCCTGACCTGTCACTTGTTTTTAAAAGGGCTGAATAATTTTATGACCATTAATGACATTTGTAATAACACACGGTAAAATACAAATTATTGAATCTCCCATTCCAGGGTGCAAATTATTCACTTGCAGGGGTCAAGCAGACATTCCCTCCTTCTCCTTGCTGCTCCCCCCTCACAACCCAGCATCAGTGGATCATTGGCCCGGTGCATTATGGGAGGGAGACTAATTTGCTTCTGTAGTATGAAGTATTGGCCACTGCTAGAGGCACAATACTGGATTTAATGGACCAATAATAAATTATGTAGGCCAGCCCTATGTAACTTGTAAGAGTGAAGAATATGAATGCATCAATTTAGAACACACATTTTCTTTTAGTCCTACACATACTTGTGCTATCATATTATTTTAAAAAAAATATGATACCGAGCACATGTTCTACAGGAAATAATTGGATTGTTCTACTTCTTTTTTACTTTATTTCCTATGCTACTGGGCATGAATCTGTGTCTGAGGGCTACTCAGTTGCTACAGGTCTAACGTAGCCATGTAGCAAGTCCTACATGGCCCACCAGCAGAGTACAAACCTAGGACCTTCAGCATGGCAGCACAAACCTTTACCACTTCAGCTACTGGAGTAACTCCATTAACTCACAGCAGCAGAAAGCCCATTTTCCTCCAGTGAACTAGAGTTCCAGGGGTGGCACAAGGGAGGCTGCAGGGGCTATAGCCATCCCACAATTTGCCTTACACCACTCCTCCCCCACATAGCAGCTGCTTCTCTCCAGCCACCCAGCTCTGAAGGCAGAGTGGAGAGCGTGGCAGCTACTGGCTGGGTGCCCAGCTCCAGCAGCAGTGGAGAAGTAAGCCCAGGCAGGGGTTGGGGAGCCCGAGAGCAGCCCCTGGCCTGTGTTCCCACCTGCCGGGGCACACCACCCGCTCAGACTGACCCGCTGTGGCACAGGCTCCTGGGTCCCACCTTTCACAGTTGCTGCTCTCCCAGGGATCTGCTGGCCCCGGAGATCAGCCAGTGCCTTGTGCTGCCTGGCTCCGGCTTCCAGCTCTGACTTGACCATGGGGTGGGGCCTTAGAGGGGGGCAGGGCCCTGTGATGAGGGAGGCGCAGCCCCCTCACTGGGAAGAGGTTGGCACCACTCCATAGAGTTCACAGAATAAGCGTTGCTGAATTGGGGCAATAATACTATTACTCTGCACATATGTCGATGACTGAATTTCACTGAAAATTTGGTCCTTCTTAGAGTCAGAGTTAGACAGAACTCAGGAGACTCTGATTTCCATTACTATGCTCAAACAACTGGACTCCACTTCTCTCTCAAATAAAGCACTGGGTGCGTATTCAAGGCTGAATATTTAAAGTGGACTACAAGATAACACATCTTTAGCAAGTAGCCACATTAATATAACAAAGAGTAAAACTATTCCAGTTTCTGCTAAGAAAAACAGCTTTGCTGGGAGAGAAAAAAGGAGTCATCGACTTCAGTTTTGCTGTGGCACACTGCAGACCGCAACTGCACAAAGCAAAATTAGCTGCCTTCCACAGGAGTTTGGAAACGGACAGATTTACATAAATTTAGATTGTACATACATGCCAGTAGCCACACATCTTAAGTACCAGTATGATGTAGTCTTATAAACTGTACATATACAAAATATATGTACAATTTAACATTTTATACCAGCATTGAGACATTCAGATTTGATTTTCTTACAGTTACTTTAATTCTACTATTGTGAGTGTCTGTGTTATGATAGGGTCTTTCATTATGTAATACAACATCAGAGGGAAAGCTACAATAAAAACAACCTCCAGGATGCAATAACCACTGGCCAATGTATGATAAATACACTTTTCCTACATTAGGAATTCCTCCTTTGACAATAATTGTAAGGGTTGAAAAACAGGACTAGGCAAATTGATTTTGAAAACAAAAAAATAGTCTAAACCATAGCAAAAAGCTCAAAGCTGAACCTGAACTTTAAAATATATAGCATTGCAAGTGCTTGCACAATTCTGCATGTTTATTATAAAACAAACCAAAGGGAATAAAATTATTGCTAAATTAAAAGTCTCTGAGTATATTTGCATTAAAGTAAACAATGATGTAGCATGGTTGCAAAAAGGAACTCAGGTCTATTTAATGTTCTCTCAGACAGAACTGAACCTGAACTTTTAAAATACAGACATATTTCATTTGAAATTGTCTGCTATGTACAGTTTTTCTGGGTTTGTAATTTTTATTATCTATTTTTTCAAGTATTTATTTTGTGTTTGCTGCAGCATTTTACGCTGTTTATTCTCAAGCATCCTTTACTATGCTCAGAGAGAAAACACACATCACTAAAGAATCAGGATGGATGACAATGGAACGATGATAGTAACATCATTATGCCGTGTCTTACCTCTTGTATCCCCATAACTGCCGTGTTTGCCTCTGATTATTTCAACCTCAAGAAAGTGTGCTGCTTACTGTTTGTGTCAGGAAGGCAAGATTACTGTGTGCAAGGTTAGCATATCAAGTATGATATACATAACTCCTGTGCGATAGATGTACCCTTCAGCTAGCTCCCTTCTTTAATTTTAATTCAACAAGAAAAGAACACTCAGGTTGCATTAACATTAAGCATGTGCTGAAGTGCTTTGCTGAATCTGAGCCACTCAGCACATTGCAAGATCAATCTCATAGGGTACCTTAGAACAAAAAGTTTATGTTAAGAAGAGGTAATGCTGTTTATCTGTGGCTAATAAAAATAATTTTTTCTACTTTTTGTTATTCATCCTGCCCTTCAAGATGAATTCGGGTGAGGGTCTTGAACAACTTTACACCAAATAGTTTGGAGCCCTTCCTGTACAAATAGGAATTTGTTTTCTTCCAGGATGGAACAGCACAAGACTAAGGACGTGAGTGCCCTCACTGAAGTAAGTGGGACTACGGACAGTATGTAAAGGTAAGCATGAGTAATGAGTAATTTGGAAGAGACAGGGCCTAAGTTGCTTGGAAATCACAGATCTAAAATCTCTACCTGGGGAGAAAATTGCTAAAAGTGCATTAATGATTAGTATAAATTTATCAAGCCAAAAAAATAGGCAATCATTCCCCAAAAAGGACAAAGCAGATGCTTTCCTTTCAAACATCTAAGTTTCCATTTTTCTGGATCATACTCTCATAGGTCCAGGGTTGCCCTTACATGTTTGTCTACAGACCTATATTCTGAAGTCCAATTTCCTCACAAAATGCAAGGGTTGTATAATATAAAAAGTACTGTTCTCCACTTAAAACACTAACATGACTTATACCTAAACTAAACAGACAGCCTAAAAAGAGAAAAGACTCACACAAACATAAAGACAGGCACAGCCTGATCCAAAACTAGCTATAGCAACGGGAATCTTTCTATTGACTTCAATAGGCTTTGGATCTGTCCTAAATAAATTGAACAGTAACTAAATCCTTAATCTGAATTCAGTTGTTATTATCTAATTATTTTAAAAAGAAATATTTACATAATGAAATACTGTATCAAATTATGCTCCATAGAGGCAAAATTCACCCTCATGACAGGGGAACAGTACAAGGGCTATGCACATTAAGTCCCACTTAAGACTGATAATGAGGGCATAGGTGGGACTTCAGTGCTTCAGCACAGGGCTGTATTGCATCCTACACACATATCTGTACTTTTGATTTCAAAATTATCACACACACACACACACACACATGCAGAAAACATACATGGAAAAGTCCACGTGATTCACTGCATGGAGATAAAATGCCTCATCCCTGGGGAAGACACTTGCTACTCTGTCGGGAGATGGGGACAGAATATGCATGGAGAAGGGATTCTATTGTCTAAGGGAATTATGCCTTCTATGCTTACCGGCCATATTTAGCTGGAATTTGTGCTAGATCCATTCTGTCCATGTTTCGTAGCAGAGGGAATGACTGTCCTGTGGTTGTAATAAGGGATATTTCTTTGTGGCTTTTGAGTAGAATGATAATACCTAGTTCTTCATCAGTAGTCCTCAAAGTGCTTTACAAAGTAGGTCAGTATCATTAACCGCATTTTACAGATGGAGAACTTAGGCATAGTCTCAAGAAGGTACCACTCTGCAGCCCAGTGACAGAACTGAGAATTGTACCCAGGTCTCCTGAATCTTTGTCGAGTGCTCCATCAACTACACCACACGGCCTCTCATATAAATATATTTAATGTATTTTTCAGCCATAGAACATTCAAGCCTTTGCAGCTGTCAAATGAATATGTTTAAAGAAAACAACACAAACAAAAGCAAATATAACATTAATATTACCTGGGAACTACTGTTTTGATGTTACTCTTGGAAAAAGGGATCTCCTGCTGTGGCCATATGCACATTTATACAGACTGAAAAATCTGTTAGCCAATACCACTAACTGGCAACTATTTATGTCTGAAATGGGAACATAATCAGTTTTCATTGGTTAAGTCCAAGCTGTGCCAAATTTTATATTATGACTAAAAGCTTGGCCAAAGGCAATGGCAAGTAGCAGAAAATTGCTTACAGTGTTACATGCCAGATTACTTGAATGATTTGCATCAGGTCTGCAGGAGGGTTTGGGGTATTAAAACTTAAAATTTGGAACAGTCTTGAAATGTGGATTTTTGTTATTTGCAATATGACACAGAGGTGTGGGTTATGATACAGCATGGACTGACTAAATGAGACAATTTTTAATCTAAACAGCATGAAACTTTTAGGAAAAGTTCAGTTTGAAATGCTAGTTTTTTTCAATTGAACATTTGGAGAACCAACTGATTTAGATTAAATTCTCACCCCTGCGTTTCCAGTATTGTTGCCATTGTACTAAATACAGCTATACAGTTTGTATTCCAGATGAACTGATCTGACTAAAAGCCGTTAGTATGATTCTTACCCCAAGATAAATCAATATTTAATATCCCCTTCAACAGCCCCAGTAGATGATTTTAAACCTTGCCTCCATCCCATTTAGTTACCTTTAAAAATTCTTTATGCCAGCCTTCACAGATGACTTCTGAAAAACTAGTCTATAAAAAGCAGCCTGAAAATAATGAATTCAGACAAAGAGGGTTTTTTTCTTCTTTTTAATCTTCGTGAATTGTGCTGATCTCTAAATCCCTCTCCTTTAGCTAATTCTTACTTCTCAGCTAATTTGAGGAACACATAAATACTTCCTCTAAACCTGAAATATATTTGAAATATAAAGATAGATAGATGATAGACAGATAGACCCTGTGTGATAGTGGAGATAGAACGATAGAAGGAAGATCCCATGTGCTAGAGAGAGAGAGAGAGAGAGAGAAGGGGACCCATGTGCCCATCCCCAGCCATATGTGCTATAAGGTAGGTCTGGTGATAGGACTTTTGCTGATGGAAGCTGAAAGAATGGGCCCACCAGTGTCTCCACCCTGGTTACTTCAGACCAGAATGTGCAATTCTCCTCCCAGAGGGTACCAGGCCCCAGGCAGCTCCTTCCCATCTCCTAACCACACAGGCTATGGGAAGTGTTCAGAAGCAGGAAGGCAACTCAGCCCCAGGACTTCAAACATGATACAAATTCACCTCAATTTTGAGCTCTGGAATGGGCACATACCCACGGTTGTGCATACAGGGTGTGCCGGGTATGCCCAGGCACACCCTAATATCTCCAAAAAAAAGGGGCTTTGCATTTTAATTTAATCGCCTGATACGCTCTTTTAGTTTTAAAGTATGAACCGTTGTATTATGCAATAAACGCCAAATTGCATAATATAGATGTTGTAGAAACGTATAGAAAGCCCGCGTTTGCTCACAGCATGCGTCCCCACTACTGCGGCGCTGCATTACCATTGGTCATTCCCTCCCCCTCCGACTACCATTCTAGAAAATTCTTTGACCTATATAAGTAGCCACATCAGGCATGCCCAGCACAGTGTCTACAGTGTTCGTAATCTTTGTCGCATGTACTCTACTGAAATAGCATAACAAGCCCGTGGCTTTACGTTTTAATTCCATCGTATGATACCCCCTTTTAATTTTAAAATATGGATCGGTTCATTGTTAAGATAAGAAAAGGAGCAGACAAACTGAATTATAATGAATGTGTTGATAGTAGTGCAAATACCTCGGACTCCTCGGTTAAGAACTTACATGAAGATAATGCTGCCACCAGTTCCAGTGCATGCAATAAACTGAGTAATGACCAACAGAAACAGACTTTGTCTCTTAGTTCAGGTCAGTGTAGTTCGTATTCAAAGCCATCAAACATTCCATCTGATGACCCAGTCTGTGATATTCCAAAAAATAGATTAGAACGCCGGTCTCAGTTATCTAGAGGACCTTATCAGCCTAGATTGAGCATGTTTCCTAGAAGTAAAATAGGGAATAAACAAAGAAGTTTTCAGTCCGTTTGGTATGAAAAGTATAGGTGGTTAGAATATAGCCCATCAAAGGAAGCAGCATTTTGCTTTTACTGCCGTTTCTTCTCCTCTAATGATGCAGCAAACAAAGGTCACACTGATCCAGCATTTCTTGATAAGGGATTCAGAAACTGGCATAGGACTAACGAATGTTTTAAAAACCACCAACTGTCAAAATCTCATGTGTTGAGCTGTTCTTCATGGTCAAGTTTTAATGAAGGGGAACCTATTGATGTATTGTTGGATGAGGTCAAGCAGGCTTATCTGTCTAAACAACAAGAAGAACGGTGCCATAACTGAAGCGTAATGGAGCGACTGATTGACATTGTTCTGTGTTTGGCGAAAGGTGGGAGACCATTCAGGGGTCACAATGAAAAAGCTGACAGTTTTGAGAAAGGTTTAGTTCTAAATCTTGTCAATATGCTCCAAAAATATGATTCCGTAATGACAAAGCATGTGCAACAATCTCCTCGAAACGCTACCTATCTGAGTAATCGCATCCAAAATGATTTAATTGTGGCCTTGCACAATGTTGTGCAACAAAAAATTGTGTCTTCACTAAATGGAAAAATGGTCTCAATAATTGCCGACGACACTACTGACTGTGGACACCATGAACAGATGTCCATTGTGATGCGGTATTTTGACAATGAAAAACATAGTCCAGTTGAACATTGTGTGTCTGTTCAGAGACTATTAACAGTTGATGCTCAGTCTATTTTTGACCAGTTAAATGACATCCTTGACATTCTTAAAATTGACTGGTCATCAGTGATGTCTGTCTGTTCTGATGGCGCATCTACTATGTCTGGATGTACTGCGGGAGTTCAAATGAAATGTAAAGAAAGAAAGAGTGAAATACACTATGTACACTGCTATGCGCATTGTTTGAACCTCGTCCTAGTAGATGCATGCACTTCAAGTAAACAAAACAGAACTGTCTTTGATTTTTTTGGTGTTATTCAGACTCTTTATGCCTTCATGGAGGGGAGTCCTGTGTGACATGTAGTAATGGAGAAGATTTCAGAAGAAGTAGGATCCCAGTTGAAGACTTTGAAGTCCCTGTCAAACACAAGATGGGCATGCAGAGCAGAAGCAGTGGTTGCTGTAAAACAAAACTACTCCATCATTTTACAAGCTTTACAAGAGATTATCAAGATAACTCGCCTTGCTGATGCTAAAATAAAAGCCAGGGGCCTTATCCATGAACTAAATTGATTCAAGTTCATCTTTGCCCTTCACATGATGCACCCTATTCTCCAGATGGTGGTAAAAGTGAGTAAGGCCCTTCAAGCTCCAGATCTCAACTCACTTACTGCAATGACGGGTGAAAAGCTTGTGTAAACTCTTTGGCTGCGATGAGAAGTGGCCCAGAATATTTCAATTTATTGTCAATGACAGTGTGAAAATGTGTGTAGAGAATGATATATTGATTCCCCCAATTAAGAAGAGAAAAATGTCCACTTGTATTGATGATGCGTTTGAGTCCCAGCATCACTTTGATACAAAAGAGGAGCAGGAGAGAATAACTTAATTTTACCTCGTAGACTCAATGATTACCAGCATTGACCAGTGATTTGAACAGGAGACTTGTAAAATTGTGATTGCAATGGGAAAACTGCTGAGCTTAGACATTGGCAGGGACGATATGAGAATCATTGCCAACAAATTTAAAGTGTCCTTGGATGAGTCGGAAGCTGAAGTCGGATTGCTTCGGGGTTATGACGGATCTGTTCCTAAAGGTAGCACTACGAACACCACCAGAGAGTGGCTTGATTGGCTAAAGGAATTGGATCAGTCTTCCATGTTCCAGGCCTTTTACAAATCTATTCAATGCTTTGCAGTCTTACCTGTTACAGGCTGTTCATGTGAAAGAGCCTTTTCGAAACTAGCACATGTAAAAAACAAACTAAGTAGTACAATGTCCCAACAGCATCTCGACTCACTCATGATTTTGTACATTGAACAAGAATTGGCTTCGTCAGTTAATTACGATGATGTGATTCAGGAATTTAAGTCCATAACACCTCATTCTCTAGGACAGGAAGATGAAGAAAGCTTAATTTGTGCTGGTCAATTTGGGTTAGCTCATTATCTAGTTAAAGATAAAGATCATGAAAATTTACTGTATCTTTGTATACACCTGGTTATCTCTACAGCAAAAATTTGGTATTTTGTGTCTCATTTTTTAAGTTTGTATTTTTAAGTAAAGTTTAGTTGTTAATTTAAAAAAAAATTAAGTTTAGTTACGTTTTAGTTTCTTTAGTTTGTTTGATGAACAAAATTAATGTCCTTTAAGACTGATTTCAGAGTAGCAGCCGTGTTAGTCTGTATTCGCAAAAAGAAAAGGAGTACTTGTGGCACCGTAGAGACTAACAAATATATCTGAGCATAAGCTTTTGTGAGCTACATTGTAGCCGATGAAGTGAGCTGTAGCTCATGAAAGCTTATGCTCAAATAAATTTGTTAGTCTCTAAGGTGCCACAAGTACTCCTTTTCTTTATGACTGAGTATTCAGTAAATGTTCGCCTTTAAAAAAAATTAAAAAATAAAATTCCCTGGGTGCACCCTAATGAAATGTGCTGGGCACGCCTATCCACATACCCTAAATAATTCAAGAACTATCAAGTTGTGCACATTGCTAGCCTATCTAACCAGGTGATCTTGGTATTGTTACTCTCCTCCTCCGTTCCTATTGTTTATTATGCTTATTTCTTTGTGTCTTGTCTTAAATGGGATAGCAAGGGGAGGAACCACATCTACCTTTGCACTGCTCAGAAGCTGCACAATGAGGCCCTGATCCTAATTGGGCCCTTTAGTTACTACCACAATATCAATGTTAAACAATAATAACGAGCCTGATTTAGTTGTAATGCAGTTTTTACTTCCTTTTCATTTCCTCTGCCCCCCACCCATCTGCCACCTCACACAAACAAAAACAACAAGATATAAATTGTGCATATTATTTAGAAAAACATTTGGCATACAGCTTAACTGTGTCCTCAGACTGAGGCAGATTTAAAGCCAGTCAGAATGCCACAATATATGAAGCACACATACAGTATAGCATAAACATTTTTTTAAAAATCTCTTTGTATCATGTATGTTTTAAATACAAATTCTACCTTGGAAATTGTGAGCTATGTTATTAATTAATGGAGATCTCACACACAACAGCAATGTGATGAGATTTACGTTGTTGCTGAGACAACAACATTTAGAAAAGTCCCCGCAAAAACACAGCAGGGGTGAGCAGCAGAGGAGATAGACAGTGATGGCAAAAGCACAGTGTATTCCTAGATTGCAATACAGGGTCAGCTCAATGCATTCTATGGACAGAAAAACATTCCAGCTTGTCACAATGAGGTCAATATTACAGTAAGGTAAAGAGTTCCACTTTAATGTTACATAAGAATGGCCATATTGAGTCAGACCAATGGTCCATCTAGCCCAGCGTCCTGTATTCTGACAGCGGCCAGTGCTAGATGATTTAGAGGCAGTGAACAGAGCAGAACAATTTCAAGTGATCCTTTCCCTGTCGTTCTGTCCCAGCTTCTGGCAGCTGGAGGCGTAGGGGCACCCAAAGGTTGGGATTGGATCCCTGACCATCTTGGCTAATACCTAAGACGTATGATGTCTCTAATAGCCTTTGATAGACCTAAACCATTGTACATCTATCAAAACTGCAAGTTCTGCAAGTCAGATGCCAAGGTGGTTCCTAATGCTATGAAAGGGGCATTCTCATAGTAGTAGGAGAGTGAGGTACTAACACAGGCCCTGATGTAGGGAAGCACACAAACACATGTGCAAGCTCCTCCCCATACTGAACGGCACGTGCTTAAGTGCTGTTCGGAACAGAAATACTGGGGTATTTTCTTTTTGTAAACTAGATTCTGCAGATCCCAACAAGACACTTCCAGGTAGCTGTCGAAAGGAGGTATGGACAGAGACAAAGGGAAATGGCTTGATAAACTGAGCAAATGACCCATCTGCCTCAAAACTCTTCTTCCCTTTCAAACTAATGCACGCTGTTATTTTAAATTCCTCATTCTGCAACTCATCTTTTTTATGCACACAACATGTGGTATATATTGATAAGCTACAGCAATAAAAATACAATGAGGCATGGCAGGACATTTTTTTTTGGTGGGGAAGTGGTTCGCATGCCCCACTCTATATATTGTAGACAAACCACTCTGAATAAAATATGAGCGTTCGTTTTTTAAGAAAGTATTTGTCTGAGCAGTTTCTTTCAGAAATGAAGAGTGTATTAAATATAACTGGCCTCCATTTCCCTAGGAAGTAAAATAAAAAAACAGAAAAGGAAATAAAACCGTTCAGGACAATATATTGCCCGTATTTGGAGCTTTGAGTTTTTTGAGAGGACGGGAGGAGTTCACAGGTACTTCATTAATAAGATGTTTAGCAGCAATGATGTAGTGTGATCTGGTTGCTTCTACCGAAGAATAAAACATGGCATGTATGCAAAGAATGACAAGCAGGTAATCCCTTGATAAAGGAAAATCCCTTGGGAGGAGGAATGTATCAAGCCAGCCTAATCTTATTCATGAAAATCCAAAAAGACTGATTGGTATCAGGCTAGGAACAGAATTCTGGCAAGGAGCTGGCAACTGAATATATTTTGGCAACCTGCTAAACTCTTGAGAGAACAGGAATTTATACAGTACATGATGTCTCAGTGACTCACTGTGTCTACAGTTCTAATGCATATCCTTCCAGTGATGGCATCTATCCGCACTGGCATCTGAAATACAGCAAACAGTGTTCCTGCACTTTAGAAATAAAAGGGAATAAGCATGTAAATGTCTGCTGCACTAAACAACAATTTATAAAAAAAAGAAAAGTAGGATGTGGGTAATAGTGGCCGTCTCAGGGAGGTTGTTGTGATGATACAAATGAGCGATAGGGTTCCTATCCAGCTCAAGAAGTCCTCTGGGAAGTGACGTCGAAAAAAAATGCACAGCCTCATGGTCAATACAGGCTTAATCTTAGACACAAGTGTCCACTCCCCTTCACTGCTGTTTATTAAATCACTTTGGGATTGTGGGAGGGGGGAGGAAGAAGAGAGCTTTCCAAATCGCCATCTCAATACTCCCCCCTCAGTCAATGAAGATCAGCAACTGAAGATCAGGAATTTGAAATGTTTTGCCAGTCTTTCTTCTAGAAGCATTTGCAACATGGGCCTCACAATAAAATTCTGGTTGTCTGTAGATTTTCAGGATGTAGGCTGGGCAATTTCAGGTTTGACATTCTTTAGGTTTTAAATAGTGCTACAGAAACAGACTATGTTTGAAAATGGTTTTAACATAAATAATCTGATGTTGAAGATTATTTATCTTCCTGATACACATTTCCATTGTGATAGGCTTGCTTATGGAGTTAATATCATATGACTAGAGATAGACTAACTATTTTTTCCAACAAACTTGCTCCTTTATATGTTTGCAAACTACTAGTAAACAAACTTTGATTATTACAAATGTACTGGTAACTTATATTTGTTCAAACACTCAAGGGAAACATTCCAGCCTATGGGTTTTTCATGAGTTATTCACTTTCTTTGACTAGTCATATTGTTCATATTGTGTAACTGGTCACCTAATTCTTTTCACAACATGCAGGAAGTGACAATTTAACCTGCTGAAATTTATTTCTTTATTTAAACCAAAATGTCTAAGATAGCATAGACCTGGGATTCTGCCCAGAAATAGGCAGTGGAGTAAGCAAACTACAACAATGGGGAATGTGATTTCAATTAATCTCGCTATAAATACACGTTGAGAATTTAGAGGAATCTTGAGTTTAGGAAGTAGTTAGGTATCAGACGGGGTAATCCAAACTCATCCCTGTTGTACTTAATCAGTCACTGCAGTCAATGGAATTACTCTAGGAAGAAATTTGGCCCAGTTGTGTTTACCTAAAGGAATGTATGGGGAGGGCATGGAGATGAATGGTAGTATGAATTGCTTGCCGGTGGATGTCTGTGGTTGGACATAAATGTGAAAGAATGTGTGTATGTATTCTAAAGCTCTTAGATGAGCTAGTGAGAGAGGGAAAAGTTTTACCTTATAAAATGTGGATAAGCAAAACAAAACCTGGAGTAGGTTTGGATATATGTCTGGAAACTCTCTTGAACAGCTTTGTAAACAGGCTGCATGTGAGAATATATGGTGATTATATTATTATGATCGAGGCAATGGCACTCGCCACAATGGCTGAACAATGTACCACACCTTCCTTGGGGAAAAACTGCCCATGCTGATTTAACTAAATATGCAGATTTTTCAATATTCACTTTCATCAAACTCTGCCCTTTTGGATTTGTTTCTACTCCCAGATTTAAGAGCCATGGTATACATAGAAGAATGCTTTTTATCCTTTCCAAAGGAAATACCCCATGTGAGTAGATTCTGCATTGCACTTGTGCTGGAAAACAGATATCATAAAGGGGCAAAAAACCCTCTTAAACTATTACAAATGAGGTCTTAAACCTGGCAGCCCTTCAGGTAGGCCTGGCATCAGAAATAAAAATAACTTCTTGGTTATGTTCTGCCATCATCCCAACATACCATAATGGGCAAACAATTTCAAGTACTATATTCAAATGCAAAAACTGGCAATTAAAGGCAAAAAAGCAAGTTTGCTTCATTTCCGAATATAATAATTTATATTTGAATATTGATTTGTGCAAACTGGTAGCTGCTAAAAACTTGACAATTTTACCTAAGGTTAATACTGTACAGGTTCATATACTGTTTCTTATATAATACAGTATTATATCATGCAGATTCTGTGCACTGTGCATTCTTGTCTTACATACATACACTATTTTTACTGTTATAATGGTTTGACATATCTTTGCTGACCTAGACTTTCCATAAGTTACATTCTCTTCCCTCTAAGGTATATGTATTTAATAATTGAGCCAACAGCCAAGTACTATATATTTTCTTTTAAAATAATCTTCCTTAGGTGTAATTTTGGGGATTAGGCAGTGAACTACAAATCTAATTGATCTGAGCACAAATGCACACCACCAACTTTCTAAAGACCAATTCAGGGAATGAGGCAATTAACCACAAGGCTAACTTAGATGCTAAGGGATGCACAACAAATCCTTCCATAGGTGCAATTCAGAGTCTGTGGTACTTAAGTACAAAGTTAACAGCTGCAAATTTTGGTGATCTATATATGTGTCATGTAATTTTCACTATTTTTTCACATTGTAATACTCAAATGGTATAAGTATATTTTACTGTGTTTCATATACATGATTTTCATGTACCCTGTCTGGCATATTCAAAATAGCATACATGAAGCTACACAAATGTATCTGAGGTTTAGGGGGGGAAATGAACGTTAAGTATATATTGTATTATTTAAGCATATAAACAATGAAAGACTGTGTCACAACAACATGTACTTAGGGGCAAACTTAAGGTTTCACATGCAGCTTTAGCATTGCCTTTCCTGATTTTGATATGCTTTTTTGGAGCCACCCTTGATTAGAGTTCAGTAGCTACCACCCTCTGCACCCATCCACTGTGGCGCTGCTGGCCAAAGAAAAGAGGGTGAAACTGTGCTCCCACAACACTCCTCCTCCTTTGGAGAGGCTAATGCCAGCAACAGGAATGGCCTTACACAACCATTATAAACCCTGAGTGCCAGAACTCTGAATGTCCCTGTGTATATATCCATACCTTGCACTACCTCCCACACTGGATACACACACAGAGGTGAAGTAAAATCTTTCCCTAAACACAGACTGTGTTTCTTATAATGTAAATTCCTATAACCATTCCTATTGGTGTAGATTCAAGCACATTTTTCCTGAAAGTCAAATTTTGCTGACTTGTTTTCCATGATGGAAATGTGTCTCTTTAAAAGAGACTGTTACAGACTCGGAGATCGCCTTTCTGCAAGATGCTCCATTTTTAATTTCTGCATGACAAAGTTCTATTTGCATCAAATAAATTCATCATCGCACTTCTGCGTGTGTGAGTAACATTGTAATCATTTAGCGATTCAAAGACAAATCTAATTCCTGAATAGGCCTTAAAAAACAAAAAACAAAAAAACAAACACTGTGGCCTATTGTTATCCTAGGAATGGCCTGATTTAGAAAGCCACTGCAAGTGAACATGATAATGCACATAACAGCAACCATCCCAGTTCATCAGTACCCTGGGCACCTCAGAAGAATGACAAGAAACCTGTGTGGTATAATATGTTGCATGGGAAGCTAAGTCTAAAACATGCACCCACCCTCCTGAACAACGTGATCACAATGCTCCTCTCACTTATTGTTGTAGAGTAATACTGATCTCATGACTAATCTTAGCCTGTCATGCAACAATGAATCTCCCAATCAATTGTATAAATAAAATAAAATTCCTCAAGCTGCAATGCTAAGTATATAAAGTCCAGCATGTTTTTCAGTCCTAAGAAAAGGGGGCAGTATTACATCAGTTGATAGTCTGATATTTCTTAAATGTATGAGGGAAGGATGTAAATCTGCTGTATTTTACAGAAAAATGTATTACTGCCTCTTGGACACATACTACTTTAGTGCCCAGGGATAAAATGTTCAAAAGCATTTTCAGTGCGACTTCAGCATCTAGTCACTCGACCGCTTCTGAAAATTTTTACCTTGGGTCACTATTTTGCTTTCTACATTACTAAGGAATTTTGTGAATTTATGAACATTTTTTCAAGTAGACAGGATAAAACACTGACACTTAAAATTGCAAATGGAAATACTGCAGTTGCAAATACTATTTTATAACAACTTACAGTAGGGCCAAGATTTCTAACGTTGGACGTCTCAAGTTAGGCTCCTAAATGCATATTCATACACGTAAAAAAGGGGAGTGAATTTCAAAAGTGCTGAGCACACAATAGCTTCAGCTGGAGACACTGGGTGCCCAGGCCACTTATATTCAGGTGCCTGAATATGGATTTAGAAACCGGACTTTAAGCACTCACTTTTCAAAATTCTGGTTTACAGATATTATTTGGAGTAATAAACAGCTTATTAAAATGGACAAATCCACAAAATATTTCAAGTCCCATTGTGGCAATACAGTGAACATGACTGCTGGGATTTTCATTTTTAACCATTCAGAGGTATCTACCTCAGCCATAATCATTTAACTGAGATAAAAATACAGCATGATAAACAATATGTGTGTGGTGCCTTCTATGGCCCAAAAATCCCATAGAGAGGAGTAGGACTCCTGCCAGTTGCTGGGCTTCTTTGTGAAATAAGCTTCTTACCTACTGAGCACCAGGATTACCAAAGGACATAATATCCTACCACCCTTCAAGGACACACAGAACACAGCTGTCCCTATGGCTATGGTAAATTCCCTAAGTCTTTCCAATGGCGTGAGTATGTGTCTTCTCTCTCTTCCAGAGATGTTCCAAAGAGAGAATTTTGTTTAACCTTTTATCAGCCTACTTAGACAACAAGCTCCGTGGAGCATCTGCCTGTTTAGCACCTGGCACAATAGGACTCTGATCCGTCATGGGGTCCTCTAAGCACTACCACAATAAAAACCATTTTGTAAAAACTGGTCATTTGTGCTAGATACTACTATTGATTTGTTAGCCTGGTTGTAAAGTATATACCTTGGAGGTACAAATGGAGTTAAGATTAACAAGAGCAAGCAGAGAGGTCTGTAATTGTTCACGCCCATAACCTTTGCTGCCTCTTCTTCAGTGGCCCAAAATATGAATATCGGTCTTTTATTTATAATTAAAGATTCTTCTATCAGAAATTAACACAAAAAAGGAGAGAAAACTTTATTAAGAAGTTTTTTGTTAAAATCCCAAAGCATAACAGAATAGGTGAATTCTTGCAGAGCTGAACTAAGTGTTTATGATTCATGATTGTTCATGAAAGTCTATAAAATGACTGTTTCCTTAGACTATTATTTCCATGTCTTATGTTTGGAAATTAGGGACAGTCATAACTAATTCTAGTAAAAGATGAGACACTGATTGCCTGCAGCTTGGTCTGAAAAAAATATTGTTCCGAGTTCTCCTAGTCAATTATTAGTCATTGAGTTCAGAGAATAACTGGGAGCAGAGAAAGCTTGGTGCTGGCCTTTGAACCACATAGTGCTTGAACAGAAAAGATGTATGAACTCACTATGCCATTACAATTATTATGGCTATAATAACAACATTGATCAAAGAATTAATTGATAATATGGTGTTGTACTTTGGGTATTTATAGAGGCCTGCTCGGATACAAAATTTGTATCCGCATCCAATCAGCAAAACTGATCCGCAGATATCTGCAGATTTGCAAGGCTTTAAATATAAAATTTGGATCCGTATCAATCTGCAAAAATGGTCTGCAGATATATAAAGCAGATAGCCGTGGATTTTCAGGGCTCTTGGTATTTAGGGAAAATAATAAGGTGATGGGATTTTTCTCATTTAGGAAAAAAAATAACTGTGTGTGAATGGTAACGTTTTTCTACACAACCTTCCTGAAGTGTTTCTATCAGGCAAACTTTGTTCACAGGGGCAGTGGCCACATGTAAATGATGGAGCGTAACAACTCCAGAGGAGCTGTTACACTCTATTGTGTCAATAATCCATATATTTAACAGTCCCTAAATACTCTGCATTACAGCAGACCGTAACACTTCCAAAGGGGCCGTTATGGCTTATCAAGTCAAATCCAAGTGCCTAAATATGGTTTTGACCAATAGACTGTAAACAACTCCAAGGGTAAACAATGCATATTTTAAACAAGTCCAGACTATATTTTGCATACAGGTCATTATGTCTACATTAGGATAAATGAAGTGGGTTTAATCTTTTTTTCATTTGAAATAGGGGTAACATAAAAAACATTTATAGGTCTCCACAGTTGTCTAAGGATTTATGGACTGCTTTTCAGAGGGGCTGAGAATCTGCAGCTCCTATTGAAGTTCATGAAAGGAGTGAGCAAATCATGTCATACATTTTTGGGCCTAATTTTGGTTTCCAACTGCACATATGCTTATGCCTACAAGTGGTGGGGAGGGGGAGCATATGGTATAGATGTATTATGCAAGATTCTGGTTCCTCTAAAGGCTTGATGAGGTTACTTCTTAGGTTTTCTGTAAGGATGTAGAAGATAGCTTCCTGTGACAGGGTGCAGAAGATATAATGTGTAATATTTACAATGTATGTTCTGCAACCTGCATCCATATACCTCTATCCAGTGCAGATAACTCATGCTTCTGCTTGTATACTGGCCAAACTTGAATTTGGCCTTTTAAATATAAACAAAATAGACAATACAGCATCTTTTGGGGTCATTTAGAATATTGTCAGATCGAACCATTAGTCAACATTTAGTCAATTATCCTGGGTTTAAATACTAAACTAAATAGGACTAATTTCAATAATGCACATTTTGTTAAAGTACCTTAATTTACAAATTTCTTTTAAAGATGAACATGTCTTGCCTGGAAAAGAGCTATTCCCCCCAAACAGAGCCAACCTCTGTATCACTTCTGCTGTTAGTCCACCCACACAAAAGATGCTTTGTGAGGCCATTTCTGAACTCTTCTGGATCCCTCCACTTTCCCAGCAGTTTCCTGAACTGGGTCAGCTCCCCTTCCACTTCTCCCATAAAAGCACTAATGCTGTTCTCTCTTCCTTTCATGATGTTGGCCTACAGTTGAACAGCAGCAGGTAAGGTCGAGAAGTTTGACTTTGCTAATAACCAGTTTACGCTTTAAGCTCTATAAATCTCTATGCACATAGAATGGTGTCAATTTAAAACTGTAGCTTACCCACAACTCTCAGGAGAATCATAAAAATGCAACATTCCAGCTCACTGTCATCAATTTGTTTTGCTTTTTCTAATGACCAAGACCCTGTGAGCACTCTAAAGCTTTCTGGGTTTTTTAAATGGGAATGGGGCAATTTTCAAATATATGTTTATAACCAATACAAAAGCATTTGGCGCCTTAAAATGACATTTTCAAAAAGGCATCAATCCAGGCTTTGAAGTTGTGTGCATAATGTTGTAAGCATAATCATTTACACAACAAACTGTTACCAGTTCTCTGAACTCAAGGACCAGTAACTAACCAAAACTCAATCACTTTTTTTAAGTCCAAGGTGCAGGCAATTAGCTTGTCATCTTTTTCTGAGGTTAGACTCTTGTTATTCATTCACATGAGCAACGTCTAGTTATCTGGAGGCTATTTTTAAAAATGTGGCTCTAAAAGATGAACATAAGGACCTGATCCTTTTAGGAGAAGCAAATCCAAAAAAGTAGCTATGATTTCAAGGGCCTGCTGAAAAATCTTCACTCTGTGCCACAGGTAAAGAATAGTTTTTAACATAAAAGATTAAGTAAAAGGAAATTCTCATCCAAACAGAAATAATGAAAAGGGAGTGCTTATAAATATCCAGAGTGGAAAAACACAGTTTTCTGAAATAATATTTGAACAAAAATATGTTTTTTTGTTCTAAATGTAATGTATACATCTATTTTACATTTTATACAAAGTATGTACACTTCTTCCATAAGATTTACTACTCTTAAAAATGCAATTTTTTTCATTATTTTGGGGGCGTGAACAGTGGAGAAATACCATAATTTTAAAGACCAATTTCTATCCCATTGTATTTGAATATCTGCAGTACTTTATGGTTGTGGTGCAAAGCCAAGGGACTAACAACATATCAGAGGTGTGGTAGTAATATCCCAGTACAATTTTTGTCTGGTCTTATTGCTTCACTCTGTGGCTTATGCTATAATAAATAAAAACAACAGGATGACAGTGAGTTTTCATGATAAATCTCCTTGCTGTAATTTTGTTGTCAGAGCCTTAAACAGCACATTTAACTCTGAAAAGTCTCTATGTAAAAACAGCATTGTGGGTTCCAGGGTTTCCGTGACTTCCACATCTGCTCTGATCAGTTTAGAAGCATAGAGATAATTTTTGGGCAGCCATGCAAACTCAACCTGGGTTCGTTCAACTTATGCTTCATCAATAAAGATTCTGTGATTTAAACTTAGTTAACAATGCTGTTGACAATACACATGAAGGAAGAGATTCCAGCTCATTCTCCCAAAGTTTTAATGGCTCTGCTAAGAGATGTAAGAGGAAATAAAAGTTATTTTAGTCAATACAGGAAGCTGGTAAGGTCCTGAAATCACCCCAGGAGCAGATTTAGTAGAGCAAGTAGGTGCCTTTTATACACAATCATTTTACAAAGTAGAAAAAAAAATTAAGAATCACTTTACCCTTCCTTTTTGTATTTTAAATATTTTCAAATATTGATCCAATGACACTTATGGGATTCATTTGTAAAGTACATTTCAATAAAAAAAAAAGCATAGCAGGTGTGACTTTTTTTTGTCCAATCTTATAGTTTGGACTCAATTAGGATTCCAATTGACTTTAATTAGAATTTTGCCTGAATAAGGACTGCTGGATCAGTTATTTAATTATCAGTCATTTAATTTCCCTGTTACAGATTTCTTTAATAACATTAATCTGTATTAAATGAATTTTAAAATGCTGTCATTTAAACCAAACCTAATAGAAATAAATATTTATTAGGCTCTGAACTTATCCTATGGGGAAAGATGCTAAAGAAATCCCTTTAGCAGGCACTGACCCTTTCTCTTGCTGTTTTGGGTAATGTAGAGATCTTATTAAGTTAAAATATAAAATTATTTAGATTTTAAATAAATTTTAAATTTAAAATAGATTAAAAGACATCTTGTCTTCAACAGTGCTGTTTACAATGTTTCACTCCCTTTCTGCTGCGGTCTCCTGGTTCACTGATGGATCTCTTGTGTGTTTAGATAAGATCATCATATAAGCAAAATATTATGGAGGCTTTATATATAGTTACTGTTGTGTTGAGATTTACACTTTGAAAGGGATTAAATCTCTTTTTTAGATATGAACAGTTTAATATAACTCAAACACACAGCACTGACCCTCTGAATATTGTATGAGTATTTTGAGAATTTCCAGGTAAATTTTGTATTTCATTTATGAGTTAGAACCATTAAAACCTACCTTTCTAAAAAAAAATTTTGAGTTTTCCAGCAAAGAAATTCCAAAATATAAAACATAGGCTGCTTTTTAAATGTATTAATATGTTAATTGTGTGTAAATTAATAATTGAGTCATAACTGTTTCTGTTTATGCCACAATGTTTCCTCCGGAATATTTTCCCATTTCTGGTTAAATGAAATTTACAGCTAACATAGTGGCATACAACCGATTTTGTGTCAATTACTTTTGGTGGGAAATAGTTTATGTGATTATTTTTGCAGGATAAGTCACTCTTGGGAAGACAACTGAGAAAGCATTCTTCATCAAAAGGGCTGCCCTACAGCTCAGCCAATTACATGATTCAGTGATTCGCCAGTTCAGCTATGTAAGAGCGATCCGCTCCTGGAGCAGATCTCTGAGACCTTGCAAGTCCATAGAGAGGGGTTGTCCTCCTGAAGTTTTCCTAAATTCTGGAGAACTCTTCTTTTGTGCACCTCCCAAAGAGAATAGGATTGGGGCATCCCTCCTGACCCTTCTGCAGATCTTGTGAAGCCTCATTGCTTGTGAAGCCTCATGCCTGACTAAATGCTGTCGTACTCAATGCAATGCTTTCCCTTTGTCCATCCTTTTGTACTGCATCCTCCTTGTTTCTACTTGTAAACTATAAGCACATTTGTATACGTTATACCATCACAATACTCAACAACACGAACACACTAAAACCCTCTTTAACACAGTCATTTTAACCGACACTATCATCTTCAAATCACAACTCAATCTAATGGCCATTCACAACCTTAATTCCAACCAGTTAATTTGTTATTCTAACCAGTTAATTTGCTAAATACAGATTCCTAGATTCTCAGATTTTGATGTCAGATTAAGAATATACACAGGAAATGTTGCATATGCATCTGCTTCAGTAATATTTATGCATACCTTTTCATTCCTGCAGTTGTTTAGACCCATGGTATTCATGGAGGGCAGTTTTACATCAACACCATGAGGCGGCGGCTGCTGCTGCTGCTCCCTCTGGATCTGCTCTCTCATCTTTCGAGCCTCCTGTATGGCTTTCATGACTGTGTCCTGGTCCCCAAATAGGGCAGGTGAGTTAAGACTGGAAAGGATATCTACAAATACAGAACACACCTAATTAAGTCAACGATTCAGATTAGATTCTTGGCTATGCAGTCAGCTTTCATCCTGTCAGAGTGGCACCTGATTAATCTCTGTCGTAGTAGTAATGATCATCTTTTTTTAGACCAGTGGTTTTCAACATTTTTTCATTTGCAGACCCTACAATATTTGGAACGGAGGTGCTTTTGGAAATATTAGGCATAGTCTGTGGCTACCTGAAAACAACTGCATTAGATGGTTGAATTAACATGCAGTACTTACATATAAGAGTGGACCTTCTTTGTGCCATTACAAATGTGACTATTCAGTACACAACATAGCCCAGCAAACAAGCACTGACCTCAATGAGACCACTCATATGCTTAAAGTTAAGCAAGTGCTTAATACTTTGCTGGACCTGGACCCAAATGAGAAATCTTTGAAATGACAAGAGAGAAAAACAAATAGGAGGTAAGCTTGCTCAGTTGCCTATTGAAATAGACATGTTTCTTTGTTAAGGGATAAATGTCACTCCCTGTACAGCGCTTTGAAATCCATAAATTGCATACAGCAGTTAGTGTGTGGTGGTAGGCAAGTCATCACCTTAACAGGAGCTCAAAGCTGTGAATAACTGAGAAAAAATATTTCTTTTCTTTCTGTTACATGTAGTAGAGATTGAAAAAAAAAACTTCAAGCCTTAAACAAACTATCGTTCCTCCGTAAAAGGCATTTTATTGTAGGTAAAAATTAGTACTGTGGATAAGGCTTTCTAATTTTAGACCAAAAGACAGCAATTATTCAGTGACTGGTAGTTTTAGGCTGCTGTGGTGAAGCTTTAACTTGATCCACCTGTTGTTGCTGCATGAGAATGTACACTACACAATACAGAGATGTGTGTAAACACACACACACACACACACACACACACACACACACACACTACAGCTAGGAATTCTTGGGGAATCCTGCATGACAAGCAAAAATGTCTGTCCTTTATTTAAATGTTCTAAGTTTGCTATGCTTGTGAACTTAATTACACTATCTATCTATCTATCTATCTATCTAATAAAATATATAAATGAGACAATGTTAGAATTCTTCCACAGAAGAGAATTCCACTGACTTCAGTGAGAATTTTGTCTAAGTAAAGAATGCAAGATTTGACCCAACAGCACGTTGATTTAAAAAAATTAAAGGGTTAGCATCTCAGACTTTACCTTGAGTAAGGAATAATTGATTTTACACTGTAGCCTACACAAAGGTTTAGGGATTACACCATACTGGTTTTTAGCATAACTGAGGTGCTCCTCCCTAAAACAGTGTCACAATAGAACACAATCTATGTTCCCCGAGTAAAATTTTCAAAAGCTCCTTAAGTCACTTGCAGTATGTCTACCCTGCAAAAACAAACCAACCTGCGGCAGCAAATCTCAGTGCCCAGGTCTACACGCTTGGGCTTGTGGGACTCCCACTAAGGCACTAAAAATAGTCATATAGATGTTCTGGGTCAGACTGGAGTTTGGACTTTGAATCCAGGGAGTGGGGTGTGCTTCAGACCCTGAGCTCCAGTCCAAGCTGGAATGTGTATGCAGCCATGTTTAGCACCGTAGTATGCCCCACAAGCCTGAGTCTGTAGACCTGAGCTCTGAGACTTGCTGTCACAAGGTTTTGGGTTTTTTCCCCCAGTATACACATACCCACAGGTGCCAAAGTCCCATTGGTTTTAAAAAAAATGGCCCCAAGTAATTTTGAAAATGGGACACAGGCTCCTAAGTCTGCTGAGAGAAACTGAACATTTTACCACATATCGTCATAGTCCCGCTTCTACTTTTAGACTGGGGAAGAAAGCATACAATGTTTTTGTAGTTTAACTTTTAATTGAAAATATCCTCATCCTCTGCCACTTTTGTTCTCTGCCTGTCTCTAAAAATGCCATTAGTAGTCTGGCTTCAAACTTACCTGCTGTTCTGTAGGGTTAGATACAACAATAGTAGGGCCACTTAGAAATAACACGACAGAAAGACCAAATGACATCTAGGAAGCTGCAGAAACTATATTTCAGGAAACATTCCCCATGGGATTGTGAAGTTGTCTGGAACACATCATAACTTTTACAAATTTGTTTATATTTTACAAGTGTATTTTACAAGCATATCTGAGGTATGGATTGTGAACAACCAGTTTGTCGTAAATATTCAGTCCACAGTTAACTTATAAGAATTCTGTTCCTTGACTGGATGATCTAACCTTTATAAACTACCTTCACTGAAAACAAATTTTTCATTTGTGAATCTTGCATATGGGTCAAAAATTCCCTATCCACAAACATTTGAATGTACAAAACCTGGAAATATGAACATTTGTGGGCAACGAATAATAAAGAGATTTGAACTGTCTGAACAGAAACCCTCCTATCTTTCTACCATCAAAAAAAAATGTCAGCATATTCAGATTAA
The DNA here is from genome assembly GCF_965152235.1 of Eretmochelys imbricata. Lineage (NCBI taxonomy): Eukaryota > Metazoa > Chordata > Testudines > Cheloniidae > Eretmochelys > Eretmochelys imbricata. Next base: position 31,525,254 of record NC_135577.1, on the reverse strand, counting down.
GATCTTGGTGCAAGGATACTGCATATCTAGAACACCACTGGTTCATGGGATGCTGAAACTTTAAATGATGGAAGATTATATTTCTTTAGGAACACTATTCTGAGTAAGACTAACAGGCATATTCAGGCAAGGAAAAGCAAGTCAAGCTATCTACTTGCCTGAGATTCTAGAACAGTTTACTTTAAATATACATGGGTCCGATCCTTGAAGATGCTCAGTACTCTGGCCCTAATCCTGCAAAGCACTTTAAGAACATGCTTAATTTAAAACACCTGAGTAATCCCATTGGATTAAGCTCATGTATGGGCCACCACGTTTTAAAATCCAAGTAAGGCATTCAAACTGACTCTTGTATTCATTCATATGCTCATTTGTTGCCTAATCCAGAAGCCACATTTGAAAATTGAGCCTTGTACCTATACACACAATTAACTTTGGGAGGGGGGGAAATCTTCATTATTCACACAAAATTTCTATAATTACATATCCTTCTTGTACAATATGCTTACGTGCTGTATTCCTGTAGGGATTTATTATATATGACTACTGCATGGAGTGAAAATCCTTAGCAATAAGAGTGATTAAACAACTTTCCTTGCTAATGTTTTCCTTGTTTTAACCAGAAAATGTAGCCTCAAGTGTCTATTTAATTGTGTCCCTCCTTTTAAAAGCACTCATCATTCTCAAGGTGAGAATCTCACTCAGAAACCGCACCTCTTGGGAAAAGATTTCCCTTTTTGAAATCACCAGTTATTTCCCTTCCACTTGTGGGTTTACCTAAAGAGGATCCTCTTCCCAATGTCCCTCCAATAGGGCTCGGGATGCCACTTTTATTTGGCACATTCACTGGACTGGTTTTACTAGCTGGGAAGAGGCTCTGCGTCGGTGACGTCGGGGATTTGACAGGTTCAGCAGTTTTGGGTCGGGCTGAGAGATTCAGTGGCTGCGCTACTTCATCCTACAAGAGTTTAATGTAAATAATTATTAGAAAAAGACAAATGAAACACATTATCACTTAGTAAGACACAGTCATTTTACACCTCCGAGACAATGCCACATTCTCCTGCAATAATAACAAAAGAAGCTAATTATCTGCCTCCTTGAAGATTCAACGAAAGGAAACCTCATTAATTTCTCTGTGTTATGCTTCTGTTTACATTAACTGTGTGGCTGGATCATTCTTTTTGCCAAATTAAAATTTGAATTAGCTCACATTACAGATTAATTTCCTAATGTGTTTTCAGAGATCTAAATTAACCCAGGGCATTTACAAAGAATTATTTAAAATTTCCAGCAGCTCAGTAAGGCTTTTGTGCTGGTTCTGTTTCAAAAGTTCCTGGGACTATAAATAAGCTATGTTGTTAATTTTTTCATATATTAGAAATTAAACAAATATCACTGATCAAGGGAAATATTTAGAGCCCTCTTTTACATTTTTGGCCCATACACGGATAACACTGCCATTTCTGCACACCTTTCATATATCTTTTTTGGGTGCACACTCTGCATGGGATATTAATCTACACTCTCTTCCTATCATTAAAAAGGAAGTTTTGCAGAGAATGTAAATGTACTGCAATCATCTATGCACAGTATTCAGAACTTAAAATATATAACATTTTCTACAATTTCATTTTAAATATTTTATTATTCCACTGTCACATGTAATTTTGCCATATTTTATGTAGAATTAAATATTACATTTCATGTACATGAAACAAAACATAGTGAAACATGAAACGAACACAGTGGTCATTTTGTAATAACTTCTACCAAGTTCGAACACTATTGTGTCTGTATCTTTAATTTGCAGTATGCAAGCAACATGAAGACGGAGAAAATGCCTAAATGTGTAAATTTGGTATAGACATAGATAGCTCTGTAGCCAGATAACTGTGGAAGACATTCATACTCTTTGACATACATTTTGTGTCAGTGATATGGGAGAATGAGTCCAATTTTAACAAATGTCTAACTTTGGGAAGAGAGAGAATCTAAGTAAGTCATTTCTTTGATCAAGATCCACCATTCACATGGCCATCCTCTCCCTGTTCTTAGGGCATGTCCCCCTTGCTTAGCTTGTTAAGCAGCCAGCAAGTCAGAGCATTCTAAAAAGAGAACACAGATTTTCTGTAATTAAAATGAAAGAGCCAAATGAAGAGCTCTCTCATTTAAAATACACACAAAGCTAAAATATGCTGGATGTAAGGCTACATAGTCTATATTTTAGAAGACAGCACTGAATACTATGAAGTTTAGAAATCTATGACAGAATACAATAATACACTGTTTTATCTCATTTTTCCCATTCTCCTTACTAGCGAGTAGTGATTCAGCAAAGTACATCTACTCATATATAACACATTCAATATGCCAGCATAACAAATAGGTGCTGATTTATAGTACCTTCACATCTCCAAAGTTAATATTATTTCTGTAAAATTGCAGGATATGTTTCTCCCCTATATTAGTTGCTAATTGCAAACACAGTCCCTGACTTTGCAATGCAGGCAGACACATGTACCCGTGGAGAGCCCAACTGAAACCAATGGAGCTCTGCAGGAATGCAGGGGGCTGCCTGTGCAGACCCAGCTGCATGTTCATGTGCTTTGTGGCCATGATACAGCAAGCTGTGTAACCCTGCAGAGCCCTGGTGACTTCAACAGGGTTCCATGTGGACCCAGGGCTCATCCTGGGCTAAGCTGCTTGCTGGTTGAAGGATTATGACCGTACGCACACAAAAGCTTATGCTAACATGCTCAATGGTCAAATAACTTTGTGACCAGTAGTAACGATCCTGTGACAAATGAAAATTCATTGCTTTTGCACACCTCCAGAATCTTTTTGTTTGTTCCTCCATATCAGACTTCATCATTGATTTGAAATAGCTGTAAGGTTGGAAAGCTTTCTGGACACTGATGTGAAATCCCAACATTATTTTTTGAAAACTTTGACTCCTATAAAATAATTCTATTAGCCCTATTAAATACCAGTGCATGTATGTTGTACCAACCGATGGCTAAACACAAAGAAGGAATGTACGGTTTATTAAGAAATGCATGACAGTTAAAACTGCTGTTCACTGTCTGGGTAACAGAATTCTCAAAGAGAGCACTCGAGCACTACTTTATTGGAGTGGCTTTAAATTATTCATTAATTTTTCTTTTATGATAACCCCGTCATACTTCTCTACATGAAAACCTTGGAATTGACCTCTAATATTTTCAATACAATAGTGTGCTTAATAAAATAAGTATAAAAAGATTTTTATTAACATATACTTGCAGTCCATTCAAGTAAAATTGTGTAGGGAAACCCCCAAGAATTTGCCTGTGGTCAAGTCAGTAATCGAACTCAGCTGGCCAACGAAACTGGAATGGTATTGGCTTTAGTTCAAGCAGATATGTGTTTACATTTAACCAGGGAAAATTTTGCTCATCCAGTAACGGTTTGGTTTGGTGTAGATCCATTTGGCTCATTCACTTACAAAATTACTTTTTCACATTAATGTACTCAATAGCATGTACTCAATCCTCTAAATCACTGGTGTTTGGTATCACTATACTATAGCAACTTTGCTTAAACATTTTGCCTCTACTTTGGCTGCTTCTGCATCGACCTCTAGAAACTCAACGTATGTGGCAAATCTCACTAACGGCTCTGAAGAACAGCACTGGATTCCGAGAGGTGAAATATTAGACTAATATGTATCCACAGTTAAGTAAAGTGGACGCTTTGCTAAACAAATGCTGGATCTGTCCATAATGGAATAGTTTTTATTTATTAGTACTCTCAACATAGCACAAAAGTGTAGTGGAAATTTATCAGCTCAGGCAGAAATATCTACTCACTCACTCTTTACCATGATGATTGATGATAATGAAAAAAACAATATTTTTACTCACCTGTCAAAAAAATAAAATAAAATAAAATAAAATTCTCACCCAAAAGAGTAGAATCTTCCCAGCATGATTTGAGACATGATTGTGGGTCTATAGGATTTTTTGTTATTCTCAAGGAACGTTTTTTTTTCTTGTGGAAAACCAGTTTGTGTCCTCCATAGTTCAGTTTAATGTCTTTATATTTGTCGTGCCAGCTAATCAAATCAATAGCATGTCCAAACATTTTCCCACAAACTAAGAGTTTTGTAGTTTGAAGCAATTTGTTTCTCAACCTGTTTGGCATCGTGAAATCCAATACAACCACAGCAAAACACAGCAATAAAGGCAACCCGGTACCACCCACAGGTACCAGCTGCAGCACAAAGTTGGAGGGGTGCATCATGTTCATTTCAAGCTGCTGCCAAGTGCCACGTTGTAGCTGCCTCGTTCCAAGCAACTGAGAATAAGCAGGCACAAGCATTCAGCAATGGCGCAAAACCGACAAGGAGCAGCCTCGTCGTCAGTAGCTGTGTGAAATCAACAAGAGGCAAATCAATCTGCAGTGACACAGTTTTTTTCCCTGGAGCCCTGATTTACATTTTTATTTTTATGTGGAGGCTTTTTCCAAAGTTGTGTAAAAGGTGCAGCCTGGGAGTTGTGAAATAATTAGAAGGGCTACGGTCCCTCTGGCCCTCACAATGTAAGTTAGCACCAGCTTTCTGAAGCATAGGTTGCATTTCATGCCTTATTTGAAATCACGTAATAAAATAGATACTATTTATACACATTATCAAATTAAAAACTGATTCCTGAAGATACTGAATTTGAGGGATGAATTTTCAGTACTGGATATAGAGATGAAGGGGAATGCCTGATATTCTTGTTTCCAAGGAGTGAACACCTGCTCTTCCATTCTCCATGCTGACAGCATACCACTGAAGAGGAATATTTCATTTGGGAATGAGCTTTCATACGGTTGGACTTCCTACTGTTAAAATAAATATGTGGACGGTGTTGCGCTGCTAATCGCATCACCTCTTTCAAATGCTAAAAAAAATTTCCATCGAAAAATACCTTCACTTGAGTTATAGGGCTGGTCCCTCGCTTTTCGTTTTTCATCCCAGTAGGTGAGAGTGCGCCTGTTGTGTTTGGTGCCTGGGGAGTAGAAGGCATCTTGGCTCCAGGAGAAACCTGCATGCTGGCCAGCTGAGCTGCATAGAGTTGCTGCAAGACAAGAAACAAGTATAGAATATTGCCTGCAACTGTCCTAAGACAGAGATGTGATAAATGTACATCATTCTATCACCTTGCTGCTGCTTCCCTTTTTTCAGCACTTTCTTGTTTGAGGTTTTCCTGCTTGATACTTTAAAAAAATCAGTAGATTTGCAAAATTCTCACCCAGGGCAAGTAACTATTTTTATTAGACAGACACATAATATATTAATATATTAATCCATTGTCAACAATTATCATGTAAAGGGCAGACGGATAAATATTGTGCCCAGGCTGGTAAACAATCATCCCAATGCTGTAAGCCTGTTTACAAAAACAAAAAACAATCCCCATGAAAAATATGAAACAGGTCTTTACATAGCAGCATAGCAACTCTCCATCAACAGCAGAATTGTACTGGGAATTGAAGTTGGGATTAGTGTGCTACTGAAAAGCACTGCCATGTTTTCTCTTGATATTGTTTAATGGTAAAGTAGGCAATAGGTTATATATTTTCACCCTGATGCAGTCTAACTCCCATTAACACCAATGAGAAGTAGTGGTGTAAATCCCTGCTCATAAAGATGAGGACACAAATACACCCTTAAATATTATCATAGAATTTACACACAACTTCCTCCATTTTTCAGAAGTTTAAGTGAAAAAGATGTGCATTAAAGTCAAATATTCCTAGCATTATGAAGTGTTTACTGAACCAAAAACAAACAGGTTTTAGTTTCCTTCTAATGGCCACCTTTAATCCCTCACCTTGAATTAGCAGTAGCAATAATCCTTCTACCATAAACAGGGGAGGATCCTAATCCCTCTTCCACACATAAATCTGTATAAACTTTGCCTTATTAGTGAAAAAAAAACAGGTGGTTTGTGTGTAATTTCCAACATTACTATCATTCAGATGGACAAATAAAAAAAATTACAGTAATCAAAAGCAGACCTTTCAGCACATGTAATTAAATGAAAGCTTAATAAAGAATAATTTGCAAGAGCCAGATGTGCTTATGTCATAATTGTTGCTTTCTTTGGAACAATTTTTCTAATATAACAAGCCTCTAAAGAAATGAAAGTTACACAATACTATGTGCTCAATGACTCAGTGGCTAGACAAATGCATGCAGAAGGGTCAGAGTCAGAACTCTGGGTGCTTAATGAAAAATTTGACTTTTTTATTTGTTTGTTTGTTTCCCTAAGCCTCCACTACATCCCATCCCTTCAAAATGCCAGGCACAGTCTCCACATGGACAAGACAGGAGCCTTCTGAAATCAGATACATTTAAATATTTAGGTTGAAGTACTGTCTTTTTTCCTCTGCTAGCACTCTAATTTCCCAGTTTTCTGTTCTGCACTGAATAATGAAAATGAAGAATTGTATATAGTAGTAAATGTTCTGCTCTACTGCTGGGATCTTATCAGCTCCCCTTGGCAATGGCATATAAACTAACATCATGTTCTTAGGGTCATTCTTTGTTAGTTTAATAGACTACATTACTATTTGATAGTAAAAAGGCACATTTTCAAATTTCTTGAAGCCTGAACAGTTTCAGCTCAGGATAAATTAGATACTGTATAGTGGAACTGATGACAGAACAAACAAAAATACATCTTTAGGAACAAGCTGATTGTAACAGGAATGTTTGGAGTTTAGTGCTTTTCTCTGTCTACTACAGAGCTGTCAATACTGCGAGTTAGCCACAAGAGCATTCATAACTACAATGGCAGTACAGACAGCATGCTTCAGAGCCAAAAGATGGCTCATCCAGATTCTGCTTAAAGTAGCCTAGAAGTTCTACACCGGATATTGCAATTTTAAGGTCTGGGAAGGAATTTTCCTCCAGTTGCCCACTGACTTTAACACCAACGTTTTTGGGGGGGGGGGGGTTGCCTTCCTTTTGAGCATGTTGTGAGGGTGAGAAGGCTGGATGAAAGTTACTCTCCTCACATCAACAGAGACTTTCATACAGGATGAAGGCAGCAGTGTGAACAGTGATATTGCAGCACTTTCAGTTTGTAGCCCAGTGGACAACCATTGATAGAGATGTATTTGTTGCATCCTCAGGGCAGAGCAGAAGTCCTTGCAGTAGAAGTCTTGGCCTAATGTCTCATGTCTCTGAGTATGCAGAAGCAAGTCTGATTTTCTAGTGAGAAGAGGACTAATTCGTAATTTGTAACTTAGCAGCTGCTCCTCAATGGGGGCTGGGCACTGAACTTCCCCCAAGTCTTCAAGGATGAGCAAAGATAGTAACAAGGATTATGGGCCTGTATGGGAAATTGCTTGAGTGGAGGTCTGCTAATGTTAAAAATTTAATAAAGTTGCCTTTATACTGTAACACTGTGTTGACAATTTTATGTGCTAAGTCATATGTCTGGAATTGTTTTACCTGGCAGTGTTGTAAACTTGTCCTAAGCATAACAAAAATAAAAAGGCATTGTATATATGAACTTTTTGGTTTGGTACATGCAAGACCAAGTTTTTCCAGAAACAGAGGCAGAGCTCGAAACCACAAAAATTCACCCTGGTGCCTTTGTCATTTGGGCAGAAAAGTTGGGTAACTACACATAAATACCTGCATGTCTCAGGGATTAGGCAATCTGAATTAATATGTGCAAATAACAGATCTGTTGGTGCAAACAGATCTTTTTGCAAACATAATTGTACATTCCCCTTTGAAAATATGACCTTAAATAGCAATCTAGGAGTGTACATAGAGTAGATCAGGCAATGAAGAGTTTATAAGGAACTTCAAGAAAAAAAATGTGAAGGGAAAATGAATGTAGGCTGTTAGATTTTAATGTTCTGGAGTGAAAGTTTCTAAAGAAATCTTTCAATTGAAATGCTAACTTGTTAGCTATTGACTAATGACTATAAAAATGTATTAACCTACCCCAAAATCATGATTTTTAAGATGTATTAGTCAGCCACCGCAGTAACTAATGAGTCACAGCAATTCTTTTCAGTCCGGTTACTTATAAATTTAAAGCAACTCTAAATATTACTGCATCCATTTACGTTAGCACATAAAACGATAGTTATTTACGTAGCTGGAGTGAGAATATTATAAGAGCAACTTAAACATTGAAAGGTTGTATGGTAACACCCATTGTTTCATGTTCCCTGTGTATATTCCACTGCATGCATCCGATGAAGTGAGCTGTAGTTCACGGAAGCTTATGCTCAAATAAATTTGTTAGTCTCTAAGGTGCCACAAGTCCTCCTTTTCTTTTTTTAAACATTGAAACATACTCTCTTTTCAACCTCTCTACTAGTGGGTTCAGATTCATCAAGTACTCAAGACCCAGTTTGTATCATACATTTAATAGCCCAGATTCAAACCAAAGTCAAAATATTCAAAAACGGGTACCTATAGTTAGGTTCCTAAAATCCTAATAGGCCCTTTAAATATAGGTGAACCCAATTTTCAAAAATGCTGAGCACACAGCAGCTCCTTTTGAAGTCAGCGGGAGCTGCTGGGTGCTTAGCACTTTTAAAAATCAGAATTTTTATAAACTGGTTAAGGCTCCAAAATCCATATTCAGGTCCCTAAGCAGGGAGCTCTGGCTATATCTTAAAGCTACATCCAGGAAGCACTAATAGTACCAATCCTGCTTTGGAAAGAACCCCTACAGGGTTTTCTACTACCAACTTGAGTGAAATTGGCCTAGATTTCTAAGCATTAAAACTGAGTTACATAATACAATTGTGGTTACTCCCTGTTTTACTAAACAGAAACTACCTAGAGCACTGAATATTTCTATTTTAATTTCATTAATATTGTGAAAAACTTTACGCATATCCAAACATTACCTGCAATAAATCAATCGGATGATAATACTGAGCTCTTCTGCAGTGCGTTTCATCCAAGGATCTTGAAGGATTTCAAAAGCATCTACTAACTAAGTCTCACAACCCCTTTGTGAGATACATAAATAATAGGCAAAGATCACTATGCCCATCACCAAAATATAGACATGTCTGGGTGGAACGTAAGGTGCTTAGGCCTACTCAGTTCCTTCACTAGTAGTAGGCTCTAGTGACTAGCCATACAAGAACTCTCTCATTAATGCAGGCTTCCCTATACCCCTCATCACTTTTCACCTTGCACTTACACACACAACACCCTTCACTGGCACTCTACTGTGCTAATATGGGCAAATCACATAACCTTTCTGTGTCTTAGATTTCCTCCATCTTTAAAACCAGAATGATGATGCCTACCTCATATTGTAGCGCTTTCAGGCTAAATGAATGCAAAGAGCTTTGAGAGTCACAGATTGTAGGTGCTATAGAAGTACAAAGTAGTGTTGTTGTCATTAGCTTCATTATCATCAAGCTTTGTTGTTTCACTTATCTGGTGTGGGGGTGTGTGTAACAGAGTTTTGATAGGCAGACAGAATATGTTTTTACACACATATAGTCTTAAGTGCGATATCACTGAAAGGCCTCATGAATGGCATATGTTTCAAGAAGGTATTAGAATGAAGAGAAGGCGCTCAACTGCTGCATTTGAGGTAGGATGTTGCTTCAGGCATAACAGAGCAGTGTGGAAATAGGCACAATTGAGAGAGTGGGAAGAGATGGAGAGCGCAATTAAACTTGTATGGAGCCAAACTATGGGTTTGAGAGGGAAAGTAAGAGAAAATGAGATTAGACATACAAGCCAGAGCAGATTTGTGCAGAACCTTACATGTCTGGACTAGAAGCTTTAAGTTTAATGCTGATGATGAAGGGGAACCAGGTCACAATGGTCCAAGTGCTGGAAGAGAAAAATAATTTTTGTGGCAAAATTTCAAAGATACCGAAGCAAAGCAAGATAAGATGCAGGGAGGTCAGAAGAAGGCAGTCACCGTTCCCAAGGTGAGAGAGAATCAAAACACAAATGAGGGTTGTAAAGGTCAGATGGAGTGGAAAAGATAGATTTGAGAAATATTCAGAGCCAGCGGGATTCAGCTGGATACGTGGGAAAGAAGGAAGAAGTGTTTCTAAAAACATATAGGTTTCTACTCTCTTGTACAAGACGATTCACAAAGTAAATGAAAATATCCATTCCTTCCTATGTATTTGTACAGTGCAATATCTCCTAAGGTGTGAGAAGTATTTTGGGGTCTGAACAAAAATAAGAAATTCTAAGCTTGCTGCTTAACTTTAATGTCTTCTCTTAATACAAACATAAATCCTATTTTATATCTACAAGGAATATGTTTGCTACAGTTAAAAACAATAAAACTATAGAGCCTCAATTGAGGAACCTTATTTGTTAGAGTTCTAAATAAACTGTGCAATACTGTAATATCTTATTTACAGAGATGAAAGTTCAGCCTTTGAGACAATGAGTAATTCAGTTTCAGAAGGAAAAAATTCTGTAGGGATGACTGCAAATGCATTATGGCACTTGATGTGGTTGTTTTTTCTTATATAGTGCATTTAGCTGGTAGTGTTGCAGAGCTATAACTCCAGAATTTTCCTCCGGGATGTACACCATACATTCATAATATAACATAATAACTCTCTAATCACAAAGACAGGACTTATAAAGCCTAGCTACAACAGCAACTTCTTCAATACAATACCAGTGCACTGTTCAGCAAAAAAAGAAAAAATCTCTGATGGACTCATTTTTTTATTATTATTTATTTTTGCTGTGGCATCCAAAAGGTGCTAGGTGCTGTACAGATACAATGAAAGACAGAATCCCTGCTCCAAACAGTGTTATTTCTATTGGAAGGAAAAAATGTGTTGTGCTTAAATCACTGGATTGGGTCTCAGAAAGTATGGGGTCAATTTCCCAGTTCAACCACCTGTGTGACCTTGGGCAATTCACTTAGGGCAAACTTTTCAAAAGCATCTCAGTGATTTAGGAGCCTAAGTCTGATTTTCAAAAGTGTCTTGGGCACTTAGGACTCAAAGTCCCACAATTGAAAAAGGTTACCCATTATCCCTCTGTGCCTCAGTAAAATAGGGATACTCTGTAAAATTGAAATAATAATACTTCCTATCTTTGTCTGCCTTTTTATTTAGACTGGTAGATTCTTTGGGTCAGGAATGTCTTTTACTCTGGGTATGTACAGTGCCTTGCACAATGGGGCCCTGATCTCAGCTGGAACCTCTCAGCTCTACTGTAATACTATAATTAATAAGAAATGGGAAAGAGGTTAGCTATGTAAACAAAGACTATCACGAGGTTATTTTACTTGTTTGTTTATAACAAGCTGCCTTTGTCTAGAGCAGGGGTCTCAAACACGCGGGCTGCGGGCCACGGGCCATTTTCTGCAGCCCGCCAGCTCCCTGCCTGCCTGCGCTGCCCCCGCATTGCTCCAGGAAGTGGCCTGCCCCTCGTGCACACTGGGCCGGAGCCGCCCCCCAAACCCCTCCTGCAGCCAAACCCCCTGCCCTGAGCCCCCTGCTGCACCCTGCACCCCTCCTGCACCCCCTCACGGGGCTTCACGGAAGGGGTGGAGTGGGGGCGGTGCCGGGCAGCGGAGTGGGGTGGTCAGTGGTGCGGCCTTCGGGCCAATGTACTTGTCCTCATGTGGCCCTCGTGGTCATTTGAGTTTGAGACCCCTGGTCTAGAGAGATTTGCATAGCGTTTTGTCCCCAAATAAACTAAATACAGAGTCCTTAGAGTCAAAGGTAAGCTTAAGGAAAATGGTATCCAGAGATACAAGCTAGCCCAAGAAACCCATTAGCGCATAACCATGTGACAAACCCAGAGGCAACTCCAAAGGTCCTATGCTACTGCCTGTGGAGTCTGCCAAGGAATCAGATGCTGTCGCTAGAAAAATATCTTCCACAGCTCTGCATCTGGGCCTGTGACTTCCTTCCGTCGAAAAGGAGGAGGAAAGGCGCATCTATAATTGCTTACACTGATTATTTGATTAAAAAAATCTCAGCGCTTGAAAAAGCAAAGCATTTTTTTGTGTGAAAACATCTCCTAAAAAGAAAGAGAGAAATATGTTTTATTTTAAAAGTACATGTTTTCTTTCATTTTACAGTCCATTTGCACAGATGTTACCTATTAGAACTGTAGATACTATAAATGTGTGTGTTTATATAGTAAGTTAAATATGAGTTAAATATGGTTGTACAGGTGTAAGTGAGAGCAGAATGTGGCCCACACTATTTGTACTCTTATAAAACGCACAAGGGATGTAAATGAACAACATTTCGATTCATTAACATATTATTTATTACATTTAGCTCAGAAAATCCCACTAAACCTAAAAATTTGGTTGTGGCTTCACTGAAATATAATTTTAAAATATAAAGTACCAACAAGCATAGGACTTCACTTTAACTCATATGCTTATTATATACAGTAACCAATGAGTATTTGACTTTAATTAGGTGTATAACTGAAGTGGCACTGATTGCAGCACATATATAGAAAGGTGGAGTTGCAGTTAGGAAAAATTTTTAAAATGATAAATGTTAAAACAATAGGTAAGAGCATACTTCAAAGGTTTAATTTGTCTAAAACCTATCAATTTCCTATATCACAGCCATATGCTTCCTTTTAAAAAATATTTCCTTGATTTTCTTTCTTTTGCTGTTTTTGTGGGGAGTTAACCCTACCTACCCCTTTTAATATCTACAGTGGGGACTGAGAGATTGGACCATTCTGATTTTACAGATCCAGCACTGCACAAAGAGTTTGCATGGTGTAGTATATAACTTACTGCTACACCACTTCTCACAATACTGCGCCAAACACCTTTGAAAAAGGCCTTTAGGTGAAACACAAGCCGACAGCCAATGAATTATTGTGACTAATGTCATCATAACAAAGGCTGTTGCGCAGATTATTAATGAGTTTGCTGGCTAATGCGCTTGCAAATTTATTACAGCCTGCCATTTGCAAACAAACTAACTGCCTTTGTGAGAATACAAATGATACATTTCATGTTCATGGATGGAATCTGAGGACTTCTTTTTTCTCCTATGTTTCTATTTGTGCACCTTCTCTGAACACAACGGTTTACTGAAGTCTCAATTGGAAAAATTGCCATCTACTGGATTAAGAGGTTAATGAATACTAGTTATTCATATTCATGCACTTTTTTCTTTTCTATAGATACCAGTAGGGTTGGGTGTGTTTTAATCTTTGTGACTGCTACTCAACATATGGCATAGGAACAGTCTCCTATGGTTCTCAAAGTTATTCAATGCATGGCTTCTTAGGAGAACATATAAATCTAATTTACTATTTCCATCAAGCTGCAATGCAACATGTACTTAGACCTCACTACCATTCCACCAGCTTTTTTTACCGACTACATTCCCTTTACTACTCTGAACAAAAAATACCCTCAGAACTCCCAAACCCCTGCTGCGGACAATGGTCAACCTGTATTAAATTAAAATAAAAATGTAAATATTTTAGATATTGTAGTTTCTATTGTTTTAATACTGCAGAGTCAATGTCCCCTCATGTAAAATAACAGCTTTACTTTGTTAAAAGGACCTGACTTTAAGTGGACCATGGAATATTTAGGTCTCTTTGTAGTCCTTTGAAGGAGTTATCTTATGTTTTTATGCCCATCATAGGTCAAAGGTTCAAATCAGCACTTCTTTCTGTCACTCCTTATATATTTTACTATAATTTACAGCTCAGCAAGAGGACTCATAAAACAAAAGTGTCTATTTTACTTCAGCAACTAATTGTAGCTAATCAAAGCTTTCCAGCAAAACAACCCAGCATGAAACTCTGCATGGAAAATATGCAGAGAACAAAGCATTTTGTCAAATAACACATCTCATGATGTAAACACATAAGTCTCTTATAGGAAATTTTATCACTTCCACATTATCGGCACACAAAAGAAGCATTCTTGTCGCAGTCCTGGTGCGACTGTGGAGCCATCGTCATTGGAAACAAGAGCCTGATTAGGTTCCTACACAGATATGAATAGGCTTTCCTTTTTTAGTGTAATGCTGCCTTTCTTATTTCTTAAACAGACTGGTAATTGTGACCAGAAAGACACTGAATTGTGTTTGGACGACATTTGTTTCTTCATATTTTTTTTTTAGCTACACAGTGACACCAATTATTCCATATGGTTGTCCTCTTCTGGAAAGTCTGAGTTAATCCACAGCTGTGAAGATGAAGAAGGACCCAGCAGGCTCAAACTCTGTCGGATCTCTTGTCTGCTAATAAAGTCCACAGCCTGCTGGACAGATGTTTGAGAGGATCTGTTAAATAAGTCAGAGACAAAGATCCTGACCTCTACTGGGGAAAATTTTATTATTCCGGAAAGGGGCATAATTGCAACGCATTAACAATTAGCTGCACCCTATCTATTCTTTATGGTTTTTGATTTCTTGCCTCGGCTTTTGGAAGAAACAGACTACTGCTACTTGTTCAGAGAACCGTAATATAATGGGGCCTGATGCAAATATTAGTGACTGGATTATCACATTGCCAGGCATTCTGAAGAAATGATATAATTCTTTGTCTTTGATTCATTCTTGAATACTCTGATTCACATATTTTGTATCATTGCAATATATATGTATGGTTTCATTTGTCACAGTATGTATTTCTACTGAAAGAGCCCTAATTAATAATGCCAGCTACAGTGCATCAATTTTAAAGTTTAGTGTAATGGGAAATGTAAACTAAAGATCAAATTAGCATTTGACTAATTTTTCTTTAAATGGTATTAACATTGCTTGTATTTAAATTAAGGCAGTTACAGCAAATATACTTCTGTCCAAAAACTACAGCTGCTGTGATGGAATATAATGTGGAGTGAAACACTAATAGGCATTCTGCAATAATATCCATTTATTTAAGTACCAATTAACTTCTGACTGTCTGTCCCTGTGCTCCTCACCACGGCATGGCAGAGCATAGGCACCAAAGCCCAAAGCCCACTCTGATTATACTGGTGTAAATTTAGAGTAACTCCACTGAATTCAAATGTAATTGCAGCAGTGTAACTGAGAGCTGAATTTGCCTCCAGGCATGTGTGCACCAAGGTGCTCTTAAGATCATTTCCATTTTGTTGGGTTTTCTATTGTACATCTTATTCTTTTGACCTCTTCCTGCTTTGAAGGAATGCTGCAGAAACTTCCCTACATGCATAAGTACAGAGAGCTCTCACTTGAGCATCATTTCTGGGACTTAAACTCCTTAAGTACCAAATGACTTTGGAATGATTATATTATGACAATTAAATACAATCTCTTAGAAACTGCCTGTTCACAACCAGTTTACGGTAAACTCTGAGAGCAAAGCCAAGAAAGCGTACTTAGCGCTCATATAAACTATCAATAGCTGCCAGTGGCTAAGACAATCAACACAATTAGGCACCTGGCAGTTGCCTCCTTAATACTGTATTTTTTTCCCCTTAGGGAAGTAAAACAGTTGGTTTATTAGCTTTACTGCACCTCAACAAATTTCTAGTGTATGTCACCCCATCACCTTATAAGACTGCTTGATATATTTAATGAAACAGCATCAAAATAGCAATACAAAGATTTACTTCCTGCAAAATAAGAATTTAAATGTATACTTAAAATTTAAAACAGCCGAAGTTCAAACAGCACAATTAGTGCTCTCCTACCACTCGAGAGTATAAATAATGTTGATTCTACTGAAAGAGAATAACTATTCAAGTCACAAGTGCCCAAGTCTGTGATATTTAAATCAGATTTCCCTTTTCTTCTGATGTGACTGAGTCAAAGATCTAACCTTGTAATATGTAGGTACTGCCCCTAAGGTCCCCAGAGAAAAAACTACATTTCTGCCATGTCAGGAAAGAACAAAGGGCAGGCCAAAAGCTGACCGGGGAAACAAAGTAACAGCTAGGAAAAAAGCCTTTCTGCCCTGCCCAGACTCTGAGGAGCAATTCCCTTGTGAAGCCACTGATGGAGGGTGAGGCAAAAAAACCTCACTGACTTGCGGCTGTGTCTCACCTCATTTCACTCATTTTTTTTTTCAAACAGACTGAATGTTGCTCTGCCGAGAATATGATGCTAAGCCACTTTTCCTGTAGAGTTTTTAAACTGGGCCTCTGAGAAAGGGTTTGATACAATTCAATGACTGAAGTAATACCTTTGTCCATCTGAGCATTAAATGGCCCATTGAAATACAGCTTAGTTAGAAAGAATTTCAGTAAATGGTACTTTCTAATTTATTTTTTCCCTCTCCCAACAGATTACAGCCTGGCTCTGAAAATGCAGCTCAGCCACTTTTCGTTGCCCCTCAGGTCAGCCCTTTAGCCACTGTTAATTAAATATGACCCCCCTTACCATACTAGAGGTTAAACAAGAGCAACAAATTGTTCCTCAGTATATTACCTGATGTGCTACAAAAAGTTGTACTCTGTTTATGGGCCCTGTTTTAAATAGTCTTAACAATGAAAATAATATGAGGAGAAGAAAGACCATGCAACTGCTCTTTTCTCTGGCAGCTAGTAATCACAAAACATTAAACACCTATTTCCATGCAATACACCACGCCCATTGTGTTTAAATAACACACATCATAAAGGAAAGTGCTGCAGCAGACAGTTCAGCTTCTAGGAGCACATGCAGCACAAATTTTCAACTTGATAAAGTGACACTATAAATAATCAATGCATAAGTCAGACAGCTTCCATATCTAATATTCTTCCCTGCAGCTATTAGAAGTTTACACTTTTTGTCTCTGAGAGGCATGAACATTATTTCATGTCCTGAGTCATATTTTGCTGTGTGTTCCATACAATTTGAGTATACCATGAAGTTGGAAAGTAGCTGAAATTGTCTTTTTTATCCTAATGATTTTAAATGAGAAAAGCAGGTTTTTCTGGAAGCTGTTTGTTTACTGCTTTGTACAAAGTTGACTAAAGTATCCATAGCTATTTGAATATTACATTATTTGAAAGAAAGCTTTTTAACACATGGTAATTAGTCTTGTCTCTATGAGCACGACTCTACTGTAAATACTCCTCCTTGACTATCCTTTTGTCCCAAGATTCCTTGGAAGAAAGCAACCAAGCGATAATTCAGCATTATTGCTGCTTCAGTGCACTAATCGCTTAAAGAGCAGCTAAGACCCTATGCTCACTGCCACAAGGCTCCTACAGCCCCCTGGCCTAAGGCAGGCTTTGTGACCCAGCAGCATCCAGATGTCAAGAGGAATATCCAGGTCCTAATGCAGCATGCCGTTCCTTTCCAGTATGGTCTAAACATCTGTTTCATCTGCTGCCATACAACCTGCTGAATACACTGAGACGGCAGTCTGAATTAGGGAATAGAAATAGAGTGGAACTGAAATACTGAAATTGCCCAGCTCCATGTGGGTTTCACTAAAATACCTGCAGGTAATGTAAATGCTTGGTACCCAAAAACCTGGGTTTGACCATTCACTATACCAACTGTAATAACCTGGAAAAAATGCTAGCCAAATAGTAGAGGGGGGGAAACAAGAGAGAGTGAGCAAGCCTTTACATACTGTAAATTCCACAGTGGTCACCGCTTTTTCTCATAGTGAGCAAATGTCATAACTCCTTGATTAACTTGCCTTGTTAATTTTCCCTTCTTTGATGGTGTGAACAGAGCGGGGGAAAGCCAAAAGTATACACACTATGTAAATTGGTTGTGAAGGTTATGATTACTGCTCTGTATCCAAAATACATAAAAGCTAAGGTTAACACATGCTTCTATTAGGTATTTATGACTCCTTGCAGATAATGGCTAAGAGTTTTAAATATCACTGAGCATCTTTTTATCTAAAAGATAATAATTAAAATAGAAAGATGATCATGGGACATGACAAAAGGAGCGAGCATTTTAGGTGATCTGTCTCAGCCCTTCCACTAACTCAGGGAGTTGCACAAAATGAGTGCACCACAACTAAGGTGGGTCAGAGTTTGTCTGGGGCTTACCAGGGAAGGACAGCTCTGCTTTATGGTGGGGGGAGGGAGAGGGAGAGAGGACAGAAACTGCTGTAGAAAAGGTGCTCAGTTGCCAGCTTTGAAGCAATGACTCACCCCCGCCACCCCAGGAATGTGAGGTGCAAAGGGCATAAAGGTACGAAACCTGGTTGGGGCAAGTCTCTTTGTTCCACACAGCGAGTAAGCCAGCACCCATCCTCCCTCCCCTAGTGGAGGCAAATGGCAGGATGGGTTAGGACCTGCTGTGGGCATTATGCTAGTCACTCCTTTTAAATGGGGACTGGGAAGGAATTTTTCCCGCACTACCTGAACTGGCTTCGGTGCAGTGAGGTTTTTTCTCCTTCCCCACAGCGGGTGTGAGGGAGGACCTTTCCTGGTGAGAAGAAAAGGTGGTAGGCCACATGCCGCAACTTATTTTGTAAGGTTGGGTGGATGTCCAGTGCAGGTACTCCATAGGGAAGGCAGCCAGTGACCAGATAAATGGTCAGGTAAAGGACTTAAAAGGAGGTACTGGATAAAGGAACAGAATGGGGAAGGGGGTTGGGGACTCCCTTGATTGGTATGGCAGGGAGCCAAACCCTCCCCCGCCCCTTCTCATAGCCCTCCTTAACCCTCTTACGAGGGTGGTCGATGGTAAGGTACAAGCCAAGCCATAGGTCAGCTGGGGGACCTGGATGGAAACAAAAGGGGGGGAGTGAAGCCCCAGAGAATTGATTTGAATAAGCATGGATTAAATAAAGAGGGCCTGGTGGAAGCCCCGGAGAATTGATTTGAATAAGCATGGATTTGCCTGCACTGTACACTTTATCTGCCAGGTAGTCCCAGACACCTATATATTAAAGTTGCGGCCCAATTAAAATCCATTGCAAGTGTCTCCTGTCCTTCTTGTGGTGTACCCAGACAATGGCAATAAAGTCCTTCCTAAGCACAAAGGTTTGTATTCCTTCAAATAATGCTGTAATTACAATGCTGATTCACAGCTACGTCACAGCTCTCGTAGACTATTATTTACGTTGCACAGGGATAAACAAGATGACTTATTTCTGATTTAGGTGACCCTATCAGACAGCACAATATATCGCAAAATTTGGGATGGAGCAGTCAATCTCTAAGTCCTGCAAAATCTTACATAGTAGCTCTGACACTATTGCATACAACCATTATACATTTGGTACAGTAATGTCTAAATAAATCAACAGTTCTGGTACTATGGAACCTAGTAGTCTATAGAGCAGCTTCTGTCTCAGTACTGAGACAGAATGCTGGCTGGCAGTTGTAGCTTATTCCAGGACTTTTAGGATTTCCAGAGACTTGTTTTGTTAACCAATTAATCTAAAAAGTTGAAAACTAATTTCTACACCTTCCATGGATGCTCCATGGATGTCTTTTTTAGATTTTTTGTTTGTTTTTGTTTTTAGTGTCAATTCAACATGAGCAAAATTGCGGACAACTCCAAAGTTGGAGGGGTAGCAGACACATAGAAGAGCAGAATGAAGGTGCCCCGGGGAAATTACAGCAGTGGCAGCTGCAAGCTATGAGGTGGGATTTGTGATACGCAGTAATTCTACATCCAAGGAAAGGAACCAAGGATGTACAGTAAGCTGACAAATTGATTGTAATTATGAAGCTTTGTATTTCATAATTTAATGGATTTTCATACTTTTGCCTGTAATACAAAATGTACATAGGATTGGATGATTCAGGGGATTGGTAGTGGGGTATGGTTACCAGTTTGATTCTAGCTCATGTAAGTAATGACTAAAAACTGGTATCGTCTGATGGCTATACAGTGGCCTATGTGAAATGAATTAGAAGGGACCTGAGAACTGCATTACTTTCCTAACCCAAAAGGTGAAGTTATCAAGTCAGGAGTAAAACACGTGCCTGTTATGGAGAAGGATGTGCAACTGCTGCCTGTTTCATGGATATTTCTAGACCTGCCAACCTGGCACCAAAATCAGGGAGAAAACAAAAACAGTGCAGTAACAGACAAAAGCAATAGAAAGCTGTACATATAAAAACTGAACAGCACAAATATCTTCTGGATATATATACGTGAGGCTCTGAATCAGGTTTGGGAGAAAGGTGTAGAATACATAGCTGGCCTCTCAGAATGAGCAGATAGCACACACAACTATTGCTTACATCAATATTTCCTACAACTGTGTAGACAGAAAAAATTAGTCATTTATTTACTAATGATGCTGAGAGGCAAAACTGATATAATTAAACTTCTACAGGCTCCCATGAGAAAACAAGAAGTCACTACTCCTACAAGTGGATGAGAATCAGGGAAGAGAAAGAGTCCCAGTTAAATTACCTCACTTTTAAGCCCATGTGGTGGTGTCTCCATCTTGTGAGAAGACTCTGAAAGTCACAATTAAGAGGTATGTTTTCAAAGTGCAATTTGCAGGTTTAAGCTATATAACTTATCTACTACTGAAGAGCCACAGACAGTTCACACTGTAGTTCACAGCCATGGCATTATTTTCACTAGCAAAACTGGAAGATGACAACTAGGGATATAATAAATATCTACTGGCTCTACTGATCAGGAGAAGCTTTATCACTCAGCTGGGGCACATCTGGGAAAAAAGTCATTCAGGTGCATCTCTAGCATCCCATTCAATTAACATATCATTAAAAAATGGTTTTGTCCCCTCTCAGCATGCTGTGTTACCTGATAAGTCAATATATTTTCAACATAGATTTAAATGCAAAAAACAGTAAAATGTCTTCTTTGTGAACCATAAAACAGCCCTAGTTAAAAGCTATTTTTAAACTTTTAAAATAATTACATTACGGGCCATTTGCAGATCTCATACAAATTTCTTACTGTATATTTAGAACTTACATGCACTTTCAAACAAATTATTTGTTTTAAATAATTTTAAAAATTAAGAGCAAAATGGGCCTCTACAATTACCCCTGCAATTGTGTGTGTATAAATTCCACAGTTGCACATCAAAATCAAGTAACTGTAAACCCAGTTACGAGTGTTGTGTATGAATGTATCTTCGACCTGCAAATGAAGAATTTACAAAGGCAGACTCTGTGGGGCCTGTTTCAAAATGTGGTCTGAAATTTCCTCTGTGTGTTCTCTTCAGTATTACTCTGCTATTTTTTACCCAAATTTTTCTTTCTATGAACACAGGAATTCACACACCAGCTCAGACCACTGGTCCACCTAGTCTAGAATCTTTCCTCTGACAGTGGCCAGTCAGAGGACAATGCAAGAAATCTGGTAGTGGATAATTATGGAATAATCTGTCCACTCCAGTTAGTTAGTAGTTGGTTTACTCCCTGAAGTACATATCCCATTTTTATTCTATCTAATATAACTGAAGGTGTTCTCATTATCCACACGTGTAGTCTTTTTGTAATCCTCCCAAGCACTGATATCTTGACTCAATATCTTGTGGCAATGAGTTCCAAAGTCTAATATTACACCGTGAAAAAGTATTTCCTTTTATCCATTTTTAATTTGTTGTCTTTTGATTTCATTAATGTCCCCTTATTCTCACATTATGGGAAAGCTCAAACAGAAGAGCCCAATTTTACCTTTACTACACCATTATTCATACACCTTTCTGACATCTCTATCTAAATGTAACAGTCCAACTATGTTCAGTCTCTCCTCATATAGCAGTCTCTCTGTGTCATTTTGGTCATCCATCTATAAACACTTTCTATTTCTTCTATATCTCTTTTGAGGTGGATAACTAGAACTGCATACTGTAACACAGGTGAAAACATACCATTGATTCACATAGTGGTATTATGATACTTCCAGTATTATTTTTATCCTATTCTTTATACTTTTTAACACCTTGTTTGCTTTTTGACCACTGCTGTACAGGTAGCAGAGGTTTTCATTATGTAGCCCAACTTTTTCCTGAGTGGTTATAGTTAATTTAGAACTCAGCAAGTTGTTCACAATTATTCCTTTCAATGAGCACCACCTTGCTTTTTTCAACATTGAATTTAATCTACCTCCATATTACCAGTTCAGCTTAGCTTTGTAAGATCCCTCTGAAATTCTTCAGTTTTCTCTGGCCTTTACTAATCTGAATAATTGTTGGTTACCTGAATATTTTTCCCCCTCACTGTTCACTCCCAATTCCAATCATTAATAAAAACTGTAACAAAATTCTAAATATATTAAACAAATCAGATTTGAGGCTGGGACCTCAGGACACCTCACAATTAAGCTTTTTTCCCTGTTTAAAAGTGATAATTTATTTTGATTCTATTTTCTACTCTCTCTCAGCAACTATCCTCCTTTATTGCTTCCAAGAAGTTCTGCAGCTCTACCAATTCATGGTCAGTGTTCCTACTTCTAATATTCTGAAATAATATTTTGTTACTTGTTTTTATGTCTGGCTATTTGCTATATAAATTCCACGTTAGCCCTCCTAATAGGGAAGTATTTTTAAAACATTTTATTAAGAAAACGTTACAATCAAACGCTAACATACTATACTGCAATTACTTATTTAGGACCAGGTTAATATTTAAAGAACCTGGCTAAAGATTCTGGTTTGCTGGCTGGAGACCCCTCCTCTGCTGAGCATCCCAAAAAAGGGTGACAATTTCTAAATACATATCCTATTTTTGGTGCTTCTCTTGTCTATGTACTTGATAGGTAAGCTTTTCTGTTCCAAGGGCTGTCTACATTTTACTATGCCGAAATTTCATAGGAGGAGGGGTCACATTTTTTCCAATAACATGCAATTCAAAGTCTAGCACCTAACAATAAGAAGAAAATTAATGTGCTCTGTTTAAAATGCAGATGTTTTACTGGAGCATTAAGTAAGCAGGTCAAGGGATCTCTAGGAAGCCAATATTTTGTCATAAAATGAATCTCTTTAATGAATCTCTTTAATAATTTCCATCCAAAACTGTCTAATTTCTACGCACAACCACCACATGTGCAAGTATGTTCCCCTTTCCCCAATCGGAGAATCTGGCAGAGGTGAGAGGTGAGAGGTGAGAGGAAGCAGCTAAGCAAATTCCTGGAGCATCCTAGTGGCAAGTGCCCAGTGCAGGTAATCGTTCAGTAGGGGTCTGGTTCCCTGATAAACCAGAATTGGAAGCAGATTAGGAGACGGCACCTGCTAAATTAGGTAGGGAATGGGGTTGGGGTTCCTAATGACTGGTATAGGGAGGATACAATCCTCTCTTCCTTTCCCTCTTAGCCCTCAGATAAGGGAGGACAGTGGGGTCTCAGCAATGGTACTGAGACCTAGCCAACAGAGTAGGGGGCTGATCGCATCCCTCCCCCACGTTGAATGGATTACAAAGAAGGGATGGGCTGCACTGGATGAGTTATTACAATATAATTCCCAGATGTGTTACTTTATAAAGTTGTGGCCTACATAAACCACATTTCTGATGTCTTGTCTTCCTTTCATCCTGAAGTGTATGGGACAAATCATTTAGCTTCTCTACAATACCCTTATCCTCCTGTAGTGATTCCTTTATTCCCAGGAACTCCAGCAGCCCTACCAATTCACTCCCAAGTGATCCCTTTACTCCCAAGAAGTCCAACAGCCCTACCAATTTCACACTCCTGCTTCTAATAGTCTTAAATAATTTCTTTTTTATTTGTTTTTACATCTGCCTATTTGTAGTTCAAATGGATGTTAGCCCTCCTAATTTCCATATTACATAACACCTGTCAGCACAGTCTCTGCTCCATTCTATTTGTTGGTTATTTGTGTCACTGGGATTGGGGTTTTGGTTTTGTGAAGGATTCCTTTTTGTCTTGAATAACTCTTTGAATGTTGCCACTTAGCCATGCTTGTTTTTTCCTTGACTTCCTGCACACTTCTTTTGTTTTGAGTTATATGCATACCTTCTGTGAATCCGGTATGGAATGCTTATGTAGCCTTCATGCTGAGTCTATGAACGGACAGATGATTCCAATACTTCTTGTGAGACATAAACTCAAGAGTTAGTACAGTTAATATGGTTATCTAATTTTTCAGCCATGCTGATTCTAAAAACATTACTCGCCAAACAAATACACCACATCTTAGACCATCAGAATGGGAGGAACAAAAATATTCACATCTCATCATCTTAAGAGGCTTGCCCCAGTGACCCTGATAACTGATTTCTAGAATATTTTCTTGTTTTCTTTTAGCTATGAATTGTCTTTTAGTTTTTGTCTAAACTGGGCCACTTGTAGGAAATGCTTCCTTTGTTTATTCAAAGACCACCCAAAGAAAACAAATGATGTTAACTTCCCAGTCTATGAAACTTTAAGAAATTTTTTCTGTCTTTTTCCATTTTTTTAAATGACTTCCTCTTCTAGATGTTACCATACTTATAACTTTTACTTCAGAGGGAAACTGAGTTATTCATATTACTACTACTCTAACAATTAGCCAGCAAGGGGATGGAGATATGGCAGTGGAATGTCTGTACATGTACAGTGCCCTACTGTATTTACTATCTCCACACAGAACTGCCTTTGTTGCATTGTTCTCCATACTTATGGATCTATAAGTACATTAAAAACGATAACGATTTGGATATGTGAACAACCTTGTACTGAAAATCCTTTTCTGCGTGTAACCTATAGTTCACATTAAAAAGTTTGCTATAAGGCTGTCAGAAATGTAATGAACTTCCAGAAATACACTTCACAGCCAATTCCCAAAAGGTATATACCATATACATGTCGAAAAAGCTTGGAGGGATGCAACTGCCAGCTCTGAGTGGGTTTCATAGCTAGCATGCTCCCCAAAGACACATCACAATTAAAATAAAGTTTTTAAAATTGTGCCAGCCCTCTCATGAAATATCATAGCACTGGTCTATAGGGGACTATTGGTCAGTGTAGCAGTAGCTTATTTGCTTCTTCTGACTGGCTTTGGAGTGGATACACACTGCTGGCATATGTCTTAATAGCCACTGAAAAACAGCTTTTAAAAGTACTTTTGCTTGTGATCAGAGGAAGCCAGTTGTTCGGCTGCATAAACTTTCTGTTCAGATTGAAACACTCAATCTTCCATGTTCACATGGGTTTGAATTTTCATTCAACCTATCCACATTAAAACAAGAGCTGCAGTAAACAGTCTGATATCCAAACTCTATACATATGCGCTTCCTGATGATGAGTGAATTTAAATATTTGTCATTTAGTCTCTTAATACTGTGCCACATCTCATTCTCCCCTCCTGCGCTCTTCTTCATAAAGAGATGAAATCTACACTGCCAAGGTGCAAAGAAATTCAAACTCACCAAAGATGGAAATTAAACTGGAGATCAGAAAGAATGAGAGAAAACATAGGGAGCAGGGTCAAGGGATTAAGTATCCAGCCCCAAAAAACCCCAAACTGTGCAAGGAGAAAGTGAAACAGCAACTCACTGACATCATTTTCATTGATACCCTTTCATTACCATTGATATAATTAAACTTGATAACAGAGATATTACACACACATGCTCACGCACCCATTGAGAAGGAAGAAGAGAACATGTATAAATATTCTTTTAATTTTAATTAAATTTGTCTAATTGTTGCAGGCTTGGCAAGCTTTTAATTTTATTTTTGTATTAAAGAGCTTGCTTGCTCTCTCAAAGCTGCATTAAAACCTCTCTTTCTTTCTTTTTGAGCTTTTTGCCCCACAATTTCTATGAAATAAAATAACACAACAAAAATATTTAAATGACTATTTCCACAAACCTAAATTTGCACATGCCATTCCCTTAATTTAGGCCACTACTCACAGTATCATAATAAGAAGCATTCTGTTAAAATATGCCCACCCAGAGCTCAGTAGTCTTTGAGTGCTAGATAAAATCATTCTACGAGGCTAATGAAGACAGAAGCTCTGCCTGTAACAATATTAAGTTTGTTTTCTCTAGTGATTCGAAGAGGTAAGCAATCTGTCAGTAATACATTGAGTGAAATTACTTGTCTTGTAGGAATTCCCGCTGACAGTCACTCACTCACAGTGCTGACCCAAACACCTACCTGCTGACAAACAAATTACAGTGTCTACCTTTGAAAAGGTAACTGGCTGATTTTAATTTTGATTGGTCTCACTGAATCTCTTTCGTGTTTACCCAATTCCCATTCTTCGTTGGGTTAAAAAAGAAAGGAAAATCCAATGGTTTTTGCATTTGAAAAAATTATTATTGCCTACATCCGAGAATGTTATGTCAGATAAAACTGCTAAAGTGTGTCTAGCCAACATTAAGAGTGGCAGCTCTGCCAGTGACTGACTGGGTGAGTGAACACATTACCGAGACAGCATTGTAGGAATTAATTTTCTTCAATAAAGAGATTTTTAAGGCTCATATATTTCACAATCTAAACATATGTCACTGTTTCATAAACAAAATAAATGGATTAAAATAATACATTACCAATATGCTGACACATGGAGATATTTTAATTAGAAATATTTACGCTGTGTGATATTTAACTGCTATATTTGCTGAAGAGGAGCATGCATCATTTAATAAGAAGACATAAGGCAGGTATATCACTTTACATGATGTGGTAACAGAGTGGGACCAAATCACCTTCTGTCAATGCTAAGACCATCTGACCACATTAGCCTCAATAAAAAATTGCTTTAAGGTTACAACATATAGAGGAAACTTCATAAAGAGAGGCAGTCCACTAAAACAACTTTTTCATTGAAATAATAAGTCACTAAGACTCTAGTTCAAGAGAATAATATTTCTTCATAAACAGCCACATTTAACGTCTTAGCTATTTAAAGTCTATATTTACATGACTGTCGCATTACATTGGCCTCTTTCCTGCACATTCTTCTTGACTTACTTTAAGGACCAGCACTAAAATAGCTGAGGAAAGCAAATGTCAACTGTGTTCTGAAATTTATATGTGTGAGAGAATTGGTATAAGTAGAAATGTAATATATTGTTTACTGTACTGAGTGCCCTCTGTTCTCTAGAGGTCAAAAGCACTGTAACCTCAGAGTTACAGTTTCTGATTGTTCCCAGGGTTAAATACATTATCAAAATTAATGGTTCAAACCCCTCAACCTTCAGATATATGAGTATTCATGCCTCCATCTGCTGAACTGTTCAACTAAAAATAGCATTCTTTGGCCTTCACTCTACTAATATTGTGCCCCTGAGGCACACTGTGCAATGCTTCAGCAGTGCATTGGATCTGCACCCAGCGGTGTAACAAAAGGTCATTTACTTTGTCTGCAATTAGGAAGAAAGATAAAAGAGGAAGAATAGAAATAGACAAATGTGTATTTGTTTACAATTTTAAAACTCTTTCTCTTTACTTGATTATAAAACCTTCAGGCTTCCAGAACACAGCTGCAACCATAGTTAAGACTTGCCAAGGCTCATTAATGTTATAAGTGATAAACTTTGAAGGACAAATTACACAACTAGATCAGGAGAAAAAGTTATGAACCATAGGTTTTATGGAGCTCACTTTGTTTAGGAATAACTCCAGCTAACATAATTGTAATGCTTCATTACTATCAACAGTTTATCAGAAATTGTTGACAGAGTTGCGACATTTCCTTCTTTACCATATAAACTGCTTTGTAGAAATACCCAAAAATGAAAGCAGATTTTTAAACAATAAAGAACACGCTGTAACATTTTTCCTCTTTTTGGGGGGACTTTGCACAAGATTTAATGCAGTCAGGTCTGCTGGGACAGCTGAGTTGTGTGTCAACTAAGCTGATACAAGATTTCCTAGTAATAGGACTGCCAGGACTGCTGTGAAAGCTTGCACATGAGCCTACAGGAGATTTTGATTAAATGAGTTCAAACTTTTAAAAAGTAGAAAGAAAAAATCAAGGCGGCAAGAAAGAAGAGGGATTAAGATAAGGATATGAAAAGAAGCAGTGAGGAGAAATGATTTGCAAGTTTCATCACTCTCACTAATTAGAGCAACAGGCATGTGTTGTACAGATTCACCAGCAATGGTACACAACCACTATGCATACCTGCCACATGTGTATGTGGTACTGTATTTGCAAACTACCCAGCAGACAGCAGATTTGGATGGATTCATTCACATATGCTTGAAGCTGAAAAGGTGAACATAAACACCTTGAAATCGTGCAACACAGATTGCCATGAACACATCAGTCCAGCGCTCTGCTCGCTGCACTGACTCCCCACTGAATACACACCAGTCCCAAGTCTCCGCCATGATATTTAGAACTCTCCATAGCTACATCTACACCTGAGTTTTAAAGAGTTTTTTATTTTTTTATTTTATTTTACAATGAGATAGCTAAGGTTGTAAAAACATAGTGTATACAGGGCAAGGTGTAGCTTTACTTCAGTGTAACTGTTCACGGTGAACCTTTTTTGCTAGTGTACGTCTGGCCCATAGGATTGGTCCTAGTTACCTGAGAGATCTCTTGTGCCCCTGAAGGTGGGTCACTTGTGGTGGCGTGTAGAGTTCAGACCTGCACACCCAGCTAGCACAGGTATAAATAATGGGGTAGACGGTGAGACACTGGGCTTGTCTTCATTACAGTTTTTTAACAGGATAAGCCACAAATGTGTGTAATCTGGAACAAGTATATGAGGAGGATCTGCACTAGCCTTTACAAATGTTTTAATTACCTTGAGTTAATTGGCAATCAATTAATCCATTGTTACAACACAGGCCTTCTGTGTGAAGTAGCTGCTATTATTATGTGTTGTGGCTGGAGAGTTCAAAGGTTTACATTTATAGCAATGAAGTGCTCTCAATGCTGGTCAGAACAGAGAGCTACCTGCTGTATCTAGGAGCAGGCTCTAGTTTGTGAATGTAAAATTAAAAATAAAAGCACTTGTTTCACACAAACTCTCCTTGCACTAAACACCAGTTATTCTACATTTTGTACTTGTGCATTTGATTTTTCCTTCCTAATACAGTCCTTGTCTTTACTGAATGTTGCCTTGGTGATTTCAGACCAATTCTCCAATTTATCAAGGTCCTTTTGAATTCTAATCCTGTCCTCCAAAATGCTACCAACCCCTCTCAGCTTGGTGTCATCTGCTAATTTTATAAACATACTCTGCATTTTCAAAGTCATTTGTGAAAATATTGAATAGTACCAAGCCAGTACCCTGTGGGACACTACTAGATATATCCTCCCAATTTGACAGTGAACCATTGATAACTACTCTTTGAGATGACAGGTTTCAGAGTAACAGCCGTGTTAGTCTGTGTTCACAAAAAGAAAAGGAGTACTTGTGGCACCTTAGAGACTAACCAATTTATTTGAGCATAAGCTTTCGTGAGCTACAGCTCACTTCATTGGATGATTCATTGCATCCGATGAAGTGAGCTGTAGCTCACGAAAGCTTATGCTCAAATAAATTGGTTAGTCTCTAAGGTGCCACAAGTACTCCTTTTCTCTTTGAGATGAGTTTCTCAAACAGCTGTACGCCCACTTTATAGTGGTTTCATCTACACCACATTTCCCAAGTTTGCTTATAAGAATGTCATGTGGAATTGTGTCAAAAACTGTCTTAAGATCAAGATAAATCATGTCTACCACTTCCTCTCTATCCTTTTGGGTTGGTTCAGCATGATTTGTTCTTGACATATCCATGTTGGCGATCATTTATCAAGTGATCATACTCTTAGGTGATTGTTTAATAAATTGTTCCAGTATCTTTCCAGGTATCCAAGTTAGGCTGACTTGTCTATAATTGCCTGGCTTCTCTTTGTTCCTGTTTTTAAAGGCTAATAATTTGGTGTGCAAATCATTTTCACATGACATTTACTTCCATATATGGTGAAAACAAATAAATGACCTAGCCAGGGACCAAACCCAGAACCCTCACTGCCCCAGCATCTGAGCAGCTTAATGCATGGAAAGGTTGAGATTACATAATTACGGAAGCTGAGAGTTAGCAATTTATGAAACAGTTGTCACCATACTGTTTGAGAGAAAAAGCAACTGAAAGAAAAAGTAAAAAGAAACAACAAAGCATATTTTTCTGACATACACAATGCCCCAGCTATAGCTCATGTAACGCACTTAGAGGGAGAGAGTCAGAGGAAAATAAAGCTGGAAAAGATCTCTGAACATATCTCCTGACAACTGGTCATATAATTAAAAAAAATTATTCATTCAGTTGACATACAACACACAGTACAAAGTCATAATGTTGTCTTTCTTTCACAGCATGCTGTTATATTTTCAGTGTGGTAAGTATATAAGGTGTTAATTCTTCTGGGCTATGCTTAAAAAATTATTTAACATTCAGACTATTATTTAGCATACAGCTGGTTAGTGGTTAGCAGTTTTCTTCTAAAGTGTTGGCTTCTGTCCCACATTTTTTTGTTCTGGCACATACCTGGAGCTGTAAAGGGCTGAGTCCAGAAGCAGCAGCAGCTGCCATTGTTGATGGAATGAACTGCACAGGGTAGTTATCACCTGTCGAGGAGAACAATGCATACAGGTTTAGACAATGAGCAGAGAATAGCAGCAGGCAAGTGCAAACATGGACCTCGCATTGCCTGTGCTCCACAACGCTGCTCTAAGCCCTACAACACTCCTCTAAGCTCAAACATCTGCAAAAACAAAAGGTTTAGCTGGGCACAGACTTGCAGTGCTACCTTGGAACTTTTTGTTACCAGATAGCTGGTAGGCAAACTGGCAAAACATAAATGTGACGCTCATGTTTTTTATTAAAAGGAGTAAATGTGCAATTCAAGCATGTACACTCTATTACATATCATAAAACATATCCGTACTTATGATAAAGTTTAATGACTTTCAAAAATACTGATTGAATTATATAATATGGTCTAGATCTTGGAGCTAGGGCCCAATCCTGAGATCTACTGAGTACCCTCTAAAGATAATGGCAGATGCAGTTGTACAGAACCTCTGGGGATCAGGCCTTACAGTTTTTGTGTTCTGTTCCCTGCTCTGTCATTTACTCAATGTGTGACAAGTTCTGGAACTTCTCTGTGACCTAAGTTTTCTCATCTCTAAAATGAGGGTGGCAATACCTCCTCATTTCAAAGGGCTGCTGTGAGGATTAACCGGTATTGGTAAAGTGCTTTGAGATGCCCATATGAAAGGTATTTTAATCATAGCAGATTTTTTTATTGAAAAGATTATATGAAAACTTCACAGCTTGTGAACAGCACAAAAACTTAATTTCTACATAGCATTTTAGATCTCAACACAGGAAGGTGCTGATTACCCTCCATTTCTGAGAGCTTAAGGAACTCAGCATCCTTAGATAACTTAAATAATTGTTCATTTCAATTATGATTAATATGCTGAAAAATAAGATATGTTGTCTATCTGAAATGAGCGCTGCAACTTTGCGTATCATAACAGTCTATAGGAATTCCCACTTCAAGACACTGCAATGATCCCTGTCATACAGTAACATTAACATGCTTAGTTGAATGTGTTAGTCTCTAAGGAGCCACAAGGACTCCTCGTTCTTTTTGCGAATACAGACTAACACAGCTGCTACTCTGAAACCATGCTTAGTCAATGTAAAGGATGAAGGAATGCTGGCAAAGAAAATAGTTTAGCAGTGGAACTGTGGAACCTGTAATATAAAAATTAATACAGTGATGGATAAATTACACTATAACCATGATTTAATGGAGTATCACTTTGGCTCTGGCTCCTTATTTAAAGTCAGTGTTATGTACTCTCTCTAGGCTATATTTTAATAGGCTGCTCCTCTGAACATTTTTTATATTTATAATAATCACATTATTTTCAACTTTTTTTTTACATTGAAAGTAGAATATAATAATGAAGACACAAAGGAAAGGCATCCAGAATAATATAGTGAGGAAATTCCAAGGGCTTTTTTTTTTTCAAATATACATTAATACCTGAAGCTGTCACAAAGTCATTGGATTCGTTGGAATTGTTTACCACCTGAAGTGCTACTGTACTCAGCCAGCTCAGTGTAAATGTTAAGTTGTTTTCACTTTTTAACAAATTGTGAGTTTCTAATCCACAAGGTCTCTTTGCATCATATCCATAATACCTCATCAGACCATTGAGCACAGTATGTGCTTGTACACAGTCCAGTAACAATTGGCTTCTGATTGCATATGGAGCTCTGCTACAATGCATTCACTAACACTATATTGTGCTGGTATCCTATGGAGTAATGTTCAAAATATCTGATCTTATTTTTCCCCCTTCCATGAGGTTGATTTTAGTTTGCAGTGTTTTTTTTAAACAACAACTAAATTATTTTCTGATAGTACAAGACTGTCTCTTTATGTTTAAATAATTCTGCCAATCTCCTTGATATCTAAACTAAACTATCTGAATAAAGAATATCCTAATCTAAGTTAAATAATGTTTCTTTGGTAAATATCTTACCAGATTTAAAAAAACCCCACAAAGATGTTGAATTAATGATGCTTTAAATGGGGGGGAAAATAACCATTCAAGCTATCAGCATGGACTGTCTTGCAGAACATTTTGGAGGCATTCTTTCTTTAAATATCATGAATTATTCATTCCCGTTCCACACAGTAATCTCTCTCCCCCTCCCTCCACTTTTTAAGTTCAATACCAGTTGCTTTATTTGTATTAAAACATTTTCCATGTCAAACATATTTTAAAAAAAATCAAACTCTAAAAGAATTCCCTGCGGCACTCCTTTTTCACAGCTGTCATGCTTCTATGGTTTGAAATAGCTAGAATATATATATATATATATATATATATATATATATAGCTTCACTGTTAATTTATTAGTTTCTCTACCACACCCTGGCTCACCTGCTGCTACAAACAGTTTTTCCCTTTTCTTGATGAAAAAATATGAATTCATATTTATGGGTTTTTTAAAAAAAATACAGTGTTGTCTCTTTCTTTGGTTCAAACTTGAGCATTTTAAAGTAATCCGTGCATGGTTAAATCCTGGTATACTGTAGTATCATTATTCTGAGAACAAAACTTAATACCTCTAGAGCTAGGGAATGCTTTGCTGACACCCAGGAGTAAAGGCAGAACAAAGGTACTTTCCCTCCCCCGCACCTCAAGGAAAGCAAGCACTCAGGGCATGGACTGGTTTAAATTTTTAATTACAGAAGATACATATTTTACCCCTCTAATTTTCTCCATGCAAGAATGGATCAAGAAGCTTCTCGGTAGCTGTGTTGGCAAGAAATCAGTCAACATGTTGTAGCAATTTTTTTCAAATTTGTTTCTGGATTTGGAATGCTTGCGTGAGGACCCATTCTTCGTAGAAAGGAAGACACAACATGTTGAAACAGGTCTGCTTGAGGTACCGGTGTGTACTGGCCTTTGATAACCAGGGAGTGAGAAGAATGCCTGAAGAAGAAAATCTGAACATTCCTTCTCATTTTACAAACTGATCTCTTCAATCTTCCTGTTTTGTTGATTGTCTATTTATGTTTGGCTGCTATTGTTTATATATAAGTTGGTGTTTACAAGCCATACAAAACTTTGCCAGACTTTTGTTTCACTGTCAGATTGGGCAACATTTCTAACTGAATAAAGGCAGCACACAGTTGGACCACATTGTTCTGCAGCTAGAACAACTAAATATCTCTTACTTAGTTTTTCTTGGATTCAGCAATAAAGCTCAATTGATCGTATTCACAAGAGGAGAGGACTTGCTTTTCAGATCAAGGTTTGGTGGCCTATGAGGCAGGAAACACAGAATGGACAAGTCTGTTAGATTCATTTTCTCCTCAGTTTTGCCACTTGTCTTTGTTTTTAACACATTTTGAAAGACATATGGCTCCACTCCATCTTGCAAGATATGCCAGATATTTACTCATTTTGGTAAATTTCCTTGAAATTCTACAGACATCTGATATGGGGTTGGAAACTGACATTTGTGCATTTTCCAATGGTAATAAAGAGTCTGGGGAGAGTTTGCAGCTACCTCTACTCATTCCATCACACTGTTTGCTATTTTGCATCAGTGTAACAAAGCTGATGCCCAGTCCTATAGTCTTTGCAGAAGATGGGAGTTTTGTTTATGTAAGGACATTAGGATTAGTCAAACTGTTAATAAAGACAATAGGCTGTGGAGATCCTTTGGAGAGTCTAATCCATAAAATGGCAACAGTTGTGCTACTGTTTGGGTCAGGTATCACCAAGGCAGTGTCATATTGGGATCTTGTCCCCTCAATAAATGCAGTTGCAGTGACAAGCATTTGCCTATGGTAAAAAAGTAGAATTTGCAGGTGAAACTGTTCATCTGGCTACTACTGGTACTACTGTTAAGTCAGGTTTTATACTGAGCAACATATGTATTGGTATAGTGATTCCTGAGGCTACTGATTCATGGTTCCAACCAGGAGAAGCCAGTAGGAACCGTTAGAAGAATTTTAATGGAGTCTTATGGAATTTCCACTAGGAACAAGACTCTCATAGGTTTGTTTTAAGCACCTCTGCTACTCAAAGATGTCCAGCCATTTCACTAAGTAGACAATAAGAGCGACTCATTGAGAATACACACACAGTTTTAACATTTCAAACTACTGTTAACATTTTATGAAAGGACGTCTCCAACAACTGGAAACAGAACCAAAGTGTATCAATCAAAGATGTCAAGATGCCAGTCATTTAGATTAGCTAGGCATGTAATTTGAGGAAGTTATCATGTGTTTCCGACAAACTTTAAATGTTGTGGGAACTGTCTGAAGTTCAGTCTGATAACTATGGGTTTGAATCTCCCTTCACTTTCATCAGCTTTACACCAATGTATTTCCACTGATTTCAACAGTTATTCCTCATTTACCCCAGTGTAACAGAGGAGAATCAGCCCAAAGATGTTTTTGCTACTCACAGTGACCAGGAATAACAATTCCTATTTTTACATTTCTCCGTATTGCAAACATAATGAACAGCAAAGTGCTCCAGTTAGGCAGATAGAAGTCATTTCTCAATATTTCTAATCACAATTTGTATAAACTTTATGCATGAGGTATGAGTAATTGCTTTGAAATACACGACAGCACATTAGTCAAACAAATGCAAAATCAGGTTTCACAATCTACATCCCTTGATTTAGATAAACCCTAAACTACCCAAAGTTCCTAACTTTACTAGTCTATCTCATTACACCTCATACATCTGAAAAAGAACTGTTGCAACACATGTTTGTCAGAAGTCTCTATCTAGCAGAAATTATCCCTGGCCTTCTAAGCTACGTAGATTGCAAAAAATGGTAGTGCAGACAGCTAATGTATTCCCAAAGCAGATCATCTCCCACTCAGCCATAAACAGAAAGAAGGAGCATAGCTGCTTACAGAATGGCCTGACTCCTGTCTACAGTTAATCCATATCCTTGGTCTTTCCTTATCCTCCTTTCCCGCTCTCTCACAAGGGTCATGAAACCTGCAGGAGGTAATACCTTGACTCAGTGCAAGGAGAAGAAATCTCTTACACGCTGCCCAAATCAGTGGATCGGAAATAACTCATGCCTCAGGATAGGGCATTGCAAGGGTCTTAGTGACCATGTTCAATGATGCTCCAACCTGATAACATTCCTATAAGCCTGAACACATGTAACAGTCAAGCTAAATTCAATCCCTTATTCTGTGCTGGAGAAAGGGGGAGAATTGAATGGCTGTAGAAGTTCAGCACCTAAATTGCTGATCAATGCCAAGTGGTAAGTACAGTGCTTACCATTAAAAGGTCAGCATTTGTCCATCTGCTGATAGCACAGTTCTTCCGCTGTAATTAGAATGCAAAATAACCAGTGCAAAATAACTGTGTGGAGTCTCTTGGCAAATATTGGCTTTCTAAAAGCTGCCACTCTAAGCATCCACTGGAATATGGTGCAACCTCCATAGCCATGTACTTTGGTAGGCTCATCAAGCGCCTGCAGGTCAGTTGTCACAACAATTTTAGTTGCACAGCGCCCCCAAGTTTTAATTAATCCTGTATACAGTATAAATACTGAAAGAAATATGTATGAAAAATTAATTAAGTGATCTATGCAGCTCTGATTTCTCAATTAGTACTTACCATGCCGGAAAATTACATTATACCACTTTGAGCTACATAAGGGAGCATGGGACTTCATTTTTTCCCCTATGTATTTATTATTTTTGATGTGTGTTTGCTAGCATTGGCCTGGTTCATCTCCTGGAACTCCAATCTTTGGAAAGAAGGGCCATGCACCCATCCACCATGATTCCTGGCTGCATGCAGAAGGGAGTTCTTTTCCCAGCAGATTTTGGTAGGAACTGTAGCCTGTACATTTTGCAAAGCCTTCCTCAACCTTTCCAAGAGCAAGGCTTCACAACCACACAGAGCTTTGCTCTCTCCTTTGGGTTTTTCCATGAAAGGACTTGATCCGGCCCAGTCTTTTATAAGAATAGCTGGTTTTTTTGGTTAAGATAGTATGGAATTTGGGGCCAAATTCACAAAAGACCACACCCTTCCTTAAGCAACTAAACAAAGTATCCAGATTTTCAAAAGTGCTCCGCACTCAGTAGCTCCTGTTGTCACAAGTGGAAGCAGCTGGGAGCTGAAAACTTCTCAAAATCTGTCCCTCTGTGCTTTCCAAATGAAAAGGAGAATTAGCACAGTAAACATATCGCCTTGCCTAAATGAAAAAAGGTGGAAATTAAAAAGAAAGTGAGCAAGCAACTGGGAAGAAAAATTTTAATGTTTAAAGGGTTGTCTGTTTCTTTTCTTAACCTTCCTTTAAAAATATAAGTGAGTTTGGTGCTCAAATTAGTCTTATAGTCCTGGAGATGAAAGCACAAATAGGAGCAGTGCAAATTCCCACAAAGTTCCTCAGTCCTGACCTAGAGGAACAACCTGTAAGAAAGATAGTGAAGAAAGATAGTGTAGTTTTGTCTCCATTTTCATTATTTCGTAAACCTCTCTACTGAGATTGCCAAAAAGGGGGCAGAGGGTGGCGCTAATCAATACCAATTGTGGTGATTTTTTTTAATGATGAGAGCTGTCCAAGAGAAACTGAACTAACACAGCCAGCTACTTTAGCAATACGTGCCAGAGAACTTCATAAATACATTAAAATATAAACATGTTCGTTTCACACAAGCCACTGAACAGTGTCAGATCATAGTGACTTCTGGTTTCTACCAAGCTGAGCTGGATTCAAACCAGTAACCTACTAGTGAATAGTTTCATATCCCATTAGCAATGTCCTGAGACATCCAGGCTTCCATTTTAGTCAGTTACTTGAATATTTTAATATTTGTTATACACATTTTTTTCTTTGTTCACAAGAGTAATAAAATAGCCTGAAGCCATACTACCTTGTGTTGTGAGTTGAGAGGACAAAAGCAAAGTAGTGAGGCCTGGGGGAGTTCTAAAGAAACCTACATGCTGCAGGAAAAGGTATTGGTGATAAATAGGTGGCACTCTTCCTTTTGAGTCAGTACTGACCCAATTCACTTACACAGCCTGAAAAGACACTAGTGGAGGTGTTGTCTTTGAGATGAGAAGTCCAGGTCCTGATCATGAGTGGCCATTAAATCCCCAATTCAGGAAAGCCTCTCTAATCAGGAAAAATAAAATCAATTGGATTAAAGCAAGTGCTTTGGTGCTTTTCTGAAAGAGGGTGTATAAGAGTAAGGGTGTTAACCCTGGTGTCCTGGACAAATTTGAAGTTTGATAATTGTATTCTGCCTCTCTATGCACTTCAGCTGGAAAAGATAATCTTCGTTTTCATTTTCTGTCCCAAAATGTTGCTGTGGGCAGTTAAACAGTTACATGCCAGCGATGGCTGAATTTCAGAGGTGGATGAACTCTTCTCCCTGCATAGGTTGTGCATCAGTTTGCTAAATTTGTAAAGTGCTTTGGGATTTTTGAGGCTGAAAAAGTGAGCATAGAAGTAAGATGATTATCAGAAAGAGAACTTTTTGTTTCCAAAGAGGAATGATCCTCCTTCACCCAGAATAAAGACACAAAATGAAATGGGACAAATGGAAATGCTTGCTGAAATCCAATTTGGCACCATTTCATATAACATTTAAGCAGAGATTTTAGGCTCAATCTTACTTTTATTAAATAGGTTGTTCACATCTTATATTTTACTTTGGACTTGGACCTGTTCCTGCTGAAGTCAACTGCAAAAATCCCATTGACTTTAGTCAGAACTGGATCAATCCTTTACTTTGAAATATCACATTTAAAATCCAAAGAAAGTGTTACACTCAGATTTTGTGGTTAATATTCATCAGGTTAATATGCTAAAAAGAGCTTAGCAGGGAATATTATTAATGAGCAAAATAAGGTTGCTGCTTCTGGGCTGAGGTCACTTACAAAGAATGTACAAATGAAAATAAGGTTGTCTTTTATTTACTTAACTATCTTTTTACATTGAATTCCTTTGGCAACATGTCTTTAAACATTTAAAACCCTGTTTACAAGAAGGCTCTGAAAGTAGCTTCAAACCATTATATCCCTAATTGAATTCCCCAGGAGTCCAGTAAACTCAGAGGAATAAAGAAAGAAATCATAACATTTGCTAAATCATCTCAAAACATATTTCACTGCAAAGGTTATGTGACCTGTTACAAGTCTGAATGATAATTGGGATTGAACTACTGAAACCTTTATTATTCAGATTGAAATCAAACAGAAAGTTGCCTGTAAGAAGTATGCTAATTAAATTATACCTGCCTTTTGCTTTTATTGCTAATTAAGGGTAAGAATTTTTGCATAAAAGACAAGTATGTGTACATGCTGCAGATAAGACATACAATAAAAGAAGTATTAAGATTCAGGGTTTGCCAAATGCAAATTGGTAGGCAAGTGGGTCAATAAATTCAAAGCAGTTGATTTTGTGGGCTACAGAAGTGAAATTAATATGGGGCTCAGTAACCAATCTTCCAATTATCCCCTTTAAACTCGGAAGATATTTTCAGCTAGACTTTCAAAACTTCAAATTATTTTCAAGCAGCCAGTCCTTTTGTGTAACATCATCTGTATCAGACAGATCACAAGAGAAGTCTCAGTAAATATCTGAACATGTTAAATAGCTTCATATCCCTGTCAACTTACCTGGCTTGTAAGTTATTCCTGGGGGGAAGAGAAATCCCTGCTGGGCTGCAGCAGCCGCTGCCAACGTCCTCTGGTCGTGTGGAAAAATTGGGATCATGAGCGGAGGCATGTGACCCTGAACCTGCTAAACAAAAGAGAGCCTCTGATCAGAAAGAGCACAAATTTATCTTGACAGGTATTTCTCCAGCACTGATAGTGTACTTGTGTTCACACAGCCCCACAGAACCTTAATGTAATCCTCACCAATTTCACATTATCACATCAAAGCCCGCCCCCAACATTGTTTTCCTGGAGTGTCAAAAGTGTAACAGTCTCTGTGCACTGCACTTTATCCTGCTTCTTGCTGATTTTTTTTATTATTCCTTGTGTTTACATTTCATTGCACAAAAAGAAACCAACATTTTAATATACTATAGATTCATATTCAGAAAATAAAAAAGTGGCCTACGTTTGTATTAGTCTTTCAAATTTTTATTTCTCTTTGGGAGCTTAGAAATCACAGTGATAAACTCTTTAAAGGCAGCCTAATATCTAAAGAGCAGTTTTAATCTTCATATTTTAACATATTTAAGATAGGTAATTTTATTTCAGAGATCTTACGCTATTGTATTGCTAGTATATATGCCAACAGTTCAGGTATGTTATTTCAAAATCTCACCACAGTATGTTAGTCATCTAGACAACACCCCATCTCTAAAGATTTAAAGCTACAACATCTTGGCTCCCAATTAAACTAATATCCTTCACCATACACACCTCGCTGTAACATATAAATTGCTTGTCTGTCTAAGCAGTTTTACAGCTTTATGCACTATCATGGAGCTCAGTAATTATGGAGTTGTATTCAGAGAGCATTTCAGAATAAATTCTACTATATCAAATTGCATTTGACCTTAATAAATGTATCAAAGAGTGCAAACATGCAAAAGCAGAAAATTCTTCACCTTATATCAGCATTTGTATTCGACATATAGAAAGTGAGAGATGTGACATTAACATGTCTGTTAAATTCACATTTTAATTTCCTGGTTTCTTTATTTATGCTATACATATATCAGAGACACTGGAGGGGATCACATGGAATTTTTGTTTATCCCCCAAGCCCCAACAGTCCTGAAGGCTTTGATTACAGCATTTTTCTGATTAGTAACAAAGTAAACACATAACGGTTTAAATATCAAAACTAGGAAGTGTAGAAAGGCATTATTTTTCCAGTCAGAAAGAATTTTTGCCCTCTTATCCTGCCATAAATGGGTGGCATTAAATACTATTAAAAAGTTAAACTAAACTTCAAGTGATTTCTTTTCATTTTAATTCCTAAAAACTTTTTTTTTGGTCAAATCCCATATGTTGACCTATGACATTGTTTAAACAGTGCCAAATTTTCTTGTCATATTCCTTTCCTTTCACAACCACTGATGCAGTGCAGAAATGCTACTGTGTGTCTATGAGGGTTAATTTACCAAAAACTCTTCTCTGGGGAAAGCCCTAAGATGTAGGTTAATAAAGGTCACTCAAAAAATAAACACTTTACAGTATTTTTCTGAATCCATTTCTCAGGAAAATCAACTTATAATAAAAAGGTCTTTGTGCAATTACTGCCATGGCACTGGGGCGTGAAAGAAACCAGCTTTGAGCAGCTATTTCTTTCATTTTAGCTGAGGTAAGCCTGGTTGTGAATGTTAGCTATGAGCTTAACTTGGTTAAATGGGAGTTGATCCCCAGGTGCCCAGTACCAGCCTTTAACTTCTGATTTAACAGTGCTAATTTTGTGTAGGATGCTAGTGCATACTGGCTCAGAATGTATGCAACAAGTGAAAACAATATCAGTGTCTGACGGGGAATACAACTACAGCATCTGGAAAGCATTTAACACAATGTGTTCTACAATCACTTACAGTACTTTCCAAGTAGATACTAATCAAAATGATCCAGGCTCTGTGATAGCTCCCTCCCAGTCACCAGTAGCAGAAAGTCTCCCCAGGGTTTTGCAACAATGTAAGGTGCCCACAAACTCCTCTCCATCAGAGGGCTTCACAGTGCCAGCACAGGGCCAAAAGACGAGAGCACTGACCAGGGTGGGGATTGGGGTTAGAGCATGCATTGATTCAGCACATCCACTAGGCAGCCTCTGTCGCTGGGGTCCTACGGAGCCGGAGGGGGGTGGGGTGGGGGGAGGGGAAGGCTGGCTAGATTTAAGCTTCTCTCCCCTAATGGAGAGCAAATGCACATTCTCACTTATCAAGGACAGCAGAAGTCTGGAAGTCATGTCCAATGGGTTTTATTTGCAGATCTGTCAATGACTTGCTAAATTACCTTAGGCCAACATTTTCTAAAGTGACCAATAACTTTTGGGTGCTTCAATCTTTGGGTGCACTATTTAGAACACCCTGTTATCTCAAGTTGAGCACCCAAAAACTGGGGCACCCAAAATTAGTCTTTCACTGAGCCTCACCATGCCTTACTATCACTTTTTACCACAAAACCTACTTCACAGCAGGCAAGAGAAGTTCAAGTAATAAGAGCCCAATACTGCTCCCCCCTCATTGATTTCAATGGGAATTTTCTTTCTGAGATGGATTGGGTTCCAAATATTTTTAAATATTTTTGAGATGCTCAAATGCAAAGGACTAGATAACTATAAATTATTATCATAGAATCATAGAATATCAGGGTTGGAAGGGACCTCAGGAGGTCATCTAGTCCAATCCCCTGCTCAAAGCAGGACCAATCCCCAATTAAATCATCCCAGCCAGGGCTTTGTCAAGCCTGACCTTAAAAACCTCTAAGGAAGGAGATTCTACCACCTCCCTAGGTAGCGCATTCCAGTGTTTCACCACCCTCCTAGTGAAAAAGTTTTTCCTAA
The DNA here is from genome assembly GCF_965152235.1 of Eretmochelys imbricata. Lineage (NCBI taxonomy): Eukaryota > Metazoa > Chordata > Testudines > Cheloniidae > Eretmochelys > Eretmochelys imbricata. The sequence continues at coordinate 31,483,417 of NC_135577.1, read as the reverse complement.
TATCCAACCTAAACCTCCCCCACTGCAACTTGAGACCATTACTCCTTGTCCTGTCCTCTTCTACCACTGAGAATAGTCTAGAACCATCCTCTCTGGAACCACTTCTCAGGTAGTTGAAAGCAGCTATCAAATCCCCCCTCATTCTTCTCTTCTGCAGACTAAACAATCCCAGTTCCCTCAGCCTTTCCTCATAAGTCATGTGTTCCAGACCCCTAATCATTTTTGTTGCCCTTCGCTGGACTCTCTCCAATTTATCCACATCCTTCTTGTAGTGTGGGGCCCAAAACTGGACACAGTACTCCAGATGAGGCCTCACCAATGTCGAATAGAGGGGGACGATCACGTCCCTCGATCTGCTCGCTATGCCCCTACTTATACATCCCAAAATGCCATTGGCCTTCTTGGCAACAAGGGCACACTGCTGACTCATATCCAGCTTCTCGTCCACTGTCACCCCTAGGTCCTTTTCCGCAGAAAAACCTTATCATTGTATGCTCTGGCTATCCTTTATAATCATTACTTAAAATATTCCTTGAATACTGGCCTGATCATCAGCCAGTGTCAATCAGCATAGCTCCATTAACTTTAATGGTTTACATCAAGATTGTTAGTCTCATGTGGACTGAAAAGTGTTTACTGAATGGCAAAAATATCCCATATTTTACTTAGGACACATATCAAACACTATTTCTGAGAAAACTCCATGGTCTTCCCTTTATACCATAACATTTACAAACTGTGCTCTTGCCTGTTTTCTAGACATCCCGAGACTTCTTAACTCTCTTATACCTAAATCTAATGGTGCTGGTTATGCAAACATTCAGGGATGGTTTCACCAAGAATTATTTTACAAATAGTTGTCATTATGCTTAGCAGACATCAGCTGTAAAGCACAGATAAATATTAACGATATAGTGGATACACTGTGATGACCGATCAATTAGTTGTTATAGCACTAAAGAGTAAGCCAAAAAAAATACACGATATACTCCTAGTGCCTTTCAAGTTTGTTTGTTTGTTTTTGGGTGGGGAGAGAGGGTGGGATAGTGTACGTCATAAAATTAGCTACATTCCTAGAAATTTTAATTGTGAGACTGTTCTTCAGGTATTTTTAAAAACCAAGACAGCAGCAGATGCATGAAAAACAAACTCTGGCTCTTCCCATTCGTAAAAATTGCATATTGTTGTATCGACACTTTCCTCTTTTGTCTCTTCTGTGCTAAGTTGTTGATGATGCCATTTTTTGCCATCTGCCCTAGAGCTTCATTAAAGATACATGAATGGACTAACTGGCCTGATATCTTGTGAGGAACAGGTGCTATTGTTTGTCCCCAAAGGCTTGTACTAAAGATCTGGCTCAAAATACTTGAGAAAGAGCATCTGCAGCAGTCAGTCAGAGAGTAACTTGGCAGGGATCTTGCTATGTGCTAATATGCAAACAGAGTAACACTCAGGGGGACTAATTTTCTCTTTCATGAAGATTATTTAACTTTTTTGTGATGGGCAATAAATGTTTGTATCTGAACAATTCTGTTTAATGTCTTTCGCTGAGCTGTATAAGTGAATCGGATGGGTCCTGAAAGCAATTCTTTTCAATATTTTGATCAAGAGAAATAAAACATGGATACACTTCAGTTTTCAAAGTAACCTTAAATAAAGATAATTTCTAAGGAACAATAACACAAGCAATCTGTCTATACTGACTTGTTTCTCTATGACAATTTTAAGTCTGTATTTGTCTGTAATAAATGGAGTACATTTTACTAAATATCTGAAGCCACCAAGTTATAGAAATATTAGCCAGTACCATACCATGATTTTAATGTATCACACAACTCTTATAATTCTTGGGAATAGCTAATAATATTAACTAGTGTGAGGTCAGGAAGCAACCTTGGATGGAAACAACCTTGATTTGCTCAAGAATCAACAGTGAATTTTGTTCTCCCTAGAAGAGTAAGGGTTGGTGACTAACATGATAAAGAGGACCATGCTTTGTATTGTTCCATGGAGTGATAGGAATACCAGTCACAGAAGAAGCTGGCTACTACAGTCCTCTCAGCTACAGAGTCATTGATGCTTAGTGTTGTGCACAGAAGGAGAAAGCCAAGGATTACAAAAGGGACATGGCATGAAAGAATAATTGCTTGAGTGAAAATTCTCTGCCCTTCTTGAATAAGGAACCGAGCACGTTTCATGAGAGCTGAGAAGCAATTTGTGCTCTAAGCTAAAAAAAACAAAAACCATGTTTGAACACATACAAATCAAGTTTATTTCTACTCAGTTTGTTAGTCAAGAACTGGATTGGAAACTGTATTCTGGAAAACTTTTGCTAACTCCTAGAAGATGAGATGCTTATTTGGATGCTTATTATAGCCGTTATGCCTCCTCCATCAGCAGAAAGGAAAGGTGCTATTTTGTACAATAAAAGCACCTCATCAAGTAATATTAGATTCACAAAATAAAGGGTATTCAGAGACGAGCATGGCCGCCTCCTTTTACAAACATCTTAATTTACCCTATGGTGCCTACATTTTGCAGTTTGTATAGTATATAAGATCACAGACTTTGGTAAGGCCTCTCAAACTATAAAATGGAATACAATGACTAAGCATAACCGTGTATGCTAACCTTAAGACGGGGGCTTTCAAACTTCATTACACCGTGACCCCCTTCTGACAACAAAAATTACTACACAACCTCAGGAAGGGGGACTGAAGCCTGAGCCCACCCAAGCCCCACTACCCTGGGTGGCGGGGGAGAGGGGCAAAGCACAAGCCTCACCGCTCCGGGAGGGGGCATGGGAGACAAAGCTGAAACCCAAGGGCTTCAGCCCCAGGCAGGGGGCCTGTACCCTGAGCCCCACCGCCTAAGGCTGAAGCCCTTGAGCTTCAATTTAGGCCCTGGGCGGGGGTCTCAGGGTTCAGCTCCATGCCCAAGCAAGTCTAAACCAGCCCTGGTGACCCCATTAGAATGGGGTCTTGACCCACAGTTTGAGAACTGCTGCCTTAAAATAACCTATCTTTTACAGAACCTTCTCCAGTTACAAACCCTCTCCATGCGATGTACATTTCTTTGGGCCTCATGCTCTCCTCTACATCCATGCTTGAAACAGAGCCTCCACCTGTAGAACCTCCACCTGCAGAAAGGGGTAGAATCATCTTCATGGCTTCCTGTCCCCTTCTCCCCATCTCTGTGGAAGCCTCTGTAAAAGGGAGCTTCATAGTCACCAAATTTGGAGAGGATTGTGGTAGAGGGATTGGGAGTTCCAGATTCTTATTTTCATTCTCCCCAAACCTGCTGGAGAAACCCGCAAAAATGAATTCTGTGATCTTTACTACTATGTACTATCTTCACCATGGAGCCTTCCCCTTTGGGAGTAGTAGGTGGACACAGAACATAGCTTCCAGAAGCCAGGGGGAGGTGGTGGGGACATTCATGCACACTACTCTTACCTCTGGTTGACTGCAGGGATCTTTTGGTTAAGGGAGCACAGACTTCTGCAGTGGAAACAAGCCCCACCCTACCTAGCAGTAGAATTCCTAACAAACTCCTCAAGCTGAAATTTGCCCAGTTTCCCCTCCCCTGCATGGCTTATTTCAGCAAAGGGGAGAATAAAGTTCCATGATTTTTCTCATTTCTCATCATAATCTTCACATTATTTTATCCTTTGATAGTTGTTCAATTTCCTTTGCTTTTCACTTGTACGGGACACTGTAATGGAGTAAACAATGCTCTAATTGTCTACAATAACCAAGCATCATTCTTTTTAACCATTTTTCCTGTCATTATAATCTTTAGGCCAGATCTCTCTCTGGTGCAAATCACCATAACGCCATTGAACACAATGGAGCTGCACCAATTAATGCCGGCTGAGAATCTGACCTTTGAAATGTACTGTAACATAATATTTGCCTTCAGTATAGGATTTGCACTACTCGCTGAACTTGGAATGGAGAATACAGAAAACAATTATGTGACTTTACCTACAGTAAGAGATAAATGTCAAGGATGGTGCCCACTGAATGCAATACTAATAATGAGTTAGAGTCCAAAGTCCAATTAATACATATAAGACCATACAATTTGACCAGGAACACAATTTTTAAAGTATCATCCCGATCTTTTACCCAATTAAGGCCATACTGCATGGGGGAGTGGGAGGTATTTGAGCTACTTGAATAACTGAAAATTATTATTATTCCATTAAAATAATAAATACTGCATGTGATTTGTCTGCTAAATGGTCTATGAGTAATTTGCGAAAACACACATAAATAGGGAAACCATAACTTTATTTTGCACACATCTAGCTTCCTTAATAGGATGAGTTTTCAAAATGCTTTAGTTTCTTATTCATATACCAGAACAACTCCCCAGGTAATGGCAGCACACCAAGCAAAAATATGCAACTTCAAAATTTCCAAAATATGTATTTACATGATAGAACATAATAACTCCATCCATCAAGTCAATATTATAAATTTTTAAAGCCCCCTTTAGATTTACTTATATGAGAGGTCTTAATAGCACTAACAGAGCTGTTAGTGTCCATCGTGTTAGTAATACATGTTTTTAAATTCCATGTATACTGTATACATTTACCTAATCTGCATTTTCAAAAGTCTGTATATGACAGAAAAGGGCCATTATATCTGTGTTACAATTTCAATTCTCATTTCTTTTCATAACTGATACTTTTCTTATTTTTTTAAAAGGAAAGAAATTGAAGAGGTGTTGTAAATTCATTCATATATTTCAATGAGATTAATTTGCTGCTTATGCAAATAACGGAACAATAATACTGCCGCCTTGAGCGTGGTATGGCATAAGCAGAGAGGCACTTACCCTATGAACACTTAAGTATGTGGAAGTCAATGGGACTACTCATGTGCTTAAAATTAACCATGCACATGTTTGCAGAGTGGGGCCAATGTTTTCTCTGTGCAGCTCTGTGAATGCCCCACAATAATAAACTGCAACAAAATCAAACTACCGTCGGATCTTGGTCTCAAGGACTGCCTACTATGTTTAACTACACAAAAGTACTGTGATGAGCAGAAAGGTCTATTAGATATTCATTGGTATCCTCCAGTTACTTTGTGCCACTCTGGTGATGCAAAATAGTTGTATTGACCAATTATAATGGGTTTATGGCTACTTCATATCAACAGAGTAGCGCAAAGTAGCCAGAGTACACTGGGAAATCTGACCTCAGAATTTTCACTTGTGACCCCTCCAGAGTCTGGATTAATATCTTCTTTGAATTAATGCTATTCAACATCTAGCCTTCCAAAACGTAAAGTTAAAGTATGATCATAGGACCCAATTCTGCAGACATTTATATGAGCAGTCCCTACTCACATGAATGTGGCGACATAAGTAAGGACTACTCTTGTGAGGCAGGGACTGTAGAAATAGGCTCAAACAGATGAAAGTGACTTTGTAAATATGATACCCTACTCATCAAATTTGCTAGCTGTGCATCAGATCTACTGGCGTAAATGAAAAATAAATTTCCTTTCCTTTTCACTCCTGTTAGAATCAAAGAACTACAGGAGAGAGAGGTGGATTCTATTCTAGCTCATGTAACATCAGTTGAATTGTTCAGTACATTCTAAATGAAGAAATGTTCCTCTTGTGATGATGCACGATCGACAAAGAACACAGTTTGATAATCAGATCCCAGGTTGATTTTATATGCTTAGCTATTAGAAAAAGATCTTGCAAACTTGTAAAGTAAGAAAATTTAATGTGGAAGCCATTAAGGAAAATAAATATAGTTACTGAATTTTTAGGCCAACCCTGACTGATCTTTGCCAGAGATTAATTATGAACTGAAGGTTTAAATTCTTGTGGGATTCCATGGACATTGTATGAAAAGTCTGCATTACTCAGCCACAATGATACACCGAGGCAGTGTCATTCGTAATTCCAAATCTTTTTTCTTTTGATAGTTAGTTATATGTGCTGAACTTAAATGTCACATATTTGGGGAATCAAATGGGGAGCGACAGAAAAAGTGCCACTGAATGCAAGGAAGTAGCTTTTTTAAGTAACATCTATCATTGCATTTCCATTACCTTCCTGTTGTAGTGCCCAATTTGTGCCCAGCTATGTGGATATAGCGTATGTGGAAATGCAGATGTCATTTGAAGATGACTTTATCAAGTTAAAACTATGATAAATGGTAATTAAATTGTTTAAATTGTCCATATTTTAAGAAACTCTCACTAGGAGGGAAGGAGAACATCTCTGCTATAAAGAAATTAATAAAACATGTTATGCAAAAGTGAATTTATAGTTCATTTGGAATTAGAGATCTACCACCTTTTCAATCCATATAAATGCATAATCTTGTCAATTAAATATTATTGTTAAGGTCTAGTAGTATGTTAAAATCACTTTAAAGTGCAACTAAGGAAAATTCATGTGTGTTTATTACTCCTTAAGGGTCTATTAGTGGGTATTTTATTCAGATTCGGGTTGTAAAATCTGCATAAACTCAGCATATTGTTATCCCCATGTGTGCATTTGTTTGGTTAAAGCATAACAGCAAATCTCAATTTCTGCAACTTCTGGAAAAGTCAAGAGAACTAAAACAGTCTTAATTTTAATCAGATACAAACAGTTATCACTAAAGAAGTGAAGAGTTGACTATTATGCAAATTGTCACAGTTAGTGGTCACCAAGCCATCACAGAAGACTGAGCAAGTCAATTATTTCAGATATTTCCAAAGACTAGTGAAGATGTATGTTTCTCATTTCCTCCTCATCTTATTTTCATAGAAATGTGAAAATATTAGTCAATGAACTTAGATTTTTTTTAACAGAAACACTATAACCTGAGCTGAAATCCAACATAAATTATGACTTTATTAGGTTTTCTTAATGTTTTTAATGGTAATACCAAAATGTACAAATTTTGGACTACATTCAAATCTCAAGTTGACGAAATAATTTAGTACACAAGTTCTTTTAAACTTTGCAGTTCGTATAAGCATTTCAACTTTATTCTCCTAGATCCTCTCTCTGATACAGGGTTCATTCTCTAACAATGACCATCTACCGGATATTAAAATAAATTCCATCACTAGGAAAGTTTAGAATGTGCAGCATGAGAAAATATCTAACACCACTGACCCCTCCTATATAACAGATTCCCCTTCACTACATATAAGCCAACTGCTCCAGAAAACATGACAGAGAAAGCCAATGGATTTTTTTCCAATGTATATGACAAACCCCAGGTAATAATAAGAGTTATATTACAGAAGAATAGATACTTAAGTTTAATTTTAAAAGTAACATAAATTGGGGATGAAATTCTGGTTAGTATTAAAAATGTATACAAGCCCAAATGTATTACCCAAGACACAGGCAAAGCTGCATTCTCAGTCTCTGGAAAATATGCCTGATTTATGTGTATTTTTTAAAAACAGTAAATAAAGGAAAATAACTTGGATAAATCACAGACAAGGTTATGGAATGTTAGGATTGAGACACAATTATCATAGGCAGTTAGGTGAAAGTAACGCAAAACCTCCTGCGTCTGGAGATCAAAATCAACTTTGGATACTGATCACATGCAAAAATTAGTTTTTTGGTGTCTCTTCCTGGTACCCTGCATAACCTATCTGAGCATCTTTGCTCAAAAGATGCCCGAAGACTGAAATAACATGTATGTGTTCAAATTAGGATTGAAGTGGATTGGCACTGCAAGGTGCAAAATAACAATTATAGTTTCGGTGTTAAGAAATCAGAGTTCCTAACTCCCAGTCACAAACTCAGATCATGCCTCTTTCATATACAAGCTATGTTTGGTCCAGGTCAGTGCTAATGGATCTTCACTTTCCAGACCACTTAAGATACTTGATAAAAATATTTTATTACTGTTCCCTCTCACACTAAAATGTTATGTAGTATTGTCTGGTTTTGTACTGTTTGGTTTTACAGCTTTGACTAGTTGTAAAATTGCATAATTTCATAATTCCGTTGGAAATCTCTGGAAGCTTGCAGTTTTTCAAAATATATCGAAACTGTAAACATTTACCTTTTGTACTTTTCATTGTCCGTTTCTTTATGAAAATTAATTTAAAGAGAGCGAGAGAGAAGAAAATAATTAGGAAATAAGGTGAAATCTAGGAAATTCACATTTAACACAGGCACTTGGTAGCCCACCATGTTTTGTGTGTTTCAGCCAGTGCCAGGGATACATCTCCAACACGAATCCACATCATGGTGCCTTTTCTTGAGAGCAGTATGATGTTGAAGGAGGAGCATAAGCCTTCACTTTGAATTTCCTGGCTTTCACCAGTTTTTGTCACAACTTCAATGTTATTTAAAGATAGCCCTCAGATTGTGAATAGATTTTTGCTACAAGTCCCATGGTCCCATCCCTACTGGTGTGGCATTGTTTTCAAAGTCATAGATATTTTCTTCAGTTCCTCATGACAATCAGCCAGAATCAATAACCCAAAGCTCTGATTCGATTCACTTTCACTCTGCCTGACTAAACAATTCCTTTACAACTGTATCGTGAGTGTAGTTTCTATGATGAAATACACAGGTAAATCTACATAGAATTATCGGTCAATAACAATGGACCTTTGTCCAGCTGTGACTATTCCCCCCACCCCCCACCCCCACCTATAGCCAGGCCTTATCTGCTCAGGAAATGCCTGTTTTAACTGACAGGTAGGAGATTAAATCTACAGCTGCCGAAACACAATCTCTGCTCTGTTAGATAGGCTTTCATTGCAAAGCACTACAAACACATAATTTGTTTATGTTGTACCAGCAATCTTTGACAAAGCAGACTGTCTAGCTGAGACAAATGTGGTTAAACCCATTTATTGTATTATTTCTGCTACACAGAACAAGCTCTTAAAATGTAGAAACTAGACAAGGCACAAAGCTCTAGCTGTCTAAAGAAATCAAGAATAGATGACTTCTTGTTACACTAGCCCCCTTTACACAGTAAAGCATGCTCTCTCCTGGAAAACATCCACTGCAATTTCTTTCTCTCTCTTTTTTTATTTTATTTTTTTTAGTGGGTGGTTCAATGACATTTATATTTTCAGGTTTTAAAGCTTCTTCTTTCTCCCATAGCACCAACAGATATAAAATAAACAAGTCAATCAATGGAAGCCTTAAGATTCAAGAAACCAGAGAATATTTTGCAAGGACTACTTTGCAAAACAAGAATGAATTTTCCAGACGCACTGGGTCTCATCCTGCAGTGTAATTTTTGTTACACTTTTTGCTTAATTTTAAAATAATATTGGTTGCTAATTATTTAAAATAAAAGGTACAGTGAATCAGGGAACAAAGCATTTATAAATTTGATTTTCCAGATTGAACATTACATTTTTCCCAATTAAAAGTCTTCAAAAGAAAACATTTTTTAGCTCTAGTTCCTCGTGGCCATGTATTACTTTTCTCTAAGTCTCTCTGACAAGAACTAAGTCAGCATATACTGACTAATTTGGTAAGGGCCACATCAAGCCTCAGAGGATCCTCAGGAACCCTTACAAACATAAGCAGACATACACACACCCTCCTGAGGGGAGAATTGGTCCTGCATCAATCTCTGCTTTCTATATTTAAGACTCTATTCTCCAGCTGATGTCCGTGAGTAACTCCAGTTAACTTTATCAGGAGTCTCATGCACAAATCGACTGGAGAGATGCACTCAGTGATTGGCTTGTTAAACAATTTCTTTGTGAAATTCAGACAGAGACATTTCCCAGGTATTTGAACAATAGACATTCAATAAGGAAGGTTTAGTCAATAAGAGGAATGTCACTATAATGGTTAATCTGAACTATGAGGAATCAAAATACAAAACGTGTTCAACATTTAAAAGTTTTATCATTAAAGTTATTTCTTTAGAACACCCCACACCTCTCTCACAGCATTCTTCTATGTACTCTTTTACAATCTGTTAGTGTTCTTTATATATCTTTTTCATTTAATCTTAATCGATTTGCGACATTCATCTCTGGATTTGAGGGGAAGTGGTTCAGAGCTAGCACAGAAGCTGCCACTCAAAACATTCAGTTTGGCATAAAATTAAAAAAGTATGCAATAAACTGGCTAAATCCACAGGGAATCCCTCAAACAGCATGGATAATGAGTGGAATCCATAACAGACATAAACAAACCCAGAAAGATGTCTGGGGCCAACATCATTATGTAAGATATATGCCCAAGATATATGGACATATATTTGAATGTTCAACTTCAAACTCAGGCTCTATTAGATTGATTCGATCTCAGCATGGGGTTGTTAATAAACAAACCTTGCCTTTGGAAAATATTTGGGACTGGAATTATGTATTATGCCCCAACCATTTAAAACATGTGGTACTGAGATGCACTCTTACTTTAATACTTTGTTAAGGCAAGACTGTAAAGAAAATTAGAAATCCACTTTCCTAAGAAACAGATCCAATTTTCAGGTTAAGCGTCACAACTTTTAAAGCAGTTATTATCCAAAACTATATTTCATTCTATGCACTGGGGCATTTGACAAGATTTCACATTAAAAATTAGAGACCAGTTTGAGTCTTCAGGCTTTGGCTCACACTTCCCATGTTACCCATATTCTCTTAAAGGATGCAACAATAACATTAACAAGTCTTTTTGGTAATTATTAATTTCACTGTAGAAGAGCTTCTTTGCTATGCTTGGCTAGTTTAAAAAAAAGCATTATGCTCACCTCAGGGTACAGCATTAGCCTGCATATTTGCTCTTTTCCTTTTTTCCAGGTTTTGTTTAAAAATTCTTCTTAAACCTGGATATTAATCACTGCTCTGAGAGTGAAAGAATTTGCAGGAGTAGCTGAAGTGCCACTTTTTTTTCAAAGTAGGAACTAGCTAGTACTGGCTTTTTTCTCTAACATTGAAACAGGGAAAAATGAAAGAGATTTAAAAAAAGGAAAGGAGAAAAAATTAATTAAGAGAACAAGAATGAGGGCTGGCCTGGAGGAACAATCACAGACCAACATGTCATCAGCTCACAAATCGAAGATCTAGTCTTGGGCTAAACTAGCAGGGGATGAGAACAGCCAACATGCTCAGCCCTGAATAAGAAGAAGCCTCGTGAGTGGGCACATCATGCTAAACCAGGAGCTGCAATGATAGAATCCAGAGGGAGCCAGATCCAGAAGAATGTGTTACCTGATTAATTGTTTTTAAGGATAGCAATAAAGAAAGAAATTGGAGGGCAGAATCTTAAGAGATATGCCCTGCAATTCATGCATGCACAAGACAAGGAGAAGACAAACAGCATCTCTCTTGGCTGGTTCAATTCTAAAGAAATCACACTCACCTTAACATGCTGCTGTAAATTACTGTGCTCGGTGCAGGAGACTCAGTTCTACAGTGACGGTGAAATTCTTTCTACTCTTTTAAGTATGAAACACCCTTTTTCTTTTGTTGTGTCTGAATTTCCCAAACACTAGGGACTCTAGATTTTTTTTTGAGAAGTGAAGTAGAGAATGAAAAGGGTAAGATGTTTAAAAGGGCAGGTAAGTTACAGGGAATGGCCTTACCCTGCTTCTCAATATTTCTTATCTTTTAATTCATTTTAATCATTCTATGCCAAAGCTGTTGAATCCTGATGAGAGACAACTCATGGTACACTCCCAGTGCTCCTTCCTCCAGAAATCCATCCTCCAGCACTCTTTCCTTGTTGCGTTCCCATGAAGTCACTGTTTGAGTTTCTAGGACACGCAAAGCCTCACTAGCACTTAACCTTATTTTGGAGAGACCAAAGAAGGTAGTTTGGGCTGGATTCATTTAATGATTTCTTTGCTGAAAGGAGAAATAAGAATGCCAGCTGTAACAGCAGTGCTTTCTGTTATATGGAACTGGACCAGAGCAACAACTCATTTGTCAATCACTCAGCTCCTCATCTATCTCTGATCTTTCTTTCTCCTTCTCTCTTCCCAGCCCCTTTTTGTCTTCTTCCGTTCTATCCCCTCCTTCTTTCTCCCGTGTAAAACTTCTGGCATTTTCTCTCACTGTTTCCCTTGCATATTGCACTTTCTGAGTATGCAAACCTACTCATTCCGCATCTGGGGCTGCTGACATAATATTTGACAAGAAAGGGTACAAGTTACCCCAAATCCTCTCCAAAAGAGTTTTTATGCTCCCCCTTGCCTCCCCAAAAAGCACTATATTTCCTAATGCTGCCATCATGTGCAATAAGAGAAGACCATTATATGTGCACATGGCTGGCTTGCTTTTTGGGTGACTAATGGTGGCAGTCATAAGAAAGGCTCAAGCATACTAGCAAGTGTGGTCAGCTGGAAAGTGGGAGGACATTAGGAGGTCCACAAGAATTGAGCCCACAAGATACACCCACACAGGAGAAGCAAAAATTAAATCAGCCCCATGCTGTTACTATGCTCCTCTCCATGAACACAAGGGCCTCCGTGGTATGTGGTGTGCTCCCTCAGACTCCTCTCTTTAGCTGGCTGAATATTTCCATCCATTTTCCTTTTACAGGTAGATGATAGCATGTTGTGTAGGATGCCCTATAGTTTCGATGAACTTTTTCTGATATATTTTTAGGGCTTCCCCACATTTCGTTGTGACAACCAGTACCACACAATTGGGACCACAGCAAATATTTGTGCCAGTGTGGCATCCCTGGGATTCTAGGTATATATGGAATGAACTGATGAATACTGCAAGACTTATTTATGATATTATGTTATGAATAGCAACTGCGATAATGCATATCTTAACTGTATTTTGGGAGGGGGGGAGAGAAGGCACCACTTGGTGTTCAGCATTAGGATGGGTCCACTGTGTTCATTTCAGACTTGTTTAAAAAACAGGTCAGATATCTGTATGGATATGATCCCTATTTGTTTTGAATGTTGCATGTTTTGGTTGACTATATGCTGCACTTCTGACAGCATTTCTAACAGAATTCTGTGAGGGGGTCAACAAGCATGTGGACAAGGAGGATCCAACCGATCTGTATTTACATTTTCAGAAGCTTTGACAAGGTCCCTCACCAAAGGCTATTAAGCAAAGTAAGCAGTCATGGGATAAGAGGGAAGGCTCTCTTGCAGACTGGCAACTGGTTAAAAGATAGGAAACAAAGGGTAGGAATAAATGGTCAGTTTTCAGAATGGAGAGAGGTAAATAGTGGTGTCCCCCAGGATCTGTACGGGGCCCAGTCTTATTCAACATATTCATAAATGATCTGGAAAATGGGGTAAACAGTGAGGTGGCAAAATTTGCAGATGATACAAAACTACCCAAGATAGTTAAGTCCCAGGCAGACTGCAAAGAGCTACAAAAGGATCTCTCAAAAGTGGGTGACTGGGCAACAAAATGGCAGATGAAATTCAATGTTGATAAATGCAAAGTAATGCACATTGGAAAACATAATCCAAACGATACATATAAAATGATGGGATCTAAATTAGCTGTTATCACTCAAGAAAGAGATCTTGGAGTCATTGTGGATAGTTCTCTGAAAACATCCACTCAATGTGCAGCAGCAGTCAAAAAAGTGAACAGAAAGTTGGGAAGCATTAAGAATGGGATAGATAATAAGACAGAAAATATTATATTGCCTCTACATAAATCCATGGTACACCCACATCTTGAAAACTGTGTGCAGATGTGGTCACCCCATCTCAGAAAGGATGTATTGGAATTGGAAAAGTTTCAGAAAAGGGCAACAAAAATGATTAGGGGTATGGAACGGCTGCCGTATGAGGAGAGATTAATAAGACTGGGACTTTTCAGCTTGGAAAAGAGATGACTATGGGGGGGAGGGGAATATGATAGAGGTCTATAAAATCATGACTGGTGTGGAGAAAGTAAATAAGGAAGTGTTATTTACTCCTTCTCATAACACAAGAACTTTTCATAGTGAACATCCACCTTCACTGAAACTATATACATTGGTTGCTGTTAACTCTGTACCCTGTTCTCTAATCAAATCTATGTGAATTTGGAGTTTACACTTGTCAGTGTTGGAGTGATGACTGGAATATCTTCTCTTCTTCCATGCTTCATTCACACTGCACAGGAAACAAGCAAACCACCCTAGTTATTTCACACAACTTTGTCAGAAAATCTATCTGAGGTAAAAAGCTGTCAGATCACCATTCACTGATTATGCCTTTTCAACAGAGTTAGTATGATAATTTATTGCATATTCTTTTTTCTCAAATCTTCTGAAATCAAAAATAAAGCATTTGAAAACAATATTAATGTCGAGATTCAGTAGCGTATAATGTAGATAGAAATTACTTGATGCCTCTGCCTTTCTTCACAAAAGCCAAAGCACACCTTTCAAACAAGATTAAACATACCTTTAAGACAGTATACTTTTATTTTATTTAAATAACATTGTTTTTAGGAACAGATTTACAGTAAACAAACTTTTGCTAAGGACCTGATTCTCATCTCACTTAGATCAATATAAATGAGGAGTAACTCATCTGAAGCCTATAAAGCTGCAATGAGATCAGAATCAGGCCATAAGAGTATTTTTAAAGTGTTAAGTATATTAATACTTCATCAGATGCAAGAATACCAGTGTAAAGACAGCAATGCAACAAGTTAAACATTTAAAATAAATCTGATAGTATGTTCTATGCCAATCAAAGTCTTAGTCAGACCACCCATAGGGGAAAAAATAAAACTCTCTGCATTGTTTGCAATAATATGGGAGGAAATTTAGTGTATATTCTCTTCTTCCTGTATTTTCCAGCTAGATTAAGCTGTTGTCTTCACAATTGCCTCCCAGCTGCTGTGACTTGTGAAAACAACAGACCCTGCTCTGTTGTCTGCAGAAAGCCTGGATTGTTATGAGTAACTTTATTGCAGGCACATGAGTGTGTTAAGACTTTAAAACACGCTCAAATGTCATGTGCACACCCACTGACGGGCAAGAATAATTATGAAAAAACAAGAATTCTATGTCTATGAAACAGTGTCAGACAAAATGGGCCATTCATTGTGTTCCTTTGGGAATGCTTGGACTCTCTAGCCAGAAAACAAAAAAGGCACTTTTTTCCTCCCGTAGGCTGAATGCTTAGCTTTGCCATCTGAGCCCTAAGTAAACACGGGCCCCCTCTCTAACTACTGGCTGGCCCGCACACAGTAAAAAGTATTAATGCCCCCCTTTTTTCCAGCAGTCCCCTCTGTGTAGGCTGCGGCCAATGTAAAGTCAATGCAAAGACAAAACAGTTTGCCTAACATTAGTAAAAGAAAACATAACTCTTGTACAGTCTGAAAATCCCTCCAACACAGAAGTTTTATTTTAAGACCTATCCCCTCTGTCCTTCTTCATGTTACCGTAGCTACTGTTAATTCTTCTAGCAGGCAATAACTGCTGACTGCTGCTAAATTACAGAGGAACAGAATTGTGTGCAGCTGTTGTAAAGTTATCTACTTTATAAGGTTGGCTACTTCTTTACTGTCCCAGGTTCAAAATTTCATTTGTCTCCCTATCAGAATCTGTTTGCATCATAAAAGGGCTATTTGAAATGAAACGCCAGCTCAGCTCAACAATCAGTTCACTCTGATACCAAATTTTCACCACAGGTTTAATGAGGAGACAATCCCTTCTGGCCGGATTTTAACAAGTGCATCGAATCTCATAAGGATAGTGATAAATTACAACAAACTAAAAACCTTTTCAGATCATTTAAATGCATAATTAATGTATTAGATATTCTTTTGACCAAAGTGATTATTTAAACTAAGCATCCGTATTTATCTCTACATCATCTTTTGGTCTAGTACCAATTGGGTGCATTTGACTAAGTGAGGTGACTTTCAATTCACAATAAAATCTGGGTAAATTACTGTCAATATGTTCTGATGTTCACATTGAAGTTAATGGCACAACTCCCATTGACTTCAATGAACAGAATACTCACGTTATCTTGTTAGATGTAAATAGGGCAGATTCATCGCTTGTTTTAAGAATGAATTTTCAGGCCATTGTGTGTGTGTGTGGGGGGGGGGGGTTTCTCTATAGGGGTTTTTGTGAGTTTCTGTTTGTTTGTTTGTTTAAGGTAACTAATGTCCTTTCTCTCACCATGCCCATCACAAGCTAGGGAAATTGAAAAGCAGAAAGGCAAGGCTGTTTGAAAGTCCAAGCATGGAGCATATGAACTTTATAGCCACCCATGAAAGGGGCTGCCATATTCCCCACTAAACCCTCTGATTCTGCATACAATTTAATTTTACCCATTGGGTTATGTGGATTTTGAAAATGAAATGCTGTTTTAGCACTAGCCACTAGATTGTAAACAGATACTGGCAGACACTGTCTTCTTATTTGTACACACACACAGCAATAACACAAGGGGCCCCTGATTCTGAATAGGGACTCTACCACAATGCACATAATAATGGGGGGAAATCATGAATAACCTGGGTTCAAACTCACCCCTGGTGTAATTCAGTTGAATTCCAATGGGCTACATCAAAGAGAGATGTACCCAGCTATGTACCTCCCCTTTCCTACAATCTAAAGGAGACCAGTTTCAGAAAGTTCCTTGACACTGCTAGTTTGAGCATCCCGAGCTATCCTCAGACCTAGGTTCTTCAAAGCGGAAACATGATGTACTACCCACTGAACCATCAGGCTAGTCATGAATTTGTTTTAACAATCCAACAACATCACCATTTCTCATTCATCCACTTAGCTTAATTTTCCAACCATCACTTTCATTGCTGAGGTTGTCTCTATTAAGCCATTTTTTGTGCATCATTAACTTTTAACCAGGCATCGATAGCTTTATTGTTTAAATTGCGTATGACTTTATTTAATGTCAGCAATTCTTCTGGCTCCTGACAAGAAGTCACATTTTATAACTAATTAAATTGATCCCTGGGAAGCAAAAGCCACTAAACGGAATTATTCGAAACCGAGTGTCAATATATTAAATCAAAGGGCTAATGAGTTGGGTCACTGCTTCTTTTATCTGAAGGCTATAGCAGAATAGGATTCATATCATCCTCTATTTTCTGCTTTAACAATCAATTTTATTTAAACCAAAGGCAGCTAATTAATAAATTTAGATCTAGCTGTAAATAATACATTTTAGCCTGTTTTAAAACTGGAATAAATTTTAAGGTCATTTTAAGGGGGAAAATATACCGTGTTGATATAAGCTGCATGTTTGAGTTGCCATGGTGCATGAGTGCTCCTATTAGGTCATAGGAAGCATCCACAGTGATCTAAAAGGTGTTTTGTACGTAAACGATTTTGAGAACTTTTTATCTTTCAACTATTTCCATTATGGGTGGAAATCAAGAACAACATTTGCCTCTCAGAACTGACAATACCGCCTAACTAAAGTGATTAAGCAATGACTAAATTTGTCACGTCAGCTTTTCCTATAGCTCTTGCAGCTGCTGAGTAATATTTTGGATGCATCAGTATTTACATCTGGACACTACTTTTAAAATTCATCACCTAATAATTCATACCACCCACTTATTAGTCATAGTTCAGCTTCCTTTGATGAAATGTCTGTAGATGGTTCAAGAAAGCTATCTTTTCTGAAGTTGTCTTCAACTAATCCAATTATGTCCAGGCTGTTTAGAAATAATGTTGGATGATCTCTTACCCTTCCAAAAACAAATCTTTTACCTGTAAGTTGTTTTGATTGAGATCCAGTCAAGTTCTCAGACCTTATTTGGGTGTTCACTATGGTATATCAGAGAAAGCTTTTTGACTCTTCCTTACATTTAAAAATTATCATATAATTACACTTGCATAAAAAAGAAATTGGGTAATTAATCAACAAAGGCTAGATTATCATGGCCCTTTTTGGCAGCGCATGGGAGCAAGAGTAAGGAGGATCGAGGGTCCTACCTTGTACCCAGCTCAGCTTGTGACCCCATGCTCAACACTGCAAGTAAGTTGGAAGGTGGTGGGAAGTACGAGAGTACTGGCTCCAGCCCATCTGCTAAAGTAGCTGGCCATGCACACAGGCAGAAGTAAATTGCTCCACAAAAAGTCGGGGGGGAGAGGGCAAATAATTTACTTTCTCCCCCACAGCAAAGAGGGAGCAGGGGAGGAATGGTGACACTGAGTCACAATTAGTTCTCCAATCTGGTCTTAGGGCACACAGCTATGCATCGCCTATTACACAGGTAAGGTTGTAAAATTACAGTCTAGCCCCAAGCAAATATCTAAACAATCATTTAAAGCAAGGCTGTGATTGTTAGTGGTTACTTTAACACATAATAGTCTGTTAAAAATAGGATGGCTTCACTGTCCCTCTAAAGCTTGGTTTTGTAGATTTACCACTAAGATCAAATGCATCACAAGGAACACCACAGATGTTTTTAAAAAATGCATGTTCTTGTACCCACATATCATTTGCTTTTTCAAACATTAATTTAGGGTTTTTCTGCAGGCACAGTGCTTCCCTTTCAAAACAACTTTAAATAGTCACTTTTATCCATTTATAAATGTATGTGTTTTGGAGGGTCAAGCACATGCTGTTGTTTCACACCACAGATGTTTTCCTACATTTCCAATGGTTACATGTCATGAGAGCGCTTGACCCCACCATACAGAATCATTCAATATGTGGGGGAAACCACAAATATTGCTGTACCTCTGGCTTGCACAAGATCATTTAAAATGGAAGTTCATTTCAAAAGCAGGTTTTGTAAAAGTAACCCATTTTCACCTAAGAACATTAGTTAATCATGGACCCTTTTAAAAGATATACTGTTGTCTTTTTCCTTCCATAATGTATTTTCTTTAAAAGTCATGCAACATTTCAAAGTAGGATAGAATAATACTATCCATTAATTAGAACAGCTTTTAGGTCAGACAATGTGATGCTATGACTAACATCTGTGGAATTCTTACCATTTTTCCTCTTACACTCAGATTCCTAGAGTAAATTTTCTTTTTTGGTGTAAACACACAAGTTCTACACACTGTCATACATGACCATCCACAAGAAGACACACACTGGCTTGTCGGGAAAGAAGTAGCAGTGCTTTTAAAAGAAAAGCTTCACAAAACTTGATTGTTGCTGGCAGAGTTGTAGCACAGTTTCCCTGTGCAGCATCTACAGTGATGATGATGATGATTACTAGTTAGTCTAGGAATTGTTTCAGAATCATGTTATAAAACTGTGCTGTCTCTTTATCTAAAATGTAGCCTAAGTCTAAAGGCAGGTCTGCACTACCGCTTAAGTCAATGTAACTTTCGTCACTCAGGGGGGTGAAAAAGCCATTGCTCCAAACAATACAAGTTACATTGACTTAAAGTGTTGTCCACACTGTGCTATGTCAGTGGGAGACGCCTCTCACCGAGGTGGAGTAATTATTCCAACAGGAGAGTGCTCTCCTGTCGGCATAGCACGCCTTCACCAGACATGCTACAGCGTCGCAGCTGCCTCAGTGCAGCTGCACTGATGTAGCGCGGTAGTGTAGAGTAACCCTGAGATATAACGTCCGGGGATGTATTAGAAATAAATACATTGAAATTTAGTATTAGATTAATTGACGGACGGAACAAAATTTGCCCATCTAAGTGTGGAAAAGGCCTAAAGTCCAATTTGTCACTGATTTCAGTGACAACAGTAGCAGGCAAAAGTCTATGGGTGTCTAGGCTAGTGTACTGTTGTTCTAATATAGTATGGCTCCTTTTACATTAGCCAGCTAAACTGGAGTAAAATGATGTTTGGGCAATATTAAGTTTTAAGCATGGCAAAATCTGCTTTGGGGTTTGTTTTTTTTTTTGTTTAAACTAAGCTGCCCAGCAAAGACCCTGGTAAAAATTCAAAACACTGCCCATGAGAAAACAAAATATAGGATAAAAATTCAAAACACTGCCCATGAGAAAACAAAATATAGGAAAAATGTAAAAGTTGCCACTAAATATTTATTATTGCCCAAAAGAATCTTTAGGAACACAAATCTGTCATCACATTCTATTACTGGTTTAATTTATGGGATTGGAGGCCTTTGCAAATTGACAAAAAAATGACATTCACAGGTGATATTTCCAAATTTTCCATATACAGACACTCCCTGACTTACGCAATTGTTCCATTCCACCTACAGCTGGTCAAAAAATGTATTTTATTTTCCCCCAAAATTTTGAAGAAAACAAAAAAATCATTTCTATCTAAATTTTTCAAATGTTTGTCAAAAATTGAAAATGTATTGGTCTTAAAAACATAAGAATGGCCATACTGGGTCAGACCAAAGGTCCAACCAGCCCAGCATCCTGTCTTCCAAGACTGGCCAATGCCAGGTGCCCCAGCCCCAACGGGAATGAACAGAACAGGTAATTATCAAGTGATCCATGTCCTGTCACCCATTCCCAGCTTCTGACAAACACCACCCCTGCCCATCCTGGCTAATAGCCATTGATGGACCTATCCTCCATGAATGTATCTAGTTCTTTTTTGAACCCTGTTATAGTCTTGGCCTTCACAACATCCTCTGGCAAAGAGTTCCACAAGTTGACTGTGTGTGTGTTTTGTGAAGACAACTATTACATTTTCTGGGCAGTTCTAGTAATGAGGTGTCCTGGACTACAAATCTATGGGAAAGCTGGGCAAAGAAGCGAGGAGTCCCTTAGTTTGACCACTAGTGTTCTTCATCTTTTTTTAAATGTTTTATTTATTTATTTATTTTGGTCAGATGCTGAACAAAAGCATGGACAGTAACAACCCTTATCGCAGAAAAATAACCTCTCACGAACATGTTAGGTCTCATTTTAAGTTGTACGGAACCTACAGCAATTAGCTGCTCAGATGTTTCTGACGGTTTTTTGGTGTTGTGCCTTCCCTTTCATGTAATTTCTCTTCTCCATTTGTACTAGATGCTTGCAATCCTCTAACTGTGAGCGATATAGACTACAATTGGATTAAAATGCTCGAATCTGATATGCTTTTTTCTGTTTCAGTGTACTCTCGAGTTTGCTTGAGCAATTTCTGGGACCCATCTAATATTTGGGCATGCAAATAGGCAGAGAAAAGTATGTTAATAACCACAGAATACAGACTGTGTGTGCAAATTCTCAAGATTTATGTTGGCAACTTATTGTACAGTATTTCTCCTAAACTTAACCTCTCATTTGCCAACACATACAAAGGAACAAATTATGTGTGAGCGTCTGATCCCATATTGAAACAATTTTGTGGGTCTATTTCTTTTACAAAATCTATACAATTGTTTTTACATACAGTAGTACCTCAGAGTTATAAACACCAGAGTTACGAACTTATCATTTAACCACGCACCTCATTTGGAACTGGAAGTATACAATCAGGCAGCAGAGTAGCAGAGACCAAAAAAAAAAAGGGTGAATACAGTACCGTACTGTGTTAAATGTAAACTACTAAAAAAATGACGGGAAAGCAGCATTTTTTATTCTGCATAGTAAAGTTTCAAAGCTGTATTAAGTCAATGTTCAGTTTTAAACTTTTGAAAGAACAACCATAAAGTTTTGTTCAGTTATGAACATTTTAGACTTTTCCAAACATTTTGCATATAGCTATTGTGGATCTAAACAGATGCACGTGCAAATGATGTAACTTAGAAAATTAAGTACTTGATTGGCTGCCGCACTTGGGTGTTAGATGTCTAAATGACTTCACTGGCACCTTGAATAAACTGCTGGCACAAAGTTGCTCTTGCCGTAATTTGTAC
This sequence comes from Eretmochelys imbricata, assembly GCF_965152235.1. Lineage (NCBI taxonomy): Eukaryota > Metazoa > Chordata > Testudines > Cheloniidae > Eretmochelys > Eretmochelys imbricata. The sequence goes on along the minus strand of NC_135577.1, from coordinate 31,461,734 downwards.
CCTTGGATTTACAAAAAAGAGGCCAGGTTGAAGAATATATCTGGTCTTTAAATATGTCAGTAAAATGCCCAAGATGTATTAGTAACATTTAGAAAACAATTTCCATGTGGGATCTCTGTCGCAGAAATGAATAGTAAGCATCTCTCCCTTTGTGTACATGAGACAGAGATACATAGAAGAGTTTCAGAGTAACAGCCGTGTTAGTCTGTATTCGCAAAAAGAAAAGGAGTACTTGTGGCACCTTAGAGACTAACAAATTTATTTGAGCATGAGCTTTCGTGAGCTACAGCTCACTTCATCAGATGCATACCGTGGCTAAGTCATTATGCAAGGTAGCCTATTTCCTCTTGTTTTTTCCTACCCCCCCCCCCCGATGTTCTGGTTTAACTTGGATTTAAACTTGGAGAGTGGCCAGTTTGGATGAGCTATTACCAGCAGGAGAGTGAGTTTGTGTGTGTATGGGGGTGGGTTTTTGGAGGGGGGTGAGGGAGTGAGAGAACCTGGATTTGTGCAGGAAATGGCCTAACTTCATTATCATGCACATTGTGTAAAGAGTTGTCACTTTGGATGGGCTATCACCAGCAGGAGAGTGAATTTGTGTGGGGGGGTGGAGGGTGAGAAAACCTGGATTTGTGCTGGAAATGGCTTTTAGATAAGCTATTACCAGCAGGACAGTGGGGTGGGAGGAGGTATTGTTTCATATTCTCTGTGTATATATAGAGTCTGCTGCAGTTTCCACGGTATGCATCTGATGAAGTGAGCTGTAGCTCACGAAAGCTCATGCTCAAATAGAAGAGTTTATTTTATGTGATAATTATTTACAGCATTTTCATGAGTAAAAAGAGTGATAATTAAATAGCAGTGTGGTGAGAAAATTTTGCAATTTTACTTTGCAAAGGTTTGTGCAATCCTTTCTTTTCCTTTTTGGGGTTGAATTGAACGCCATTACTCAAAGGAAAGCAACAGCAGAGTTTTACTTCATTTTCATCAAAGGCCAGAAATCATGGCAGGCTCACCTGAAAACTGGTTTGCAAGTCTTGGTGAACATTCTGGTGACCCTGGTTTGAGCTTCAAGGTTGCAAGTTAGGTCTATTTAAGCTGTTATTATAAAAGTTTCCAATAGCTCTAAAGCATTGTGTAGCTCATTTATACAGCAGCACCAATGCCTGCTTTGGGGGCAATAGTGGTAAAATACTATTATATAAAATGTGGAGAAGAATTGAAGAGCTCGATTTTCAACAGACCTCCTTAATCATGCTTGCAAATTGCAGGCATGCCCACTAGCACGTACAGCTATGGGATTTTATAGTCACAAACAGATATGTGCACAAATTTTGTAGGCCACTTTTCAGAGGCCTCTGAAAATATGGCCTTAAGTGAATGTGGTTGCTCATGAAGGAAGCTGAATTGAGCGCTCTGGAGTCTGTAAAGCTTAATATAGCCACACAATAGAGCTACAAGGGCAAGCGGGAAACCATTTTCCCAGTGTTAATTAATATATCTTCAGAATACAGACTTTATGTATCTCTGTCTTTATCTGCATCTATGACGCACGCCATTTTTCATATTGCACGCATCACAATGAAACAAAGTAGAATGTCAAGGAAGGCAGGTTCATCATTACCCTTTAAAAGCAGGATTGGTAGAAACAAGCCCATTTTCCATCAATTTTCCTACATTCAAAGGACTGAATGGGACTGAACACCTTTTTGAAATGTGGCGTATCTGCCCATGGAAGCTTGTACAGCCAAGTATGCCTGCAACCAGATATTTCCTAAGTGACTAACTAGTCAGGGAATTTTCAAAGGTTTGTAGTGAACAGTTTCAGCAGCAAATGCTCTCAGCCCTTCGTCACATGTTCCTTAAAAGGAAATCATTAGCAATCTAAAAACTCCCTTTCTGTAGTGTTTTCCAGTGTGTGCTCAGTGTACTGAGGCACTTTGTAAGTTATATTAACCTAAGCCTGAAACAGCAGTCAAAGTGTTTGTACTGCACATATGACAAAATAATAGATCCGTCCAGGAGATACTCTAACTGTGTTTAGCGTGTGTCCGACCATATGTCTTCTGCTCGTTTAGCTTCAGAGAGCTCCTATATAATACAAATACACGTTTTAAATAATTAATTTTTATAAGTCAGGAAAGATGGTTTTGTAGTTCAGTCACTCGAACTCTGGGTTCAATTCCTATCTGTGCCACAAATTCACAGACTAAGTGTAGATCTACTCTGGGATTAAACATCCACGGCTGGCCCATGTCAGCCGACTCAGGTTCGCAGGACTCAGGCTGCACAGCGATAATATTGCAGTGTAGCTGTCCGGGCTTGGGCTGGTGCCCAGGCTCTAGAACCTGGGTTGCAACCCTAGCCTGGGCATCTACACTGCAATTTATAGCCCCGCAGCCTAAGCCCAGCGAGCCTGAGGCAGCTAACACTGGCCATCCGTGAGTGTTTTATTGCAGGGTAGACATACTCTATAAGGCCAGATGAGGTCACTGCAATCACCTAGTCTGACCTCTTGCATAACATAGGCTGTAAAATGTCCCTGAATTAATTCCTGTTTGAGCTAGGGCATATCTCTTAGAAACACATTGAATTGTCATTGAAAAATTGTCAGTGATAGACTATTTATCACAACCCTTGGTAAGTTGATCCAGTGGTTAAATAACCCTCACTGCCAAAAATGTCCATCCCACTTCTAGTCTGAATTGATCTAGCTTCAACTCCCAGCCATTGCACCATATTATATCTTTCTTTGCAAGATTTGCTGTACCTTTCTTTTGCTCCTCATATATAAGTACTTACAGATTGTAATCAAGTCACTCCTTAACCTTCTCTTTGTTAAGCTAAATAGATTGAGCTCCTTGAGCCTATCACTGTAAGGAATGTTTTCCAATCCTTTAATCATTCTCATGGCTCTTCTCTGAATTCTTTCCAATTTATCGAAGTCCTTCTTGAATTGTGAACACCAAAACTGGATTCAGTATTCCAGCAGTGGTCTCACCAGTGCCAAATACAGAGATAAAACAACCTCCCTGCTCCCACTTGTCATTACTATTTATGCATTCAAGGTTTGCATCTTTTGGCCACCGCATCACACTGGGAATTCATGGTCAGTATATTTAGTATTTAGTCAGTATACACATATTGTTTGCTTGAACCCAGTTTACTAAGCAATCTAGATCACTCTGAATCAGTGATCTGTCCTCTTCATTACTTACCTCTCCCCCCCCCCAAATTCTTGTGTCATCTGAAAACTTTATCAGTGATTATTTTATGTTTTCTTCCAAGTCATTGATAAAAATGTTAAATAGCATAGTGTCAAGAGCTGATCCCTGCCAGACCCCACTAGAAACACACCCGATTGATGATTCCCCATTTACAACTGCATTTTGTTCAGTTAGCCAACTTTTAATCCATTTAATGTGTGCCATGTTAAATTTATTTTTAATCAAAATGTGCAGTACCAAGTCAAATGCCTTACAGAAGTTTAAGCATATTACATCAATACTATTACCTTTATTAACCAAACTTGTAATCCCATCAAAAAAAAATATCAAGTTAGTTTGACAGGATCTAGCATTAATTATATTATCTTCTTTTAATGCTTTATTAATCGAGTCCAGAATCAGCTGTTCCATTAGTTTGCCCAGGATCAATGTCAGGTTAACAGGCCTATGATTACCCAGGTCATTCCATTTACCTTTGTAAAATACTGGCACAACAATAGCTTCCTTTTAGTCTTCTGGAACTTTCCAATTGTTCAAGAGTTATTGCAAATTAACGTAAATGGTCCAGTGAGCTCTTTTGCCAGTTCTTATAAAACTTTTGGATTCAAATTATTTAGACCTACTGATTTTAAAATGCCTAACATTCAATACCTCCTGATTTACTATCAGGATGGAAAATGGTTCATCATCATATGATATGACTACATTATGTGTTTTATTCCCAAACACAGAACAAATATTTATCGGACATTATGCCTTTTCTGCATTATTATTATTGGCAATTCTATCATTATAATCCAGTAATGGACCAATAATATTGTTAGGATTCTTTTGTAACTAATATGCCTTTTAAAAATATTTCTTATTGACCTTAACTCTGCTAGCCATAGACTTCTCCTTGTGTCTTTTTGCTTCCCTTATACATTTTCTACAATTCCTAGTTTCTGATTTATATTCATTACTATTAAGTTTCCAGTATGACCTTAAGTGAGTCACTTAATCTTTCTGTGCCTGAGTTCCTTGTCTGCAACATATGTCCTTTCTACCACTCTTCTTTCTGTCTTCTCTAGTTTTTAAACTCCTTAGCACAAGGAATATCCCTTGGTATTTATTTGTACAGGGCCTCGTACAGCTGGGCCCCAATCACAGTTGGGGGCCCCCAAATGCAAATAAACTAAAGTAATGAAGATGAGTGTATATACACCAATGCCATGCTAATCTCAAAATTATAAGTTCCTCCGGACTGGCATCTTGCCACTAACTGTGGACAATATATCTATGTTTCAGCAAAAAATGAACTCCAGAAAAACATGGAAAACTTTGACTTAGTTTTTAAACAAATGAACTATGTGGTTTCATGGGAATTCAACTGCTAATTTTTCAGGGAAATGGTTGCAAAAGGTCCAGTGTTTCCAGCCTGAAGGACAAGTTTCAAATATATTACTGAATAAAGATCTTAAAACTTTACATTTTGTTTCTGTGTCCTTTCATTGGTACCCACATATAATCAGTGACACCAAAACACATTGTAAGACTGTATTTTTATCTTCGATTTCTGGTGACATGTACAAACCATATGAGCTTCTCTCTCATGGTTTATATTGTCACCAGTTATCTTTGATAAAAATACAGTTTGATATAGTGCAGCTGGACATAGTTCATTGCATGTATGTGTATGAAAGCAATAAAATATCACAAGATGTGCAGTTATACCACCCAGGAAGTGTAGGTATCTAGAATTAAAACTTCTGAAATTTGTTTTTGCCTTTATAAATTGGTATTTGACACATTTTAAAATGTAAGAAAAAAAATATATGTATTGTAATGGGAACAAAAGTATTTTTTGAAATGTAAGGTCATCAAAAATAGTCCTTGTTAAGGTCTCTCCGTCAAATACAGAGACATTCAATTTTTTCAATATAATACTCAGCTCTTAGATCATACTTTTCATCTTCAAAGTGCTTTGCCAACATTAGTTTATTAATCAATCTATACAGTGCCCCGGTGAGGTATTCACTGTCTACGGCTCCTCAGCTTTAACCCCAATTCTGAATTTTAAATCCACTCACAATTAACCACTGCGGCCTCTAGTTTGAGCTGGTGCTGCACTCTGAAGAAATAGCCTTTTCCAGCAATAAGCGTGGAACAGAAAGAGACAGAAAGAAGAAACAGAAGGAAAAGGGACAGAGAAGGCTGAAAAGTGGTTAGAGTGAGAAAGTTTTTTTCAAATGAACTCTAATGTACAGAGATTTTTCACATGTGTGAAAGTGAGGATATTTTTCTACCTCTCACTGCTTGTGTCCCCCAAACCTCCATTTCTCAATTGATCCCATTAAACTGTCCTCATAATAATTATCCAAATAGCTAAAGAAAGATTATGCTATTTATTAGGCACATAAGAACAGAACCACTCTCCAGTAGAACATTTTGCTGGCATAAATAGATAACATATATGGTATAAGTATCATTTTTTGTATTCAATTTTTTTATATCTTCCTATGCTCATTTTTTCCAGTCTCTTTTCACTCTGCTCACTTTCTGTGTCATTATGTGTCCTTTTTCCCCAAACCAGAATAGCATGCCCAATAATTTCTTAGGGATGACCCGTATAACTCACGTGTGGTTTTCCAGTCTTAGGTAATGCAACTACTCTGAATGCATGCCCATAAAACGTTTTTACTCCACCACACCACAATATTTACTACATACCCACATGTGCATATACACAGACACTTTTAAATAGATCTCCAAAGTAACTTGACATGAGCGCTCCATGATGTACTGAATAGGGACCAAAAAAATCGATCATTGGTTCATGACTTTTCTTTCATTACAGTAGGTCATTCTGAGGCCATAATTTAACAGTGTTTTCCTCTACCCTCTAGCCATAAGTGTCTGCCATTGTCAATCATTATCCTTGGCATCGAGGGCTATTTCTAAGCTGCCATCAAGTACGAATTCATGAATTAACCAATGTCAGTTCATATTTCAGCTCCACTATCTGTTTGTTTCTGGATCTTGAACTGTTACAACAAAGTGCAATACAGCGTTAACAAGACACTGGGCCAGCAATAACATCTTCCTTTTCTATGCAAAAAGTGAATTTAGTGCTTGAGAAAAGTGCTGAATTGACAGCTCTAGATAATGAAGTCCTCTTTTCTTTCCTACTTGATATACAATACAGGTTTTTCCACACTGCCCACCAATATGTCTCAACTCTGCCCTGAAGCACCAAACTCCAGGGAAAAGAGAGTAGATTTCAGTCCATTTCATACAGATTCTAGTCCAGCTAGACTTCTAACATGAATGCCTGTTTGGGCCAACTGTGAACTGGATCATAAACTGGACTGACCTCATCAACTCATCCATAGGCCACTTACCAGCCATGAGACTAACAACTTTCAGCTACTAGGTTTACTTAGTTGCTCCACCCAACCTTTGCCCCCAGAGTTCTGTTCTTGGTTTCCCCCTCTTCTTTTGCCTCTATATACACTCTCAAGGTGACTTTTGCTCACCCAGGATTTCCCCTACCACTTTTCTTTGGTTGACTCCTAAATCCAACTACCTACCCCCATTCCATCCCATTCTGTCCAGATTACCATCTCAAACTGCCTTTCTGACATTTCCTCTTTGATGTTCAGCCGTCATCTTAAACTTATCCTCTCCAAAGCTCAAGTTCTTAACTTCCATACTTTCGAGCCAAGTAAATAACTGCTATGCTGGAGGTGTGTGTTTATGGGGAATAATTACGGTTATGAGGTGTGTATTTATTTTGTTTTAGGGCATTGGATCTGGAGGCCGGGTTTCTGTTCCTGGCTCTGACACTGAATTGCTGTATGACCTTGGACAAGTAATTTCACCTCTCTGAACCTGTTTTCCTATCAGTAAAATAGGGATGATAATGAAAAGGAGTACTTGTGGCACCTTAGAGACTAACCAATTTATTTGAGCATGAGCTTTCGTGAGCTACAGCTCACTTCATCAGATGCATAACTCTCCTACGTAAAGGAGTTGGAGATCTATACAAGACCAGCATGATAGAAGACCAAAGTACTGTCACAGAAACTTAATTGGATCATATTGCTACCACCAGATCATCCATTATGACTGCGGTGAATGGACACTTCAGTAATAAGTGCTCCTTGTCAGGATGTGACAAGTCAGTTCACATATTGAAAGATGGCTCTATTTTCTGATATATCACTATAGCACATCAGAAAATAGTCAAGAAGCCAAGAAGAATGTGAAAATTAACTTGAATAGATACTGAATGGAATAGAAATACACAATTGTAATTCAAACTTTGTCTAAACATGTGGGTTGAGATGCAGCACAGAATTCATAGCCCAGGAAGAAGAGAGGTTAAATGTGGCTTTAATCTACCTGTGAGCTTTTACAATCCTGGGCTGCTCAGGGGGATGCTTCCTGGGGTTGCCCTATGGACTGCAAGATTGCCTTCTGCCCCCAGCATCACCCTACATTGGAGCTTGCAAGGGAATCCATGGGAGTCAATCTTACGGCTATCGTCCACAGTGCCTGCATTGGGGGAATCCTTCTTGAGCTGGATACAGGGCTTGTAGGGGCCCCTTTATGTCACCCCAGCCCTTTTACCTGGCATAAAGGCTAAAAATAGATAGATCCTTCCATCTTTGAGTTCATTCCTCCGTGATCTATCCTCATTTCTTTTTCGTTTAGCTTTTTGCATTGTTTATTGATCTAAATTTCATACACCTCTTTCATTTCAAATGAGATTTTCCACAATAATGTGACTACTTCACAAACTCAAAAAGCTGCAAATTTGATCCAAAATACCACTTTATTTTATTTTATTGCTATGAATAGTTTGCCCAGCCCTATTTGTAGCATTATCATTGAATGCAGACAAGCCACTGTAAAAGGCTAGAGTGATGTGGTTATGAAACTAGGAAGTCCTTTGCATTAAAACAGGATTGCCCATAAACCTATCAATGAACACATGGAAAATATACAAACTGTCATGAGAAAATTATGGACGAGAGATAACCAAACTATTTGACTTTCTTGCGCCAGATTTTGTTCAGACACTTAGGTTATACTTCCTTCCTAAGGTTCACAAAAATAGTACACTATGCTTAGGAAGCTAATTGTTTCTGGCTGTGAATTACTCAGAAATAATTTAAAAATTGTGGATTACTTTTGGAGACTACAGCTCCCTCTTAACTCCTATTACCTTAAGGATACTGCAGATTCTCCAGTGAAATACAAACACTTCTGCTGCCAGTACATTACTTATAACACTCAGTACTATACAATACCAGTATCTCAAGATGAGAGAGAATAAATGATGTGAAACTTATTCTTAACAAACACAACATAAAATCTCCATATACATAAACCTTAAGTATTTCAGTGGGTGCCTAGACAGTAATTTAAACATGGATATTACCAACGAATTCATAGTACTGCCTAAAAAGTATAGTGGGTATTAGTTGTGCAAAACTTCTCAGGGATGAAATGGGAAACATTCTAAGCTAGCCTCCAAGGTGCAAATACAACAATGGGGGCAAAATTACTGAGAGTGAATACGGAGGTGGTAGATTGGTTCCTTGTTTATAGTAGGCTCTCACAGTAAAAGTCATCTTAAAGATATTACTAAATATACTCAATGTGGATTATCCAGGCTGTGGGCCAAATTCTGGCTGGTGCACCCACAGAAAATACTGAGGCAGAGGAAGAGGGAGCACAGAGCCAAATATTTTCACCTGAATTCTGTGCCCCCCAAAACCTATGGTCAGAGCACTTTTCAGACCATTGGCAGTAGGGGCAGAGGGACTGCATTCTGGTCAGGTCCTAATGCTCAAGGTACATGATTTGTATGTGGATTTGCTGGATCCACAAATCCAGCCATCTCTGCAATAGATTATTTATTCTGTTAGAAAAAAATCTTCTCAAAGCTGGAGCTACGAGGGGGGTCCTCTGCCCCCACCACAGCTGCAGTGTTACTATGCATCCATTTTGGAGACATACATGGTAGGCCAGATTTTCGACCATAAAGATCCACTGAACAAGGAACAGCAGGGACCAATGTTGCAATAACTTTTGAGAAACAGGATTCTCATTGGCCATTATGGATTAGATTGGATTGTATTTTTAATGCTGCGTACAAGAAATACATGGTTAAAAACTACTTTGTAAAATACCAAATGTTACACAACTACGGAACAAAAAAGATCAGCGATATTGTATCTCAGATTCATATACAACCATGATAATCACCATTTGACAAAGACAAACTTAAGCAACTTCAATGAACCTTTATTAAGGAAAGGGAGACTATTTGCAAATACACAGCATGATCTGCCTACTCACACAGAAGCTTAGGATCCAGAAAGAGAGTTCAGGCAGTGAAACTAGAGAGGTGCTGGTTATCCTTTCCTGCTTCAATAGCCTCTGATATCGTGCATGTATATGATTAATATTTCATGTTATTAACCAAACAAGAATGCAGCAAAGGGTTAAAGGGAGGAGTCCATTCTCAGTCAGAAACAGTGAGTATGCATGCTTCTTCTGTTGTCTATTGTAGTTCTTACAAAATCAAAGTTAAGAACTGTGGTGCCATAGCTTAAACACTCTCCACAGTTCTTCACTAAAGCTCCAGTAAAATCTGGGTCCTGTCATTGCATGACAAGAAGATAATCCTGTGTGAGACCTTCCTTTATGATAGGAGGTACTTTCCCCTAATCAGATGGAAAAGAAATTCTCTTGGTGAGGAGCCCCTCCTCCTCCACAGGATAAAAACAAATCTTTAGAGGGAGGCTTACTCAGAATCTTCATGGAATCCAGGTTAAACCATTTTCCCTGGGTCGTGTAACAGTACCAAATGCCCCTTCATATATATGCTACTCCTTAACCTTATCCAAAGCAGAATTTTAATCCAAGCAAGATTTTAACCTGCAATATCTCCTTTGTAGCATCAATATTTGAGCGTTCCTGGAAGCTGCAGTTCATCAAGTGTTATGTACTTTGTCATCTACGGAAAGTAAAGGAATTAAGGGGTGAATCTGAGACTCAACAACTGTGAATCCATCATCAGGACAAAGAAAGATGTACCTGTTACTGTTTGGTGGAGTTACTCCTGATCTATACAGATGCACATGAGATCAGGGTCAGGGCCATGGACTTAACATAATGAAAACATACAGTGAGAATTTCTCTAGTGAAAAAATAAACGCAAGTTTATACATTCTCTTTTCATTTCTCTCTTTTTATAACTTCACTTTTCAATTTTCCCTTCCACAATTTTTTTCTTGATAATGAAAATTATTCATCTTTACTTCCTTGAAGCTCTTTACAATTGTTAATTCGGCAAAGCTAAACATCACTTCACATTCCTCCCTCCTAATGGAATAGGCAAGTGTTATTATTCCCGTTTTAGACATGGGGAAACTAAGGCACAGAATGCCTTAAATTACTTGGATAAAAAGTAGAATCCAGGAGTCCTGCATCCCAATCCTGTGCTCTACTCACTTGATTCTCTGCTTTACCCACTTCTTACTGGCAAAAAAAATACGTTGTTTCTGTTGGTTTAGTAGTGTCTCTCTCCTTAAACTTAATTCCCAGTACACCTAGAACACTTCTCATGGAAGCAGCATTATTGTTTTACATAGTGCAGTAATTGCAGACATGCAAAGATTGACAATTCTAGTTTCATTCTCAGCAGCCCTATGTTGCAACCTGTGGTTTGTACTTTGGCCATTGTGCTACAGTTACACTAAGTGCTTCAGAGGTGAAAAGTGATCTCTTATTCATGTAGGCAGGTCAGAAAACTTTGGTATGTTGCCCAGATTATATATGAAACAGAAAATAGAATTAAAAAAAACCCTCAGAGATTTATTGTATTTAGATTTGCCTTTTAAAAAAATATGGTATGGGAGAGGAACTATGGAGTCTACTTGTGATTTCAAAACCAACTCAGCGGTTAAACAACATTTAACTTGAGATATGGGTGGTTCTAAAAACTTGTAGATTTATACAGAAAATGCAAAATAAGGGCACCAGCAGGCAATAACCTGCCAAAGATACTAGAAAAAAATCCTTCCATAGTTATTATCTGAATCTGATAAAGGTAAGTCATGCCTCCTATAGTAAATACATACCTTGAAGAGATGAAGACGACAGATATATCTGATGGCTAAAAATGATACTGTTTGAAAATCAAAACCGCATCAGTCAGTCAACACTGTGTTTGGAAAAACATAAAGAACTTATGAAGGACCTAGGCCTGCAAAGACATACATACATGCTTAACTTTATGTACTGTGAGTAATTCCACTGGCATAGAATCACAGAATCATAGAATATCAGGGTTGGAAGGGACCTCAGGAGGTCATCTAGTCCAATCCCCTGCTCAAAGCAGGACCGATCCCCAATTAAATCATCCCAGCCAGGGCTTTGTCATGCCTGACCTTAAAAACTTCTAAGGAAGGAGATTCCACCACCTCCCTAGGTAACGCATTCCAGTGTTTCACCACCCTCCTGTTGAAAAAGTTTTTCCTAATATCCAACCTAAATCTCCCCCACTGCAACTTGAGACCATTACTCCTTGTCCTGTCCTCCGCTACCACTAAGAACAGTCTAGATCCATCCTCTTTGGAACCACCTTTCAGGTAGTTGAAAGGAGCTATCAAATCTCCCCTCATTCTTCTCTTCTGTAGACTAAACAATCCCAGTTCCCTCAGCCTCTCCTCATAAGTCATGTGTTCCAGTCCCCTCATCATTTTTGTTGCCCTCCGCTGGACTCTCTCCAATTTTTCCACATCCTTCTTGTAGTGTGGAGCCCAAAACTGGACACACTACTCCAGATGAGGCCTCACCAATGTTGAATAGAGGGGAATGATCACGTCCCTCGATCTGCTGGCAATGCCCCTCCTTATACAGGCCAAAATGCCATTGGCCTTCTTGGCATCAACGGCATACTGTTGACTCATATCCAGCTTCTCGTGCACTGTAACCCCTAGGTCCTTTTCTGCAGAACTGCTGCCTAGCCATTCGGTCCCTAGTCTGTAGCGGTTCATTGGATTCTTCCGTCCTAAGTGCAGGACTCTGCACTTGTCCTTGTTGAACCTCATCAGATTTCTTTTGGCCCAATCCTCTAATTTGTTTAGGTCCCTCTGTATCCTATCCCTACCCTCCAGCGTATCTACCACTCCTCCCAGTTTACTGTCGTCTGCAAACTTGCTGAGGGTGCAATCCACACCATCCTCCAGATCATTAATGAAGATATTGAACAAAACCGGCCCCAGGACCGACCCCGGGGCACTCCGCTTGATACTGGCTGCCAGCTAGACATGGAGCCATTGATCACTACCCATTGAGCCCAACATTCTAGCCAATTTTCTACCCACCTTATAGTCCATTCATCCAGCCCATACTTCTTTAACTTGCTGACAAGAATATTGTGGGAGACAGTGTCAAAAGCTTTGCTAAAGTCAAGGAACACCACGTTGCATCCGATGAAGTGAGCTGTAGCTCACGAAAGCTTATGCTCTAATAAATTGGTTAGTCTCTAAGGTGCCACAAGTACTCCTTTTCTTTTTGTGAATACAGACTAACACGGCTGTTACTCTGAAACACGTCCATTGCTTTCCCTTCATCCACAGAACCAGTTATCTTGTCAAAGAAGGCAATTAGATTAGTCAGGCATGACTTGCCCTTGGTGAATCCATGCTGACTGTTCTTGATCATAGTCTTTGCTGGAATGGTCCCAAAATCTTTACTTCTAGAACAGCAGTTTGCTATGTTAACTGTACCAGTACTAAAGTTAATGCTGCAGGAGGCATCCATTTGGAAGTCCATTTTTTCACTCTGTAACATTTGCCCCCTTCCCCCCCCCCCAATCTTCTTGATTTAAACACAAATTTTCTTTCTCAGACCATTTCGGAGTGCTACACTTGTCTTAGGTCTGCAGTAACTTGTCTCTGTCTGTCATGCATCTCCTCTGTGTGGGGAACGGTCAGTAGATTTTCATAGCCACAAATCAAAAGCTGTATCCCGAACTTCTCCTGCCTATCCCCCAGAACCCCACTCAGCATAGCACAGGGAATGGGAAGCAACATTTTTTTACCAACATTTTGGATATAATTGTAGGAGAATCAAAATGTCACGATAAGAAAGAATTAACTGAACCTGCCCTAATTCTTAAAAGAGTTCCCTGTATGTTACAGAAAAGGAAGTAAGTCTGAAACAGTGCAATATCTGTTGGCAGATGTTAACTGCTTACTGGTAATCACCACATATTAGAACATGTGTGTATTGGGTTGGCTTATTTTCCTCTGAAGGCAGCTCCAAAGGTGGGCAGTGCTGGCGAGAGGATATGTCTGGTTTTCTACGCTTGAAAAATGTCCACTCTAGTGAAATCCCTGAGGCAAACACCACCATGCCCTCCCTAGATCCCAGCCACTGCCACTGACAGGGCCATGAATAGAGCACTACAATTATAAAAAAATCTAGTTCATATGGACTGGATCCAATGGATCAGCTGAAAGCAGCCAGTAAGATCTATTGTGTCTGAATACGTATTTAAAAACGTAGGAAGAGACATATAAAATGAATACCACACTACACATGTAACTGGCTAAATATTAATAAGCTTTACATATGCTGAATCATGTATCTGAGCAATTTTAATTAACGTATTTACATGAGTCAACAACAGCACTGATGATGACTTCTAGTTATTTTTTAAAAATAAATTTATTTCCCTCCACCCTTGGGGAGAAAAGATCCAAACCCGATTAGCCTTTCCCGCAGCTGAAGAACTTGGCTATGTTCACTGCAGACCTGATATGGAACATACTTTTTATTTTATTATAGGTCAGCAGGACCCTTAAAATGGCTATTTCTCAAAGAAAAATAATACTCTGTCATTTTAATGCATGTTTATATAAAATAAAAGTGGCAATTCCATGTTAATAAACCTTGCTTAGGAAAAAAAAAACCAGTTGCTAAGCTATGGTGAGTAATTAGCCCTTTAGCATCCCCTTTCTTCAGGAATGCTTCCTCCTGAGCTGGCTCTTTTAAATAGCTCCAGTCCTGGCTGCCTTTGTTGAGCTTGGAAATTGTGCACATATGAGAGAAATTAAGCCCTCATTTAACAGAGACACATGCCTGTCAAGTCCAGAGGAACAAAGGCTGTTCCCTGGGGGCTACTCAGCTCCCTGAGGCTGCCACTCATTCTGTTAGCAATGCTTACCCTTTACAGATTGTGTATAAAACCCAATAAATCATTTCATCTGCTCTGGTTAATATACACATGAGCCTGGGTCTGTCTTCAAAGTATTTTCTCTTTCGTGTGCAACTCTGTTGGTTTTATAAGAGGTGACCTATGTTTTCTGACTGTGGTGAGACTTTTACCATTAAACGGTAATGTAATGTCTGTGTTGTAAACTGAACCATTTACTGTCAGAAATTAAGACACTTGTTGCCACATCTATTTCATACAGGAAATGTTTATTACTTTTGAATGGTTGATAATCATCAATGTTTATTGTATAAATTATTAGTAAATTCTGGTCCTCTGAAAGTTATATCCAAAATATATGTACATCAAATTGATGGGAAAACAACAAAGGGAAATAAAATGATCCTTTGTTCCATTTTAGATGACAGATTTGCTGCCCTGTTTAAGAAACGTGTGTTTTCCTGATTAAAACACAAAAAGACAATGATTAATTAATTATTAATTTAGCGGAGGTTGTTTTATTTTTGTTCCTTGCCCATTTATGTTGTTGATGACTGGAAAGTGTCCTCAGTAAGATTTCTCTATACTAATCATTGTCAACTAAAAAGAACAGAAAGAATCTGTCCACTGAAAGGTAATGATGACATTAAACTAGTAGCTGAAGCAAGCACCAAGCAAAGCAAGAATATACAAGCACAATGTACTTCCTACCTGAAAGAAGTCCAAAATAGACAGTTACTTTATCTTCCTCAAATGTATATTTGATACAAAGGGAAGATTTTACAATGAATAACAAAAGCACAACAGAATGCTTCAGTTTCCAAACCTTTGTTTGTTTTAAAACACTGCAAACTAGGGGTCGGATCCAGCACGCCTTGGACTGGACTGACTTGAGTGGAGCAACACTGATTTACACCAGCTAAGGAAATGGCACCTTCTGCCTGCACAACTTCAAATGAGGCAAAACTCTCATTGACTTCAGTTTATCCTGAGGCAGGAGCAAGCCAATGGAGCCTATTTAGTGATAGATTACTGGCCAGATTAGAGAAGTAAATTAAAGTGCAGTCCTCACATTTTCCTCCCCAGAAATGTGAGGGAATTTGGTAATAAGTATCAAAATTAAAATGTTATGTATTAAAAAAAGGATTTTTTGTTTTGTCCACATGCATTTGTAGCTTACAAACAAACCCAAAGCAGTATATTTATCAAGCAACCAATATTAACCTTTGTATTTAAAACCACAAAACAAAGAGGGATGACTGTTCTGACAGCTTTAATCCTGATGATACTGGGAGCCCCAAGTAAAAAGAAGCTGGTACAGCATGGAGTTTCCCCTGCTCAGCAGGCAGAGAAAAAGCAGGTCTGGATTTGATAAGTAAAACCAGATCTATGCAATAATTATATGTTAAAGCCTGCAATTAATGGGAACCATCAACAGTCCAATGAGCTTGCATATCAGTGGTTTTTCTGCAAAGGCCTTTTCTCCCATCTTGTTAGATATTAATCAACGGTACAACAGGCATGAAAGCTTTGTGTAAACATGAGCAATTGTGCGTGCTCCTCTGTCTTTGGAGGGAAAATCTGGGCTATGACATAGGGATTCAAAACTCCACTTGTTCCAGGATGTGCTATTATTATTATTTCATATTTATCAATACAAATACTGATATAGTGACCCTCCCAGGATCAGGGTTCCACTGTGTTAAGCGGAGTATAAACAGATAGGAAGTCTGAGTCCTTTGTGCCCTGAAGAGCTGACAATTGAAGAACACTTTTCTAAGAATAGTCCTCCTTCCCCTTTCAAATGTCTATCACTAATAAAACAAGTGATGCCCTACTGGGCTTAAAATGTATCAAAATGCCATGAAATAGTGTATATTAAAAACATGATATTACAATGAACTGCCTTATCAGAACATAGCGTTGTTTAAACTGAGTATGATGCAATGCCTCTACAGTCCTAAAAAGTAGTAGGAATTTTGTAAATAGGCCATTTACTCAAAATAAAAGATATAGAACCAGATGAATGTATCCATATCATTCAACAAATTGGCAACCTACAGTAATTTTTGCAAGCTCACACCTACCGTACATACATGCAGTGAATACATTAAAGTTGCATGAAATTACATTTAGAGATGGATTCTGTCGCACACTAGCGTATATCAGGAGTAACTCCACGGAAATCAGTGGAGTTATATAAATGTAAAGGAATCAGAACCAGGTTCTTATTAATGAAAAGGGCCTAAATCTGCAACTCTTAGTTCTGAAACACTCTAATTGAAGCCAATCGGACCTTTGTGTGGGTAAGGTTTGGGGTCAAAGTCAAAGCCTGATCCAAAGCCCATTGAAATGAATGGAAAGACTCCCACTGACTTCAATAGTCTTTGGATCAAGCCCTAGATGTCCACATCTGAATTACCTGTGTGAAGGAGGACCTGTTTTTAAAATGGGAAAATAAGGAAGTCTACTTATAGGCTTTGTTTCCATGAAGCTTGATCAATACTACAGAGGACTAAAGAAACTCCCATCCATTTCACCCACCTCTTCCATTAAGATACAAAGGCAACACATTGCCATGAAAACAAGGGAGAATATGTAAAGGTGTCATATGCTATGTATGCCACTGACATAATACTTTAATAGGATATGCTGTAATTTCCTGCAATTAATATCTTAGCAGAGCTATAAAGGTCTTTTTCCAAAATTATAGCATTGCGTTCGCAACACTAGAATTAATGTTGTGTCAACCTTTCCATCATAAGCCCCTTTTTTCAGGGGTTTATAACTTGGCTGTAAAAATATACTCTGGCCTGAAATGTGGCATGCAAAGAAACAGACACTTTGATTAAATTAAAAAACACTATTAGACCGACGTTTCAGGCAAGTAATGTAGCTTTTTAAGCCACTTGTGTGCCCTACACAGTATGTGAGGTACAGCCATGACATTTAGGCATTTTTTAAAAGTATCTCCTCCCGTCTTCCCCCAGGAACGTTACTTATGTAGAGTGTGATCAAGGCTATGTCTACGCGACAAGCGAGGGGTGTGATCCCCTGCTCACGTACACATACTCATGCTAGCTCTTGTTGAGCCAGCACAAGTATAGCAGTGTTAGCCACGGCAGTATTGGTCATGGCAGGAGAGGCACGGCTGAGCCATGCTTAGCGTAAACCTGCCTGAAACCAGTGGGCATATGCCGTCACTGCTCCTACCCAGGGTACCGTGGCTACACTGCTAATTATACTCACACAAGCACTCAGTGAGCTACCACGAGAATGTATACAAGCAGGGGACTCACCCCAAGTTCCTAGTTTAGACATAGTCCAAGAAACAATCTGCTATAAGGCTAGTCTCTCCAGGAAGTTCCACAGCCATGGAGGTTGCTACCTATGAGGAAGGGAAATACTTGGTTTGTAGGAGCAGCAGAACTCCTCATAATGCATTTCATGCTTGCCCCTTTTCCAATCAACTTGATCATCACGTGGTATAATTACATTCACTGGAATGATAATAATACCAGTTATGGAAGGGGGTGAAAAGATGAGGGGGAGGGATAGCTCAGTGGTTTGAGCTTTGGCCTGCTAAACCCAGGGTTGTGAGTTCAATCCTTGAGGGTGCCATTTAGGGATACGGG
Organism: Eretmochelys imbricata; assembly: GCF_965152235.1. Taxonomy (NCBI): domain Eukaryota; kingdom Metazoa; phylum Chordata; order Testudines; family Cheloniidae; genus Eretmochelys; species Eretmochelys imbricata. The sequence continues at coordinate 31,443,654 of NC_135577.1, read as the reverse complement.
GCAAAAATTGGGGATTGGTCCTGCTTTGAGCAGGGAGTTGGACTAGATGACCTCCTGAGGTCCCTTCCAACCCTGATATTCTATGATTCTAGGAAGTCTTTACCCAGCAGACTGAGACTAAGTAAACTGGGGAGAAAGTTTAAAGGGCTTCTGTTCGTGATATTGAATCCCCCATGACTGAGAACTCCATTACAGCAGATGAAACAAAGGGCTATGTGAGTGAAAGATTATGATGGTGAAGAAAGATCCAGCAGTTAGGGCACTAAGCTGAGAATTGGGAGACCCAGGTTCAGTTCTGCCACAGATTCCCTGTGTGACCTTGTGCAAGTCACTTAGTGTCTCTGTGCCTCATCTCTAAAATGGGGATAATAGCATTGCCTTACCTCACAGGGGTGTTGTAAGGATAAATACACTAAAATCTGTGAGGTACTCACATACTACAATAACGGAGGATCACAAATGAGGGCTAGATAGATCTCTCAAATAAACATCAAATCTCAGCAGAGGGTAAAGACAGTGCCCACCACAACTTTCCAGTAAGTCCTTCCATCTAAGATGACTCTCAGCACTCCTTGGGGGGAGCAAGGATGGGCTACAAGTCCTCTTCCTCTAGAAAATGTTTATTGTTTTGCTTTGCCTAGGGAGTCCCAGTCCAAGGGCCAGGCCAGTAGCTATCCATCACCCCATCAGTTTTATTATTACTTACCATGTGTCCTGAGCACACACATAGAGCAGCTGTGTTTTAGTCCACACACTTAATGTTTGTCCACCTGGTCTATATTTGAAAGCAAAAGCATGTTCATACACCTGGCTAAACTTTGGTCCACACAGTAAAAATGACCAACAGATTATTACAGATCTTTTTTTTAAAAAAGTTCTTTAACTAAAAAGTACATTTAACAAATACTGTGGGGCTGTGATGTGTCTCAGGATGGATTTCACACTTCACTCTCAACTGTGAATTTCTTTGCTTTTATTATTTGGTGTTACAACTTTAATGTTTTCTTAACACACTGTCGTTTTGGGTGGGTGAATAAGATGAATTCAGCATTTCATAATGAACCATTGTACACTGTTTGCATCATTTGTTTTCCTTTATTGAATGATTACAAACTTCCCAATCTAACATTAATAAAATGTGTGGGAGTTACTGTATGTGAAGTAAGCGTGGTGATGTCAGTGCATCCCTTTGGAATTTAGAAGATATTTCACTGTGTTATATCATACGTCTCGCAGTATATCAATTTTTATTTCCCATCCCTCAAGTGTGGAATGCATACCGTACAACTTCTTAAATTCTCAATATAGACATAATTTACACAAGCTGTGCAAATGCCTGACTTACAGAAGATGGTATATACAAGATTTATATAAAATACTAGTTCTTTTAAACCAGCAAATCTCTTGCATACAACATGGTCAAAGACCCAACTACATCATATAATTTAATTTCTTTAAAAAGCTGTAAAGCACAGAAGGCCATACGGTGAAACTGCACTGAAAGGCCAGTTCCCTCTTACTTGCGCAACTACTTTAAAATATTCCCAGGTGATTTCCAGTGCAACGTTGTTCAACTTTTTCATAAAGATCACCTTTAACAGGGACCAGTTTTTGCTAGTAACGGGGTTGGGTGCTTAAGACCAAGACAAATGGCCATCCATTTCACTTTTACTTTTTTTGTTAAAATAGTCCAAACATTTACAGAATGTCAAATTGTTTCTCTTTTTTTTCTTTCCAATTCTATCTTGTTCTCCATATGGGTGCATAATCCCCATGTGAATCCAGACAAGAATACACTTATTTTTTCTGTATTGTTGTGAAACTAAGTACCGTCTTAATAAACTTTTCTCCCCAAATTGATTTAATAATGCACTTGTATTCTTCAACTAATTTTCACAACTTCTGCAAACACAGGCAAACAGATTTATAACAGAATTTTAACACATCATTAATTATAACAACTAAAAACTACTTTGATCTCTTAGGTCAAAGTTTATGCCATCTGGTGAATTCAACATTTTATTGTCAGATTTCAAAAAGTACTTTACAATTTATTTTCTATATGCTTTTGGCCTTTTTATGTGGTGCTGTACTTCATCATTTTTCTTCCAAATACCTGCTTCTGAAGACAGAAACTTTGACCTCTGATATCATCACATTCCAGTGTTGCTTGTATACATGGATATCACCATAAATCAAGTTGTTTCTGTACTTTTATTAACTGTTTTCTTTATTCACTGAATCCTGGGCAGTATGCACTGTAGAAAAAAAATATAATCCAAACCCAAGTTGGTTTTCCCTGTTGGCCAACACGTTATAGACAGTCACAGAAAACTCCACAGCAAGTAGAACTATTTGCAAAATAAAGGCCAACATCTTATGCAGTTTCTATGTCATAGTTATGGGATATGTTTTAATGCAAACCTAATTTAATTAATTGTACATTCTTCTCTATTATGGGTCCAATTCTGCAAAGCGGGAGTTATATTTAGATATACAAGTAGTCAGATATTGGTTGTGCGAGTAAGGGTTACTTCATGTAAACAAGGCTTTGCAGGATTGGGCCCTTTGGAAGGAAAGCAATTGCCCAAATTTTGCTCCCACTTATACACTTTAGTTTGTTTGTGCAGGTGCAACTGAGGGTGGAAGTTGACTTTCTGTGGTTAAGCAAACACTTCCAATTATGCAGGCTGATTTTGACATTAATTAGGGGTTAGACTGTAGCTTTACCACCACAGCCTGGTGATTTGGAGCTGCAGTGCCCCAGGAGGAGCACTAGAGGCATGTAGAGAGGCATAGTGACTACTGGGGCTGCAAGCTGCACAAGCGTGGGTGAAGTAAGTGGACTGCAGGGAGCACTGTGAGGGCTGCTGGAAGTGGCCCCTGAGCAGCACCATGAGTGGGGTAGGTAATATTTGCTTGCTCCTCTGCATATTCTATGATTCTATGATATCTTTTGGGGCTGCTCATAATATGAGCCTAAACAAATAGAGCTCAAGCCTGCAGTCCTCACTTAAGTAAAGCACAGAAGTTGGCTCCACTGAAGTCAATGGGAGTTTAGCCACCAGTTTTGATGGGGCCAGGATTTCACAGGAACAGGCCTACAGGGTAGACTGAAAGAAGAAAAAGAAGTATTGACCACTGGCAAGTCTGCAATGCAGCACTCATAAGAATGAAAGAAACAAGAGTGCTTGGACTGAAGAGTGTGCCATGCCCCTCCCCAAACACCACTGTTAACTTTAAAAAGGGAGCGTGAGGGGAGGGAGTGGGAGAAAAGGCAGCTACTATCACTTTCTGCACCAACTTGAGCCTGAGGAACAATGACATTGACTGTAGATTTAGCTAATTTCCACATGTCACGTTCAGCACCCGTGTGCCAAAGTCCTATTCTTCAAGTCTGTTGAAATATCACTTTCCGAAACATGTGTGCTAGCATTTGGCCAACATCACCACAAGATCATTTTATTAACTTGTAGCTCATTTCATAGACTGCTGCTCACGTTGCTAACATATGCTATTCTACCATTTTCTGCTCTGTAATTAGAGAAGTGATATGAAAGAGATACACAAGACTTATTCTTTTGCATTAAATACAATTTGTTTAGATCTAGGAAGGAGACACAAATCTATTTAATCAAAAAATCACAGAAAAATTAGAAAAGTATTAGGAAGATATCTTAACTTTTCAGGGGACAGTGTACAAAATAAAAGTGTATTCATGCTGAGTTTATTGATTAACTTGTGGCTAAAACCAGAAACTCTTTATTCTAAGTCAGGGAAAATCTTGCCCACACCTCTACGGGTATGTCTATACTGCAGTTAAGACACCCAACTCTGTGGCAGGCCCAGGCTTGCAGGGCTGTTTCATTGCAGTGTAGACTTCCAGGCTCAGGCTGGCGCCCATGCTCTAGGACCCTGCAAGGTGGGAGGGTCCCAGAGTCCAGCTCCAGTTTAAGCCTGGGAGTCTACACTGCGATGAAACAGCCCAGCAGCCCGAGCCCCATGAGTCAGCTGTCACAGGCCAGCTGTGGATTTTTAATGGCAGTGTAGACATACCCTATGTGAACAGGATACCCCACATACAGAGCACCCAGTGAGTTTCTTCTGCGCAGGGGATTGAAGGGCAAGGACAGAATTTTAGGAGACTGCACAGGAGGTGTGATTCTCCGGCATGGATTCCAGCCCTGCTTGGGCTTCCTTCATGCTGTCATGCCAGGGTATTTGGGGTAAGGGACGGGAGGGAAGGATGAAGACTTAGCTGGAGTATCCACTACCGTGTGGATCACTTGGCCAGCTAGGGCTTTGGAAGTTACTCCAGCCCTTAAGATGGAGCAGTAGCTGTGGCTCAGCTTCCACTCCACAGCCTGGTGGGAAGGGGGGAAGATTCCTTCCCTCTTCCCAACAATGATATCCCCACTGCCTACTCAAAGTTACTTGGGCAGATACCAAGAGTAACTTTTTGCCCACAATGCAGGATTTGCCAGAGTAAATACTGAGCAAGGACTTCAAGACCTGGCTCTTGTTTATAGGGGAAAGGCCAATATTCAATTATAAATGAAAAATGAAATGTTTTACTTTGCTTCATAAATGTTCAACATATTTCTGTTTTTCTCTTTTTTCTTTGGCTCTGCTTCTCACATTGGACTAGTTTCCATCTTTGCTAACGAGACTGATGAGCTGGACAGAAGCAGTGAGGCTACACACACAGCAGAGTTCTGGAAATCTCAGTCTCTGATTAAATAACAAGGGTACAAATTACAGTAACATGCTGGCATTTACATCTTAGGTTTACAAATAGCCCATGTGGGCAACTGCATTGGAAGAAAGAGGTTAGTCTTAGTTTTGCAGCAATGCATTGGTATTGAACTGAATAGACAGAAGCTAATGATGGTTTGGATTCAATTCATAAGCAAGCTGGATTTTAAAGGAAATGTATAATCTCTACTACAAATTAATAAGCTATTGCTACAGGTTATTGAGCCACCACAATAATTTAAATTTTCACTGTTTATAAATTACAGTAGTTTTACCTATTCTTTAATCCAGAAACTTGGTTATTAAAATGTTTGATGCAGGCTATAGTGCATCTATCATTACTTTTAAAAGTTAATTAGATTAGATAAAAGAAATAATTAGATTTGCATTTTTATCCTGGTTTGAAACTTCCAAAGAAGATCACAACAGCATGGCTGTGGGCAATTAAAAACAGCATTCAGCAGTGAAATAAAAGGGAAAAGAGGGTCTGTTTTTCCTGGCTAATTCATGATTGAAGATACAATTACAAAATATTTTAAGGGTTTGCTGAAGCTGGGGGCTATTCCTAGACTTCTAAGCTTTGTTTATAACCCTCATTTTCTTTCAAGGGAGTATCTGATCCATACACCACGCCAACAGAAGTATCAAATTGCTTTCAATGGCTTTATTTGGTCCTGTTCAGAACTTGCAGGAAGGGGATCAGTTTCATGATCGATGATTTAAAAAAAAAATGAATATTCCCTTGTTCCAGAACAGTAGCATGGTAACTGCTTTTTGCTTGTCAATGCTCAATACAGTTTACAAACAAAGAGAGACAACCTAAGACAGAGCAACTGGGGACTGACGATAGCTAGATTCCAGCTTTTGCCTTTTCAGCAAGCTTACTGCTAGGAGGTTTAACCTATCTCTGAAAGGCAATAAATGAAAGGTCCAGCTCTTAAAATTGGAGGTCAATTAGATACTTAATGATGAAGCATATCTTTAAATATATTTCTACTATTATTATCCTAGCAAAAAATTAATTAACCAGGTCATGCAGGCCATGAAGGCTAATGTGCAATGTAATTATTCCTGATCTTTAGACATGCACTTCACATAAAGAGATAGTCCTTATTCAGCTCACCAGGTACCTGAATTGTTAGTAGTTAATCATGGATAAGGAGAGAGATTTGTTAGATCAGCCTCTTAAGTTTTAAGTATGATTCAAATGATTCATATTCAAGAACAGCTTAAACAGTTGTCATTTTTATGTTACCATTCTTTTATTTGTTTACTATCATGGTAATCATATTCACTCATTTTAACAGAAATAGACAATGCAAGCTTGTTGATATGAAGATACGCAGCATGAACGTACACATTAAAAAACTAGAACACAATTACTATTAGAAATAATTTCTATGGTTCAATTAAAACAGACTACTTATGAGGGCAGAAGAACCCAATTTTTCTATGCAAAGGAAACTACACCTGATTCAAAGCACTATATTGTAAGGGTATTGAGAAGGGAAAAGGATGGGAGCACTTATGACCAGATTTTCAAAAGGGCTCAGTTCCCATTGTGACCTACTGCCAGATTCTCAGAAAAAGTTCAGCATCCATTGTGCTGGCCCCAGATGTGGAAGCTGAGCTCTTTCAAAACTTGTGGCCAAATTTAGCATTCATTCCAACAATACCTGCACAAGTCTGAAGTGACTCAGCAAAGGGTCTGGTTCTTTAAGTCCTCCACATCCATATCTCCCATGGACTTAAATGGATCTTCTTCATGCAGAACACTTGAGGAATTGGGCTCAAAGTCTCAGTGTAGATACACCCTCCTCCTCCTCCAGCAAAACACGGACACTCAGAAGACCCAATCCTGCAAGGAGTTGACTGTCTCCAACAAGTTTCTGAATTCACTCGGAGTTGAGGGCACCCAGCACCTTGCACAGTTGGGCCCTTTATACAGAATCAGACTTCAGCATTTCCATCCTGTGAATGCTCCCTTCAGTTTATGATGCATTAAAGAAGTCTTTGCTTAAATGGATTTTTCCCAGATCTCCTAAGGTGAGTTTACCCAGCATAGCATATATTAATAGCACCCTACCCTATCCTGGAGTGGCCTAATTTTTTCCTACTGCTTTAAGATTTTGTACATTTTAGATCAGAAATGAATTTGACTCAAGGGATATAAAAACAGCTCAGAACCTGACTCTGCAGACTATACTTGTCCTGAAGTCTTTCCTCATCTACAACTCCATGGAAATCAATGGGAAACTTGCCTGCCTTGGGCGGCAGGATTACGGATCGTAATTGGGAACACTAGTTCTTCTAATTCTGAACTTCTTCTGGAGAAGGGTGTTTATTGTCCACACAGAGAGGGAAGCAACCTTCAGGGGGTAGGAGTAATAGGGCTCGGGAGTAATCAAACATTGCACTTATTTGGAGCCTTTCATCACAGGATCTGAAAGCACTTTATAGAAGTAGACAAAGAAGGGGAACATCTCATGTTTTAACTACTATACAAAACTGCCTCCCCAAAATGCACCCCCAGAAACCTGAACTGACTGTGAACAAATAAATAAATATAAGAGCTCATTACTCCTAAGATGACTATACTGGTTTTGCCTGCTATACCTATCTGATATGTTTCTTGTTGACATGCTGTTGGCAAAGCTGCACAATATATGATAATCGGATATGGAGTGTGAAAATGGTCCTTGAAAAGGATAAATGAAATAAAATGTTTGAAGTAATGGCAATTTAGGGGGCAAATAAGTGATTGTTTTAATGGATCCTTTTCACTTTTACTTATTGTTGACTGAAGTAGAGTGAGCCTCTTTGATTATTTCTAATCGTTCAAAGGATTACATAAATTGTATTCCTTAAATTGTCAAAATTATTGTTTGGAGACTATGCCACTAACCTCAGAAGATTAGACAAGTACATGATGCATCTCATGTAATGAAAACATTGCATCCGCAATCACTTGCCCCGGAATACTGCAGTAGAGAACATAGTGAACTGATTTCCAAGCAGCTGGGCCATGAACAGGCCTGTGCCCAGATTAAATTGACACCTACAAGTTTCACATTTCATAATCTCTTATAAAAGGGGACCATTATTATTTCACACCAGACACAGCAATATGAAGCATCACATCCTTCAGCCTATCCTTGGCCCAGCAACATCTCACCCATTGCCAACAGATTTTCAGGTACAAGAAATGTAGACACCTAGTCTTAACAGTCTCAATCAACTAAATAGCAAGGAGGTTCTCCCCCATTCCCAAACCTACAATAAGCTATAAAGGAGAAGACTAAGACTTCTATCACAAGGAATGCCTGAGTAACAAACCTGCTACAAATTAAGCAAAAACAAATAAATAAGGAAGAACCACTTGGCTGATGGCAACTGTGTATTATGTAGGCTAAACATCAGTTAAAATAGGAGATTTCCTCCATAAACCTAACAACTAGCATTCCTAGCAGCCCTTCTGAGAGACCACATGCATGTTTGATATGTCACATCCCCAACAACCCTAATCACTGACAGGAGGAGTCTTACAGGATAAGGCAAGAAGCCCACCAGAGCCTGGCCACCAAGATATGGAGGAAAAATTATTTCCCTGCCTCAGACACATTGATTAGATTTCATCTTATGCATATGAGCAAAAATCACTCTACAAATATTTCACATGCAATAGAACCCAAACCACTGTACAAACATGGAGTAAGAGCATCCTATGTTGGCCCAGCCTCCACGTCTAATTAGTCAATCAATATGGGGAAGGTCAAGTGGGAAAAGATTTAGTAGTGATTGAGGGACAAAGAATAGCCATTTGCTCCCCCAAAAGTCCTGTCATGCATCTTCATGTGGAGAGATGCACAAGGATTCAGACAGTTACCAAGGATCCTACAAAGGAGAAAAAATGGAGGTGGAGGAGAGAAGGAAGCTGCAAGTCACTCGCAATGTGTTGTCAACTCAGATCACTGGAAGAGCAAACCTTTCCCAAATCCAATGGAAGACATTGCACCACTGACAGAACAACAGAGGCCATAAAATTTCTGCTGATGGATTCCTGCTATCATGGCATCATGTATGTAGGTTACAACAAAGACTGGCAAGGTAGCGATCCTTATTATTTTATTACCACAGGACAGCCTTAGAACTTGCCTTTTAAAAATGATGCAATCAGAACCAGAATTAATCCCAATGCAAGAAGAAATGAGATTGGGCACAAAAATAAAGCTATTCCAGCGCTATTCTCACTGTGTGAGAACTGCAGTCAGTTTGTTATTGGCCATGCTGCAAGCAAGTTAAGATTTCACAATGAATCTCAGGGAAATCTGTGGATTTTCAATTCCCATAATGAAGGTGGCACCCAGCACCCAAGTATTATTCGTTTTATATTGACATATTCTTGCAAGCACAGTTACCACTTTCTCCATAAAGAAACCAGTACATATGGGAACTTCCAACTTTTCTAACACAAAAGGGCCTACACATTACATGAAATTTACAAATTTAGTTTCATCCTCTTCTTTGTGTGTGAGGGGGGGATTATTTGTTTGTTTTTTCTTAGTAAGTTCATCGAAAACTGACGAGTGCAAAAAGAAAACTGTTTCTGAAAATATGCCAAGAATTGTACCCATAACCCATTGCATTAGCAGACAAATTATATGCGGGCATAAGCACTATAGACTAGGGTATGAAAATCCTCCCAAAACTAAAATACATTTGGTTCTTGCCCTACTTGGACCTTTTGGAAGTCCCTGGCAGGTTAGTGAGGATTCCTATGGAGTTCTATCGATTGGTGATCTACCCACAATACTGTTCGGTTGGAATCACTTGGGAATGCAAGAGAGTCAGATAGTAGGACCCAGAGGGTTTCCAAAAACCTCAGAGAAGCGTTAAGTTTTTTTGGACTGGGAATATGAAGTAAGATTCTTCCCATTGAAGCCAGCCATGTTCTGCCAGATAGATAGAAAAACTGACTTTTGCCATGACACCACATTTTCCCATGTCTGTGTATCCCACTTTTCAACAGAAGTAAAAAACTCTTGCATAACTCTTTCATGAATAAGTATTCTGAGGATATAAGTATTCTGAGGATAGCCAAAGGTGACTGAGAGGAACATGGGATGGAGGGGAGTGACCAGGGTAGTCCTATACCCTATGAAGGTTTGCCAAAGATGATTCCCCCATTCCAGTGCCTTAAAGGCTCCCACAGTCATAATTTGACTCCTTCTGTGCCAACAAGTTCTACTGATACATATAATTCTAATTAGGAGTGTTTGTGTGCACTCAAGAAATTCCTTGAATGGTCCCACACTGATGGTCCAGCTCATGGTGAAATAAGATGAATTTGTTAAGGAGACTAGCTTTGTTCCGTTTCATTGTGAAATGTTAAACCCCATTCACCTTAAAAAATGCCAGGACCTATTTTTCCTGGTCTCTTTTATATTTTTAAACCATTTAAGTTATCCTTTATTTGCAGCTCTTATGCCAATTCAAGATTTTTTTATGTAATAAACTAATTAATGGTTTTCTAAAACTAATGTTACCTGTTCTGCAAGTCAGGGGTAGAGAGGAATATGTAATATTTATTTGCCTCAAGTATTTTTATGTTCTCTTTCCCAGTGCACAACTAAGATAGTGATACACAGTCTTCTTTTCAAAACTACATTCAGCCAAGAAAACAATGAGGACAATGTTCTGCACTTCTATTGTGCCTTTCATCCCAGAGTGTCAGTGTACTTTACAAATGTTAATTAACCCAATTAATGTCTAAACAAAATAACATTGTGATATTTGTAAAGGGATATACAAACATATTGGGGTAAGGATGAGGAAGGGAATAAGTGCAATTTCTGCCTACAGAGACTGCTGGATAGTAGGGACAGAGGCGGGTGGCTCTCACTGGTGCATCTGGCTGCACAACATAACCAACAACACAGCAGGTGACCAGCCACCCAATAGCTTGTCAACAGCCAGGATGGCAAATTTAAATAGAAGAATAGGCCAAGGGAGAACGGTGAAGTGGGGAGGATGACACAGTGAGGAAATCCATACATCAAGAACACCTGCAAATAAAGTTTGACTGTATAGACACTTGAGAGTCTACGTGTACGTGATCAAGCAAGAGACTACGGGTTAGGCACAGCTGCAAGGTTGCCTATGGGGTGCACCAAAAGGTACTGCGGGTCGTGGTGCACCAGCACGCATTTGGATATTAGGCAGGATATCAGAGCCTGGGAACCTAGTTGTGTGTCACAACAGGTTTGGGGTATGCTGGCATTTCAAAGGCTATCTTCCTGCTCTATAGCTGTTTGCTTTGGTTAATGAAGTTTCAAGCGTTTTCTATGGACTGTTTTCCATAATAATCTTCTCCTTATAAAGCCAATTCTCTTTTTGTACAATAAAGTAATCTATAAACAATAACTGAATCTCTGCTTCTCCTTCATGGTGTGTAAATCAAAATGATTGCAGATTCTAGAGTTAAATGGCAAGATTTAAGAAATAATTCACAACTTTCAAAAAACCTGCTTATTAACCAAAAGCAGTTTCCATCAAAATATTGTTGACAATTATTTTCAAAGACACAGAGACCCTCTTTGTAGGGGTTTATGCGTAAAGCATGTGGTTGTTTTATCTTAAATCCTTCCCTCTCTGTAAACGGAATTTAAGCATAATCAGACGAGAGCAATAAAACACACTGACCTGAATTTGCTGCTGCAGTAGATTGATTTTGTGCTGCTGTTGCAAAAGTTGCTGTTGTTGTCTTGCAATCTATTAGAAATAAATTTTTCATTAAAACAGTAATGTCCAAACTTTCATCTTATTGAGTGAAAACAACCTCTGAGTTATTCTTCATGATCATTTCAAACAGTTTTTTTTTTTTTATTGAGCATCATTTGTTAAGAGTTACCAAAACACCAGGAGGAAGATTAGTGAACGATATTTTTTGAGGTACCTGTATAAATAATAGAAACATTTCAAACTTAAATATAACATCAGAACTTAACTATCCAGTAAAACTTATGTACTAATACTAAACACTTAGGCCCCAACTCAGCAAAGCATATAAGCATATCCTTAAACTTATGCAGGTGTGTGATTCCATCCCTATCTATGGTGCTTAAGGTTAAGGACATACTTTATTGCTTTGTTGAACTGGGGCTATATAGAGTGCTTCAAAATACAACATATAAGGGCAAGCTTGTGTCAGTCTTATTCACTTTGAGTGGTATCTTACTCCCTAGTAGGTCCCACTGCCTTAAGTGGAACTGCTCATTGAGAAAGGTGCTATTCAATGTGTAAAAGTGGCAGAATCTGGGGCTAAATAATTAATTCTCAGAAGAAATCTGTGAAATATGTGATTATTATTATTCTCCTTTTATCAGCTGGGCAAGTGAAGGTGAGAGGTTAGGGGTCTGAGGCTCCTTTTCCTTTACATGGGTTGAGAGAAGCAAGTTCATATAGCAATGGGCCAGAGTGCAGAGAGGCTTGTGCAGAATGAGAGGAAGCTCTCCAAAGAGCTCTTAGAGCAGAAGAAGATGGCCTGAGCCTCTCAGCTAAGACATATTTTTGAGCAGAAATCTGTGCAGCAGATAATGTCGACCACCATTAACTTCCCATACAGCTGCTGCGGAGAAGCCAAGAGGAGCTGGGTGAGCTACTGGGACTGCTGCCTTGAAGGGATAACTGCTCAGAAGATCTGATCAGGGATTGAATCTGAGTTGCCCAGGAAACCCAGCCTCAGCAACCGTGCTGACTTCCCTTTCTGCTAGGACACCCTCCTCCCAGTCCTGAGGGTCTGAGCCTCACACTGTGACTCATTTCTCAAGTATCATTTCCCCTCCTATAAATATTCCTTGGGAAGGGGGATATCAGGCTTCTTCTGAGTTACCTCTGCAAGAGTCAGTACCAGAGTTAATGTCTGAACTCAGGAGTACCTAGCTCCCAGTGTGTGGGAAGAACACTGCTTTCTCTCTCTCTCTCTTACGCTCTTCCCTTCTTCCCCAATATAGTACATGATTTTACATGTGTGTATGTTTCAATGTTGGGAAAGCTAAGAAAACAGGCAGTAGAGATAATATTTTGATAAAGAAAATACAGTAAATGCTGCAAGGGTGATTTTGAAACATGACTGCATTTTCAACTAACTTTAGCTCAAAGTATACAGATCAGTTGCATAATATGCAAACAAAAATGCAGTATCTTTATGCACATGTTAGGAGAAGGCAATAGTATAGCACAAAATGATCAGTTTTAGGTTTCTTTTTCTTTTAAAATTGCAGGATCTGAAAAAATATGCATTTATTTCATTGCTACACGAAAAAATCATCCCTGTGCAGGGGATGAGTACAAGATTTATGCACCACATAAGTCCCAATTACACCCTCAAATAGGAAGTTGATGTCCACCAGTTCCTGCAGCTGAGAGACAGGATAGTTAGCACAGGAGCAGAATCAAACCACTTTCAGGGACTGCCAAACAGTTGCCTACAAATGGGCTCAAACTGTCTTTATGGTCATGATCTCCTAAGGCTAAACTTCCTGTGAAGTCAATGGGAGTTTAGTGAGTGAGGAATGAAGACTCAGGCCTGCTCCTGCTACTTAAGCAACTAACTCAAACAGGGTCCTGCATCAGCTAGCAAGGCCTGCTGGAGAGGGGGACAGTGTGTGACCAGATAACATAGCTGGGATGGCCAAACCATGGCTCATGAGCTACATGCAACTCTTTTACAGTTAAAGTGTGGCTCTCTAAGCCCCCTCTGCTTTCCCCGCATTCTCTGCCGATCAGGCTGTTTGGGGGAGCTTGGGGTTTCTGCCCTGTGGCGGGATGATGGGGTTAAGATCTTCTGCCCAGCAGGCACGGATGCTGGAACAATTTTTATAGTGGAGGTGCTGAGAGCCATTGAACAAAACTGTAACCCCTGTGTATAACGAAAACCACTTCAAGCCAGGGGGTGTGGCAGCTCCCCCAGCACCCCTAGTTCCAGCACCTGTGCCAGCAGGGAGGGAGGTCTTGGGGCTTCAGCCCCGCTGGGACTAGGGGCTTCAGCAGGAGCAGGGCTGAAGCCCCAATTTCCCCCCCCCCACAACTTCAGGGGGCTGAAGCCCTGAGACAACCCCCCGCCCCGGCCCCACTGCAGGACTGAAGCCCCGAGCCCTGGCAGGCACACCTTGGCTCTTGAACTTCTGAAGATTGTTGTATGCAGCTCAGAGGGTCAGTAAGTCTGGCCATCCTGTAATACAGGAACAGCTGCCGGGTTCTCAGAGTGCCTGGTTATTGTTCTAATTATGATCACCAGTTCCACCTATGCTTAGAGGGGCAATTGCAGCTGATCCTCTTTACTTAGACAGTTCACACATCCATATGAATGGTTAAGTAACGTTATTTTAATTAATGATGTATGCATGATGCCATTTCACCTTAAAGTTGTATTACATCTTACTTGATGCATGTTCACAAGTGGACTTTTCAAGATTCAATTCACAGTGGTACTCAAATTAGCTCAAGCAAATGTCCACCCCAGCACCCAAATCAGATTCAGAATGAAAATCATACACAGGGATTGCTTTCTGACTGTTACATAGATTCCACAGCTACTAGATCCTATGTTTTGAACCATTCTGAACTGCTGGCGATCTGCCCGGTCCTCTGCATCCTAAGTTAGTCAGGTCAGTGTTGAGGGCTTTGTTTAGCTTCTTCATGTAGAGGGGCTAATTTGATAGAGTTCAGATTGCTGGTGTACAGATGGCTGCATCTCTAAGTACAATACCATAGCTTCGAATGGTTTCAGAGTAGCAGCCGTGTTAGTCTGTATCCGCAAAAAGAAAAGGAGTGCTTGTGGCACCTTAGAGACTAAATTTATTAGTCTCTAAGGTGCCACAAGTACTCTTTTTCTTTTAGCATTTGAATATTCATTTCCTGATGGAAACCAACAAAACACCACTATGCATCTAATATTGATGGTTCCTCCTAAATGGTTTACTGCTGTAATAGAAAATGCATAGAAAACACCACAGTGCAATTATCCTAACATAGGCTAGATGTATAGGCTCGACACAGTGAAGTATGATACATAAGCACCATGTGGCTCAAATTCTGAATGTTATTTGCCAATCGGTTGAGCTACATGCTCGCTTCATTGAGCATGACAACCTAGTTTTAAGTGTCATTTAATTTTCATTTTGAAATATAATTACAAAGTGTTCACTGTAAGATATCACTCGTCTGCAAATGTGTCAAGATTAATTTGTGCTAGCTTATTCACAAGTGTCAATAGTTAATTACTGTGTCATCTCTGGATGGCTAAATGACATTCTAACTTCTGATTTTTTACAGTGTTCCTTTATGTTATTTTCCATTAAGGGATGAGTCCATATTCCTACATGTGGGCAAATATTCAAGCACATAAAATACCAGACGTCACAACTCATTAAAATCAACAGAGCATATATTGCGCTATATAACCTATAAAATACATTTAACTGAAAAGATAATTCTAGTAATAATGTCAGATTCCTAAAAACTGCACATTAATTTGGATCTGTCTGATCTAATGCCTAGGGGATTAGTATATGGGATCATTGTTAGATTTTTATACAACAAGACAAGGACAGCTCTTTAGAACAACTGTGTTTCTTAAAAATATTATTTGCCTTCTTTTCTCCGTAGATATTCTGGTCTCTCAATTATGTACTTTTTTCTTTGATTGTTTAGTTGTCAGACAGAGAGAGGGAGAGAGAGAATTAAAAAATTATGATTTCACTGGTAACTTGCTACCCTTCATCACATGAGTAGCAAGAACTCAAACAATGTATCCACTGAGATTAATTGTAGGAAAGAAATGCTTTGAAATGCCAAACACTACTTTTTCTCAGTCTCCTATGATATTTTTCCCTTTATGAAAATAAAAAAGCAATTCATTATTTCTATTGGTTACAAAGGAATACAATTTCTTTTAATAAAATTGATGAAAGGAAATACCAAGCAGAACAATGTTTATTATGAGTTTTTAATGTTCTACAAGAAACATTTTCACAGATTTCTTTCTTGGAGCCTCACCTGTTCTTGCTGTTGGCGAGCAAGGTCCATTTGCTGCCGTTGTTTTTCAATTTGTGAGGCTGCCAGCTTTTTCTGTTCATCATGGGCAGCCAGGAGCTGCTCCCGTAAACTGATCAGCTGGGTGATCATGGTAGAGAGCTGTCGCTCTTTTTCTGCCAAGCTTTCTGGCGTACCTAAATGAGGAGGAAAGATACATTGTGAAGACAGCAGTTATTGAACAATATTCACAAAGAAATTGGGTTAAGTACCAAAGTGATTTTTCCACGTGGCAGCTTGAACATATATTTTACTAGAAATTCCCAGCATGCAGCCTTGCTATGTTCCAAGCAGTAGAGGATGTTACAAGAATTGTGAAGCAGAAGAGCAATTGAGAGCAACTATTTCTTTTTTCTGACAAGAGTAATTAATGATGTACTCTGCGATATCAAATCTCTCTTTCCCTTCCATCTAAACCTTCCCAGTGTAATGACTACTTCATGTACTACCAAATTCACATTTTGATTAACATAATTTCCCCTCAGTTGTACATTCTGAAAAAAAAATAAGCAACAAGATTCTGTATTATAAGGACAGCACTTTAATGGTTTGTTGGTCATTTATTTAAGAAGATTTCCATCCATATATAGCATGCTGTAGGAATGGTACAGCATGTGGGTCATTTATTGTCATTGAGAAATCATGGCAAAGGTAAACCTCTGTTATGGAACAAGTATACAAGGCGAGCTACACTTGTAGCCATTGAGAAATGGTTCAACCTGAGAAAATACTTTTAAAAATTCTCATTTAACTTTCAAAGTTTACTCTGCAGAGTGTTTAATTAACATGATACTACGGTACATTTATTCTTTGCACTAATGGTGCTTAGCAGTCTGTTTATGGGTAAACTGTATGGTTCTCCAAGTAAAAAGTTCACGATCCTTTTGCGAATGAAGCCAAAAAATATGCTAAATATAAACTATTTTACTTTGGCACAAATAATAATCTCAACTTACTGTAATTGAATCACACAGGTTTCTTTCCCATGTGAGCATCTCAGATCCAGAGTACTATAATGGACAAGTACAGTGAGAGCACAATACAGTGAAGAGACATTGGGAAGCAAAACAACTACTTTCTCCTGGGAAGAAAGCTCCAACTGGATTTGGAGGAAATGAGTCTTGCCAGGCCCACAGAATAAACAAGAGGTGGGGAGCAGGCCAACCAGCTAAAGATCCATGTGAGCCTGCTGGATGCCCCAAAGACATATGAAATCAGATGAGGAGGTAAGGCGATTCCTCCCTCCCACTGACTCACAGAAGACAGCTTCAGGTAAAGAGGAGCCTTAAGACTTTTTGAGGAAGGAGAAGAGAGTTGTGGGGAAGTGGGTCAAGTAAGGAATGGAAAAGCTGGCACCAGAGTGCTGAAACTACCTTCCTCCCTAGAGGAGGATGGAAGTCTTCCAGGCAAGAAGAGGCTGCCAGGTTTCAGTAGCTGCTTCTTCTCCAAGGATGGGGAAACAAACAGGATTCTATGCAGCAGGTTTGAGACTCCCAGAGACTCAACTACTTACACTATATTATTTTTGGATTAATATTATTTTTAAACGTGTAGAGGGTTTTACATTCAAACATGGTCACCAGCGGTACTCAGCTGCCACATTGATGGGCACAGGATAAAAACCTGAAGAGGCCAAGATTAGTGAAAGGATTTCAGAAATCTTCAATCTGTATTTACTGCATTTTTATGTTTTCTCTTGTAAATATTAAGAAAATCCCTTTGGAAGAAATATTCTGAAATGCTATTGTGGAAATAGTATTGTAAGGATTTTTCAAAAGATAGGTTGAAAATGTAATATGATTTTCATTTAAAGTGTTTCAAAAATGTGGCCTACATCTGATTATCTGGCTGGAAAGAGAATACAGTTACTGCATGGATTAAATCATTCTTGCTCAGCAGCCCAAAACTTCAGGGTAAAAAGGTAACTTTTTGGAAGTGCATTTCTTAATTTCAATTAATATTTATATTTAAAAGAAAAAAGCTCAAGGGCATTCTATTGTTTAATCCAATTTCTTGTGAAACTCCAGAGGGCTCGTGTGAACTTTAAAATAGTGCATCAACGCCCCAAAAGAGAATCTGGGTAAAAATGTTTAAAGTGTCTAAGTGAGTTGGAAGGCTAAATACTATTTTCAAATGTGATGTAGGCACATAGGAGCCTAAGTTTCACTGAAAATCAGAGGAATTTAGGCTCCTAAATAAAGCTGGACAAAATTTTTCAACCAAAACTTTGTTTTCTTTGCTAAAAAATGCAGATTCAGATTGACCAAAACATTTTGGGAGTTTGTGTGATTTCAATAAAAAATAGGGGAGAGGGTCAGAAATGTCAAAACAGTTCATTCTGACAGTTCCAATATGAAATATTATGATTTGCAGGCTAGATTCACAAGGGAATTTAGGCACCACTGGCATTCACAAAACT
Source organism: Eretmochelys imbricata (assembly GCF_965152235.1). NCBI lineage: Eukaryota > Metazoa > Chordata > Testudines > Cheloniidae > Eretmochelys > Eretmochelys imbricata. The sequence goes on along the minus strand of NC_135577.1, from coordinate 31,425,386 downwards.
GAGGAAGACATGTCATCCACTCCATTATACCGCACTGGTTAGAGTACTTGCCTGGTAGATGGAAGTCCTGGGGCTCAAGTCCCTGTTCCAGACACAGGATTTAAACCTCTACAGCAAGGATTTGAACTCAGGTCTCCCTCTTCTCAGATGAGTGACCTAACCAACTCCTTTGTGACTATGTCACTTTTGAAAATTTTACATTGCGGCTTCAAAGTGATTTAGGTGCTTTTGAAATATGTACCCCCTAGTTAAGTTTCAATTAATAGACAGCCACCTCAAAAATACACTCCACACTGCCACGAGGAAACATATTTATCTGCCCTCCATATCCACCACTGATCTACTCCTCTACTTAATCCAGAAAGACAATTGGGAGCAACCTGCTGACTAAGATGATATTCAGACCCATTCACTGACATCTGGGGAAACCATAGCTTAAGACTTCCACATCTGTCAAGCAGCTTCTGAATTGAAATTCTGAGCCTTGATTTTAGTGTCATAAAATATTTTACATACCCAAGGCAGGCATTACAATTCCAATTTGTTACCATATTATTCTGCATGCTTTGTATTTATGTCATAATATGGTTATAAAACCAGCACACAAAATGCTTGCTAAAGCTGTGACATTTGACTATTCTGTTAGACTTAGCTGGAATGCTTGATGTAGGTATGATAGAACACAAGCATCTAAGATATCTCCTTTCCCATTCTTTTAATTCCATACAGTTGCACACTGAAGTTACAATTTCCCATTCAGAAAACAGCAGTGGTAATTGTTTTAGAAGAAAACCACATCTAAAATAATTAATCCCATTACATTATTGACCCCCACCACCAATTATTAATCCTTATTCATTCCCACACAAATGGGATAGGACTGATGACCCTAAAGCATGCTCATTGAAAATAACGAGAAGCCTATGAAACTGTGCCACATCCTAGTTGAACGCTACTTGTGGCAAGAAAGGATAAAAGATACCTGAATGTTGCGGGTGGGGGGTTAATGGCATAATTTAATTTTGGAGTGGAAAATCCTATCCATTATTTTACAGTTTAAATACTAATAAAAAACAACTTGCTAAGAATGCAGACCAGATTGAGCTGATCTAGCTGGGCCAACAGAGGTCATCAGTAGCTGTGTACCATCATCATCTGTTTCACATCCACTTACTGCAGCGAGCTACAAGATCCCTAAAATCATTACCAGTAAATAAACTCCTCTGCTGACTAATATATATATAGCTGTCTGTACAATACATTTGCCATGAAGACAGATAAAACAAAAAACTTCATATAAAAGATATCAACATACAGTAAATATGCCTGCTTTCATAAACTACTATATATTACACACGTAGCTTTCTCTCTCTGCTCTGAACTATATCTATTCTCTAACTCCAAAGACAGTGCTGCATTTTTTTCCATGGAGCTTTCCTTATCCCCAAAACACATCTGTCTTGAGTTTCGCTAAGATTTGTCAGGTGGATCAGTGCTCCCCAGGGCCTGCTCCATCTGAAGTATTTTAATTTGACTAAACACCTGATTTATTTTATCTCTCCGATGAGAAAGGCAGTTTGTCTTAATAGAGTCTGTCAGCCCACAGTCCCATTCACAGCAATTTACAGGCAGCCAGGGACGCTGGAAGAGAAGAGTGCTGTGATTCTGTATTTTATCCTCCTCCAGAAAGCACCTAAAAGCAGCTATTCACTGCTACTGCATGTGGCATTTTAGAACTGAATTAGCTTTTTATTCAAGTAACTACACTTGTTGTGAATAGCTTATCTGTAAAATTGCTACATTCACTACTGATTTTATTAACCTTTGGCTCCATCACAAAATGGTCTTCAGTTAAGAAAGACTTTTAAAATTGACACATTTTTCTTATGGGCCTTTATTTCAGTGACTTCAGATTTACTGAATTTGATCCATTGACTTCTTTACTGGTTGTATTTAAAATTTTGAGGCTCAATGGGAAGTCACTGGTATTTAAGGAAATTTTTTTAAAAAGTAAACATAACGGCAATTTTCCTCATCAAAAGTTTAGAATAAACAATAATTTATTCTTCATTGTAGACATTAAAGTATCTACCCTTCCTTGGTGTCTAATAAGCTAAATAAATAATCATAATTGTTCCATCAATTCAATTCTCCATTGTGTTCATTGATTTAACAGTGAATCTTGTACTGCTTTAAGTGTACATTGAGATAAAGTGATCAAATTGAACAGAACCAACACATCAAAGGAAAAATTGAGGAATTTTGGTCATAGGTCAATCTAACAGAGAGTAATAAAATAAAACAGCTATAAATCAACTCCAAAAGAGACCAACTAAATTTTTTTTGTCAGCTAAGATTGCACTTACAGTGTATTCTCCTTGTGGCAAAGTCCTGTCTTTCAAAATTGTTTATAAAGCTCCATGTGCATTTCTGGTGCTATAAAAAAATTATACTTTCCCAAATCTTACATTCAAATCCTTACTAAAATGTGCATAATGATATGCTGCACTTCCATCTGGAAGGCAGTGTAGCTCAGTAGACAGAGCACTGGACTGGGACTCAGGAGACCTGGCCTGCTGGGTGAATCTGGACAAGTCATTTCATCTTCATGTGTTTCAGTTTCTCCATCTGTAAAAGGTGGATAATAATCCTGTCTTCCTTTGTAAAGAGCTTGAAGAGGTGGTATACGTGAAAGGTGCTGTATAAAAGCTAAATATTATTATTATTATTATCTGTCCAGATTTCTTTAAAATGTTTGGAAAATGATTATAAACCTCATGTCCCAAAATTGTAGATACAGAGTTCATTATTTTGCAGTTTGAGAAGAGAAATTTGCTCCACTGCTTTTCCAGCACTTCTCCCACCCCTGTCATTGATCAGTCTATTTACTGGTTTATCTGCATGTCAGTGACTCTCACAAGATGACATTCCATTCTAGATTCTAGAGACACGATGGCATAGCGATAGCTGTGGGGAACAGAGAAAATAAACAGGAACAAGAAACAAAAGATTTTCAGAGCTACTGAATGTAATTTCAAACTCTGTTCTTTTGTACTCAGCAACAGAAAAAGGACAGCCCCTTTAAAAACTGTATGCTGTACCAACCCAAAAAAAGACAATAAGAAACACAGAGTGACAAACAGGCCTAGTAATTAAAATACAAAGTCCACAGAAGAGGGACTTTTTCCATTGACATCAATAGGCTTTGGATCAGGCCCTAACAGCAGGAGACTAGCAGGCTGGAATCAAAGCTTCTAATTCTCACCCTGACACTAAATCACTGAGAGTTCTTGAACAAGGCTGCCTCAGTTTCCCCAACCTGTAAAACGTGTAAATTAGCACAACAAAGTAGTTTTGTTCAATCTACAAAGTGCTTTGAGATGTTTGGATCAAAGTCTCTAGGCAGCTGCAAAGTATTATCATTTCTCTTGATTTCCATGATTAACATAGAGCCTTATAAATACCATTCTCTTTCACTCTCTGCATCTTAAACTTTTGTCTGATACATCTAAATAAAACATGAAAGCTAAGTTACAATTGCTTATGCCCCCTCTGTTTAGTGTTTTAAATAACCAGACAGTGTATTTTTAATAAGATCAACAGAAGGCAAGACAAGAAAGGAGAAGAGCGGACTTTGCCAGCAGCTACAGAAAGGCTTAAAAACACTTAACTGCAGTTCCAAAGTATCATCAACTGAAGCAATTCAACCAACAATCAAAAATGATTTTGAATCAAATTAAGCAATTTCTGCCTTTGAAAAAAGGATGTCCAATTCCCCTGGAAGTTCTAATATTTTTTAATGGACATTGTTTGAGAAGGAAAAAAACAAAAACACAGTGCCAGACATAAAGGAAAGTATATTCAATCTGAGCCGCTGGAAATAACCTGGTTAAACCATTCATTCTGTCTAACACCACAGTCTGCAGCACACATCAGATGGGCTGTGATGTCTCTACTTCACAGGCTCTCTGTCCAGCATTTAGCATTTACACTTTTTTGATTGGGTCACCTTTTAAATGCCACAAAATAGGGCAGCAGAAGTCAACAAAAATAAACAGGGAAAACAGAAGAAAGTAACAATTGAATGGAAAGGCTTCTGAGATAAAAGTCAGTTTGTGGTGGCTGCCTGAAGAAGGAGCCCCCTTCCCAGCACGAGCATCTAATTTGAGTTCTAACTCCAACAGCAGTTTAAAAAGCTTTCCGCTCTAAAGGGCCCCAAGTGCATCATAAAGATAAAAGATTTCAGTACAAAACAACCACAAAGACCTCTATTATCTTATCGGTCTTTGGTTACCACAGCCTAACCAATATGACTAAGTTCTAAAAGACTCTTTTTTATACAAACACCAGAATACTGGAATTTCTTTATTTCATGATCAGTTAGCGATTGTGTGTGCTCCCATATGCTACTGTCCAGTCCTCAGTCAATAAAAAGTTTTATAAATGCTGCTGTTGTGCTTTATAGCATCCAAATGCAGAAGGCAACAGAGCAAACGTCCAGCAAGCAAACCACACAGGCTAGCATCTTTAGTGAAGGTGTGAGATTCCCCCGACCCTCACATGAAAGCAATTCCTAATGTAACCCAACAATAAAATAAAATAAAATCCTGTGTGTATAAACAAGACTGGAAGATGTGTGAAATAATTTACGAAATCATAATTTAGTGCAAATTCTGTCAGATTAATATAGATTATCTCCAAAAAGTGGCTTAAGAAAGCTCTACTCATGATGTGGTCCAAAATGCTTAACTGATGATCTGCAGGATTCTGCCGTACTCCCAGATGTGCTTAACACCAGATGCCTAGCACATTTCAGATGTTGGTGAACCAAAAGCAGTGTGGTTTGGAGAAACAGAGTGTATTAACACAATGCATAACTCAGTAGTAACCTGCGGTCTGAAAATCATTTTAAGAGTTACATTTTGATCTGCTTAAAATGTGTTTTCACCCCCATACTGTTCTAGGCTGGCTATCTATATTACAGGGAGCAGTATGGGAGGACAAGAAGCCTCCACAGGATCATTATGACCCACCCTCCCAACCACACACACACACGTGTATGTAGGTGGGGAGTGGACAGGGAAAGCATCACAATTACAGGGCTAGCTGCACTTTTGTCCCCTGTCTGGTATCTCTAAGAGCACCCCTTCAGGTGTCAGGCCTTGTGCTTTTAGCTATCCTGGAACAGTATTCCATAATTCTTCCATTCTTACCAGGCCATGGCCTACAGTACCCTGTAGGTCAACCATGCTTGCCTAGCAGATCGTACTGAGATTAGGAACCTGGGGCTTTTGCATTCGTGAGTCTGTGACTAATGGGGTATGGTGATAAAACATCCTTCTTAAACCAAGTACTGTGTATGGTGAAGCATTTGGAGGGGGGGGGAATATGATTTAAAGAGAGTCTTCACAAATGTTTCTCTTCCCTAACCTAGATAGTGACCTCGGAAGGCCTAACTTTTTCAGACGCTCCCAACAAGTGTCTGTGTCTCAGCCTGGCTCCCCCAAATGACTACCCCTCCCCTTGAGAAAGTGGTCCTTTGTAAACCCGCTGCATTCTTTCAATCTCCTGTGTTTGCAGGCCTTTTCCTGTCCTGACATTGTCTCTTAACTATCAAGTTTTTGCTGAAAAGTGGCTTATCTGGTGCCACTCTTTTTCCTTCCTGCTTGTATTTCCCAGCAGCCCCCTTTTTAAACTAAACCAATAAATTCATACCATGACCATCCCAATAACCAGACAATAGTAATCTCTTATTACAGAACAGCTCCAAAACCATCAGAGGACGTAACCTGTACAAAGTATAGGGCCAGCTCACATTACTTTCCCCCAGGTGACTCTCTGAGTCACAGACTGGTCCCTGATCTGCTCCTTGGGTAGCAAAACTAAGCACTGCCCCATACTTAGGTCTGTGGCAAAGACACAATTGAGCCCTAAAAGAAAATCAATTTCAGGAGTGTAATTGTTCCTGGCCTTAGGGGTAATGTGATATGTCCATAGCCTCTCCAGATAGTAGCCACAAGGGAAAAGGCTGAATATTTGTATTTTTATCCAAATGGCATCTTAAAAAGTTCACACACACACACATACAAATGCTTGAACACTATTTTAGACAATCCTTAAAGCACTTCGGCTCCATTAATATACTTGGGCAGTTTCAGGCAATTATACAAACCTACTTCATATGTTCTATGCTATTTAAAAGAAAACTACCCCTTTTTTCCCATAGTGGCCCTCAGAAATTCCAGAAAATGTATTCATCCATGTACATGCAACCAGTAGGAAAACGAGTTGCTGAATTAATTATTCTGAAAGTTTTACAAAAGTAGAGATTTAGAGTTGTGAATGGCTAGTTTGACGAGGTAAATGATTTCAGAAATGGTTTGTATCTGTTCAATGGGCTCAGTTTGGAATCTGTGTGAAAAAAATGTGTCAACAATGAAGGGAAACAGAAATACGCATCAGACTTTCCAACTAAACCTCAGTAAACCTGTTCTTCCTAAGTTAGAGGATGATGAGAAAAGGAAAGGCCACAGGCAGAGAGTAGTGTGAATAGTGATTTAAAGACAAACACTGAAAATAAGAGGTCGAAAGGGAAAGAGAAGCAAGGAATTTTGACCAGTAGCTCTGAAGAATGTAGCCTAGGACACCGCATTGGTAATCCAGATAAAATGAACAGGATGGTGTTGCATTTGAAACAATAATTATTAAGAATACAGACAAGAATTAGAAAAACAACAGTTGCCTGTATTACATATATAAGATTTAATTCCAAGAAGCTTAAAATAAGCAAGCAAGATAAGCGGAAGGAAGTTTAGTTATTAGGGTGCTAACTTGAGATGTGGGAGACCCACGTACAATTCACTGCTCTGTCAGACTTCCTGTGTGATCGTGGGCAAGTCACTTAGTCTCTCAGTTCCTATCTATAAAAAGGGGATAACAATACTTCCTTACCTCATAGGGTTGTTGTGAGGATAAATACACTAATGACTGTGAAGCACTCAGATAATGGGGTAATGCGGGACAGAAAATTCCCTAAGATAGATGGAGAGGAAGAATTCCAATGTCTGTTTTTGCTAAAATTTCACCCATTAATGCTCTCCAGCAGGACATCAAATTACAAATATTTCATCATCCGAATGACGTTTACCTGCTGTTTGTGAAATCAATAGCATTATACAAACTAATCCTTTTCATGGGTCTCAAATACACATCACGTTGATTCCAGGATAAGAGCTATGAGAAGCAGGGCACAGGATGATTTGAAGAACGATGGAGGATTTCCATTTATTGTAGTCCATGTGATAAGCAATAACACAAGTAAAAAGAAATTCCATAAAGTAGATCATTTTAAGGTCCTGGAAAGAAAACTAACAATTAGATGATGAAGGTGTGGGGGGTTTTTTCATTCTCAATTAATTGGGATTATCCAGCAATAGTGGCTGGTCAAGTACCTTGCTCTCTTCCACCTTTAAGCATATAAATATTTGGAAAAGTAATACGGTAACTATATAGATAATTTATTCATTACATATACTTTATAATATTTATATTTGTATTAAATGTATAGTAACAGGTCAAGATAGATTAGGTATTAAATACACTTGATTGTGATGTTCACAGCTGAAAACTGATATACTGTGTGGAGAAAATTCTGCCCTTTATTACATCTCTTCAACCTCATTAAAGTCAATACATTTGCACAGGTGTAACTGGAGAGCAGAATTCATTTTTTTGCCAAATGCGCTATTTCTAGTTCACTGTATGTTTGGAAGCACGCACACACAAACAAACATACAGACAGGAGTAAATAATATGTAAAGAAAAGGCTGGTAAGGAAAGGCTCTATCAATGGACTATGTTGATTCAAAAAACCAAGCTACTAAAGGTAGTGTAGCTGGAAATGTTAAAGAATTAATGAACAGGAAATCTATCACACCGGTATAACTGTCACCTTCAGAGAGTTAAAATTAAACTGTGGGAACAAACAAATGATACTCCATGGTACACTGTGGCATAAACAAGAGTCAATTACATTGACTATTCCAGCAACTGCAAGATAAAAATAGACTTACTGGACTCAATCTTCAGCTGTGTCTAATAAGTGACAGGCACTGGTAAAGGGAAAAGACACAAGAGCAATTTGTGGCTAGCAGCTCCTGGGGCCAATTCTATGTTGTCCCTGTCCCTATCATAGTTTAGAGCAGTTTCATGGTAAACTAACCTGGGCCAGCTATGGTCCCAAGACGCCAGTATGCCAGCTGGGAACTACCGGAGAGCAGCTGGCTTGCTGGCTCATTTGTGTCACTGGGGCTGTGAAGAGGAGCTGTCCCAATATCACTTGTAATTTACATCAGAAGGTACAAAAGATTTAAGGGCCTGAGGGTAAAAAGACTGCTCTACAATGTCATCAAATATACCTCTCTGAGATGGGAGGGCTGCTGGATACAAGACAGGGGCAGCACCAGGATGCCAGAAGTTCCAATAGTAAAGATGGCAGAACTTCTGGAACTTTATACAGTGTAAAGTAACATTAAATATATAGGGTTGACCATTCTGCCCCAACACACAGCACTGTGTCTGTACCGCTGCCAGGATCATTAAGGTACCCTCCACTAGTTTTATGACTGAAGGTGAAATCTTGAGCTAAAAATATACATAATCAAACTTCCCTTTATTATTGGAAACCACCCTAACTCATTCCTTAATCACAAACCATCGCAGGGCTATGTTACAGCTTCTTTAAGGAGATACAACAAAGTAGTAAAAAGGTTTAAAAACCTACACCTTTTACTTTTCATGACTGGTTCCACATCAATAGCCTTATTCTTCAACTTTCAGCTTCAGAATGCTGTAAGCTGCCACACAGCAAGAGAAAGGGAGTTTCATCTGGGAATGTGGGACATCCAATATATACAGCACTTTTCCTTTTGAAGCCTGGGCCTCAAGTATTGCGTGTACAGGGGGGCGAAGGGGCGGGAGCTTGTCTTTTATTCAAATGTTCAAACACCAAGATCAGTAAAGTAGTGGCTGAAAGAGCGGAGATGTTAATCCTAACATTGGTCAAACTTCCCAGTAACAACCATAATGTTAATAATACTTGTCATAGCTAACAAATTGATCTTTTACTATATTGACTCACTTTTTTTTTTAATTCCATTAGAACCACTTACTCCATGGTCCTGAATCACCTCTCACACCATTTTTACTCTGGTATAGCTCTTCAGTGGTAGTACTCCTCATTTACACACCACTGTGAGAGAAGAATTGATCCCCACACTCCCATCTTTCTATTACCTCTACTGTCCCAATATAGGATATATCACAGTAGGTCAGATCAGTGGGCCACTTCATCCAGTATCCTGTCTCTGGCCCTGATTCAATGCCCATTAAAGTCAACAGGAAACCTTCCCTTGACTTCAGCGGGCTTTGGATCAGGGCCTCTGACAACAGTCCGTAGCAGATGCTTCAGATAAAGATGCAAGAAGCCCTGTTGTGGATAATTTTGGAATAACAGATTATTAATAACTTGCCTAAATAGAAAGTTTCTTCCTAACCCCATCAGTTAGCGATTGGCTTATGGCCTGAAGCATTAAGGTCTATGTAGCTTATTTAAAAATAAATTCTAAGTGTGGCTCTTCTCGTTATTCATGTAAGTGTCTTAGCCTTTTGGGCACCTACTAAACTCTTACCACAAGAATTTATTGAGGTTAATGAGTTCCATGGGTCAATTATGCATGGGGTGGGAGGAGTTAGGGTAGGACAGAAGGATTTCCTTCAATCAGTTTTAAACATGTAGCCTTTCAGTTTCACCGAATATCCCCTTTTTCCTGTATTATGGGAAAGCTCATTAGGATCACCTGTTTTACGTTCTCTATAAAAACCTTTATTTTATGTTACTCCGTTATACCCCCCAACCTCTTATCTGAACCAGCTAACCCAATCTTTTCAAAATCTCTCTTCTGATGGAAGTAGTTTCTTGCCTCTAATCATTTTTCTCTCTGGACCCATTCTACTTCTGTGATATATTTTTTAAGACAGGGTAGCTAGAACTGAATTCTTTTTTCCAGATGGGAGCTTTCTATATATAATATATATATATATATATATATATATATGGCATTATAATGTTTTCTATCCTATCTTTATACTTTCTAACATTTTGTTTGCTTCGCTGACCACTGATGTTCACTAAGCAGAACCCACCTACAAAAGACACCATGTCTTTTTCATGAGCGATTAGTTAGTAACACTCCAGATATTCAAAATCAGATGGGAAAAAGCCCTAGAAAATAAGAGAATAATCCTGCACCAGCTGAGTGCTTGTGCCTTTGCCTTGGTGTGGAGGGAGTGTATGTCTTAGGAGCTCTTATCCACCTCTAATTTCTATGATTCTATATTCTAAAATCTACAAGACAGAAACCTTCTTTGTTGTAACTTCTACTTTTAGATGTGCTTCTTCAATCTGTAGGTTTATTTCTTTTGTTTTTACGTAATGATAGGTAGTGCACCCTTTGGAATTACAATGCTGAGAGTCAGAAATGATGACAGTCTGGTTTAACTAAGATCTTATCACCAACATACAAAGATTAGGAGTTTTTTGGAGGAAAATATGTAAATGAAGATTTCAGGATTGATTTTGAAATTGCTCCATTTCTTTGATTATTCTTTCATAGTTCAGTATAGCTGGATAAAAATATTCTGTTTCCATGTTCAACTTTGACTTGTACAAGTGATTTCTGGGTAACATAGTACTCTTTAAAATGAATCTTATATTTTTAGACTGTAAACATGAAATATCCCCAAGTGATCTGTAAAATTTTTCATTCTTTTGCATCTGGTATGTATCATTATTAGGGCACAATGACAATGAATGCTGGTCTGGGAGGAAAAGCTCCCTAATTAAAATACATATGCAGAACCACAGGACTGTGCTATTTAATAAGGTAACTTTGGAAGGTGAACTGTATATCTAAATAAACTGATAAAGGTAGAAAAAAGTGAGTTTAATACCTTATTTGAAGAATGGAACTCATCTGAATTATTTTCAATTCATTTTTCTTGTGTAAGTAATGCCACTGATAATGACTCATGATTTCCTTAGATTCTATTTGCCCTGAATAAAACCAGCTTATGGAGTATAACATGTTTTTGCCATATGTTTTAGTTGTCTAGTTCATTATACAGAAGGTATTGGTAACAGTTAGCTAAAGGAAACTAAAAAAGGTTTAGGTATTATTTCATATCCTTATAATAGAAAAAGATACCATTATCTCAACGACATACTTTACAAATACTGCTGGAAAAGAAGTCTCAATACCATATTTTTAGACACTAGATCCTTCATATATGTTAAGCTTACTGGTTTTAAAATGTGAGCTGCAGAAAAGGAACTTTTTTTTCAGATGCCATTGTTTAATTTTGTTATAAAGTTTGCTCAGCAAATAATGTGACTCTTCTTTCTTTGTTTGTTCTACATTTTGAAAAACAATTTCCCTTTCAATTTTTGTAGATCCATTAAGAGCATGATGGTCAGAAAGTTGAGGCCTGAAGTCCACACACCTTTTGTGCATGCACTTGCAGTAGGTAAGCATGCAATACAGGTGCAAAAATGCATCAAGACCTTAGATTTCTGAGAATCGGATACTAATTCTGTTTTCCAGAGGACAAAATCTGGGCATGTGACAAAGAAAGAATCCTCCCCACCACACAAACAAAGAAGCCATTCCATAGCTGCTACTGGGATGCAAAAGTCCCTGAAGCTATTGCACTATACCGCTCTGTGATAGGCCAGGCAGTGGATTCACACAGTAATAGATCAGCTAGATCCATCATGCCTCTCTACATCCCAAAACAATCCCTTCGCACAAGGACTAGGAATGCTCCAGGAACCTTCCTCAGTTCCCTAAAACACAACAGAACTGCAGTAATTCTACTGCATCTAAGATCCACAGTACACACAGGGTAAAGGATAGCAGTTGCTCCCATGAAATTTATTTCTGGTTTCCAATTTCTTACAGTTACTTTTTATTTCCTTGTTAAATAAGGTATTTCTAGTTAGCACTTATTAGCTGCACCACTCAGAAATGTCTAAATATAAATACAGTTAATATTAGATAGTACTGCAAGATTTATATACTTTAAATAAAAACTTTAATTTTGATCTTAATTACATGTTCATCTTTCACGTCTTACAAATACAAACAAGTATATCAATGAAAAACTTGTATTTGCCTCTAGAGATTTTTATTGCCTCTGGTTATACGGAATGAAGAAGTGAAGTTTATTGCAAAGCAAGGACATTAGCATACCCTGTCTATCAAAAAAACCATAGAGAGGAAACTTCCTACTTTAGAGGAGACAATTTAGTCAAAAGCCCTTGATATGTAGGAAGACAATAACATTTTACACATTTAGAATACGCAATATATAGGACTTTATCCAAAGCCCAGTGAAGTCAATAGAAGGACTTTCATTGACTTCAGTGGACTTTAAATCAGGCTCATAGATAGCATGCAGTGAACATTAGTAGTAGCATTAGGTGGTCAAACAAAGAAGGCTTTAGACTTGTAAACCTCCAGATCCTTCTAAATCTTATTCAAAATTGTATTATTATTGTCATAAATATAAAGGGAAGGGTAAACACCTTTAAAATCCCTCCTGGCCAGAGGAAAAATCCTTTCACCTGTAAAGGGTTAAGAAGCTAGGATAACCTCGCTGGCACCTGACCAAAATGATCAATGAGGAGACAAGATACTTTCAAAAGCTGGGAGGAGGGAGAAAAACAAAGGATCTGGGTCTGTCTGTGTGATGCTTTTGCCGGGGACAGAACGGGAATGGAATCTTAGTACTTAGTAAGTAATCTAGCTAGATATGTGTTAGATTATGATTTCTTTAAATGGCTGAGAAATTAAGTTGTGCTGAATAGAATGAATATTCCTGTCTGTGTGTCTTTTAGTAACTTAAGGTTTTGCCTAGAGGGATTCTCTATGTTTTGAATCTAATTACCCTGTAAGGTATTTGCCATTCTGATTTTACAGAGGTGATTCTTTTTACTGTTTCTTCTATTAAAATATTTCTTTTCAAGAACTGAATGCTTTTTTCATTGTTCTAAGATCCAAGGGTTTGGGTCTGTGGTCACCTATGCAAATTGGTGAGGATTTTTGCCAAACCTTCCCCAGGAAGTGGGGTGCAAGGATTGGGATGATTTTGGGGGGAAAGACGTTTCCAAACAACGTTTTCCCAATAAACCCAGATAAACGTTTGGTGGTGGCAGTGGAAGTCCAGGGCAAAGGGTAAAATAGTTTGTACCTTGGGAAAGCTTTAACCTAAGCTGGTAAAAGTAAACTTAGGAGGTTTTCATGCAGGTCCCCACATCTGTACCCTAGAGTTCAGAGTGGGGAAGGAACCTTGACAATTATAGTTTAAGACATTTCTAATCTGCTAAACATAATATGCTGTCCTGTAAGACCACCTCAGCAGAGCAACTTATTACTGCAAAAAAATGGAATATTACAAAACCTTCTGAAATTGTCAGAATCTCGTTGTATGAATGAGTTAAAAAATTGCTTGTGTGTTTTCCCAAGTTTTATAAACAACAGAGGAATTTTCAACCCTCGTAAGTGAATGCACCCCCAATCAAACCAGAATTCCTAGGAAACACTGCAAAATTATTGACCCAGTTTCTTAACTACATATACAAACTCCCAAATCACGTTAGTCAGAGCAACAAAGAGATAGCCTACATTTACAGACCAAAGTTCCACCCATGTTCTAACAGTATTCTGGTCTAATTATACTCCAAACCACAGGCATGAGTACATTTAGCCAGATGTTTCTAGGAAGCAACTAAAAAATAGAATTGGGAATTTTTAAAATTCAATATATTCCTACACCAAACTGATCACAAACCAAAACATTTAACACAATCATTTACTATGAAGTCACTTGGAATTAAACTGCTCAAAACCTTAAACCAGAAAACTTTATTAGGTTGTTTTGATACATCTGCATTTACAGAAATGCTCTACAGATGAGATATAAACACTGAGTGAAATACAAATATGAACCATTCAAAAGAGTTAATGTAATGTAATATTAGAAAGTCTAGGCTTTTGGCCTAAGTGGCCACCATCTACAGTACTCTGCACCTCAGAGTACAACTGGAAACACCAAACCAAGCCGGGAAATGAGGCATCCCATTGTGATATTTCTCCAATTCTAAACACCATAAAGATGCTGGAATGCATTTAGGAGAAACAGAGACACCAAATCCCATTTCTTCTTCAAGCCTCAAGACCCAGTCCTAGATTAAAGCTGCATTTCCTTGATTTATTTGCACAGCGAACATTGTTTCCTTGTTATTTTGCCTCTTACAGCACTGAACCTAACAAAACAGGATAAGACAGACAGACAGACAGAAAGAGGAGAAAACTATGAAATGCCCTATGAAATGCCCTCCAACTCATTTTGTACAAAGTATGTGCTATGTTTTGATCAACGTATTTATTGTAGCTGGAAGTAAATCTTCATGAGACACAATTTTCTTGAAAGTTACACTGAGTGTAATTGGGAAGCTGAAGCATCAATCTTTCTTTTTCACCCAATCAGCCAAGAGGTTGATTGGGGTTGCAGAAGAATTTTGTATTTCCACAATGTGCTTTAGAGCCATCTTCTTTCTCTCTGAGGGTTATGTAGCATGCTGAACACTCATTCACAGGAAATGTAGCTTAGAAATTCTCAGTAAAACTGTCAAAAGTATCAAAGTGACTTAGGCACCTACGGCCCATTTTCAAAAGTGACTTAGGCACTTTGGAGCCCAAGCCCTAGATTTTTAAAGGCATTTAGACATTTAAAGATACAGATAGGCATCTGGTGGGGTTTTCAAAAGTAACCAGACATCTAACTTCCATTGGTTTCAAGAGTTTTCATACCATTAGACAAGAACACATTCTTCCCTGTACAGATTCTTGAAGCCATTGTCGAGTCATGTATCTTATTCAACGTACTCTTTTGCACTATTGTTAATATTGGTTCATTCATTTCTTCCTTTAATTTTCATTCTCACTCTTCACTTGCAGCATAAAGTAGTGGCCCTGAGAGTTGAGATTTGTCTGGAGAATTTGTGAGATTCTCACTGAAAGTGATAATGTCAGCATAAAAGAAATCTCCAAAGTTTCCTATCAAGTTCAAGACTCTGCCTTTCAGTTGTTTTTACGGCATAATCACCAAACGATTCCAAAATGATATAATCACAATATTGCGTTATCAAAGAAGAAAAAAATGGCTGAATGAAGCTGATGTTGAAGAGCTGCTGAAAGGTTTGGAATAATTACATATCACTTTGCTAAACCATTTCAACAGTTTGGCACTAATTGGAACCTTTTTTGGCAGCCTCACCCAAGACAACAAAAATGAAATGTGTTCAGAGGTATATAACCATCTCATTCCTAGGCTCTTCCATGAATGTTTCAATGCATACTTGTGGGGTAGTGTAGAGAAGTCTGCTGCTGCCTGGGCTGTATAATTTACTGCCCTGTTCCTGCACAATGTTTTGTGCTGGTGCCCCACTGAAGTCAATGGGTTCCATGTAGATTCAAGAATCCACACAAGCAGAGCAGTCTGCAAGACTGGGGTCAGGATAGGTAAAGAAAAGACTTCAGTCTCCACAGACATCCATCTGGCGCCTTTCACAAATAAAATGGTAACAACTTAATTTAAAAAAAAAACATATACATACAAAATAAGCAGCATTATTTAAACCTACTTTCTCATGCAAAAAACCTACAGATTTTGACCAACAAAAGAATTGATAGAAAGGTAGTGTTTATAATTCATATTTATTAAAAATAGTTACTTTTTCCATTGTTCAGTCTATTTCATACCATTTACATCTCAGATATGATTAAGCTAACATTGAGAATAAAGAAGACTATTACAAAAAACTTTTTCAAAATGTGACAAAACCATTATTCACTCTTCACCAGCTAACCTCCTAAGTCTCATAATATGATTTAATCAGGTTTTTTTTGTCTTCTCACCAGAGAAATCCACCATTCCAGAGCATGAGCTAAACATCACACATTCTCATTTTATGAGAGAGAAAAAGCGGGAACATTTAAAGTTTTCTATTAAAAACTGAAATATTAGCTTAGCTTAAAAAACATACACACTTTATTTACAGTGGCAGTTGACGTAAATTGCAGAGATTGAGTAACAGCCCCTACATTTAACAATCTGGGGTGCTTGTATCCAGGTATTCTCAATGGATGATGGTTGGCTCAAGAATTCATTTCCTCTTACTGGTCCATCAGAACTTGAGCTAGTTAGCTTAAGAGCAGATACCAGATCCACCCCTTTTCTGGGCTTTTTCCAGAAGAGTTGGGGTGTGCTTATTATTAACAATGCAAAACTATGTTTATTTTTGTTACCCTAATCTTAATATTAATAGCTTTTACGTATTCATTCAGCATAGGGTAAGTTAATATTAGTTTCCATAGAAATTTCTATATGTTCTTTATGCATTTCACTCTTTTAGGCAACATTTTATGGCATAGGCAAAACTGCCATACTGCAAATATTCTATAGCATATTTGACAAGTAGTTCATCAAATGTATTGTATGTAGTATTGGATGATTCGTTGTCAAATAATATTTCTGATTATCCACTGAGTACCTGGACTTTTGACATAAATCTAATTATGCTTAAGAAAATGAATGCTTGTTCTCTGAAGGTTAGAACAAACAATATTGCTAATTTATATTTATATATTAAAAAAAAATGAGGCAAGTTACCCAGACATAAAGCTAGCTATCGGCTGAACAATGAACATATTTCATGCTCATAGACCCGAAAACCCTCACCAAGCCTCACACACAGCCAGTCCTTAACACTGATTACTCACTGTTATTTAAACTCGGGATTCGGTACGTGTTTGCATGTAGTCATATGTTAAAATGCCTTTCCTATGCATTTCTATCTTTGGAAGTGTCAGAATATGGCTCTACACCTGAGGATTATTCCAAAAATAAAGGTCCTAATTTTCAGAAGTAATGAGCACCACGACTACAGCTGGAGTCAACGGCAGTTAATAGCTACCAAGTTTAAGTAGGTTCGTAGATACAGCTGGTCGGGAATTTTCTGACAGAACTTTTTTGGGGGTGGGGGGGAAGGATGGTGTCAGAAAATGCTGATTTGTCAAAATCTAAATATTCTGCAGTTTGCCTAGTCTCCAGTTAGCTCACCCACCTGCCTTCCAGAGTTCCTGGGATTTCCAGGTTCCTGGGGAGCATGGGAAATTAGGGAGCATATTTCATTCTGGCAACACCAAAACGCTTCTGCTGAGGGAACATTTTGGTGTTTCCCAAACAAGACATTGCAGACCCCCAGTTCCACTAAAAACTTCACATTTTGGATTTTTGTCGTGATTTTGGATGAAAATATTTCCAAAACCTTGAAATGTTTTCCTGGAAGTCTTTTTTTCCTGGCCAGCCCTATTCATAGATTTTAAGACCAGAAAGGACCACTGTGATCTTCTAGTTTGACTCCTTGCATAACACAGGCCAGAAAATTTCACCAAGAAATTCCTGCATCCAGTCCAAAGCTTCTGGTTGAGCTATAGCATCTCTTTTAGAAAGATATCCAGTCAAGATTTAGAGACTTTAAGTAATAAAGAATACACCACATATTTAGGTATGTTGGTGCCGAGGTTACTTAACCTCACTGTTAAAATTGTGTGTTTTATCTCGTTTAAATATGTCTAGCTTCACCTTCCAGCTGAAGATTTTGTTATGCCTTTATTTGCTAAATGAAAGAGGCCTGTGCTATCTGAAATGATCTTCCCATGTAGGTATTTATAGATTTTGATCAAGTCACCGCTTAGACCTTCTCTTAGATAAATGAAATAGATTGAACTTCTTTTGTCTATCACTGTTAGGCAGGTTTTCCAGATCTTGAATCGTTCTTGTAGGTCTTTGTGAATGAAGCCTTTCCAATTTGTCAACATATGGCCCAGTTTGCTCTGTAGAACTGGCCTGTCCTTGTTATTATTTACCACTCTACCAATTCTTGTGTAGCTCAAAGATTAAAGCACGTTAAAGTGACCAAACTTTTTCTGATTCAACCTGTCTCCCACTGTTTGATAATCTTATGTTAATTATGGTACTTCCATCTCAACATGACAAAGTAATTTCACCTATCTGACAGGTAGGTAAATATTATTAACACCATTTTACAGATTGGTAAAGATGAGGTATAGGGAGATTATGTGATTTTCCTAAGGTCACACGGCTAGTCAGTGGCAGAGCTGGGAACTGAACCCAGGAGTCCTGGCATACACCTCCCCCATATCCTGTGTATTAGCCATAAGGCCATCCTTCCCCTATTTGCCCCTGCAAAGTTTCCTTCCCTCTCTCAGTTCCAATTTCTCTCCCATTCATTTCTTTTTTTGTTATCACTGTCTCTCTCTTTGCTGCCACCTTCTCCTTTCTCTTTCACCTTTTCCCAATGGCCCTTTTTCCTAAACAGAGCAGTCTCCCCCCTCAGTCCTTTCTGTCCTTGAATTTCTTTGTAGTCACTCTGGTCCCGTTTCTCACACTACAACTGTGTCCTGAAGGTGAAATGTGCTGCTGTCCAGGGCCTCACAGCAGTGCAGATCACCTATTCCTGCCTCACTCTGCTGCCTTGACAGACAAAGTGGGACTGGGAGCAAGGTAGCCAGCAAAGGAAGTACTGGGAAAGGGAGAGGAAGTAGGAGGAAGCACTGGCCACCTGCTCAAAAGCCAGGAATAGTAAGTGGGAAGAGAAGCCAAAGGGGAAACCTTGCTCACTGTCAGCAGCCCTGCTTGTGAGTGACATTTCACCGAGAATCAGTGAGAAAGAGTGACAGCCAGGGAAATTGTGTGGCTGTCATTCCAGATGGGTGACCCTTGGTAAGTGTGGGAGCTGCAAGTGCTAAGCACCGCTGAAAAATCAGGCCTACTTTTTTTATGTATTAGACATTGCAGTTACAATGTAGGTAGCTACTCACCACTGGAGATAAAAAATAATAGGTAATAAGGCTGATACAATAAATTTGCAAATACAATAAGTAGAGGGAACCCTAAATTTATGATACGATATGCAGAGATATCCACAGTCAACCTGTGGCTGTTGGGGAATCACAGTTATGTGTTAGGCAAATGCCTAACTGGCATCATGTTTAGGCACCAAAGATAAAGAGAAGCTCTTTCATTAGAAGTTAAAAGGAACTCTGATTCTTAATGGATCTGAAATTCTATGTTTCAAGCAAACCACAGAACAGTTATGCCTATTTCATTTTCTTTACCTTTCTTAATAAACGTCAGTTTGTGCCCCTGTATGTTACCAATCAAAACCTGAAAGTCCCTGTAGGCTTTTCCTCACTTAGTAAAACTCTGGCTGTACAAACCTGAGTAAAAACCTTTCTGTGTATTGCACTGTCTTTTGAAATCCTGCAATTTGAGTACAGCAGCTGCATTTTTAACAGTGGAAGTTGGTTTAGTACCGTTAGTCAGAATGCATTCCAGGGCCCAGAGAAAACTTAAGTTTCCTTGTAAACAGTTAAATAAACTATAAACCCCTGTAAATGAATTTCAAAGTATAGTGAAACTTGCCTATAAATAACCTTCAAACCTGCGAGGTTAGAACTGTGATCTTTTTGTGCACAGAACACATATGGGGCACTTATCAATCTCCAGTATTTCAAAGTCAAAACAAATGTAAAAGAAGCATCTTCATCTACGTAGTATGCTTTAAAAATGTCAGAAATGTCAACCACTTGTATACTGTTCATATTATCCCTAATTAATATAAATTACATTTAATTTCACTTCTACTAAAACATACTGCTGCCCAAAATAAGGACTATAATTTTTATCAGCCATTATTATTACTGATGCATCAACACAATTATTTAAATTCAATGTATATGGAGGCAGAATCTATGCAAGCATTTACAGTTTTTGTTCCCTCTGTGCTCCTTCCCTAATTTTTGTGGCTTGGAGTTCTTCCAGATGCTGTCTCTGACTTTGTGGTTTTGTATTTGAGATCCCATCTCCTGATTCATTGCATTCTTTGATTGACAAACAGATTCAGATATGAAAATAAACAGTTACCTGCATGTAATTGGTGTCTGACAGCTGCACTGTTACACTTTCAATTCATGGTGAAGGCTTGTTCTTGGTAAGCCTACTGTTTCAGATTTTATCTACATCTTGGGTCTCTGAGTCACTGTGTTTACTAAACTATTCAATAACCGGTGGCATATGTGGGCTCCACATTGTAAGCTGCACTTCAGATTCAGAGGATTTTCTCTCTCCCTCTCCCCCCACTCCCTCACATAAACTGAATTATTTAAAAAAACAACACTGCGTTTTATATTTCTAAACTGATGTGCCTCCTAATTGAATGCAGAACACTTTCAAACTATTTTCCACTACAGGCCCACTTTTTTCTGATTTAATGTACAGTATACCTTCACTGGTAGATTAAAAATGTTAGACTAGAAGTAAAACCTATTATTATATGCTTTTTTAGCGGTTTTGTCTTGTATAATTTATGATGAATTATGTAAAACACACCAAACTGGTTATGCTGCAAGCTGCTACTTGCATGCTGCAAACAATCACTGAAAAATCTGTGTGATAGACTGGGACTTAGCAACTTAAAATTCCTGTGGAAATCAAGTACATTTTTAAGTATTGGGTTTGATTATTTAATAAGCCAACTTGCACTTTGCCCTGGCTAATTCAGAAGGCTGATAATATTTTACTCATAAAACAATTGTGCACCTGTTGTGATGGAAACCTATTCAAACAAATCTCAATAGGCATGAGGGTTCATTCTAAATACGAGCATGCTAGCCTCTCTCATTACTGCGAACTACAGGGCAACCCATTTTAAAAAGCCATAGGGGAAGATTTCAGTTTACTCTTGCTGTATAACAACGGAGTACCTTTATGATCAAATTCAAACATGTATTACAATATGCAAATGCACATTAAGCAAAGTGCTGGTGACACGTACTAAACGAAATTGAGACAAGCTTCTCCTGTCTAACATCAGCAGGCCCTTGCTACCATCCTGCCAAACAGAGTAAGTGAAATCTCTTTTCAAATGTTTCTAGAGTCTAATTCAACTCTCACCAAAACTAATGAACAGACACCTATTGACTTCAACCGGACATGAATCAGGCCCTTAATAAAACAGATTTGTTTAAAGTTATTCAGTATGAAGGAGAAGATATAAATACAGGTTTCCACTATTTATATTACCATTTTCAACACATGGCCAAATTCCATTCTTACTTGGTGCAAATCTGGAGGAACTCCATTGATTTCAATTAGGGTCACAAGTGACTTATATAAAAACTTTTAATTTAAGTATTTGTCAAGACAAAGATCAGGATGTATGGGTGAAATTAACAACATTTTCAAAGAAAAAAGGAACTTAACAAAAAGAAACCGGATAAAATGGTAACGACAAATAAAACTTCAGTGTGAGAGCTAAAGTGTCAGTTTCTAATTCCTGTTGCATTAGTGTAAATCCAGAGTGACTCTGTTGGATTTCAGTTAAACATCTCTGTCTCAATACTGGTTGACACACACTATGAGTTCATTAGTAATACATGTACGCACCTAGCTCATTTCAGTTCTTTCTTAGTTATTTCATTTAGACAAGTCCTTTGGTACAGTAACATGTGTGTGTACAATTCTGTTAATTTACAAGTGTAAGTAACATATAGGTATGAATCAATGCGACTTAGGCAAAGTGACATTGGTGCTTTTGAAAATGTAACCCATTGGTATGGGGGTGGGGTGAAATAATGATTTACCTGAAAGACATGGGATGTTGGATGGATAAATTTACAAAGCAATTCACATAAAATTTTGTAAACCCATACAATAAACCGATTCTAAAATATTTAAAATTCACTTTGTGGGGTGGCGGTGGATAAATGAATAGATTGGGGGTCAGGAGACCAGTCTCAGTGTACGTCTACATAGCAAACAGAAACCTGCAGCAGCGAGTCACAGACCCCGGGTCTACAGACTTGGGCTCACACTACAGTACTAAAAACAGCAGTGTAGATGTTCCAGAGCCCAAGCTCCAGCCTGAACCACAACATCTACACTGCTGTTTTTAGCGCCATAGCATGAGCCCCGCAAGTCCAAGGATGTAGACCCAGGCTCTGAGAATCACTGCTGTGGGGCTCAGTTTTGCCATATAAATGTATCCTAGCTGGCTCGGCCACTGACCTGCAGTGTTGATGCATGCTAGGACCCCTTGCAGAACACTCACACATAGAGGTCTCCCTTCTGGACTTGACTTCAGTGGAAGTTCTTCTGTGTGTAAAGTATGTGCACCAGGGTTTGCAGGGCAGGGACCTGAGTCAAAAGCAGCTCTGCCACTGACTTCAGCAAAAGTAGACCTTAAGGTCCAAGTTCCACAGTCCTCAATGAAGCAAAACTCTCTCTGACTTAAATGACAATGTTGCTCATTTGGAGATGTCAGTTATTAAAATGAATAGATATCAATTTTAGGAATATTAAAATATCAAACAAAAAAAATCAGAAAACTGCTGAGTAAAGTAAATTGCAAACCACTCGGCGGGGGGGGGGAAGAGAAGGAAATAAAACTTACTTATACTTTTTCAAAGTTACTTTCAAACCTGCTTACTGGCACTTGAAACGAAGTTTTCTAATGCTACAGGTGTTCTTGTTACTATTTCTATTACTGAAAAATGCATTATGTTCCAGGAGATGATAATATATTTTATTTTTCTAATAATTGTACAGCTTTTTTAAAGATTTTTTCATTACTGGTTGGCACTGAAGTCTTAACACATAGCCTTGACTTGAATGGGGCTCCATACTGCCACAGTAGGCACACTTCATACTGTATGAATGGGGCCTACGTAGGTAAAAACATATTGTTGCACTGTGTACTCCAGCACCATTGTATGTGTGTAAATACACTGACTTATTTATAAAATGGGTTAGTCAATCTAGATGTGTATAACTTGACTTACATGAAAGGTTTATTACAATGTAATTTATAGTTGTAAAGTCTTAAGAAATATACATATTAATAGACTTGACATTTTAATATTAGAAGCTGGTGTGATTGTGATAAGTGCTATTGAAACACGATTCCGTGTCCTAATGGTCAGAGAAGCAAAAATGTGTGAATTTTCTTTGTTGTAAATGATGTCCCCAGTCTTGCAAAGAAGTATGGATACACTTAACAGTGCCACTGCTGTCAATGGAACTACCCACAGTGTGTAGCTAAACGTGTGCACAATTAATTGCAGGATCAGGGCCATAATTATCATGTATCAACAAAAATTAAGGTATTGCATGAGTATATATGGATTTCCACCAATTTAAGAGAGATCAGAATCAACTCCTTTGGCCTTACTAATTATACAAGTGTACCTTAACGATTAAAAAGGAAAAAAAAGATAAAACAGGACACAGTAAATGCAACTATTGTGCACTCTACTCTTTATTTTGGAGTCAATTTACCTTATTCTTTACCAAGCATACCCAAAATAAAAACTATCTAAGTAGTAAATTTTGGATTTACTTGTGAAATATTACAACATGTACATAATGTTAAGATATAATATAACATCAATTTAGGCCCAGAAAGGCAGTTACTGTGACACACCATGCAAAATGACTATGTCTAAAGAAGTGGTAAAATCAAAGTATACTTAAGATTTAGATTGGTACAAGATAAAGTTTAACATTATTTCATTGGGTCACTGTAATAAATATATTACCAGAAAACTTTACAGCCTGTGGTATATTTCTAATCAGGACCAGTTACTAACTTAAGGTGTTTTTGGGAGGTTGTTGGGGAGGAGGAAGGGAATGTTTTCATTGATTTCACTAATTGGAACCAACTGATGTCTTTTCCTGTGTATTGATTTTTTAAATCCTAGCAGTTAGCATAGATTCTAATGTATCATAACACTTCAGACCTTAATCATAGAGTGGGTTTTTCGCTTGTAGCTTTTGTTTGAGTTTTAATTACGAAGACCTTGTGTCTCCAACCCTGAGCTGGGTTTTTAATTGCTAGTATGTATATCATGTAGACTTCAAAAGAAATAAAAGATGTTTATAATAGAGAGCACAAAGGGGAGCTTTGAAATGTCTACAGCAATACAAAGTGGCATAATTAAAAACCTATGGGTGCTTCTGTGATATAAGACCTATAATGTCTTTTTATAAATATTTATTTATTTATTTATATTTATAAAGCCAGCTGCTGTAAACACTTATTGTTTGCAAAAGAGGATCTTATACAATAATAATTGAGAAATAATTACTAAAAACCCAGGACAAACTGGAAAGTAAGGTAACATGATAGTATCAGGAGCCTTATTTTACACGAAATGATCTTCTACATTCTGTATTGTGTAACCCAAGCCCCTGAAAATTTATCTGTGTTTCTATATTTAAGCATTGTTTTATCAACTGCACTAAAAGAGAAAGGAGATTTTCTACTAAATTCACGCAAATAACAATTTCCTACCTGTTACTGAAAAGAATCTAACCTATTATTCTTGTTACCGCATAGTATTCGTAATGTTCACACAGACTCATTCACGAAGAGCTGGCTCTGAGCCCGTTCCATAAATGTGTAATTGATAATCACAAAATGCTCACTGTTGTGCCTCACTGTTCTCTTCCTCCAGCTAATATACACAGAAAATGTAGCTTTTTCCATCTATTCAATGAACAACGCCAGTCACCTACATGAAGAAGTTCTTACAATATATTCAGTAAAAAGAAAAGGAGTACTTGTGGCACCTTAGAGACTAACCAATTTATTTGAGCATGAGCTTTCGTGAGCTACAGCTCACTTCATCAGATGCATACCGTGGAAACTGCAGCAGACTTTATATATACACAGAGAATATGAAACAATACCTCCTCCCACCCCACTGTTCTGCTGGTAATAGCTTATCTAAAGTAATCTTCAGGTTAGGCCATTTCCAGCACAAATCCAGGTTTTCTCACCCTCCACCCCCCCCACACAAATTCACTCTCCTGCTGGTGATAGCCCATCCAAAGTGACAACTCTTTACACAATGTGCATGATAATCAAGTTAGGCCATTTCCTGCACAAATCCAGGGTTTTTGGAGGGGGGTGAGGGAGTGAGAGAACCTGGATTTGTGCAGGAAATAGCCTAACTTGATTATCATGCACATTGTGTAAAGAGTTGTCACTTTGGATGGGCTATCACCAGCAGGAGAGTGAATTTGTGTGGGGGGGTGGAGGGTGAGAAAACCTGGATTTGTGCTGGAAATGGCCTAACCTGAAGATTACTTTAGATAAGCTATTACCAGCAGGACAGTGGGGTGGGAGGAGGTATTGTTTCATATTCTCTGTGTATATATAAAGTCTGCTGCAGTTTCCACGGTATGCATCTGATGAAGTGAGCTGTAGCTCACGAAAGCTCATGCTCAAATAAATTGGTTAGTCTCTAAGGTGCCACAAGTACTCCTTTTCTTTTTGCGAATACAGACTAACACGGCTGTTACTCTGAAACCTGTCAATATATTCAGTGTATCTAATACTGAGAAAATGAGTGAAGGGGGTTTGCCTTATTAAACTTAAAGTCTCCATAGGAAACAGGGACATGCCTCCCTCTGATCCAACCATTTCCAGACCATTTTATTAATAAATGCTATGTGAAACAACAGCTTATATTTGGGAGTCAATAAGGCTCCACTGGTGACTGATTTGATAAAGCGTATAGGATATAAAAGGGCTACATACAAGCGAGAGAAACATACAGTGCAAATAGACTTCAGTATTGGATAAATCTATGGGCATCAGTCACTGTCCATCCTAAAAACAGAGTATACTGTACAAAGCCAGCATGTGACATTTAAGTCACAATGCCTATAAATATAGATAGTTTAGGTTATAAATGCTGGCAATGGAAGCCATAGCACTAACTTGTAACACAGTTAACCCAGGAGTCACTCATATATAAGATTGCTAGAACAATTCTGACCCTCTTGCAATAATGTCATTGCTTAAGTAACTTAAAGACTGGCCTTTATTTGATCTTCAAAGACCCTGCATGCTGAAAAAGACCATTGCAGGCTATTTCAATAGACAACTGCATGATGCATGTAAGACTATTCCAGAGATTTATGTTTGGAACAGAAACAGAAAACTTAAAACAGACTCTTTACAGTGATAAATGATGCTACTCTGCCTAGTTGTGGTCAGTAAAGAAAAACTAGAAGCCTAAGCAACAATAAAGCATACTTTGGGGGTTGAATCCCTTGCATCCAAACCTTGGTAAAGTAAGAGCTGAATCTGAACCCACTTTGTTTATTCAAAACATCTGCATATACAGCTTGGGCTGTTGGACATGCAATTTGCACATGCAAATGTGAGGGTTTTTTTTTTTTTCCAGGTAAGCAGATCATTTTGCTCAGTTCATCTATTTCATGGACTTTTAAAATCTGCCCTGCGTGTTTCAGTTATAAACATATCAAATGATCATGAAGACTTATTTAACCACTATGAAGTAGCTACAAAGTATTTTGCCAAATACTCCTCTCAGTTGTACCCATGCAACCCCACTGAAATCAATGGGATTGTTCTGCTGGAACTCAGAGGAGAATCTGACCCTTTATCAATAACTGAAATTCTAATTAAAAAGATGTGGAATAAGTGGTTTCACACATCAAGTACAGTACACAGGAGTAACTGGGAATGTGAACAATTCCACTTATGGAAAATAAAAAAATATTTCACCGTCTGCTACCTAGACAGGATGCTTTGTATTCTGTTAACAAATGGACATAGTTTCTAATCAGACCTTGATTAAAAAAACACTACTGTAATTAATTATACGTATATAAAAGTAAGGCAAGAAAACACAATTTTATTTATTTTGTCTCTATCACACAATTATTTCTTCTTCTTTTTTATCATCTGTGTGTTTCACACACGTGCACAGAAAGGGTTTGCCCTATTAGTACAAATAGTTTTGATGCATTTTGCGGGGGGGTGGGGGGGTAGATGAGCACATGCCCTGCCTAATTGAAGCTCCTTCCCACAGGGTTTGAATGGAAGGGCACTTGTGCAGTCACAGAGGGAGAGTATGTGCTCAGGTTATCCTTAACAAGAACAACGCCTTCTATTTAAAGTAAACAACTCCCAGTAACAGTCAGTGCAAAGAGCTGCTCCTCACTGGACCACACCTCTGTTTCTGATAATCAAGATTTTTTCGCTAATGACCTAACATTTTATTTTTTTAACTGCATCGCTTCATGTTGAACTCTCAGTGATATAAAAGAAGGAAGCAGCTGCACAAAAGCCAAAAATATCAACCAGTTAAAATGCCCTGACTTAGAATTAATTGCAACCAAGTACAGGGCTAAGTTTTCAAAAGTAGTTCTTAGCATCTTCAGTATGCAGTGGCAATCATCCGACCTGAAATCCCTTCAACCCTGGGAAAATGAACCCATGGTCATGGAAATCTAGAGCTTTGAACATTCCCAAAACAATTTAAAGTATGCCTGGTTAATTTAGACTACCTCACTTCTTTTATTTACTTCTTACACTCTCATTTTCCTGTCTTATTTCACACTCCCCTATGCCTAGAATGTCTTCTTTACCCCCGATGCACCCAGTCCTCACTCTCTTCATTCAGTATCCTCTCAGAACACACTTCTTAAGGCCCACAAGTGCTAAACCATGTTAATACATCATTATGATCCCAAGCTACATATTTTTAAAGAAACCTATAAGTTACCACCTTGGAGACAGTGGAAAGAGCACTGGACTGGGAATCAACAGATCTGAGTTCTTGTTCCAGCTCTGCCACTGATCTATTTTGGGGCAAGACACTGCCTCTTTCTCTACCTCAGTTTCCCTTTCTGTGTAATGGTGATAATTACTCCATAGATTTCAAAGCACTATAGAAGTGCTCAGCATTACAGCTGTAGTCTTCTGTGTATCCCTATGCATTCTCACTGAACTTTTACCTGTCTCTTTTTGGGAAAAGGGAGTATGTTTCAAATGCAATTCCAGTAGCAAGGATTTAGATGTGTGACTCCCAATAGCCCGAATGGATGTCAGCTGACAGTAGCTGGGAACACTGTAGAGATAAGGACCATTAAGGAAAGTCATCTGTGGTTAGAGCAAGGAGCTCTAAGGATTTACTAAGGGTTGAAGCAGGATCCCTGGGTTCTATCCCTGACTCTGCTATTGACTCATTGTTGGCTTTGGGCATGTCACTTCATCTTTCATTACTATGGTTTACTCACTAATACTAAAGTTTCCCTTCCTCACAGCGGTCTTATGAGGCTTCATTAATGTTTGTAAACCATTTAGTGACCACTAGAGTAAAGGCTCTATTAAAGTGCAATCAACCCTATGAGGACAGAAGCAGTTCATACCACTTTCCAGCGACCCATCTAGTCAGCAAAGACATAGCTGTTGGCTGGCTTCTGAGAAGTAATGTCTACCTCAACTCATCAGAGGGAAGTTTGAAATGATGTGGAGCCTCTGAAGGAAGAGTGAAAAGAGTAGTACCAGAGCACCCTGCCATCAAGCAGGGCCAGCCCAGGGATTAATTGGCACTGCAGGGAGAATAAAAACTGGCTCCCTAGATTAGGGGCTCACTATTCTGGAGGGGTATCATTCTCTAACAAACACTTCTGGCCAACTCAGGGCCTTAGTGGGAGAGAAGAACAAAGTTTCAATGGGAGGGGGGCACATGGCTAAATCTCACTTCACATTACGCAAAATTTGCTTCTTGTTCTTACCTTTGGCTATGCTAACACCACAGGCTAAAACACATGTAATAATCTAAAACTCTCCTTGAGGCAGAAATAAGACACTCGGGACTTAATTCTCATTTATATTAAGGCTGCTTTACACCATTTGGGCAGCAAAAAGGGGCTCCAAACTGGATATCACTTACATTTAAATTTTTATAATGTGCACACAACCAGTTAACCAGAGGGCCAAAGTAAAAACTGAGTACTACAAAAATGAGGCAGAAAAAGACCCTATGGGTATGTCTTCGCTGCAAAGTTAACTTGGGCAATTGGCATCCAGGTCTGAGCAGCCAGAGTAGTCATTCTGCAAAGCCATACCCAGGTTACTGTGTCCTCACTGGTGCTGACACACCTGTGTGTGTCACCGAATTGTGGAAGAACTTCTCTGTCTTTCTGGGCACATAGCAGGAGCTGTAGGAAGGTATCAGCACTCAGATGGTTTAACTTGCATTTCCACTGCAAAGCGGATGGGTTACCAACCCAAGTGAAAGCCTCTCTTGGGTTTTAGCTTACAGTCTAGACAAGCCAGCTATGCTGGGATGAAAGCATGACCAGCTCAGGGAGCGTGTGGGTGGACAGAACAGGGTTTGAGGACAATACCTTAATAAGAGCCTGTGTCAACTCTTCAGTGGAAACAGACCTTATAAGAAGTCAAACTTTAAATGTCCCAACCAAAAACTGAATGACACTCGGAAGTACATCAAAAGGCTTTATATGCCGAAAAAACCACCCATGTAAAATAATAAGGAATATGTTATCCATCACTGCCAGAGACCCAGCCTGTTTTAATTCTGATTCACTAATGGCATTCAAGGAGCTTCTATTCAGAGATTTGGGTAGTCGTATTTTGTGCAATTAATGTCCAACACTTTCCATGTTATCAGCAGACAACATGGTTTTAAATAGATTAGCGTTTCGAATTACCAGTTTTTGATGCCTTTTGTTTATTGCAGGCAGGCATAGCCTATTTTGGTAAAACTGTGTGTCTTATTTCAAAAAGAAAAGGAGTACTTGTGGCACCTTAGAGACTAACCAATTTATTTGAGCATGAGCTTTCGTGAGCTACAGCTCACTTCATCAGATACATACCGTGGAAACTGCAGCAGACTTTATATATACACAGAGAATATGAAACAATACCTCCTCCCAACTGCAGCAGACTTTATATATACACAGAGAATATGAAACAATACCTCCTCCCACCCCACTGGGGTGGGAGGAGGTATTGTTTCATATTCTCTGTGTATATATAAAGTCTGCTGCAGTTTCCACGGTATGTATCTGATGAAGTGAGCTGTAGCTCACGAAAGCTCATGCTCAAATAAATTGGTTAGTCTCTAAGGTGCCACAAGTACTCCTTTTCTTTTTGCGAATACAGACTAACACGGCTGTTACTCTGAAACCTGTCTTATTTCAGTCATCAATACTTTCCTACCTAATACTTTGCAGTGTCATAGCTATACAGGAGAAATCCAATCAGAGGAAACATATAAAACAATTAGGTTTTGACATGGTATCAGCTGACAGAAGTGATTATAAATTATTTATTAAGAAGGCCAACCTTCATCTTGTTTATATCTATAGTAAATGCATCATATTTCAGAACATTTTTTTGGTGGAAATGCAAAATCACAAGCATCAATTTTCTTCAGATAGTCTTTCTTTTTGTTTTAACATTAGTAAGGACATCATTAGTATGACAAACAAATCCTTGTTCCCATGTATTTATAGTTGTCATTTAATAAGACCATAGCAATCAACAGAAATAAATCTGTTCAATACATGTCATAAATAGTGTAAAATATCTAAGCTCACAGTGGAAAGATAAGTTCTCTTTCCAATCCAAACAATAATAGCCTGAATTTCCTTCCAAGAGAAAACCACATGGAAGAACCAAAGGGCAGGGAGAGAAGCACCTTAAGGATCCTGTCACTGAATGCTCTTCAAATTATTTTTTTATTAGCACAGCCTCCCACACTGATTAGATCCCAAGTGCCACAAATTTTTTGGGACCTGCTGGAATCACAGGCTATACACACGGCAAAACTCCAATCAACTTCAGTGGTGACAGAATTTCACCCAGGGTCTCTCTTTCAACTCTAAGGATAATTCAATTGTAAAAAAAAACTAGCATTCTTCAAATTGGACATTTGAAGCACAGGGTTAAAAAAAATAAGCACAGTGTGACATCCCACCACAGTCGATAAGAGTCCCCCACATACTACCTATATAAAAATACATTCTTTGGGAATTACTCCTAACCCACATCCTTTTGCAATGGGATGCTTTTGCCTTTTTCTTTTGGTATCCGGAGATTGAGATATTTAACCGATGTAAGAGAACTAATATGATACATTTAAAGTTTGTAATAAAATTGAAATGAGAGGGAAATATTCTTAACCCTGCTTGTAACTAAGTTTTAAGCATAAAAAAGTCTTTGTTTTTCAAATATACCTGTCATTCTAAATAAATAGGTTGAGTTGGTTGGAAAGAGTTTCAAAGAAAAACAGATGTTAATTTATTCATTTTATTTCCATTATATACTTGAACGCTAGAGAGAACAGAATAGAACACCTGAACTTTGTATCATTCCATGCCCATAGTCCTATTAAAGTTGGTGGGAGTTTTCAATGTGGATCAATGATTGGTTCATGCATTAAATGTACATTTTCTTCCATTCAGTGACTAAAATATTATGTCCACGTTTAAATATTTAATATATTATACCTTTAATTTCTCCAAGGAGTTCACTTGTATTTAGTCTTTCCATTTTCTCCTTCCAGTCTTTAGAAAGTAGTTTTTCCATGCAAGATGAGTCTATTAAAAAGGAAAATAAATACTTAATACAACTTTATAGATTAGGAAGTGTCTCCTTTAGCTCTTCAAAACCATCCTACCTGATCTGTTTGAACCAGATTTTCAAAGGGGAATGAACTTGAGGCCAAATGGTCTTTCATCTACTTCAACGTAAATCCCGTGTAACTCCATTGAGGTTAACTATAGAGTTACTATGGATTTACAAGGATCTAAATGAGAGCAGAACTTGGTTCAGAATATATGCATGCCAATTTACATAGATAGATTGCCACTCCATGTACAAATTTTTATCTTTTGCATTTGAAAATGATTGCACATTCAAAATATAGTTGAAGATTTAGAGACTGTTTTTGGAAATTTGGCTCACTGTGTTCATCACAAACACATTTTTTTTACTCATGTCAATGCAGAAGTTATTCATATAATGTCTTCATGGAATTCATAAAACAATTCTAGATTTCTGATGTTCACAGTATCAGCATTTTTTCCCGTAAGCTACGCAACAATTAGAAGATTGGCATTTAAGTTCTGAAGGTCATATTGCAATCCAAACCTTCAGCTCAGTCCAGCAGGCCTTATTCAGGCAAAACTCTCACTGAAGTTACTGCACTGAAGATGTAGTGAGAATCTGGCCTCAACAAGTCCTCCAGGATCAGACCTTACTTTCGCTGAAAAATTTAACACGGAGCATAACATAATCCTCAGTTAAATCAAAAGCTATTTTTAAGTCCCTTAATAGAACTTACAGAATTTAACCTTCCAAAAATAAATTGTAAAAGGTGATTTTAAGACAGGGAATGGGTAACTCATATGATTGGTGTCACAATCTGGAGTCTTCCTCCTCTAAGAACATCTATTCAAGGTCTATAAATTCTCAGTGAGAGAACTTTATATATAGCTGAATACTTCCTTCTCCCTTTCTCTGTTTATACTCCATTAAACTTTGTGGGATCTATTCTCAACAGTGCGTATGATTAACTTCCATTACAATTACAGGGCCTAGTCCCAAGAAGCACTTGGGCCCCAGTTCAGCAAGGTATTTAAGCATGTACCTAACTTTAAGCATGTAAGTAGTCCCACTGACTTAAATGAAGCTGCTTAAAGTTAGACACTTGTTAAGCGTCTTGATAAATCAGGATCTTAGTACCTCATGGGAGTGCTCAGCACTCTTTGTTCCCACTGAATTCAATGGGAGATGAGTGGGTTTAGCACTTCAGCACCTATAAACTGACAGACATTTAGGTGAAAAGGGACTATCATGATCATCTAGACTGATCTGCCTATTGTATGCCACAGAATTTCCCCCATTCACTCCTGTGATAGACCCATAACCCCTGGCTGAGTTACTGAAGTCCTCAAATCATGCTTTAAAGACTTCAAGTTACAGATCCACCATTTACAACAGTTTACACTAATTTAAACCTGCAAGTAACTTGTGCCCCATGCTGCAGAGGAAAGCAAACGAAAAACAGAGTCTCTGCCAATCTGATGTAGGGGAAAATTCCTTCCCAACCCCAAATATGGTGATCATTTGGACACTGAGCATATAGGAAGACCCACCAGCCAGACACCTGGTAAAGAATTCTCTATAGTAATCCAGAACCCTTCCCATCTAGTGTCCCATCACTGACCGTTGGGAACATTTTCTAAAAGCTACATGCCATTGTAGGCATGATCTAATTTCACAGATCAGCTACATGCCACTGTAGGCAGTCTCATCATATCATCCGCTCCATAAATTTATCAAGCTTAGTCTTGAAGCCAGATACGTCTTTTGCCCCCACTGCTTCCCTTGGAAGGCTGTTCCAGAACTTCACTCCTCTGATGGTTAGAAACCTTCATCTAATTTCAAGTCTAAACTTCCTGATGGCCAGCTTATATCCATTTGTTCTTGTGTCCACATTGGTACTGAGCTTAAATAATTCTTCTCCCTCCGTGGTATTTATCCCTCTATATATTTATAGATAGAAATCATATCTCCTCTCAGCCTTCTTTTGTTTAGGCTAAACAAGCCAAGCTCTTTGAGTCTCCTTTCATAAGACAAGTTTTCCATTCCTCGGATAATCCTAGTAGCCCTTCTCTGTACCTGTTCCAGTTTGAATTCATCCTTCTGAAACATGAGAGACCAGAACTATACACAATATTCCAGATGAGGTCTCACCAGTGCCTTGTATAATGGTACTAACACTTCCCCGTCTCTACTCAAAATATCTCACCTGAGGCATTCTAGGACTGCATTAGCCTTTTTCACAGCAGCACCACATTGGTGGCTCATAGTCATCCTGCCATCAACTGATACACCTAGGTCTTTCTCCTCCCCTGTCACTTCCAATTGACACATCCCTAGCTTACAGCAAAAATACTTATTATTAATCCCTAAATGCATGACCTTGCCCTTTGCACTATTACATTTCATCCCATTTCTATTACTCAAGTTTACAGGGTCATATAGATCATCTTGTATGATATTCTGGTCTTCCTCTGTACTGGCAATTCCTCCCAACTTTGTGTCAGCCATAGATTTTATTAGCAGACTCCCACTTTCTGTTCCAAGGTGAGTAATAAAAATGTTAAATAAGATTGGTCCCAAGACTGATCCTTGAGGAACTCCACTAGTAACCTCCCTCCAGCCTGACCGTTCACCATTCAGTATGACCCTTTGTAGTCTCCCCTTTAACCAGTTCTTTATCCACCTTTCAATTCTCATATTAATCCCCACCTTCTCCAATTTAACTAATAACTTCTCATGTGGAACTGTATCAAATGCTTCCCTGAAATCTAGGTAGCTTAGATCTATTGCATTTCCTTTGTGTAAAAAATCAGTTACCTTCTCAATGAAAGAGATCAGGCTGGTCTCGCACAATCTACCTTTTGCAAAACCATGTTGTATTTTATCCCAATTACCATTCATCTCTATGTCCTTGATTACTTTCTCTTTCAAAATTTGTTATTACCTCTCAGTATCAGGCCAATAATCAATATTTTATTAATAGAGGTTGCTTTAGGCATAAACAGTGCTTTACAAACACATAATAAGGTACCAATTAATGACCATATTTACAGTAATGCAATCCCACTGATTTACCGAGAGTTATTTGGGTGTAAATGAAGGCAGAATTCATCTCAAGGTCTCCGCCGTGAATTACTTGCAAATTAAAGGCCAAATCCTCTTTCGCATTACCATGCAGGCAGTCCTGCTGGGAGTACTCACACGAGTAAGAAGAGCAGGATTTGTTCCTACCTTACCCAGTTACAATATAGGGGATAACACTGTGTTCCAACACAAAGGGGATTGTCACAGAGATCAGCATTGGAAGGAATCACAAAAGAGGTGCATTTTACGGAGGGAGTTAAAGGCGGAAAATAAGGTAATCTGTCCAATAACATTTTTAAGATGCAAACGTGTTTCATGCGAACATGCATATTAACTTTCCATATGTGAAAAAAGCAGTTTCATGTAAACCAAATTACAACCCTCAAAAGATCAAGGTTTTAATTGCAACACATTTATGCCATGTAAACTTCCTTCGAAAGACAATATAGCTTGTTAATATTTTTGAAATAGTATTTCAGTAGAAAAGTCAATTTATTTACTAATTATCTCTTTCCATAAAAGACACAATTTAAGAAGCTGTAAGTTGCAGCAGACACTGTTAAAATATTTGTTATACAATAAAACAAATTATTCAATTTTAACAATTACAAGCATGTATTACTTTTATGAGTTTTGGCCTAGTAATAGAAGAATCAACAAATAACCATCAATTACCAACAGAACATTATAATCTGTCCTTTTTTGTGATATCATCAGTTTTAAAAGATGTCTGTCTGTTGCTCTCCTGCCAAAATTTCAGTCCTTCATCCATGCAAAAGAAGAGCTTTTTGACTTTATTTTGATGTCTAATGTAGGTTATGAGTGTTAATGACTTTTCACCAGGATGCTTTCTCTCAATCGATACAAAACCACCACCACAACAAAATCTTAGGATGCAACAAATAACAGAATCAAGAGACAATTAAATAATCTCATGAGAGCTGAGAAGAAATTCACCCCTGAAGCAAACACATGTATGAATATATACAAGCATAGAAGCATATTTTTCAAGAATTCCATTGAGTAGGAAGATGAATAAAAGAAGGGTCAGTCTGTATGCCCCCTCTCTTAATATAATCATGTTAATAGTTGTAGTTTTCTTTTTCTATATATTTGCAAGGAAGTATTTCTTTAAAAGATATTAGACTGCACAAGTCTGCACAGTATTTCTCAATACTGAACTTCTATCCAAACAGCTCGTAATTATTTGCTATTACATTTTGTTCTTGGGCAGACTCAGAAAGGTTAGGAAAATACAAAGGGTGACTTTTAAGAACTGTGAACATATATTGATGAAGTGAGCTGTAGCTCACGAAAGCTCATGCTCAAATAAATTCGTTAGTCTCTAAGGTGCCACAAGTACTCCTTTTCTTTCTGCGAATACAGACTAACACGGCTGTTACTCTGAAACCTGAACATATATTGTAATTACAGCTTCTTCTTTTTTTAATTCCAGAAGGTTTGCAACTGGTGGGGGACGGTTTGCATAATTCTTAATTAAAATTATCATTATATGTTCACCTATCTCACTGGAGATACCTGAAATTGGACATTCACCTACGTGGAAGGGGTAACAAGCAGCTAACAGTGAAAAATATGTTCCTCCCCGAGCCCTTGTACACATGTGCTCACGCACACAGCCTGAAAAGGATCTATGGTGAGGAGATGTGTTTTTTCCTTTAATACTGAAAGTCAATTTCCCTCCATACATATAAAATCTTCAAAGTTGCCTTCCTACATAGCAGAAATTTCTTCAATAGTAGTAATCCATTTCCTGGCTTAGTTCATTATAGAAACAGGCCTGAACCAGAACACTGGATTCCAAATTCCACTGACTTTGTGGAAGTCTGGACCCAATTTTGGAGTGCAAAACTATTTGGAGAGTAAGTTGAATCAAGGCTCCAACTCTAAAGCACCCCAAAGCCTAGGAATCTGGACATCTGTGAAGTTTAGGGATGTTTCAGTTTGGGACTGTCTATTATAAACTAACCAAGGAAAGTGATTACTCTTGATAAATGTTCACCTTTGGATTTTGAATGTGTGGCATGGGCCCAGCTCTTCTTTATAAACTAAGCATATTTTCTACGGCTTTCACCCCATGCTAACTCACCCATGCCAATAGAGTTACCCAGGATGTAAGTCAGTACAGAATGGGATACAGTAAGTCAGTAGAGCACAGAATTTGACTCCATATATTTTATGTTAAACACCCTAGAGAACTTTTCTTCCCAAGACAACAAGAGCAAATGTGTTACCTATAAATTAGAGTTTGGATTATCTATCAAAATCTGACTTCTTTTAAACTATGACGTTTATTGCATAATCCCCACCCGTCAATATTTCTTTTAGTAATTTTAAAATTGTTCAATGGGGTAGAAGTACTGCAGGATTCTCCCTCAATGTGGTAACTTGTGATGGTGGATGAGAAAAGATTGTTACAAGATAGACAAGCTGAATAAACAAACGTAAAGCGAGTCCTTGATAGAAGATGAAAAGGATCTCTCCATGAACACAAAGCATTGATGAAAACAATTAACATTTGTCCACTGGCTAATCAATCAGCCATGGAATGGATGGAATCCAGCACTCTGTTGCAAGATTGGTGATGAAGAATGGGTGCTAACTATCACAGCCAAGCTCTGAAGTTCTTCTGACTAAATGAAAGTCATCTTCTCCCTGTCAAGAATAACTTTTGATTTCTCTCTCTTTCTATTTTATTCCAGTCTCACAACCTTGAACAAGCAAGCAACCAAGACTATATCTTGCATGAATACTGTATGACCTTACAATGGCCTGTGTCCATCCACATAGTTTCAGATTGTTTTTAATTTACTGAAGTAGCCTCTCATTACTTTCTTTGAAATACAGATATGAAGAAGGCATTCATACCATGTGTGTTTTTGTTTTTTACGGTAAAGTCGTACATAAAAGAAAGCCTAAATGTGAGAGTGCAGCAGCAAAACTTCAAAGCCCTGACTGTCAGACATTATTATTTCAAATCAGCTTTGACTTTTTGAGACTTAATAAAACACTGTAGTATACAGTGGCATATTTACAACACCCATATCAATGATCAACTGAACTGTCTTACTCTTGCTACCTTGCAGTGCCTTGTTTTCTTTCATAATAAGCTTCTTTCAAAGCATGTTGTAACAATACTGTGAGCTGATAATTATTACTGATATGAGTTCTAAAACATGACTTGTTTGCATACAATTCTTTTTGAATATATACATTATATTGTGACAGAAGACAAAAGCACATTGATTTATTAATAATGATTGCAAATGCACTATAAATTCATAAACAATGAATGGAAATGTATACAGAAATGTAATTCAATCAAAGGTACATGTGACATATTTTTCTAAGTGCATCTAAAATATATTAGAACTCAAGGGAGTGTTGGAAAAGCCTGGGGGGAAATATCAGACCATACATAGCACAAGAGCAAATATTTCAAAGGATGATATAACCCGCAGTAGATTGACAAACTTCCCACCAGTGTTACAGAAAAAGGGTGCTGTACAATTAAGAGCATGACAATTCCCATCCTTATGTTCAGGAGGTATGCTTTATAGGAATGTTACAATGCACATTATAATGCAATGAGATTTCACTGAACATAATAAGTATTCATTATGTTTTAGCAGGCTCTGGGAACGTCCCAAAATGTGAAACTTTTTCCATCTTCACTGTGGAGCACATAGTCCCTAAGTCATTGCTATTATACGTATTCATTGGTTTCCAATTCCACAACAAGAGATGACAGTATTGATTGGATCAGGCTAAGTCAAATGAGTTTGGAGGCCTCAGACAAGTCAAGGTTACAGGAGAGAAACAGTGTACAGGAAATTATCCCACTTGATATATTTGTTTAAGGAAAAAGTCTTTTTTTCCAAAATCCAAACTACTGGTAAACAGCAGTAATAGTGGCTCCCTCTTCTCCTGTTCCTTAACTTCACTTAGACTATGTCTATACTTAAACTGCTAGAACAGCACAGCTGCAGCATGGTGGCCGTTGGGTGTAAACACTCACGACAGCACTAGGAGGAGTTCTCCTGTCACTATAATTAATCCACTTTCCCAAGAGGCAGTAGCTAGGCCCACAAAAGAATTCTCCCATTGATTCAGGGCTGTCTGCAGCTGGGGTCAGGTCGGCGTCGCCACATCACTCATGGGTGTGAACGTTTCATACCCCTGAAAAAGGTAGCTGGGTCAACCTTGCTATTTAGTGTGGCCTGAGAACATCTTGATTTTGTATGTGAGAACAGATTTCCCTAGTTCCATGACGATCTACTCAGGGTTTGACACCAAAACAACAACAACAATAAAAACAAAAACAACCTATTATCCATCTGAAAGTGAAAGGTTTGCTTTGGTATTTCACATAAAGGAGAAAAATCTAATTAGAAAAAGCAATTCAGAAAATACAAGAATTTTTCAGTAAAATGCAAGATTTTGTTTTAAAAAAATCATTCAGATGTTGATCTAGTTAGTGTATGTTGGGTGCTACTGACTTTTATACTACCAATGGCATTATTAGATTCAGCTAAAGAAATCTGTTATTTAGAAAGTGAAGTACATTTTACTATCTAGTGATCGGACTTAATTTGTGTGTGCAGCCTGGTAGCACCTTTCACTAATTGATCCATCTTCAGGTGTACAAGAACAGCTTGATTACATGCCTTTTGTGAATTCTTTGCCCTCTAGATTTCCTTGAGATAAAGAACCACTTAGCATAGCTCTATACCATTAAAATCATAGTCTTCATTCTTGGTAATATGTATTTAATGTTAAAATTAAATGCAAACTGTAACATTTCAGTGTTCAGCAAGATGAATTTCATTCACTTTGAAAGAATTAGCTTTTATAATCTGACACCAATTCAAACTGAAATGAAGAACTTCATATTTACAGTCATGACTTGATAAATAAAAAATATAATTTAACCATAACTAACAAACGTAAGTGCTGGATGATGCTCTCTATTTTTTTTTAATGCAAGGGTGTAAAGTTTGTGTAATGTTACTAAAATAGATTCTTTGATGCCATATTACTCATTTTCTTCTTTCATATACAAATTACCCTTTTCATTTTCAATAAACTTTAACTAAAAGAAAAAAGGAGGGCAACAATACAGAATTAATCAAAAGTCAGCCTGAAGGCTCAACATAGTCACAATATAGTGCCACTGCCTCCGCTTCATAAGTAGCTTGGTTTCAATCTTCCTGTCACCAGTAAGTTAGGTCAAGTGAATCTCATCTCATCCTCCTCAATTTCCATATTTCCATTCTAGAGTAATTAATTTTCATGGTAGAAAATTTAAAAATAAGACATTTGAGATATGTTGTTAGCCAATGCACTAACTTCTTTGACTATCGTTTCAAGATTTTGTTGATTTACTATCCCCTCAACAGCCAATTTGATGGCGAATGCCACTACGACCAGCCATGTATGCATAAATAAGATAGTAATTGGAAAGAATATGACTTAAGAACTAGAAAAATTAACAAAAGAGAAAAGGTATACCTACTACAGATGGTTATTATTTCATCCCTAAGCTCTATACCTCACTCTGCCACTGATCTGCTATGTGACCCTTGCCAGCTCACTTCATCTTCCTGCGCATCAACTTTCCTTCCTACCCTTTTGTTTCTCCTGACTATTTATACTCTCACCTCTCAGGGGCTGACACTACATCTCATTATACCTATGTCTACACTTGGTTCTGGGAGTGTGATTCCCAGCATGCGGAGACATACTCATTCTAGCTCTGCTTGAGCAAGTGTGCTAAAAAATAGCAGCATACCTCGGGTAGCCTGGGTGGCAGCTAGGGCTACTTGCCCCAAATACATACCCACCTGGACCCCCTGGGCACTTAATCAGGCAGCTAGCCCATGCCGCTGACCATGCTACCCCTGTGATGCTATTTTTAGCATACTTGCCCTAGAAGAGCTAGCCTGGTATGGCTATGTGAGTTAGGAATCACACCGCTCAACTCAAATATAGATGTAGCCTGTGTGTTTGTAGAGTGTTTAATACAATGAGGCCCCAATCTTGGATGGGATTTGTAGGTATTACTGTAATACAAACAGCAACAATTGATGCCTAATGTAAACAAATATTTGTAAACTCAATGATAATGGAACAGTAGTTCCTAGTAGAAATTCTTGCCTAATAGCAATAATGTAAATCCAACAACTGACTACCTCAAAAGCGGTTTTCTTTAGGACAGGGACCAAATGAATCTGCCAACTACTACATATTTTTTCATGGTGACAAGATTTCCACAAAATGATAAGATTAGAACTGAGACAAGGTGGGCGAGGTAATATCTTTTATTGGACCAACTTTTTCTGGTGAGAGAGACAAGCTTTCAAGCTTCACAGAGCTCTTCTTCAGGTCTGGCAGGGAAGAGAGCTCTGTGTAGTTCAAAAGCTCGTCCCTTCCACCAACAGAAGTTGGTTCAATAAAAGATATTACCTCACCCACCTTGTGTCTCTCATATCCTGGGTCCAACATGGCTACAAACTACACTGCAAACAAAATTAGAACTGTAAGAGTGTGGAGTGCTCTCTTAAATGGAATTAAAACTCTCCAAGCACACTAAAAATAATTAGGCCTAAAATGTGCTGGTTTTACCCTGAACTCTCACACACTCCCTGACTTGTCCAGCTCTCACATGAAACTATGTGCTTTCGAAATGCAAACACTGGTGTACAAATACTGGTAGTTTCCAGGCTTGCTTTCTAAAATGAGCCTAATGGAAAAACAGCAGCAGGTTTGCAGAATGTACCAATCCAGCCTAGAATGGCTTGTTTCAATAGAGTTCAAATCTCTGGTGAAATGTTTGATGCAAACCCCTACATACAAAGAAAACTGTACATTGCTTGTACCACCCATCCCCATCTAAAGACTAGCTTAAGATACAATTCTGACCTTCATTTTTTTATTTATTAAAAAGCAAAACCTTTAACCCTGCAAATGTTTTTGTTTTCCTAAAATAACTCATACAATGCTATATTCCACACTATTTTTAGAAAAGCAACAAGAGAAAGCATGCTTTTCCCATACAGCAGGGCACTGATATAAACATCAACACAGATGCTCTGTGAGAGAAAGCTGGACTTCTCAGGCACTTGATCATTAAG
This sequence comes from Eretmochelys imbricata, assembly GCF_965152235.1. NCBI lineage: Eukaryota > Metazoa > Chordata > Testudines > Cheloniidae > Eretmochelys > Eretmochelys imbricata. The sequence goes on along the minus strand of NC_135577.1, from coordinate 31,383,485 downwards.
GAATGCACCAACTGGTTTAGATAATCTCGTGCCAGCTCAGTTCTGCTCCACACTCCCCTCTGGGAGTGGCCAATCTTGCCCTACTCCTAATCTTTCATTTTACTCACTTGTCCATCCTTTCCCCTTCTCCCCCCCCCCCCCCAGTTTTTTTCTTTTTCCAGAACAGAGGGGAAAATGCATTGTGCACCAAGCAATGCAAGGCTAGAATCACTTCCCCAAACAGAGCAAAACTTTTAGACAATTAACCCTCCCCTCTTCTTTCAGATAAATTACTAAGTATAAAATGCAATCTGTTTCCTTTGTTTAGTCAATATGAACAATTTGTAAATGACTCAAGGATAAAATTCAGAAAATGTTGTGCTAAATTAGAACCATTATAAACATGCTAATGACTGCTCAACTAAAACATGCTGGATCAGTGTGAAGTAATATATTTAGTTCCTGTGAAATCCAGTTGTATTGCCTCAGAACTATTTGGTCATTAAATTGTATATGATTACTCCAGGAAAATGTTAATTCCATGAACACTGCACTAGATGATACACTGTGTATGTCAAAGGGAGCTTTCTGAAATGTCAGTGCAAGTGCTTAGATGCAATGTTTTGGCACATTAGTAGAAGAAAACTATATTTTAAGCCTGTCAAAATTACATATACATTTCATTCTTCTACTTTAAGTTTCCTTTCCATTATGGAGTGTACTTTTCTGTTAGATAGGCTTTATTCACTGAAATGTGTATTACTGCTTTATTAGTATTACAGTGATGGCACACAGTACATTTTGTGTAATCACCTTTTTCCCAAGTGGATGTACCTCTCAGTTGCTTCCCAAAGGAACATGTTATGTTAGTAAAAGACAGTCTGAGACTTTATACAATGGCAATCAGAGATACTTACGAAAAGGGAGTACAATTTACTTGCAATTCTTGAGCAGATGATTACATAAACTGACACTTTAAAGGAGTATTGTACGCCTATTTTTCTCTCTCCTACCATATTCCTTATTAGCTAAAGTAAATCAATCAATAGGATTTGTAGTACCTTTTATTCCAGGGGGCGGAGGGTGTCTCTTTTGCTAGTAGGTGGGTATCTAAGGATTCAGGTGTGGGCAAAGCTTGGTCTTCTTTTATTCCCTTGACTCCAAACCCTTTCCTTGCAGACCTCAGCTATAAGACTAATGTTTTACTCAAACTAGAAAAGTAGAATATACTAAGGCAATTTCTCTACTGGTGTAAATTGGAGCAGCTACAGTGAAATCAATGGAACTGCACCAATTAACAGCACAAGAGGATCTGACCTACTGTTTCCCCTAATGAACTGAGATGCTGAAAAGTACAGCTATTGTGAAATTAGAGAAAACAGATGTATTTGGCCATATAGTTTGCCACACTGCCAGTGAAGCATTGTTTTCTTGGGAATTTGTTTCAGCCTAGCCTTAGATGACTCAAGCAATGGGGCTTCTACAAATTCCTTTGACTATTCTATTCCACTCGTGAATAAGAATCATTGTCAAAATTTCTCCTGATATTTGGCCTCTCTTTTAATTTCTTTCCATCACTCCGTGTTATACCTTTGCCACTCTAAACCATTCACTTCCATCTGTGGTGTCTACACAGTTCAAAAACTTAGAAGGGGTTAGGACATACCACCCCATCCCATTTTCACCTCAACAAGCAATACAGATTTAACTCTTTTAATCTTTCTTCATGAAACAAGACTTGTATCACATGATCTACAGAGATGCAGTGCCTTTGTACTACACCTGAACTTCACCGGCATAGGGAGAAGTAGCTTCAGAATGCCTCTCTCAGCCTACACTCTGCTTCATCGTGTACTCAGCCAGCACTGTCAGTGAAAAACATCATATTAGAGAAATTGGGTCAGATTCCCTGCTCCGTTAAACTTAGTTTAACAAGCCAGTGGAGGATTCCCTCTGAACTGGGGAATTCCTTGGTGGTATAAGGCTGGCTCTTATGCCATCCATTCCCTGGGGGTGCATGGCCAGGGAAAAGGGGCATAGTTGGAGTATCCCTGAACTACGCTGATCTCTAGCTTCAGGAATTGCCCCTACAGACTACTGGTAGCTAGTATAAAATATAGTAGACAGGGACAACACACTGTGGCCATGGGATTGGGAAAATATAAAGTTGGCTTTAGCCAACCTTTCTCTCTCCATCCTGACCTTGCACCAAGTACAGTTCAGCCAGTCCAGAGACTCTGGGCCATAAAATCTTTAGCACTTTTTATGGTGATGTCATGAAAAAGTATTAAAACTGCCACATAATATTTATTAACTTTGATTTAAATAGTCTCATTATTTTGTTTTACATCAAGCAACAACCACCCTACTTCCTCTTCCATTTCTTAAGCTTTATTATTATTATTATTATTATTCAGTTAAATTTTGTGTCAGTGGATGATACTAGAGTGATAACACTGTAAATGAAGTACTCTACTCATAGAATGCTAGCTACTCCATGCTGTCTCAACCCTGTTCTGGAAAGATCCCTCATACCTTCCTTCCTAGTCTTTTTTCCAATTCAAATCCTTGCCTTTTCTATTCCAAGTACCAACCAGGACGATAATTAGTGTTAATTATGTGGTGATATTGTAAAGTGGACACTTGCTTATGAGGAAATATACCACTGTTACCAGATAATTTCACGAAGGCCACCAAACTGATGGAGATGGTAATAACTGTGTGGGATACATTAACTAATGTATCTACATTAATGTAGATTAATGTATCTACATCTACATTATCTACTGTGTGGGATACATTAACTAATGTATCTGTAACTAGAGCAGAGGTGGGAAAACTATGGCCCGCGGGCCACTTCCGGCCCACGGCACCGTCCTGCCCAGCCTTTGAGCTCCCGGCCAGGGAGGCTAGCCCCTGGCCCCTCCCCCATTGTCCACCCTCCCCCCACAGCCTCAGCTCACAGGGGGCAGGAAGTGGAAGGGGTCCAGGCTGTTTGGGGAGGCACAGCCTTCTCTACCCAGCCCTCCATACAGTTTCGGAACCCCGACCTGCCTCTCAGGCCAAAAAGTTTGCCCACCCCTGATCTAGAAGGCCATAAATTCAATTTTCTAATATCTGGTATAATATTTTATATCCACGTATCAGGCATACTGCCTTTTACTCTTTTCAGTAGAAATTTTGTAAAACTGAAACAAAAAAGTTATGGGTAGCATAGGTGCTGGAACTGGGGTACAGGGGGTGCTTCAGCACCCCCTGGCTTGAAGGGGTTTCCATTATATATGGGTTTACAGTTTGGTTCAATGGCTCTCAGCACCCCCATGATAAAAATTCTTCCAGCACCCCTGATGGGCAGGTTTGGGGAAAGAAAAAAGTAATGGATGTTAAAGACAGAGGGAAAAAAATCTATGTGGCACAATGATGTTCTTTCTTGCCACCAGTTTTGATGAACAGAAAAATGGTGGCTACTACTAAACTGAAAAGTGCTCCATGGAAACTCTAACAGCTGGCCATCCCAGCAGATTATTTATAAGTAAAAAACAGATGATTCAAAAACCCCTATGTATATTTTCCATCCAAAAAATCATATTCTTCACATTACCCTGATAAATCACTAACAAAGAATTGTGTAATTAATAATTTGAAGGTTTTTTTTTAAAATTCTGCATAAAAAATCCCTAACTCAGTCCCAGCATAGAATATCCTGAAATTAAAATAATCTCACAGCAAAAGGAATTTTTCATGAATAGAGACCCCTTAAGGGTTTTTTGTATGTAAAAATATAACATGGAAAGAACAAAATAATAAGCACTTGATGTGAAATGACTTCAAATGAGAATGAGAAGAAATGAAAACAATAGTTAGAATCTCATCTTTATTTACCATTTCCCAAGGTCTTCACAGCACACAACGTAGTTCCTTACAGAACACTACAATACTTTGGCAGTTATACAACTCCTGTATAGTAGTCAAGTTTTCAGTGAAATCTAGAATAAGCAATACTTTCTTTAACTAATACCAGAGGATGTCTTAAACCAACTTTAAGAGAACCTTAAAAGATGTATAAACTTTACAAACATCAAGCCACTTGCCATGCTTATATACACATCAGGAATAATAAATACTTTACTATAAATCTATGGAGCAGAGTTCACAATTTCTCAGGGCCCTGCATTCCCTGTTCTGAGTTGTACAAAGCCCTTCTTCTCCTGCAGCTTCCTCACTCCCAGTAAGAAATGGGCAACTGAGCTCTTGAGAATGATGTTGAGGCATGCACTGAGCACTATACTGCAGATGATGAAGACAAAAAGCCTACACATTACCTTTGCGTTTCTTTGCTTTTGTTGATTTAATCCTGACTCCTACCCATAAATGATTAAACTGATGCGCTGAATTTTTGCAGCATGACTCCCATGTAAATTAATGAGAATTGAGTGCTGGAAACCTATTCAGGGACTTTGAAAAATGTAGGCGTTAATGTTACTTTATGATGTATTTATCCAAATATAAAATGCACTCTAACAAAGACTCAGTTTTGGGGGGACCGTCACAAAATTTCATGCCATTAGAATAAACTCTAAAGCAGAAAACTGTGCTATCAAGTATTGTTATTTGTGAGATTTGAAGTAGTCACAGTGGGAAATATTCTAGTTATAATGTTGAACTGTTCAGCACTTTGTGAAAGCATAATATTATTTCACCACTTAAAACGTATTGTCATATGTTCAATGGCATAAGGGAGGGGTGCCGATTTGATTCCTATTATATCCAATAAACTCTGGTTTAATACACTTGCTGCACATGCATTGCAGAAACTCACTGCAAGAGCCATATATTTCTTTCATAATTCTAAAATATTCTTCTTGACATTTATTCAGAAGTTTTATTTGAAATACTACATCTAAAAACTAGGACTGGCTCTTGCAAAGCCTTACCACCTTGAACAGTCCCAATGAATTCTTTCTAAAGCCATGTAGTTTGTAAAATATATATTTTATACATATAAACCTTTTGCATAACATTTAGTATAGTTACAATACATTGTAACCAATATTTTAATACGATACCTGTTTAATACATTCAAGTAAAGGAAAATATACAAGGACTACATTATTCCATCATATATTATCAATATGTTTTACTAAATATATAGCTCTGAAACCAAAAAACATATGGGACAGACCCTCAGCAGGTAAACTGTCATAGCTCCACTGAAGTCAACAGGATATACCACACGTGTCAAAGTTTAAGCTCTGATCTGACAGTAGACTTCTACACAACATGGAAAGCAAATACCGGTTCTCAATGTGTCACGGTAATGCTGGAGCTGTCTAGCAGAGGGTACACATAAGTTAAAATTGAGATGAAATCTATTTTATCCTAAGAGTTCTTGAATGCCTCTCAGTGGCTTAAACCATGACAGGGTTGTCTTAATGGGGTTTTTCCTCTTGAAGTCATCCATGGAACTCCCTGTATTTGGACAGCCACACAATCTTTTTGAACTAATCATTTTTCTAATCTCTGAGCAATCAAGCAGCATTGACCCAAGCCCACTCCTGTACTTACAATGTGCTTAACTTTACACACTGTGAGTTATCACACTGACTTAAACAGAACAAACTGCAGTATATGAAGATAAGCACATTCATAAGTCCGTGCAGGTTTGGGGCCTCCAATTCCACTACAAATTCATAGCTACTAAGACTTTTTTAAAAAACAGTTATTTATGGGCAAGGTGTAACTCACACCACCCTCAGCATGGGTAGGCAGTGGGCATGCTGTGACTGTAGCTTATTATCCTCTCCTGTTCTCTCAAATGAGTAGACTGTAAGCTCTTTGGAGCAAGGACTTTTATTATTATATGTGTATGTACAGTGCTTAACACAGTGAAACCCCAATCTCTGACTGGAGCCTGTAGATACTACTGAAATACAAATAATAAATAAATATCACCATCATCTTGGTTAAATTCTACCTCAAGTTAATAGTGGTTGAAAACTATTACCATTAAGATTTCGGTGACCTATATTATATGGAATAAACTATTGGACTTTGTTCACTTCATCTTACATAGGTGCCTATACCATACAAACCACTATCTCAGCTAGAGCAAATCTGCCTCTGTGCTGGTATCCAGATCAGAGAGACCAATGATCAATGGACAATGAGCCCTTACCACAGAAAAAGGAACAAGAAAGCATGTATTGCCATGGCCTGTTCTGTGGCAAACTTCAGTTCCCAGTGCTGTCAATAAACATGAACACAAAATTCACATCAAATGTTTTTAAGCTCTAAAATTAGATTGTCCAAATTTCCCAAGTTCAGAAGGGACTTCGGCTCAGCTCTGCCTGTTCCAGAAGAGTAAAAACAATAGAGAATAAAACTTTATTTTTAGAAACAGCAATTCCTTTAATTTAAACACCCCAGATCCAGATGCAGTCCAGCTATTGTCTACTTTGAAAGCTTTCCAGTTGATAATAAATAATGTATTTACTTCCTCAGCAATATATAATTCCCTAATGGGTTTATTATCCTGTAAACAGTACTGTAAATCTGACCTTTGGTACAAAAACAAAAAACTAAATTCTCCCCTCTTTGCAGAGATAGTTAGCAAACCTGTTCAGCACCTAAGATTAGGTGATATTACTCATAGATGATGAGCCTGATTTACTATTGCCCTGCACCTTGCCTAGTCGTTTACGTGAGTTCAAAGTAATTCTGATTTGGTGGATTTTTACACTGATTTTGCACTGGTGTAAATGACACACAACATGCAAAGCCATGGAGAATCAGGCCTTAAGGGCATAATATATTTTGATATTTATCAAACAGCTGCTCAGAAAATGAGCAAACATTACAACCACTGATCTTGAAAATCACAAGAGTAGCATAATGCAAACTGTTATAGGAAGTGCAATACTGGATTAGGCCTTTGGTCCACCTAGTCCAGCATTCTGCCTCTGACAGTGACCAGTACCAGCTGTTTCAAAGGAAGAGTCCCTGCAGTAGGCAGTTATCCCATAATCTACCTTCAGTGAAAGTTTCCTCCTTACGCCCAATTGATTTATGCCCCAGAAGCTTGAGGGTTTATATCCCTTCCAAAGCCCATGTCTGTTTGTTTTTATATTATTATAGCTCTATACATTCTCGTTCGCCATATAAATGTCTCTCACAAAGATGATGCTCAAAACTCTCAAGGAAGCACATGGTCATGCACAATGTCAGGGACTTTCATATATAGCCTAAGAATGCCAGCAAGCTCACTATAAGTGTGGCTACGACAAGCACCAAAATCCTTCAACAATGGGAAATCTCCAGGAACAGAAGTCACTGATAGAACAAGCTTGCTGTGCCATGATCTCACTCTCAACAACAACAAAAAAAGGTGTTAAGGGGTACGCAGGATGAGCCTGAGACCACAGGGTCCAGTTGCCATTCAACAAGCATCAAAACACCAGCAAATAGGCTTTTTTCCTCTCTGAAGAAGAGGGGAGAAAAGGGGAGCAAGTCTGAACAGCCTGTTTAAAACACAAACCATTGAAGGCTGAGACACAGATTCTCTAATGGAAGAGGCACAAAGAGACTGGAAACTGGACACAAATGGCCACAGAGAACTTCCCTGTCTGAGAGGAACTCCCTGCCTCTGCAAATGCGCAGGCCTGGATCCTGTGCCTGTCATTCCTTGATGTAGGAGGCATTTCAGGTGCATTCCAGAGTGATGGGGCAGTCTAAACCTGCCTGGCACAGATCTGAATTGCATCAGGACTGGGGCTGGCCCTCACAGAACTAGGAAACCATAAGCCGATCCCTGACCGCTCCCCATACTCATACTGAACTGAGTAGACCTGTGATACAGGAAAGAACCTGGCCCTTTGTAGTTTGAACTAGTTAAGCCTGATAGCTTTATACCATTGTCTAATTCCTCCCACAGGCTGCCCCCTCCCCCACACTTTAATTATCTTGTCTTAAGCTCACAAGCCTGTGAATTTGGCAAAATCTGAATTAAAAATCTGATCATCATTAGCAGGTTCTGACCAAACTCTAGACTGTGCTTTGGAGCAGAATGGAGATAGTTTCTACCAAAATACTTTAACTACTATATATATAGAGACACCAAGGGCCAAATTTCCAAAGAAGGGTTCAGTGAAGCCTGGCCACAAAAAAACCCCCAAACCACAATGCGTAAACCAGTAGTTTCATATCGAAGTGCCCATTAATGCATCAGCTATCAACACTGTCTCACAAATATTCTTTTGCTCTCTCAAAGAACAGAAGTGTTTAAGGGGTTGTTTTTCAGGCACATCTATTGCAGATTCCTTTGAAATTTGGCCCATAACTATTTTCATGACAGGACAAATTTCGAGCTGGCACAGGTACCCATTTGGCCTGATATATTAGGAAGTTTGTTTGATTTAATTGTGACTTTTGTTTCACAACTGTACTTTCTGTTCTGAACATACCTCCTAAATTCAATGTCCACAGACAGCATTTGTGGAAACCTAAATGGTAATGGTTATAACAGCTGAAAAACAACCAATGAGAGCATCTGTGGTACAACCAGAAATAAATTACTTGGAAATAATAAGCATTATGATAGAGTTACACCTCACACTGAAGTTACCTTCATCAGGACTGGAGCACTGAGTCTACTATTGTTTTGTTATTGATGGTTATGTGAACAGATAGCTCCTGAAAACTAAACAATAAATACTGGATTACTGATGAATAAGAGGTTTCAGAGTAGCAGCCGTGTTAGTCTGTATTCGCAAAAAGAAAAGGAGGACTTGTGGCACCTTAGAGACTAACCAATTTATTTGAGCATAAACTTTCGTGAGCTACAGCTCACTTCATCGGATGCATTCAGTGGAAAATACAGTGGGGAGATTTATATACATAGAGAACATGAAACAATGGGTGTTACCATACACACTGTAACAAGAGTGATCACTTAAGGTGAGCTATTACCAGCAGGAGAGCGGGGGGGGAGTGGGGGGGCGGAGAACCTTTTGTAGTGATAATCAAGGTGGGCCATTTCCAGCAGTTGACAAGAACATCTGAGGAACAGTGGGGGGGTGGAGAGTGGGAATAAACATGGGGAAATAGTTTTATTTTGCGTAATGACCCATCCACTCCCAGTCCCTATTCAAGCCTAAGTTAAGTGTTAATTATAAGTTTGCAAGTTAATTCCAATTCAGCAGTCTCTCCTTGGAGTCTGTTTTTGAAGTTTTTTTGTTGAAGAATTGCAACTTTTAGGTCTGTAATCCTGTGACCAGAAAGATTGAAGTGTTCTCCAACTAGTTTTTGAATGTTATAATTCTTGACGACAGCTGAGGAAGCGTTGTTCTAAGTCACCCCCCCCCCCCCCGCTCTCCTGCTGGTAACAGCTCACCTTAAGTGATCACTCTCGTTACAGTGTGTATGGTAACACCTATTGTTTCATGTTCTCTATGTATATAAATCTCCCCACTGTATTTTCCACTGAATGCATCTGATGAAGTGAGCTGTAGCTCACGAAAGCTTATGCTCAAATAAATTTGTTCGTCTCTAAGGTGCCATAAGTCCTCCTTTTCTTTTTGATGAATAATAATTTCCATACCGTGGAAAACAAACGTGGATGTCACCGAAAGTCTTCATTTTATGTTTTTACCAGTGGGTAAGTTATTTTTGGTTGGAGCTTACAATAGGGAACACCATTGGAATCTGTATCTCTTACTGTTAAAGAGGTAAAAGAAAGCTTATTAATTATGCCCACTTTATTATGCATTATAGGCCTGATTATAAAGAGAGAGAGAGCTAGAAGGGACAAGCTGTAAGTCAGATATGCAGTGGCTGTGGCAGAGTGTCTAAACCCTGCATTGACAGGGAAGAGGCTAGAGGAGGCTCTGTGCGCTAAGGTGCCACCATCCCTCCAGCCCAGCAAGTCATGCATAGAGAATGCTGCAGTCTCCAAGAGGGAAGTCCTGAGAAGGGAATGGCTCCTGAAGCAGCATGTGGAACTCCCATGCCAGAAACCCCCTCCTGCTCTGCAAGGAGTCCAGCAAACTGCAGTCGCAAATCTGAGAGGAGAGACTGACTCTGCGACACAGCTGCCAGTGGTTCCGTCAAGCTGCTACCCATGCACCCCTGAAGTAAAGAGATGCCACTGACCTTTTTGCTTTTTGTTGCCAGTAGGACAGGTCTGGACTTTGTGTTGAGTCTGAACTTTTGCTTTTCCCCCACCCGTAAACAAACTAAGTAGGCCCACAAGAGTGGGGCCCAATGCAAGGACTAAGAGGCTGTGGCCTGTACGGGGCTGATCCTGTAGTGGTAACTGGGCATGGCAAAGGGCCCCAGCCCAGCTAGGGAATGCCCCAGAGAGACTCTTTTTATAGTGGACCTCCATCAAAACACTCACTGAACCCTTCTTTGGTTGGAGAGGGCTGGCTAAGGTGATATTTTTTTTCAAAGTTTGTTACTTTCAGATAGATAGATAGATAGATAGATAGATAGATAGATAGATAGATAGATAGATAGATAGATAGAACTATGTGCTGATATATGAAAACAAAATGTGGCTGCACTCAATTTGTATTCAAAAATAATAAACATTTTAGGAAGTTACTGGCAAATTCTGCCTTTTATTTTGAATCATTTTCATGTCATTTTGTTTAAAAGTTTCTGGAAGTTAGTTATGTGCCGACTCCAATACAATAAAGCACTGCTACATGTGCATGAGGCTTAAGTGGTTTTCTGCACTGGGGTCTTAACGCACTCGGAGAATTTAGGTTGCATTTGTGACATTGGCATCTTAAGTCTTTTTCCTCCAATAATTTTCTTACCAACGGATTTCCAAAATCAGGGCAAAATCCTGCCCTAACTCACCAGCGGCGTGCTGACAAACGCTGACTGAAGTCAATGGGAGGACTCATACGTGTAAGCATCCCTTGTGAAGTGTGAGATTTAGACAGAACAGAAAGAGGACAAGCAGAAGAAAACAGCCACACACAGCACTTACCTCTGCACCAATAAAAGAAGGTGTGTCCCCTACAGTGCCTATTGCTAATGGCAGCTGGGACACAGGAGGCCTCAAGCTTAGGACCATGGAAGTGCAGGTAGGTACATTAGCCAGTCCCTTTTCTTACTACTCAAGAGAGCAAAGAGAGTGTTCATGATCTGTGTCTGTTTGGTGGACTAGGAGAATGGCGCTCCCTATTAGAAATGGCCAGAAAATGAAAATCCTTTCCTGCCAAAAAGAATCATGTTTTTTTAAAAAGTTTGTATCCTGAGCCAGGGCTCAGCCTCCCTGCCTCTCCACCAGCCCCACTGCCGGCCAGAAAGTGTAACTGGGAAGAGGCTTCCAGGTGGGCAGCCATCATTTCAGTTCTCCAGATGGAAAATTGAAAGTTTCTAACAAAACTGAAACTTTCCCATAGAAAAAATCTGATTTTCTGAAAAGAGGCTTTTCTGTTGGAAAATCATCGCCAACTCCACTCTACTCCCTGTGTCCCCTTCCTCCCCAGCATAGGTCAAAGTTTTTTGGTTTTCTTCACCATTTTGGCAGGATAATGAATGTATTAGAACTCCCTCTATCTGACCTTGAAGACTGACTACAAGTTGGGATAAGTGGTTGTTTATGATTTGAACCTTAGAATCATCCCTTGTAGTGATGTCAGTCAAATTCTTCCTGAACAAAAGGCAGCAGGGGACACTACCTGAAACTGCAAATTTCTGGATAATCAGAGAAGCACGGGGATGCTTTTCGAAGCCTTCAAAGGTAAAGCGTGAACCACTTAAGCCAGTGTTCTAGGTAGCTATCTAATGCTGTTAATATTTTCTTGTATGTTTAATAAAAGTTGTGGCCAATTGCCCTTACCATATTGGATTTGTCTTGTGTCTTACTACCCCAGGGGTGTGGCGCTAACAATGTAATGTTGATATAAAATCTAGTGAAGAAAGAGATCATTTATAAATAATCTATGGGTACAGGCTTCCTTTGGTGTGTGGGTATAACTCCCATTAACACTAACATGAGCTACATGGGCCTATTGATGGGTGAATTATACCCCTGACAGAAGAGCGGTTTTTTGCCTGATGGATTTTCTTTGATGAACTTGTTGGCTACTGCACAGTCATGTGTATGTATTTAAGTATTTTTTCAGTGTGTGTATGTCTGTCTACGGTGATGATGTCAGTTTGACTAAAAATGCAGATAAAGCATTTCTGAAGCCAAAGTGGGCCAAAGCAAATTTTTTCCACATAATCCTTGGTTTGGCCCTTATTTATGAAAACCAGAAAAAGTTTGAAAGAGGAGGGGTTCCAAATTGGTTAGCCCACCAAAAAATAAAAGTGAGGATACTTTCTGAGGGCTTATTTTATAGAAACCGTATGCATGACTTTCACTTTCTAGAAAGTGGTTTTCTCTTGAACACACATCAGAACCATTCATCATAATATAATTGCAAGTTGTCAGTCAGAGCCGCACCCTTCATGCAGTGGCAGGCCGCCAACACATCTGTCAGAAACGCTCATAAGCTTCCGTGTGTTATTGTAATCCTCTACAAAAGGAACAAGCCCATTCAGCTAGTCCACATTTTCCAAATAGAACAATGACTTATGTAAGCACCAAGCCTGGCAAAATTATTGCATTTATCCTACAAGCACATACTTATTGTCAGATGACCAAAGACTAAAGAACAGACTATCTAAAAATGAAACAAAATTAATCCTTTTCTGTGAATTTTTTTTTAAAATGTATTCACTAAAGCCACACACTGTATATACAGCAGTGGTTTCTAGTCTATTTGGATGGAATTGATTGGTGAGGGTGAGCCCTTCTGCCCTGTCTGGACCTCCCACTTCTGCCACCATAATCTTCCCTCTTTTTTCTCTCCATTTTCTCTCCCCCAGCCTTTTCTGTCTCAATTCTACCCCTACTTCTCTTGTTCATGTCTATTATTTTCTGCTTTCCTTGGAGGCCACATGCCGCTCAGGATGAGGAAGAAGCATCCATGCGGGTAGCTCCAGGAAGGAAACTCATATTTTCTTGTAGTATTTATATGTGTATAAATGTGCATGTGCAGGCATGAATGCTTTGGTGAATGAACCAGTGGAATGTATTTTATTTCCCTGCTTCCACTGCCCCTCTTGACTTCCCCATTCCCTCCGTAGAAGAGTATGGCTGTCCCAATGTTTAGAGACACGATAGACTATGCAGGAGGGCAGTGGCATATATGCTCCAATCTAGCCCTCACTGGGAGCAGTGCAGAGTCACACCAACCCAGGAGGAACACCAGAGAGAGTATGTCTCAAGGAGCAAGTAGGTGAGCAATGGATAAAGTAGAACGCCAGCCCACCATGTGAACCTGTGTATGGAGGCAAAGACACCATGGCTCTTCCTTGCCCATTTTTTAGTGATTTGCTCCCAGGAGGTAGGGGGAACCAAGCGCAAACAGTCCCTACACACTTCAGAGTGCAGTATCTATTATCAGGGGAGTCTGTGTGCATAGCCATCAGCACATTATATAGTGAACAAGGGCCAGCTCAGTCTGGCCCAGAGAGAGCATGTATACACACAACATACACCTGTATGAAAATGTGAAAGAATATTTGATGGCTGAATCCTTATGAAATTTATTTTCAAGAGTGAGTAGAAGAAGCATTACTCCCAAGTGGCACAGTTATGAGTGAATTATCCCATCTCTCCACACAAGTGAAAATAAAAGTCATAAAACATCAGCCATCATTTATAGTCCATATACAATGTTGTTTGTTTTGTTTTATTCGCCCACTGTTTTCAGACTCTGAATTGCTGTAAGGAAAAACTGAAAATTCTTGGACTATGTATAAATAAAAGGATGTGAATACTGTAAAACAAATAGGTGAGTTAAATCATCAACTTAATAAATTACAAAAATTAACATGTGGAACATGGCAGACTATGTGCTATATTCAAATCACATGCTAGTTATGCACTAAACTGTGCCCTGTGCATTAGTAGAAGAGCAACTCAGATCACAAACTCAGAGGCCACTTTTGAAAATTAGGTCTGTCAACTGTCAAGAGAAAAGCGTTTTTTTTTTCCCCACTTGCAATCTGCAATGTCTCTGTGCTATATCAGAGAGATTTCATCAAACCTATCGAGAAATGTGAGAGACAAGGTGGGTGAAGCAATATCTTTTGCTGGACCAATTTCTGTTGGTGAAAAAGTCAAGTTTTTGAGCTACACAGAGCTCTTCTTCAGGTCTGGGTCCGATATCCTGGGACCCACATGGCCACAACATCAGTACAAACAACTACTGAAATGTAGCATTCTCATAAGATCACAGCTCAGAAATACATTTCAGATTCCATTAGCTGCCAGAGGATTTGTAGCTATAATACTTGGTCCTGCTTTAGCACAAGCATGTCCCTTCCAGCCCTACATTTCTATGATTCTATAATTGTTTGTGTCTGTATGGCAATATAGTAATGAGTGTGTGCATGTGTGCACATACGTATACATATCACAAACACACCCAAAAGTGTGAATTAGGATTGCACCATTTTCCTTATAGGATATGCTCAGGGAGGTTGGGTTTTTTTTTCATTTATTTTTTAAACTTAGTAATACCAATGACAGTGATCACCTTTCAGGACAATGTTCAGGATTAACTGTCAATAAAACATAGGACTGGGAACTTCTATTATTGTCATTGTTTTAAATACTTAGATCATGTTTAATGCCCCCAATGCCCCAGTCAAGGTCAACTTTTGTGATAGATGCTGCATAAAACACACAGGAAGAACAAGTCCCCAACCAAAGGAAGCTTACATTCTAAAAACACGAAGACAGATGAAGGCATAAAACATACAAACAAAATTATCAGGGACAGAATAGACGCATCTCATGTTTGTTCTCTGGGCTCAAGTGTGGATTTAATTCTATTTAAATGTGTTGGTTTTTATGTCTATGGAGGTTTCTATGTTTATTGGGGTTTAGGTAGGACTTTTAGGGCAGCGAGAGCTTGGCAAGGCAAAAATAGGGAGACAGGAATGGCAGGGAGAGGATGTGAGGTTTCAGTAGCAACATGAAGGAGCTGGAGGAATGAAAGCTGCTGTACCTACTCCTGAAAGGCCAATGATGGCCAAAGAAGGCTACTCTCAATTGTCCTTGGCAAATGGGCATGGAGGGGGAGGGGGAAGATTGGGATTATATCCTCATGCTGGCCACAGGTTCTCTGTGTGACTTTGACAAGTCACTTAGGGCTTGCTATTCAGAGATGCTCAGAACCCAGAATTCTCCTTAAAGTCAGGGGAAGGCGTGAATGCTTAGCTCCTTTGAAAAAAATCAGACTCAAAACTCTCCATGCCTCAGTTTTCACACCTCTAGAATGGAAATAATAACATATTATTTTTCCTCACAGAGGTACTGTTTGGATTAATTCTGCATTGACTTCCTCAAGTAGTGCAAGTGTAAAAAATAATCTCTCAATAAGATTATGTTAAGGGTTTTTTCATATTTTTAAAACTAAATTGAGCAGTACAATAACAGTGTTCACTTTTCATTGTCATTATATTCAGTCATCTCTCAATATTTGGTATGAATGAGCAGCTCATAACCCGGCTGTATTAATCTGCATGAAATTAAATGTTATGAAGTAATATTAGATAATCTGTCATCAAATGTATTAATCATCACTATTGTTAAATAAATGCTTATATAGAAAATGCAACATATTGTGGTTACAAGAGAGAAATAAACATTAAAAGTACTTTTTTGGTACCTACACTATTGACTGCATGGCAAATATCCAAACTAAATTTCAGGTAGCAGATGGCTTGAATAGGATACATGCAAGAAACAGGCAATTTCAATTATCTATGAATATTTCATAAACAGGAAAACTTGGCAAACTGCATTTTAAAAAAAATGGACTTGATCAATAATACCATGTAATAAAGATCATAATTTTAAAATAACAATGTAAAGTTATTATGCTTATTCCAACAATAATTTCATAATGAGGAATAAATGAGTATGTACGATAGAAAAGAACTGCCCCAAATATTCATGCTTGGAAGGTCGAACAATTAATTATTCCAAGGACAGCTCATCTAGGTTGTTTCTGAGAAAGGAATGGAATATCATTTCAGTTATTATTTGGAGAAATGGCTGAGTGACAAACCTTGCTCACCTCTCTTGAACAAGTAGACCCATCCTTTGGCTTCCGTGGAACAGCCTATCATTAAACAATCATTGAAACTGATTTCAGTGAGATTACTCAGTAGAAGTAGGATTTAGCCACAGGTATGATGTAATAATAGTATTACTCCGGATCATACCATGAATTGAGATATAAAAAGATAAGAACAACAAAAGGGACCACATTTTGAAAACACTTAGGATGATCCTCAGCTGGTGTAAATTGGCATAGATCCACTGGATCTTTTCTGATTCATACTAGCTGAGGATCTTATTCTCAAGGAGTGTTTTCCTTTCATTTAAACCAAATCAAATATTTTCTCATATTGGTTACAGGTATTCAGCACAGTAAGTCATACAGAATAAATAATACCAAAATGCCTTGCAGTTTATCACAGGACAGCTAATTTGCCTAATTACCTACACTAGTATTGCACTACTGTTTCAAAAGAAATATTCAGAGATTTTAGTGGTGAAAATGGCTATAAGTTTCATTCAAATGATTAAGTGTCTCTGTATGTTGTACAAGCTCCCACCTATACTCTGTGCATTTAAGTAATAGAAACTTCATTACTGGCTCAATATTTGTATACAGCTTGCAAGGAAACCCAGGATCACCAAGTTCAGATGCATTTGCATTGTTTTTGGAAAAGCCATGTACATCAGTTACATCTTTGAAATTTCAAAATTTGATAACTCGACATGATAACAATAATGGCAGTTGCTCTGTACACACATACACATGCAAATTATCTAAGAAGCAATTTGGTAGATACAGTACCTTTAATTTAGAAGATTCATTAGTCCACTTTTTTCCCCTTTTCCATATTAAATCCACCAGAAATAAAAACATTTTGCAACAATAAAGCTCACAACAATTTTGCTCCATGAAAAATCAGTTAAAAACAAGACTTCAACCAGTCCCTCCTGAAACCAGATTAAAGAGCTGAGTGAAATTGTGGCATCCAAATGCAGGCAAAATTGAGAGTACTTTTCTCTTATTCTGCACCATTTACAGATTTTATTTAGCAGCCTTGCTAATATTACCAAGCAGAAAAATGTTTCCAAATATCAGAAATGAAAGTGATAGAGTTCATTGTAAGCTGTGACTCAGAACAAGCATTTAATAAGGAAAAATGGCTTTAGTCAATTTAAAAGATGGACATTTTTCTATTTCTGGGTTTATGAAGAGAATCTGCTCAATGGTAAAATGGCAGGTTATTAGATAGCCATTATCTACACCACCTACAGTTTGGTGCATAGAGCACAATCCCCACTTATTAGAAATGTTACAGAGACATCAAAAACAGTCTGAAAAATGGAGTTTGGCTATCCAAGAGAATGACTAGGCAGGTGTCTCAATGTGTTCACTGCAACTATATGTGGTGAGTTCTTGTCCAGGCGGCCGGAAGAAATTGTCTTGTTGCCCTTTTAAGGCCTCCCTGTGCAACCGGTAGCAGAGGGGGAGGAAAGGGAAAGTTTACCCGGAGGGAGCAGAAAGCAGCTGGACCAGGACAGGGGCAGCATAGCCGTTCCTGCTCACCAGAAGGGGGTGGGAAGTATTTATACCCCATGCAATCCACACAAGCCCCTTTTCACCTGGATTGGGTTGTCAACACATACCCACCCATGAAATCTAAAAAAGAACTTGGATGCCTCATGATCAGCTGTGGGCATTACACTACTTCCTCCTTTTTCCTTAGAGACTGGGAAGGAATTTTCCCCTCATCGCCAGACTGGCTGAAGCAGGGAGGGTTTTTTTGCCTTCCCCTCAGCAGGGCTGGGACCTGGAGGGGTGGGACAGGGAGGCTAGGTTATAATGCACAACATAGTATATAAAACTCAGGGCAGATGTCCAGTGTAGGTACTTGGTATGGAAAGGTTATTGGATAAAATGGATTGGAAAGGGATTTAAAGGAAAGCCACCCTTAAGGGAGCTGAGGAAGGGGGGCTTGAGGCTCCCACGCAAATTTCAAAAATGGCCAGTAATTTTGGGTGACTAGCTTGAGATAATCTACACCTTGTTTTCAGAGGTACTGAGCATCCACAGTTTCCACGGACTTCAGTTGAAGTTCTGAGTACTGAGCACCTCTGAAAATCAAGCTCAAGATGTTTCAGGTTAAGCAATTACGATCAGTGACCACTTTTGAAAATTTGGGCCATAAAGTCTCCTTAGCATACATATTCCATGAAAACTAAGTTCACACATACAGAGAGCTATTAGGAGGACCATACACATAGTATTGGCTCAACATCACTTGCCACAGAAAGATCCATGGGAAGATAAAACTAACTTGTGGAATTCCACACAGTGAACTTGTCACACAAACTCCTCCGACAAAGAGGTTCATAAGTCTCCAGCCACACAGATGTCCCAAAATCTTCAGGAAAATCCCACAGAATTCAGGGACTCTGTGCCAGCCAGTCCCTTCATATGGTTCCCGTAAAATCCATCTCTCCCTGGCAGGGCAGCTCACTTAAGAGCCATTCTTCTACTGGATTCCCACCAAGGTTTGCCTTCTACTTCATTTTCTGGAATTTAAAGGCACAAATGACACTGGAGTTGAGCCTGCAGTGAGTACCAATGAATTAAATCTCCACAGGACTTTCCTGTGGCGGTTCCAAGAGATAACTGGTGGACAGTGATTACCCCCTTAGAGCTGGCCACTCACCTCTACATCAATAGAATTCCGACTTACAGTGGTTGCAAAAAAGAGGAATCTGTCAGCTTGGGTTAATGTCACATTCTTTTCTGCTGCCCTCCCTCTAATAACTTTACAAGAACTGGAGTAGAATTGCTACTACTTTCATCCCCTGTATGCCATACTGCACAGGCAATGATGGCCTTGCCCTGTAAGTGAAACATTGAGGGTTCCCCTGTGTAATTTTTTTCCTCTTAGGCACACAAAAATGAACACTCTTTTAAACATCTGTTTTAAAAAATACAATTGAAAATATTTAAACTTACTTCTAAGGTTAGATAAAATGGATCTGAGTGACCCAACTAATGTAAATCAGTAAATCAGTATAGTTAATGTCAATGAACACTAAAGCAAAAACATATGATCTGTTTTACTAATGACATTTAAAAAAAACCCTCTGATTGTTTTGGTAGAAGCCAAATGTTTGTTGGTTAAACCAAGATTTATTTTAGAAAACATTAATTTTCTAAAGCATTAGAACTGATTTATGTTCTGCTAAAATCTATTAGATTAGTTTTAGTTTAAGAAGTCTTCTATAATGATTTCTGCACAAGGCCTACCAAATGTTACTGCTCAGCCCATAACAACATCCCTCCTTTTTTTCTGGCTAAGAAACCTTCCAGCTTTATATATAATTAGAACATATGAGCTATTGTATTTGAAATTTAATACACCTCATTTCATTATGCTGTGGATGTTCCTTACACTTACATAATCAATAAGTGATCCACCATCTTGAGCACACACAGATAAGTAACTATTTTCCTTGTTTGAAAAGATAAGTTGCTGATGCAATGAAATATTTATTGTTGTATGTGACACCGGGCACTGCTATCTTTTGAATCAGAATCAAATCCACATGAACAGAATACATGTTTTTAGAACTTCAAGTGGAGAAAGGAATGTCTTACTAGAACTGAATTATTTGACAACTGGTGAAAAAGGCTATACTGTCAACCCTTCTCTCTCTGACACTCCATTTACAAAGAACCAAATGAAGAGCAAAGATGCAAAATGAGGTACACAAGAATTGTCACAGTGGGCCACATTTGTAAACGTGCTCAGCATCTGTAGCTGGGATGGGATTTTCAAAAGAGCCCAGCTCTTCAGGCGCTAGAATGAAGTGACCAGTATTTTCAGAAGTGCTCAACAATAACTGGAGGCACTGGGTACTGAACATTTCTGAAATCTGGCTCATTTTGGAAACCTTAAAATGATGTTGAGGTTAACTTCTTTAATATCATTATTATTTTCTATTGAGTATTGTATTAGCTAGGTAAGAATTGCAGGATTGGGCCCTACAGCACAAGCTTCATGATTGTGATTTGTGTTCTAGATAAGTTACTGAAGAAGCCAGATAATTCCAGGTCTGTAAGAGCTTGTGGCAAATATAGGTTTAACAGAAGGGTCAGATAAAATGAATATGGCACTCAGTGGATCTCATACACCCACAACTAAAGGAAGATTAAAGATTAAAATGCAGAAGTACATGAGGAGGCCATCACATGAAAGAAATTATGTACGCTTGAAACGATATTCAATGGTAAGAGATGACATCCTTTTATTTGAGTTTGAATCCTCTAGCCCAATGATTTACGTTTGCACATTTGGAGTATGTCAATTAAATAATTTATATTATTACAATGTTTTGTGATTTAATGGGCTTAAAACTACTTTAGATCGCCAAGGGTCTTACATGTGATATGTACCTCAATGGAATGGGAAACTAAAATGCATAAAGCCTTAGTGTTAAAAATATTAATAGATCTTTTACACAAATTAAAAAAAAATCATCCATAGATCACAAAGCACTGCACTGTGAGGGAGCACAGGCCTCAAACCCTGGGTCCCCAGGCAGTGCTCAGACTATGGCTACCACCAGCAGCTGAAGTGAACTTGTGGAGAAGGGGGCTAGTGAAGCCCTAGCTCACAAAGAACCCTATTCATGAAGCTCCTGATTAGTGGAGACGTCCAACCCCACTGATTGGAGTTGGGCGTCTTACACCAGGAAGAGGCACAGGAAGTTCTAGATGAATCCCTGGCTGACTGCTACTATGGACCCTGCCTACTTGCCTCACTTGAGTCCAGGCTTCCTGCTAATTTCTTATCCCAGACCCCTGTCTGCTCCCAGTTCCTGCTGTCCTGCTTCCCTCTAGATTCCTGCTTCTATGCCCTACCCGACACTGACTCTGGCTTCAACCCCTGGCTTGGTACCTATGTCTTTGGCTCTGACCTAAGGCTCGACTCCTGCCTCTGGCTCCGACTCTGGCTCCAGTTCCAGGCCCCTGATTCTAACCATTAGGTCCGACATCCCACACTCCAGTCCCTACATGCACACAGATGGGTAAGCATCTGAGTTTCCATTTTATAGATGGAATAGCTGAAGCAAAGAGGTTAATAGGTTTGCCCAACCCACTCAATCTAAACCAAACAAAAACAAAACTTCAAGGAGGCAATTGCTTAATATAAGGTGTGTCTATAGGCTGGGATTTTCAAAGCTGCAGAGGGGATTCTGACACCCAGGTCTCATTAATTTTAATGGGAAGTGGGAAATCCCTTACGCAATTTTGAAATCCCAACCCAAGTGACCATTTAGGTAGAAAGCACTGTACAGTATTATTTACCGTGTATCTTTATCTCAGGGTTTTATTTAAAATGAATCCCCATTGTTTTCCTCCTCCTTGACATGGGATGTTATCTAAGTAAGTTTCTCACTTGTGGCTGTTATATGAGAAGCATTTTTTTTGTGCTACTGCCAAGGAACAATCTAAGATGTGTCTTTGGAGAAGACTATGGCTATGAAATAGAGGACAAAGAAAACATGCAGCAACATAATTGTTGCTCAGAGATAAAAAGTAAATCAACTTTAAATTGGTGAATTGTTCTGAACAAAAACTTTTAGAAATATGTATGTTTTATTCCACTTGTAATAGAAATATTTGGAGTTAGCAGAATGTCTAACTTCTCACCTAATCATTTTTTACTTTCTATCTGCCCATCTGTGTGACTAACACCTTAGCATTCAAACAAGTACTATGCTGAAAAAAAATAAAAAATAAAACCTGTATAAAAGACAGAGTGTTCAACCATGAACACATTGTCTTTTATGAATATTATAATCACAGAATCAATAAGCCTACAAAGAAGAAACAGGACACAAAACGTGTTTTGTCATTTCTGACGAAGTTATAAAAACAACAGACATTCAATATGCCAAGTGTTCTTCAATCCTTCATAATCATAGCCTTATTGAAGTGAGGACAAAAAGGGTCTAATTGCATAGGAGCAATCTCAATGTAATAGGTTATACACCCAGGCACTGCTGCACAATACAACAAAAACAACGTTCCCTGTGTATAGCAGAATGTCATCTCTCATTTTCAGGCAATTACCTTCTTTCTTGTCAACAGTTTTAATAACCTCCATCATCTCTAAAAGACTTTTGCTTCAGTTAAATAATTTTCAGCTTTTTAATATGCAAATGTGCTTGTTCATATGCATGGGTGAAGTGGCGCTGCTACTTGAAATGTGTCAGTACATTGTGGAGCACCTGCACCTCGGGGAAGCTTGATTTAATTGACACCTAATACTATTCATTATTCCACTTAGCGAGCAACTCCTATTAGTCACCTGTAGGTTTTCCTATAAGCAGTGCTTTGGCCACCAATGAAAATATGAATATTTCTATAAATAGAATGGCCATATTTAGTAAAGGGGGTTACTACTAGTGAGCCTGGAACATCTCATTAGGAATTTTTTTTCCCCAAGAATGTTGTTTTTATTCTCCAAAAACATTTTTGACTATGGAGTATGATGTATGTCGACAGCAGCTCCTGAATGACCATTTTTTTATATACATCAAGTAAGAATACTCTAATTTCTAAAATTTTATTAAAGAGAACGTTTTCTTAATTCTCCAAAAAAGAAACAAAAACAAAGCAAAGTGGGTAGTTATTATTAGTTGTGGCCACTACTGCCCTAAGGTGTGGTTTAATCTGAGGTTCCTTCCTTATCCTTTACGTGATTGGCGCATATTACTGAAAGTACAAAGAAATGCAGAATTTCAGGTTCTTATTAACTTATTCTGTAACAAATTTTACCATTGCAATTTAGTCTTATATAAGCTAATAGCCAGTTTAATTCAATTGTGAAGAATGTGCTACAGAAATCTTTAAATCACCAACTGAAATAAGTGTGCTGAGTATGGGATTTTGTGTCTTTACTTATATGAATACAATAAATATATTCTATACATGATTACAATTTAAGTCTCTTACTGTTTTTTTTATTACGGTATTAGAATTGAGGCATAGTACACTGTATGTGCTGACTTGATGGTACCAGGGCTGTTTCTTAACCACATGGTCTGTAACCTTATTGTTCAGGCCACATTTCTTTCCAGCATTAATACATTTGTTAGCCCCAGAAGGCTTAAACTACAGATGTTTAACATCCTGCTTATGGATAGATCATCTGGAATGTGAAGTGAGAAATCTATACTACTTATTAGTATATGAGTGTAACAGAGATTTAATAGTCAGTTCAAACTGTATTAGTGAAACCAGAGCTTATAAACTGCATCTTAACATAGATACATATAAATATGAAAAAAAAAATTGAATGAAAACATCTTTGATTGAAATCTGATTTTATCAGAAGAATTTGTCACAAATTAATGTTGTTTACATGGTAGTGTATGTAACATTAATTACAGCTTTCAAAATGTAAACTGCAACCCTTTTTAATGAACATCGATTTACTACTACCATGGAAATCAAAGCTCTTTTAAGGGCTTATCTACACTGTATTGAAAGTGATCATAAATCAAGTTAAAATCCAGGATTCAAAGACGACTAAGGACATAGGCAGTGAAAAAGATTGAGTAATCCTAACCCAAAATCTAATCATTTCTAAAGTTAATGGGGAGAACACTGGTCAACTAGACCTTTGTTGGTATCCCCAAAAATGTAATCTCCAAGCTGAAGAATGGCAGCTGGCAGAACAGCTGGTGAATAGGATTAATGTCAGAAGAAAGAAATAAAACTCAACATATGTCCAAGCCTGCGGTGCTGGGACTGAGCATGATTGTACCCCGACGGATACCATGTGTACAGCTGGAAAGTGCCACTGTGCCATGCTTCTGTACCTCACAAGGTCATTTCTAAGTACAGCTAATATCTAAACAGTAAATTGAACTTTTCCTAGGTAACTCTGTGACTGAGGAACAAACAAGCTTAATACTGCAAATATTTTGTACTGTTTTAATTCAGCCCGGGTGGCTTGTTACAATACTATATCAACCAAAAAGGCAGATTAGTATTAAAGCTAACAGATTGCACTAATGTAAATATAATTTTAAAACTGTTTAAACCTTTTAATCTCATTTCATTCAGATGACATTAAGTTAGAGCAAACATATTTCAACCTATCATTTAAGGTTCAAACAAGGACCAGAAAACCCCAGTTCAACAGAACTGTAGATATTTTCTTTTAAGTTACAAACATATTTCAATAGGTTACATATCATTGCCATAGTCAGAATTTGTCTAAGAAATTCTGCACAGGCAAAATGTTTGTAATGCAAGCAACATGCAATATTTATTTTTAACAGTATTTTTTTAAATGTATTTTTGCATCTTTGACCCACGTTTTAGCATGTGTCCTTTGTGGGTTTTGTTTTTTATTGTAGTACCATTAACCTGGTATTTTTAGAAGCTTCAATAAAAAAAAATTCTTTTCTTATTAAGAACCTGCTCCTGCACCCAATGAAGCTGGTAGAAAAACTCCTATTGATTTCCAAGATGCAGGATCATTGCAACTGTATGAATAGGAACAATAAAAAAATATATAACATGACAAGTTTTGTTCTGCACATGAAATAAGGCCATCATTTTCAAATGTAGCCAGTGATTTTTGGTGCCTAACCCTCTTTGGGTGCCAAAAATTTAGGTATATTTGAAAATATTGGCTTCCGCCTTTCACTTCCATAAACTTAGAAACAAAACCTATTTGATAAAAATGCAAGGAATACTGACAGTGCCAAATCACACCCATCTAAAAACAGTTGCCATGGTACTGATTGCAACCATCTTTTGGCAATGTATCAGGAAGCATGCAGTGGAATAATATCCAACACATTCTTACCATGTGGGAAAGACACATGCATCTCAAAGGATGCAAGCATGCAGTGCTGCCTCAGAATGGAACACCCAACTGAGACTCCATCTGCCAGCTGCAAAACAGCAACAGGTAACCAGAAGTAATGTTTTATTATTCACATTTAATTTACTTCATTAAGGATGACAGCCATGTTGGTTGGCACTTATAGATTACAGTCATGAAAAGGCATCAACCACAATGTCCTACTCAGCTTGGAAACAGATCTTTTGGCTTGCAGAGATACTGGCTTATGTTTTAATGACTGAAATCCTCTGCAGTAAGAGCCACATAACTGTTTAGATAGGTCAAATTCTACTCAGTTACACCAGTTTAAATCCAGAGAAATTCCACTGACAGCAACTGATTGGTTTTTAAACCAGTGTAACTATGAACAGAATTTGGATCAAAGTTTCTAACCTCCACACACTTATCATTGATTTATACAGTATAAACCTGACTGCAATTTTTGAAGCAGAAAAAATACAACCATGTACCATTAGCAAAACTAGGGGCCCGATTCCTCCCTCCATTACATGAGTTTTATTCCAGTGTAACCCCCTTAGTGGGGTGTTTTAATGGAGTTACACTGGCATAAAACTGCTATAAAGGAGTGGAGAACCAGGCTCTAGGAATTTTCTAATGCACATTTTTCCATCATTGTACCAAATTGTACTTTGTTTTCCATTATTTATTTAAAATTTCAGCATACTCCATCTTAAAAGTTCATTTGGAAACGTTCCTTCCTACTAATATTCTATGGTCTGTCCAAAATGTACTACATGATTAGCTAGGCTGCTTAATTAAATATATTCTTTTCTTTCATTTATCTGTAGTCATAGGAGTTATGGGGAGGAAAAAAAGTTGGGTCTATCTACTCTAGACTTGCCTACCATGTAGATCAAATGGACTGTCCATTCCTCCTTTTTTTTTTAAATGAGTAAAATGTGATTTTATGCAAAATTCCAACCCACTCCGACCCATTTTCCAACACTGTCAACAGACAAGGTAAACAAAAAATCTGAATTGACATTGCTATAAGTTTAACATATTAAGGATACACTCCTGCATTTCTTACTCAGGCAAAATTTGCACTGAATCATTTGGAGTTTTGCCTCAGTAAGGACTGCTGGTTTGGGTCCTAAATACCAGAACAAGTCAGTATTTTTTCATATTTGTAATAGATAACTCTACTTTCATTCTCTTTTAACACTGCATTACTTAATCTCTCAATGGGATTCAGCAGCAATATTACTTTAGCACCATTGTGTACTGACAAAAACGTTTTTGTTTGTGGCTCATCGAAAATGGAAAGAAAACTACATTGCTTATTAATATCTGCTGAATTGTTCAAGAGGATTTTTAAGATACAAGTTAAAAAAAATCCATAATTTCAATTTCTCCTTTTCATTTAATAGTAGACATTCATTAGGACCCACACACTGTAATAAATTATAATAATTTCAAACAAGAATTAAATTACTAGGTACCTAGTGAAAGAGCCATTTTTTCGTAGGTACCCTGTAATCTAACTGTCAGATTTAAAAACTATTCCCAATCAACTCTTCACAACATTCACATTTATTCATCTATGTTAAATTAATAAAAGGTGTGAATAATACTGACAAAATTGATCATTATTGTTCATGAAGATTTAGAAAATTATAAGGTAATCTAAAATGTAAAAGGAATTGAGGGAAACTGTTAAGGTTCTTATAAATAAATTCAGTCTTCGCTTTTTTTCCCCCAAATCAAGAAAGAAACTTCAACAAGACTTATTTAAATTGACTACAGAAGCTATTTGATAAATTGCACACATTAGAACATAAACTACTTTACACTATTTTTAGGGGGCTTTATTTAAAAAGTATTAAAAGTTTACAATGGCTTTAATGCAACATGAGACTTCATCCAAAAATATTAAAAAGTGATGTTGAAATAATACCAAATGTCAGTTTCAATACAGAGTAAATAAGGCTTGATTCTAGATGGTACTGTGCACCTCACAGGTGATCCTGAGCAAGGTCAGTTCCCACTGAAGTCAACAGGATTTCAAGTCATTCAGAATCTCACCCTTAGTAGAGTGATTTTAAAAAAACAGAGAGAGTATATCCCCCTCCTTACATATAGAGACATAAAATTAATGTTGAATTAAACACATTACACAATCAGTCTTCCTTCTCACATAGATGTCATCAGTTCAGCTATCAGAAGTAACCACTAAATTTTGTTATAACCCTACAAAAATCCAATACAATCTCTATAACAGGCTATCTTGTCCTTTGTGCATTTGCCATAATTCCTATCATCTAACCTTGCTGACCCTCCTCCCCCTTAACTGGGATCCCTGCAGATAAAGTAAAGCATGCCAACATCTGTTCCCATTCACACCAATTTTAATTTACAAAAAGAGCTTTACTATTTTCAGAACAGGCTCCAGAGCACAGTGACAGATTTAGGGCCTTTAACGGGGTTGCATTTCTGGTGTGTCAGCATTTCATACTCACTATGACTCGATTCTAAAGGAATATACCAGGGGGAATCTGAGGGGTTATAACTACTTTAAGGATGTTTTCCTTGTCGCAATTCTATTTATCACTTAGCTAAACAAAGGTTTAATGTCATTTAACGAACCACTATAGGTGCTGCCTTGACCAAAATATTGCGGTCCCAGGAGTATTGATCCAAATGGGATCTCTTTCATTCTATGCAATTTCAGGTGTGTTTAATTCCTTCCTCAAACACACATCTTTCCATTTGTTTGCTCATGGTATTTAAGGGAGGTATTTTCAAAAGCATTCAGTATCACATCGACGTAACTATGCTCCAATCTATGTCTGCCCACATTCACTTTAATGAGAGCGGAGATAGGCCAGTGCTGAGCGCTTTTGAAAATTCCATCCTAAATCTTTCCTGCCGGGCCATACACCAAATGTTGCAATATCTAACCACCATTTACTAAAGTTTGTCTAACTGGAATGCATTTACAGACTCCTCATTGCAAAGCTAAGAAAGTTGGCCATCCTTACCACAATGTAGTAAAGTACAAACACTGTGAATAACATGATAGTTTTATTGTCATACATAATCCAATGCACAAAGTGTCACAGAAATCATTTTGTAGTAGTTCAGAATAAGGTTTTCAGTCTACTTAGAGCTTTTTAAGATATACAGTATGAAGAGCAACTTGGAGAAACAATGCACAAGTTGTGTTGTAATCACATAACAGCTAAGACATGAGCAGCTGAGCAGAAGGAAGATGGGCAATGGAATGCCATATAGTAATCAGCACTGTTGACTAATCAGAATTTGAGACACTAGAAGGTAATAAGGGTATTATAAAGAATGGCTTATTGAAGGAGCAGCTGTTTATGTGTAGCTCACTGTTTAAATGAGTTCCACTAGATTGGCATGGCATGTTTTGGTGAAAATGTTTCATTCCTTGAAAAATGATTATTAGAGCAGGAACAGCAAGCACTGAGTAAATGGCAAGTATTTGAATATCAAGATACCAAATACACTAAGAGAAGCAGTTATCTGGGTGTTTGGAACCCCTAAAAATGGGATAAATTTAGTGGGTCTGTAAGTTACAAAAGAATATTCATTACTCAAGGAAAGCCTAAATGTCATCTTTGTTAGCCTCCACCACTGAGTGTTGTTGCCATGGGCACAGAAGCTGAGGTGGCTATGAAGGGTAATACACAAGGATCTGAGGGGAGGGGAAACAAGGCAAAGTGTAAATAAGAACATCTACTGGGCCATTTTACAGTATTTAAATTTGCACCACCAGCCAAAAAACACAATAAATAAAATCTACTTAATTTACAAAATAAATCAATTTTAATATCCCTAGACACAAACATATCACAACAAAAAATATTGCTATGAGCTAAACTAGGAAAATCTAATTAAATAATGTTAAAACAGCAAAAAATAGAAACAATATTCAAAAGCACAACACTGAAAACAGACAACTCACCATAATTCTCAGACATAATCATCTTGTTCAAATCTATTTGTCATACAGTTGTTCAACAGTTTGGGGGGGTTGGCTTTTTTTTTTCTTTTCAGAAAATTAACTTCTGGTTTTGCTTCCAAAAACATCTATAAACTGTTTGGAGCATGAAAGAAACTGAGTAATACTGCTGGAAATTTATGATAATACAGTATTTAAAATATTCTACTTTGGACAGCAAGAGCTTGGTAATATTTAAAAGCAGTCAGCAAGCAGTGGAAACTCTGATATCTTTTGTAACAGTTCACATGTCAAACTGGCAAAGTGCCCACCGTGTACAGCAGAAAAATCTATTTAATGTCTGCCCCACAAGGCGACATGAGGCTTGATTGGCAGAAAGCAGAGAGTGGCTTTTGATCATGTGTCCTAACAAGCAGTTCCAGCTCCTGTCTCTTCGGCTGAACGGCTCCACATTACCTATTCAAACAGAAGTGACAGGCCACTGCACTACTCTTTGGCTCTAGTCTCACGCAGTGGGAGCTATGCTGAAGACAGAGCCACTGATTAAATATATCACTTTTTCAAGACAAGCAGGTTGTCTGAATCAAAGCTGGACAGAATAGACTCAACATTATTAAGAGAGGATATAAAACTGGAGTTGAGTGATGTTAGGCCAGTTTGTACAGCCTCAGGGATTCACAGACTGACAAGGGGAATAAGGAACAGCAGAACTCATACAGCAGGGTCAGAAATTAGCCGTGACACCTTGGCCATTTTCCCATCACTTCAGGGCCACTGTGTTTCAAATCCTATAGTCTCTTTTTGGCTTTTTAAAAAAATGATTTAGTAGAAAAATACACAAAAAAAGCCTGGACTATTATAGGTTACAAATTTCAGTCTTAATAGAACTAAAATCCTGCAGCCATTCCGCATTATAATAATACAGTGCTTTCCAGTTACCTGGTTTCTTTCTGAGTTCGTGATATACTCTTAAACTGAATTAAAACAATGTTTTCAGAGTGTTTTACTACTGGTATAACACTGGCTAAATTTGCTAATAAAGATTAACAGGGAGATAGAAAAGTGAGGAAATTATTAAATAGAAATGTTTATTAAACTGTCTTTTTTTGTTCACTAACAATACATTTAATTTGATGTCTGAAGTTGCATGTCTTACAGTAATTTGTTCTATGATTTGGTATTTAGGCAATGCAATGCAGTAGACAAGATAACCTTATCAAGACATTATACCATAGGAACAAGAGATATGATAAACATGCAGAAACAAATGTTCCAAGTGAATTATTAATTAACTGACTAATTAAAGATATATCAAAACCATTTAATAAAGCTGCAACAAACAAATTTACATAGACAAAAACAAAAACAGTTCATAAAGGAAACTTAGAATCTAACATAAAGAAAGCTTATTATAATAGGTAACACATTCAGGTACTAGGTCTTTAACATTCCTTCTGTGCAATTCAAAATCCTCTATAAAATATTAAAACAATGGTGCAAATGTATGCAAACTGTGGTAGAATTATTCCTGGGGTAACGAAGTTAATAGAGTCACTCCATGAATGAATTTGGCCCAGTGCCTCTGGTTTTCACTAGCAAGCTCTTCTGATGCTTTATCAAACCTCTGCCCTTTGTGTTAGTTTTTGTTTCACTGTAAATATTTAATGGCAACCTGCTTGTTACATATTTAAGATAGGAGAGGAAGTGTTAATACCTGTACTAGGATCCAGACACATTTTAAGTATCAGACTGGCAGATAAATTCAAAGACACATTTAAAGAGCAAAATTCTGTTTTCATTGGTACCCTCAACAAATACAACATAGTCGTAAATGACACAGAATTTGGCCTTCAACTTTGTGGGAAATTAATAGGAATTTGTACCAAAGAGATCACATATATGGATGGGCTACTGAATTTTCAGTTACATTTTGCCACTTCCAGGACTACACCTTGTAGCATTCAAAAATACTAGACTATGAAAATGTCAACTTGCTTGTATCGTTTTCAGACGGATAAAGTGCAAAACAGTGTACAAGTTCACTGAAGCTATAAGTGATGTAAAGATGATGCCCACAGCTCAGAGTGTGATACAAGTCAAATCAAATCAGCTGAGAATCATGTGAAAAAAGCAGGTGATTGAAGAATTTAAGCTGATAACAATGCATTATAACTGCATTTCAAAATACAGCAAATAGTTATGTAAAAGCTGCCTTACTCTTTTCACTCCAAAGCATTAATAATAAATACAACAATAAAAAAGAAGAAAGCAAATAATTGTTTATATATAGGGCACCATGCCCAGAAACTTCTTGGTACTTAACCAAATATAACTAAAAATACACTCTGATTAATAAAAGACAACAGTTATTTAATAAATTCCAGAACGTTATGCTGCAGAACAGGACATTTTGGCATGGCTTTGCATGATTGGCTGTCTGTGCTGAAGAGCAGACCAAGACTGGAATAGCATGGCTGTTGTTGGTCAGGACTGAGGTATGTTAGCAGAACTGTCTGGGGATGTTTATGCAATATTTGCCTACACTAGTGCATCAACCACAACTATTATGCTCTCCTTTTCATGAATCTCTCTTAACGACTGCTCTGTGACTGCTCTGCTATGTTATTAAAGAAAAAGGGAGGATTCTGACATGCATGTCTATTAACTCATTTCGTTTTGGTTATGTCTTGGAGTTCAGTATGCCAATGAGCACATAACGAAGGAAGCTGTCTAACTGGATACAAAAATTAAAAGGATTCATCACAACATGTATAGGTGGCATAGAAAAATTTAGCCCAGAAAACTGGATTATGTTTTGTTTCTGATTCCTACTTTGTGTTCACTAGTAATACAATATACACTGGGACGTGAGAAGACAGAGGTTGGGCCAGAACTTGAATTACAGATCTAAGAGGAGCTCATGTAGGGTTTGATCCTGCTCCTACGGAAGTCACTAACAAGGCTCCAATTGACTTCAGTAGAACTGGATCAGGGCCAGAATGCAGTGTGAAGGGCTGTAAGATCAACAGATGGACAAACCGAATCCACGTGCATAAGGACATAACCTTGTTAAAGTAAAAGGCTTTCTTATTGCAGGGCTGAATTTGGCTGATATACTCTGAAGAAGAAAAATACTGTTAACAAGCTGTGATCTAAATTTTATTAAACTAAACTAAATTGTTCCTTGTTAGAGAGAGAAATTCAAAATCACATTTCCTCTCGCCCATAAGAAGACAATCTATGAGAGTACATATTTTTAACCTGACATCCTTCATGTTGTAACACTCAGGAGGAGAAACAATCTCCAAAAAATATTTAACTAGCATTAAAAATATCTTCTAAATAAAAATACCTAAAAAGAATTAACTGATTTCATCCAGTGCTTAATGGCTTTTAATAGTAAACAAAAGTAACACTGATGTTGAATAGATATGGTTTCCTTAACGTAAAATTTGTTTGGGGTTAATTAGCACAGCTGAGGATTAATCTTAATAATTTTATGTTGCTTACACTGGAGGTGGTTTTCCACAAGCCTGCCAGCCAACATCGCTCATGGAGGAAGTGGCATCTTGTATTTTCAGACTAAACCACAGAGGTGAGAGCAGATGCTCCCCCTGCAAGCTGAGATGGGCAGCCTGATTGTGTAGCTGCCTCCTTCAGCCAGGCGGCAAATGCCTCTGTATTTCGCGTAGCAACATTATAAAGTTGTCAACATTATTTTTAAGTAATGATAAGGTATCCAAACCAAATACTGTATAGGAAAATAAGGAATATATCAGCCTTTTAAAGGTACACAACACTGAGCATTTTTACTGTCGTTTCTTTAAGAAAAGCAAATCTAATTAGTTGTGTCTCTAAAGTGCACGCCTAGCATTTTTATTATGTATTATAACATTTTGCTCAGAGGTGACATTTTTATTCTGACAAGCACTGTCTGGAGAGCTCTCAATAAATAATACATTTACAATTTTCAGTAAATAAGCAGTGGACACAAATCGGTATCCTTACTTACAGCTGCCCCGCTGTAATAGTGCTTTTACGAGTAAGGTGACTATTCAATCTAATGCAATACTCTCAGTGCTGGAAAGATATTTTCATTCATTACCACAGTCACAAGCACTTAAAGCACTTTTAGGCCCTGTTACAAAACAGCAGGAATGCCAGAGCAAATCGGACTAACTAAAACTAAAGTTCGTCATGAAAGAAACCAGAGGTTGTTCACCTAAAAAACTTGAAAATTCACTTGCATAAAGGTTGATGTACATGGTGCTGAAGCCATCAAAAGAACATAAATATTTTCTTTAGAGATTTTTATATTAAAGCTAATAATTGTAAAAAAGACGGGTTTCAATTTGGCCCGTAATATTAATTTGCTAAATCAAAACCTGACTACAGCATGTACTTCAGTTCCTATCTTAAAATATTTTCTGATCATAATATTGTTAGCTTCACAGTACACTAGAAACTGCAGTGAAGTTTGAATTTAGTTATCTGCTGCCGAGTCCACACAACTGAAGCAGCTTTGCATGTTTTTATAGCTGTTACCTCAATCATGTTCTTAGCCAGGGAGCCTGATTTTCTTTCATTTGTATCCATTTACACTGGATTTGCTCTTATGATTCTTCTAAGGGAAGAGCAGGCTGTTTAGACAGCTCCTTGCATTTTCTTATTTGCTCTTACGGTGCTTAAAATGTAACTAATAGGTCTTTGATTCAAATATTGCATAGGTAGGTAGGTCACAGAATACATGATTCCTAAAAAGCATCAGAAATGTAGGGGAGTGTACTGCAACAAACAGATGAAATAGTATTTGATAGAAAAGCTGAGACATTTTATCATGTAGTCAAAAATGTAAAATTCTCTCTTTCTACTGGTGGGGCCTGAGGGAAAGAGGTTTAATGAAGTTGCAGGCAAAGACAGAAGGTGGAAACTAGAGGCACAGGAATGGAGAAGAAGATTCAAGGAGGCTAAGAGAGGAAGTATCACTGGGGAGGAGCTGGTTGGATATACTCAGGAGGTGCTGACATTTAGAGGATGCAGGTTCAGGTCAGTTTAATCCATTCCTGCCTACAAGGCAGTCTATAGCTGGAGCTCAGAGAAGCTAACTGAAGAAAGACAGCAATGTTGGGAGTCCTAATAAAAAGAAAACAGAAAACTAATTCCTGATTCAAAAAGCAGAGAACCCAACCAGAGGAGAAGCCATTCTAGATCTACTTCTAATAAGGAACCAATTGAGATAACTGGGTGCTTTCTGCTAGTGTCCCTCAATTATTTGAATTCAGCCTACTAAGAAATGGTTTCATAGGACATAATGTCCCTTTCTTTAAAGGTATGGCTAATAACATTTAAAATCCACAAGTATGAAACAAGGCTGGAGCCCCCCATAACTACTATAATGAGTATAAAATGAGTGACTAAAGTGACTGTGAGAGACCACACAAAGATTTGAGGGTAAAAAAGAACCTCAAAGGGGAATGGACAGATGCAGAGAAAAACACAGGGGACTAGAGACAGTCAATCAGCATATAGCAAAGAGGTAAGCTATGCAAATACAGAATGAAAGGGGGAAGTGTCCTCCATGTCTTTGCCCTACCCTTTGTCTGTCATGTCTATTTAGACAGTGAACTTTATGGCACAGAGACAGTCTAGCACAACAAGGTCCTGTTTTTGATTGGTCCAGAGGCACTACCAGAAAAAAATCATAAATAATAGTAATAAAAAGAGGAACAAGAAAGGCCTCTACAAATCTAACACACCGGGCAAAAAAGGAATGCTAGAAAGAGAAGAGGCTCATTCAATAGAAGAAAGTACAAATCAGCTGTGATTGTATAAAGACTGAGTTACTGAAGTGCTTTATTCCTTTTGAAATAAAGAACTGTTAGTAAATACAGAAAAACCATGACAATACAGCTGTTGATAAAAAGCAGGTAAGAGACTATGTACAAATGTTGACCGAATACATGACCATCTGTGAATTGATGGGAATTTGCTCACAAATTTTTGGGGATGATCCTGCACCATTTTAGACAATGGGAACTTTACCACTGACTTTCATGGGCATAGGATCAGGCCCTCCCTCTATTACCAGCAAGTATTTGTGAAAATTCATGGAGAACAGGGCAGGTAGTATATGACTGATATATAGCAAATTGTTCAGTATATGTGAATTGTACCTAGCACAATGGGGCCCCCCAAGCCTTGGTTGGGGCTTCCAGGAGCTACCACAAAACAATTAATTCCTATCACTTTGGATAATCCTAACTTCAAACTATAGTAAAACTATGAAAAAAACTGTTCAAATATAAAATATATCTGTAACCATCCAGAACCCATGAAGAATATATAATGCATATCTATTTAATAAATGCCAAATATTTTAGGACAGACAAGAATGTGGCCTTATTCAATGGAAACATTGGGGGTGGGAACATGGCAGAGACATAATTGTCCAACTGGAATTAAATCCAGCCATTACTCTTTAGAAAAGTTCAAGGACATATTCAATGCCGACAAGTAGCTAGGAACTCAATTCTTTGTCTCATCCAAAAGATAAAATCTCCTTGAGCACTATGTCCTCTAACACTATGCTGGGATAAGAGTTTAATATTAACTCAGGAAAAAAAGAATAGCATCTACTCACTCACCAGAATTTCCAAAGGGGCGGGGGGGGGAAATGATGGTTGTCTACAAGTAGCTGTAGACTGTAAAAAATAATTAGGGAGGGAAAATTATCAGGGTAATCATTGGGGGTATAACTAGGAATCATGCAGAGAAAACTAAACAAAAGAGCATTCCAACTAAATATAAGGGACAAATAATTCTAAAAGTGAGCTCTCTAAGGCTATGGGAACATCTCCCAAGAGAAGTGATGGAAGTCCTGTTGCTTGAAACTAAACTGAAAGGGCTACTTATGGATATACTGTTGGGATCAATCCTTTAATACCTGTGGGAGGATGAACAAACAGTGTAAAACTGAAACATTTCTTTCATTCAGTATGGTATGGTATGGCATATATACGGTTTTTGCAAGCGGAGTAGATTCATAAACCTATAATTGAAATGTAATGGCAATAGCACACTTATAGACCACACTGAATTGTCATATATCTTTGTGTAACTCCCAATGAAATCAATGTGAATTGCGCACATTTCCATGTACTTTGTTCTGTATGCATCTTTAGTCCTATTATCAAATACCTTTTTGTTTTGTTTTGTTTTGCTTTGCTCTTAGTTATTTTAGTATTAACTCTCAAATTTTTACCCGCAAATGAAGGGTCAAGAAAGAGAGTTGAAAAAACACTGATTATCTACATATATAGTGCTTTAGTAATTTACATATCTATCATATGTCATACATATATACATGTATATTATCTATTAAGGTGTGTTTAATATTTATTTAATATACATTTAGACATGTATATTTAGACATGGTTAGCTCCATGATACATATATATTTAGGGAGAGTGAGAGCACCTGCATACATGACAGATAGTAGAGATGGATACAGTAATATACCGCTATTTATATAGAGGTATGTAATTCTACCCTGAATGGTAATTAAAAATCTCTGACTTTAGCATGTCCAACTCTGGTCTTCAGTGATGAAACAAGAATGGGAAGCAGTTTATAAAAAACTTGTCCTAGAATTTTGAACTGAGCTTTGCTGAAAAATGATACTGTATACATCACACAGAATCAAGGTCAAAAGTGAAGTAGGACTCAAGGCCCTGAGTAATGAGGGCTTAGCACTTAGCAGAAATGACACGTCCAGTTTCCAGCTCAGGAGTGCCAGCTGACTGGCCATACTAGCATTCCATACCTATGGAGTTGCACTGGTATCAACTCTGAAGGGAAATCTGCCCTGTAACCTACAGACAAGATGTGTGCTAGTAATTATTACTTTTAGAGGCTTAGGATGAGGTACAACAGAATGTCTGATTGGAACCTTTGCCTCGAAGTAGGCAGACCAAACAATGGAAATGTATCACATAAGAGCAGTAATAAGCTATGTTTTGGAAGTGACTTCTCTTATTGGAAGGGTGGGGCGTGTGGAGGGGAATTGGGAAACATATGTTTGACCAGGGTGCCAAACATGTACACCCTTCATCTGAACACTAAAAAGAAAGAATGTTTCTTCTTCACTAGAAGACACTCTTTTTTTTAAAAGAAAATCAACAAAAAGCCCTCCCCAAAACACTGTCCAGTGCATTTTCTTGTATAGAAAATGTAAACAAGTTAGTATATTGAAATTATCCAAAACTCTTAATGTTTGATATGACTCAGTTAAATTAGACATCTGGTCTCATTTCTGACCTCTTATACCGCACAAGAACACATTTCAGCAAGTCTTTATGTACTCAGCTAAGTGACTTGTAAACACTGAATAGAATTTTATTATTTTTATATTTAAATTCTACCACATCTATTTTCTTTCCAAATCATTAAAAATTAAGTCACAGGCTGTTTTAATGTACAATCTGCACAAGGCCTGGGTTGGGAACTCATTATTATTTGAGTTTTGCAGGTGATGGTCTTTTTCCAAATTACATGTAACTCAAGAAACTGACCTAAGATATGTTTAGTCCTGCATGAGGTGCTTATGTTTGTAGTGTGATACACGAGGCATGATACTGGCTGAAGCACTATTATTAAAGAAAGATTAAAACAGCTGTACATTATGCTGAAGCATTCACTCTTTCCTTTGCAGACAGACGGTCCTGGATTACAAGCAGCACTTGACCATTTAAATCACTACAACAACCAAATTTAACCAGCTGGGCCATATTCTCTTAGGCAATGCCTGTTGACTTCCTCGGTCGCAGCTGCTCAAATGAAATTCTGATTAGACAACTTATTTTCAGAAGCCAAAGGCTCTGATTAAATATATTTATTTAGACATGATAAAGTCTTTAAACTCATATCATTTTCTCACAATTACGAGTTGTTGTGGGGTCTAGAAGAACCATATACAGGGATGGCTGACATTTTATATTTGAAAGCACACTCCCAACTATGAAGCACTTTGAATTGGAGGTTCACGCTAATCCTAGCCCATATCTGGCAATATCCATCTAGGACCTAATCCGATTGATCTGTTGACTTAATGGAAGTAGAACAAGGGCCTATAACCTTCCTATGACTAAGTTTCCTCCACGTAAAACTGTAAAAAAGGACTATTTACCTACATCATTGGAGTGATAAGAGACTTAATTTGTTTGTAAAGTCCTTTGAGAAACACAGAAGAAAAGCCCCACAGAATTAACATAGT
The DNA here is from genome assembly GCF_965152235.1 of Eretmochelys imbricata. NCBI lineage: Eukaryota > Metazoa > Chordata > Testudines > Cheloniidae > Eretmochelys > Eretmochelys imbricata. The sequence continues at coordinate 31,345,242 of NC_135577.1, read as the reverse complement.
AGTATGCATTAGGAGTTAATACTTCCTCTCCACTAAATTCATTGAGTTATTGTATTATGATGACCCTCATTTACCAAAATTAGCAATTAATAGACAGTAGCTTTTGAATTTTCTGGACTAGGAACAGTGTTGAACTAGGTCATGACTATATCAGGGCTTAGTATGAGGACTTTTCAGCAGCCCTGGCTGTATATCATCTTCAGAAGAACTGTGGACTCTAAACAAGCCTATTTTGATGGTTATTTGCTGAAAGACAAACCTCTTGGGCCCAGCTATACTTAGGCAATTATTTGGTCATTTAAAAGAAAGGGTATGCTACAGGAAAAAATGTGTTTACTAGCCTATGTCTCATTCCTGCAACTGATTCAATACAAACACAGGGTCTGCCCATACATAGTCAACTGCAAAATCACAGCCTTAAAACATTTAATTGAAACTAGTTTTTAAATGTTTATTTTATTCAGCTCAAACAAATGTGAAAAGTTGTGGATCGCCATTTTGCATTACCCATACGTTTTTCAGGTTAACACTGAAGCAGGTCTATTCAGCATTTTGCTATTTCACATGCACAGGTACCCAAATCTGCCGCAATTACAATCTATTTCTACCCAATATAAAAACTGACAATATCTGAAATTTTGGAGCATGATACATTGCACAACTGCAAATATTTGCTGAAAATTAATTTTCCATAGTCATTGATTAAAAAATAGTACAAATTGATGCCTAACAATTATTTCTTGCAATAGTCAAGTGACCTTTCTCTGTAAAAGTAGCTGGGCAAAACATGAAAATAATTTAACATGAAGATGTGGTCTGCCACTTTTGTGCCAAAATAAAGAGGCATTAAAATGAACAGTGCTTTAGAGTTAGCTGTTCCTCAGAAAGCAAGATATTAGAAATCATGCAAACACTCTTCCTCATGGGAATGTGGAGCATGGAGAACTCTTACATTCAGTAAAAAGTTGTCTTTTTTTTTGTATAAAGTACCTGTTTAGATTAAACCAACTCTAGTATATACTAATAAAGAGTGAGGATAGAAAAGACACCAGAATTAGTAGGAAGAAAAGTTAAAGTGCTTAACCCATCACATTAAAACATTAACTGTAAACTATGCACATTTGGTTTTACACTCCACACAATGTACTTTTGGAAAAGTCTTAGCGGTGGTGTCAGTATGATCAACAACAACTTCAAATTCCAGCAGCAAGTATGAGCCAAGAAGCCTTTGATTAGCATGGAGTGCAGAACAACTGTTAACTGACTGTAAAAAATGATTTTGCCAAAGTAAAATTTAAAATAGTTTTCTTGTCTAGCCATCAAACTTAAGAGATAATTTTTAAAAGAATGATCTTTACAGCTGAAAACAGACAGATGGTTCTCAAAAATCTGGGACATTCTTTGGAGACGCTTCTCCAGCTTAGGAAATGACACCTTTAGAACACAGTTAACTATGTGCTTGTCATTTAAAAAGGATGCCAAGAAATGTAGAAACCTTCATAAATCTACCTCCCTGCATATTTTCCCATATTGAAATAGGTTGTTTCAGTTTTAATGGATTTCTACTTTGCTACACAGAGCCTGAAGATCTCACCGCATCCCCTTAAAAGCCTGTGAGCCAAATCCTCAACTCCAGGATGTTACAGCCCCCTTATTCCTGAAATACCCACTAATTGATGGGGGAGATGGAAGACTCTGCAAGTGTACTTCTCTCGCATGTTTTTTCCCCAGATTTTTCATTGCAGGGGGCAGGACTTGTCCCACTGCAGAAACATAACGGTGTCTACTTCAGGATCCTCTGACTCCCTGAAAGTTTGTTGTTGTTTTGCCAGAACACTCCCTAAGCAGGAATTCCATGGCAAGGAGGCGGAATAGGAAAAGCCTAAGGACATAGAACTGTGGCTTCTCCACTGGAGTCTAGGTGAAGGGATATTAGGTTATGAGCACCCGCTGCTCTAACCCACCCTCACTCTGACATACATACCAACCACCTCTTCTTTAATACAGATGCTATGCAGGTCTCCCCATGGGCTCAGGGACTGGGAAGATGGTGCCATAGAGGCTGCTGAGGCTTCACTACACATGAAACGTGAAGATCTCTGTGTAGAATCCATCCATGTGCAGATCTAGAAGGATGAACTCACTTCCCCAATTCTATTTAGTCCTTATTCAGTCAAGACTCTCATTTAAGTCACAGAGGATTATTCAGACTAAGAACTGAATATAAGGTGATTCATTGCCTCATGATTTATCCCTATTTTTGTATTTCCTTTTCACATATGCACATATGTTTTATAAAATGCATTTCTTCAGCCACAGATCTGGATCTATAGGTCAGAGCCAGCTCCTCCTTACCCTTAGAACAGTTGCCTACCTTCCTAGATGCAAAAGCTGTTATGAATAAAGTGAAGAAAGATGACAATTTCTGAGATAAAATTAAATAACTAATGTTCTTCTGCACTTCTGTTGTTTAAAACAAATATTTTTCTCTTAAAAGGAGAAAAAAATTACTGAAATGTATCCATGAACATGATGAGAGCAGCTAGAAATTCATCATGATTTTTTAAATAAGCTAAGGCATCATCTAAGCTTAAATCTTTGCTTTGACTCATAGGCATCACCTAAAATTCAGAAAGTTTTAGAAAACAAGAGATATCTGTCTAACATGCCTAATGGATCACAAACTGCCATTGCCATAGTAACTGTGAATAACTTTTTCCCAGTTATTGCCAATTATGCACTTCTCTGGCTCTTGATACCCCACACATTCTTTAAGGCATAGAATCTGTCAGAAAAAATATATTACAATAGTCTTAGCCTGCACATACCTTCTTGTTCAGTCCTGGTCATTTCCTCTAGTTTCTTCTGTTTCAATGTGTCCACCACATCGGCAAGGCTTCCTTTGCGGCGTTCTGGAGTTCCAAAATTAACACTGGTCATTAGCTCACTGCGATCGCGACCTCCTTCGTCGGGCTTGTGTGGTGAGGTAGAGGTATTCCGGAAGGAATATAGGGAACATAACTTATTACTCTCTGACTCCTGCAAAGAAACAACATCACATGAAAACACAAACTATTCCACTTGTTTCTGCAATATTTGGATTAGATGACAAGTGAAGGTATATAAATATTACAGTGAGCTGTTTACAACAGTAAATTAGACAACTGTCTCTAAATTCCATGCTAAGGAATGGTCCTATTACCCATGCACCTGCAGGGATCCCCCAGTTCCCCAGGGCAAAATGCAATTTAAGGAAGGTGGTGGTCTTATAGAAGTTTAGTTGCCTCAGTTACAATGTTTGATCATGGCCCCCCCTCTTACTTAAGCCCTGCCTTGTCCATGAGACTCAGCTTTCACACTTCCCTCTTAAGATACAGAATATTTCCTACTCAAAGAATGACAGATTAATTTTTTTGTGAGAAATGATCTATTGCAATTTGTTTCAATGAATGCTTTAATTCCTCTGGAGTCTTCTCCTGGTTTGCGCAATTTGCATGTTGATCCCTTACATTTAGTATCAATGAAGAAAGCACAAGAGAGATCAAAATTAAAAACATTGGGCCAAATCTTCAGCAGGTGTAAAGCAGCATAGCTCCACAACTTCAAAAGAGGTAAGCCAATTCATAAAAATATAGAGCTGGAAGGAACCTCAAAAGGTCATCTTGTCTAGCCACCCAGGCTGAGGTAGGACCAAGTATACCTAGACCACCCCTGACAAGTGTTTGTATAACCTGTTCTTAATAACCTCGAATGACACATTCCACAATCTCCCTTGGAAGCCTTTTACACTTCTTAACTATCCTTATAGTTTGAAAGTTTTTCCTAATATCTAACCTACATCTCCCTTGCTGCAGCTTAAGTCCATCACTACTTGTCCTACCTTCACTGGACATGGAGAACAACTGATTACCATTCTCTTTATCACAGCTGTCATAAATATAAAGGGAAGGGTAAACACCTTTAAAATCCCTCCTGGCCAGAGGAAAAACCCTTTCACCTGTAAAGGGTTAAGAAGCTAGGATAACCTCGCTGGCACCTGACCAAAATGACCAATGAGGAGACAAGATACTTTCAAAGCTGGAGGGGGGAAGAAACAAAGGTTCTCTCTGTCTGTGTGATGCTTTTGCCGGGAACAGAAAGGAATGGAGTCTTAGAACTTAGTAAGTAATCTAGCTAGACATGTGTTAGATTCTGTTTTGTTTAAATGGCTGAGAAAATAAGCTGTGTTGAATGGAATGTATATTCCTGTTTTTGTGTCTTTTTGTAACTTAAGGTTTTGCCTAGAGGGATTCCCTCTGTTTTGAATCTAATTGGTGAGGATTTTTATCAAGCCTTCCCCAGGAAAGGGGTGTAGGGTTTGGGGAGGATTTGGGGGGGAAAGACATTTCCAAGTGGGCTCTTTCCCGATTATATATTTGTTAGACGCTTGGTGGTGGCAGCAAAATAAAGTCCAAGGACAAAAGGTAAAATAGTTTGTACCTTGGGGAAGTTTTAACCTAAGCTGGTAAAAATAAGCTTAGGGGGTTTTCATGCAGGTCCCCACATCTGTACTCTAGGGTTCAGAGTGGGGAAGGAACCTTGACAACAGCCCTTAACATATTTCAAGACTTATCATGTCACTCCTCACTCTTTTTTTTTTTTTTTTGGTCAATTAACCTTTCCTTACAGGTGAGATTTTCTAAAACTTTTATTATTTGTATTGCTCTCCTCTGGACTCTCTCCAATTTGTCCACATCTTTCTTAAAGTGTGGCACCCAAAAGTGGACAGAGTATTCCAACTGAGATGTCACTGGTACCAAACAGAGCAAGACAATTCCCTGCCATGTCTTACATACGACATTCTTGTTATATACCCCAGAATGATATTAGTCTTTTTTGTGATTGCATCTCATTGTTGACTCTTATTTAATTTGTGATTCACTATAATTTCCACAATACTACCACTTAACCAGTCATTCATAATTTTGTATTTGTGCATTTGATTTTTTTTCTTAAGCACAGTACTTTGCACTTGTCATTACTGAATTTCATCTTCTTGATTTCAGACCAATTCTCCAATTTTTCAAGGTCACTTTCAATTCTAACCCAGTCCTTCAAAGTGCTTGCAACTCCACCCATCTTGGTGTCATATGCAAATTTTATAAGCAAACTCTCCACTCCATTAATGAAAATGTTGAATATTACCGCACCCAGGAAAGACCTCTGTGTGACCCCACTAGTTATATCCTCCTAGTTTCACAGTAGCACACTGATAATTACTCCGACTACAAACTTTCAACCAGTTATGAACCCACCTAACAGTAATTTAATCTAGACCACACTTCCCTAGTTTTCTTACGAAAATATCATATGGGACCGTGTCAAAAGCCTTGCTAAAATCAAGACACATCACGTCTACTGCTTCCCCCAATCCACTAGACCGGCAACCCTGTCCCAAGAAGGAAATTAGGTTGGTTTGGCATGACTTGTACTTGACAATTCATGTTGGCTTTAACCTGTTCTTTCCCTATTCTGGCTTGTACTCCCTTCCCCCCGTTGTTAATATTAATTCTGTTAAGCATCTGGTCACAATTAATTTTTATAGTGATGCTTGAAGTAAAATATGCATTAAACATCTCAGCTTTCTTCATGTCAACTGTTGTTAGCTCCCTTTCCCCACTAAATAGAGGACCTACACTGTCTTTCATCTTTCTCTTGGGCCTAATGTATTGATAAAACCTTTTCTTATTGCCTTTTATATCCCTTGCTAGGTGTAACTCATTTTCTGCCTTCACCCTTCTGATTTTGTCCTTACATGTTTGTGCTATTGTTTTGTATTCATCCTTTGCAATTCGTTTCCACTGTCTGTATAATTCTTCTTTGATTTTCAGGTCATTACAGAGCTCCTCATGGAACCCTATTGGCCTCTTACTAGTCTTCCTGTCTTTGCTTTGCAATGGGGTAGTTTGCAGCTGTGCCTTTAATATTTTCTCTTTCAGAAACCGTCAGTTCTCCTGAACTCCCTTTTCTTTTAGATTTTCTTCTCATGGGACCTTACCTAGCAGTTCTCTGAGTTTGTTAAAAACTACTTTTTTTAGTCCTTATTCTACCGCTTTCCCTCCTTCCTTTCCTTAGAATCATGAAATCTATCTTTTATGATCACTTTCACCCAAATTTCCTTCTATCTTCAGGTTCAAAGGAACAGAGAAAATCAAATGAGTACACATAATTACACTAACCATATGATAATGCATACATGGACGCTCATGTATTGCTCCTTCAGTCTTTAGGTCATATCATTTTCTTACCGAACAAAGATTAGAATACTTCTGATATACATAACTGGAAGTAACTTTACAGACTTAAACAGATAAGAATGAACAAACAAATGAATTTTAAGATAAAAATAGTCATGTATACTGATATGTATGAGTATTGGGATTGTGTACATCAAATGGGGTATTTGCATAACTTAGACAATGAAAATTATATGCCATGTCAGAAATAAATGTGGCATCTTTCTTGGCAATGGGAAGAAATCAGTATTTTGCAAAGAAGCTAAAAACTAAGCACCAAAGAGCTCCTGCTAATTTCTTCCTTTTGTTGCTCTCACCATGTTGCCCACCTTTGAATCCCTTAATTGGCTTCTTCTCTTGCTGTATTAAACTCAACTCCTCAGTCTACTGCCCAAGGCCCTCATCTACATCTCTGCTCTCATTTTCTCTTAGTACCATTCACTGAAATGGATATAAGACTGGATTCTCAAATCTCCCTCTTAAAACCTCTGCACCAAAAATTACCCAGGCCCTCCACTTCCCCAAATTATTGCTCTGTGTCTTAATTTTGTTGATTTTATCTAGATAAGATTGTGAACAGTCTGGGGAAAGGAATATGTCTAGAAACTCTGTAAGTTTCAAGCACTATACTTACAATAAAATAATACTAATAATAGTAATATACTCAAGGCTTGATAGAAAATGTGTTAGTACTATTGAGAACCATTCCCCTAATGCCACTGCAAATGCACACCATTCACAACAATAGTAACCTTACTACCCTTGGAGCTGAAGTAGTACTAAGTAGAATATTTGCTGTGAAGTGTCCCCGGTGAAATAGAAGTCTGAAGAAAATGGTGACTAGACAAATTAATAATGGCAGACATAAAACCCTGCTCCAGCCTTAATAGGATTAAGAAGTGGCTGTGCAAAACTGCAGAATGAACAATACAAACAACAAACAAGTAGGGCAAGGTCTACTGACGACCAAGAAGATGGTGATGCCAAATCACCATCTACCAATGTAATATATGTTCATCATGGCATTATTACCATCATCTACAAAGGAGGGAATATTTGATAGCTACTCTGAAAATGCATTCGTTCACTGTTATGGGGTGTGCTCCCCACACTCACCCTGAAAGGGTTAATGTAGGCCAGAGGAACCATTTAACCCTCATACACTGCCATAGACATGGCCCTGGACTGGAACCCAGAGCAGAGGGTGGACCTTGGTTCCCCTATCAGCCACTGAACAAGTGACATAGTTGGGGCAATGATCATGAAGCATATCCGGGACCATTCATCCCAGTCACTGAGGGAGTGACTCAGCCAGGGCAGTGGACTTAAACACTGTTTGGGATGCTGTAGAGGAGTTTGATGGAACCTCAGAAGGGGAGGACTATTGTGAGTTGGCCGGAGGGCTAAATCACAAAGACATGGTGCTGCAGGTCCTGAGGAGCAAGAAAGGTCCCACAGAACAACACAGCGAGACAACAGACCCAATCCCCAGAGTGCCAAGGAGGAGCCACCCCTAGTGGTGATTAGTGACATTCACCAACATAGAAAACTAAGCACCATAACAGCAGCAGCAATGGCAGAAGTCATGCCAAGATCAAATTCAAGGAAAGGTGACATTGTGTCAAATTCTCTACCCCTATTTTTCAATCTACTGGATCTGAATGAATGTTTTGCCTGATCCAGTGTTATTCATGACAGGAACAACTATATAACACAGTGTCATACACAACATTTGGAGTTTAGATGGTCATGGTGCCATGTGGTTTGTCGCTTAAAGATGATGATTTTCTTATGCAGAAAAGTTCAGACCTTCGCCAATGGCATTAAAAATGTTACACTTCCTAAAAAAAATTTTTCCAGAAAGCATCTTTTAATGTTTTTTCCATTGAAAAACTTGAGCTCCTAAATTATGTTTCTTTTATAACATCATTTTTGAAAATTAGCCATTTAAAAGGACATTCTTCTAAAGAAGCAAAGAGGAAAAATATGCTTAAGGTTAAACTGAGGATAATAGATGTTTCAGTGTTATCCAATCCTTTGGAAAATAGGCCCTGCTACCTGTGAGTCAAATCCTCTTCACAGCACATTGCCCAAATGACTGAGCCGTGTGCTAGGAAAGACTACAGCAATGTAGGAGGGAGGGGAATTATTGCCCAAAGGCCAATGCTCCACGGCCGCTGCTGAAGCACCAGAGCTGCAGTAGGCCTGCAAACATGCTCCATCTGCAAGGACTGGGAATCCAGCTGGTGGATTTGCAAAATTGCAACACCTCTCTTAGTCCCCAAATCCCTTCTGAGCAGCCATCCACACAGTCTCTCTCTACGCAGCACACATATATTGGTTTAGTGCTTAAAATGTACCATCTTCCTGGGGTTTGCTTTTATTGTTAACTTAAACATCAGTATAACAGTAAAAACATAACTGGGTTCAAAAAAGAATTCAATAAACTCACAAAGGATAGGTCCATCAATGGCTATTAGCCAAGATGGTCAGGGATGCAACCCTATGTTCCAGTGGTCCCGAGACCTCTGACTGTCACCTGACTGGATGACGGGGAATAGATCACTCAATAAATTGCCCTGTTCTGTTCATTCTTTCTGAAGCATCTGGCACTGGCCACTGTCAGAATATAGAATTCTGGAATAGATGGACCATTAGTCTGACCCTGTATGGCCATTCTTATGTTCTTAACAGCAACAAAAAGCAAAGCATAAGTCTCAGCCTAAACCTACTCCCAGAGCTTGGCTTTTTCCCTGCAGAGCTTCTCAGTCCATCCTAATTCTTTCTGACCCAAAGCCCACTGAAGTCCTTAGGAGTCATTCTGTTGACTTCAATGGGTTTTGCACCAGGCCTTCAGAGAAGGATGCTAACTTTATTTATACCTCTTAGCTGGAGATAATAGACTCATCTAATCTATAGAGTAAGCAGAAATAACAGAGTTCTAGCACCTAACACCCTGCCCCACCTTGATGGCATTCATGGAATGAGTCCAGCACAGATGTTCCCTGGGATGCAAAGGTTGAAGCCTATATATGCTAATGTCTCCATATCCTAACACAACTGAACAGCATGCGGAACCACAATGTTTGCACTTTGCCCACAAACCTACATCCCCACAAAGGGGAAGGGACAGAATTTGCTCCTGTGAAAATGTATATATTTACTGGGTAGAGAAGAAGTGATAACCTGTGAGCATGAAATTGGGTTGGTTCAAGTAATAATTTACAATAAACCACTTTAGGAGAAAATCCTGAGAGGAATAAAAACCTGTGTTCCCGGGACTTGATGGCTCTGGAATCCCCAGAATTGGGATCAACATAAGGACTTCCCCATTCACAGTTCCAAAACTGAACTGGCACTTTAAAGACACCTCCCGCCCCCAAGGATGAATTCCTGAAACTCATTTGCCTCTGAAATTAGCAATTGGAAACAGAATAGCTGAGGAGTCAACAGGAAAACTGCACAAGCTGAAAGGTATTCAAGGGATTAAATGGGCAAATGGAAAGACTGAAGGCCAGTCCAGTGTAAATACCTTATCTAATAATAGCAGAACTATGTCAGAAAAATCTAAATGGCTATGCATTTGGGACAATAATTTCTGAAAGACCCTACTAATAAGAAAGATGTCAAAGTTAAAAAGGAAAAAGCTACAAAAGACATTTTATAGCTATCCCACTAGCATATCCTGTGTATCTGCAACTGACTGCATTGCGTGCATTCCAATTAGAAGAACAAGCTGATCTCAAGTAAAGAAATAAACTAGACAGTGGGAGAAACAATGGGCCAAGGAAGGCCTTTCAAAGACATTTTCACTGAGACAATGACCCACCTGTGAGATCTGCTAGTTGAAAGGGAGTTCCTACTAGAGTAATGATTTATTATTTGCTCAGCTAAGGAGCAAGTTCCCAAAGGATTCCCACCTGTTGGATGTTTAAAAATTGAGTGTCTTTTCATTTTTTTTCTCCTCAATGTCTCAATCAGTTTTACTTAAAGAGCATAATGAGCCTTTAGTAGAAATTCGGAAGGTAAGTGTGTAGAAGGCCAGTGTTCCTCACCCCATAAGAGAAAAAGGGGAAACTGGTTCCCTTGAAGCTACAGAGAGTTCTGTAGGGGAAGAGATCCTACCCTTTTCTGGCTAGCAAGCTTGATCTTCCTGTGTGGTAAGGAGTGTCTTTATTTCCCCAACATGTGTGTCAAGGAGAAAAAAGAAGGGGTGCCACGCAAGGGGATCTTTTCTTTTTCCATATAGGCTGGAAGAAATGGTGGGGGGAACAAAAAGAAAAATGCTGAGTCAGAATCAACTCAAATATTGCCCACTGGACAGGCCTAGCAGAGCAAGGCAGATCTACAGTGCTGATGAGAATTCCTAGTTCGGTTCAATTTCTGTCAATACTGCTGAGAGTAACTTATGATAGGGGGATGGACAAAAGAATGCGAGAAGCTGGGAATGGGTGATAGGGGATGAATCACTTGATGATTACCTGCTCTATTCATTCCCTCTGAAGCATCTGGCATTGGCCACTGTCGGAAGACAGGATACTGGGCTTGATGGACCTTTGGTCTGACCCAATATGGCTGTTCTTATGTGAGTATCAACTGAAGATATTCAGACATAGTCTGATGACCAAATACAGGCAGTATTCAAGCTGCTCAGCAAACTAGTCAATTGATACCACTGTAAACACTCTCAAATTTAAAAAAAAATGGTTCTTTTACCGTAAATTAGATGTTTATGACTAAGCTGGAAATAGTATCTTTAACTCAAGTCACTTTCTTTGAAAGTTCATTTTCCAAGGTAAAACACTAACTGATTTCAGTGAATAAGGATTTCAAGGTTGGGTAAAAAGACAAAATAGTGGAAAAAATGCTAAATAGCAAACTTGCAGTCTATGCAAAAATGGTGGATTTTATTTAGAGTGCACTTTAGCAACCAAATATTATGAAAATCTGGCAGAATGAGCCTACATTATTAACTACTGCATTAATATTAATTCAATTCCAAATCAAGAAATAGGAAAACAATATTAAAATCTTCATAAACCCACAATAGTAAAATATTATTTCCTCTGGCTGAGAATCATATTTCCCTTCTAATGGGAAGAGAGAGTTGAGAAAAATCCACAGATGTAAAATGGTAAATGTGATTCAAACTAGTCCTGGTAAAAGTATCATTTACTACAAATAATATAGCAAAATCCACTTTTTCTTCTCACTTTAACCTAAGCTGAGATCTGGTAGAGAATGCTCACTAGGCTTTTAATAAAATCCTCCCACTCACACATTATTACTAGTTAATAATAAAGGAATTATACATGCTTATATCAGACTATAGAAGAAGTGCAGAATTTTTCTGATCCTGAATCACAGCCTGTTCATTATCTAAAAATCACCCAAAAAAGGTGACATTTCAGGACAAACTCTTAATAACAGGATCAATAAAATTGGCAGATGGCTTATGATAAAGAGGTGCATGATAAATTGTAATACCCTAAGCAAGACTTTGTATTTTAAACAGTTTTTCCCTGGGTGGTGGTGGGGGTTTGTTTGTTTGTTTTTTGGGTTTGTTTTTTTTCAGTTTTGTGTATATTTTTAAATTATCAATTGCAGGATTGACTGTACTTGAAATTCTATTGTCAAGCAACCTAGAAAGACAGAGATCCAGTCTTAACCACTGAAATTCAACTACTTATGGCCCAGTGGGGACAAGCCATTGACCTGTGCTTAAAAATGCTGGGTTTTAATAGACAAAGTAGATGCTGAGCCTTGATCCTGCTCCCTCTGTTGTCAGTGACAAAAGTCCCACTGCCTGCTATACACCTCTTATTTTTGCCTGGTTGGAAAAGGCATATCAGCTGTAGCCTGTGCTCAGGGAACAATAACTTGGTCCATGAAATTTTCATGGAAATTTTTCACTTTAGTTGAAATTTCCAAGTTTTTTATTTGTAAAAATGAAAACATTTTTCGGGAACGTTTTTGTTTTTCAAAAACCAAATGGTTTTTGGTATCAGTTTTTCATTAAAAGATTGAAAACATTTTGTGAGAAAAATTTTTAAAAAAATGAAATATTTTCAAAATTTCCAGCAAAAAATAACGGGTATTTTACCAGCTCTACTATGACATAGTAAGTCCAATCATAGTAGAAAATATTTAAAATATATATTTGTTATATAAAATATTAATTTCCTTGCCAGCCCATGGACACATGCAAATAAGGACAGAAAATGGCCCCAAAATGTCTTAAATGAGATAAACAATGCAACCCAGCCTGGGCAAAGCACCCTTGTACTAGATAAAATACCCATCCATGGTCATAGAACCTGAATCCCTAAACTGACATTGATGAACTCCAGGAAAATAAAATAATTTTACAAAAGAAACTATCAGTTCATGAATGCTACGATGCTACTATGCATTGAACAATCAAGGAAAGGGTGGTTGGTGCACAAAATCAAACCTTCAGTAAGCCCATATACTGCTGCCCTAATGCACAGAAAGATTGATGAGGAAGCACCATTTGTGTTCTTGGTACAGCATAATACGGCTTTCTTATGTGAATCCTTGGCCCTTGTTATACCTGGCAGTATCCTTCATTAGCTAATCACAGGGCATCATGGAGAAATATGTGGCACTTTTACAGGTCTTCCCAGACTGGGAAGGATAAACAGTGATTGGCCTCTCCGGTGGGTCTTTTTGGAGCTCCCGTGAGTGGCCCAGGCAAGAGCAGTTCTGCCACAGGCAGAAATAATGTCGGAACAGTTTCTATCTATAATCCCAGCCTGAAAAAGAATGAAAACTATTCCTGGCAAGTATGTGTTATGTACTCCATAATGGTTCTTTTAAAACCCTTACATTAGGGTAATATGTATAAAAGTTTTGGCACACATTTTACACTGAGGATCTGAGGCATATATGGTAAAAATCTCCACAAAACTTATTTGAAATTAGTACATTTCAAATTTAAATAGTTAACTCTAAAAATAAAAATAAAATTAAATAAATAAAAGCAATTAGATCAATATCTTAGAGCAATCATTTGCTACATTTCATATTTTAAAATCACTGTCGTTCCAAGTTACGTGCCGTAAGTAGAAAAAATCTTAAGCCCTACGACATATTTTATTTTTTTGGGGAAAAGATGGGTTTAATACGAATTTAATAACTACAATTTTCTCAGTACTGAAAAAAAACCTCATTTTTTATGTGCCAGATTCTAGCACACTTACTTTTGTTAAGTTGTCTGTTATTCTGTTAGTAGTCCCATTGGTTTCAACGGGACTACCTCATGAATAAAGTACTAGTCCACATCTGGCCCACCATCCCTGACCTCAGTGTCTAAAGACAGTTTTACAAAGCAACTAAAGTGACATTTCTGAAGCTCTTTCATTTCTAAAACAGAATACATACACATGAAATGACAGTTCCATCTCCGAAACACTGTAGGGCAGAACACAAAGAAGAGAATGGTTTCAGAGTAACAGCCGTGTTAGTCTGTATTCACAAAAAGAAAAGGAGTACTTGTGGCACCTTAAAGACTAACCAATTTATTTGAGCATAAGCTTTCGTGAGCTATAGCTCACTTCATCGGATGCAGTGAGCTGTATCTCAGGAAAGCTTATGCTCAAATAAATTGGTTAGTCTCTAAGGTGCCATGTCATAAATATAAAGGGAAGGGTAAACCCCTTTGAAATCCCTCCTGGCCAGGGGAAAGCTCCTCTCACCTGTAAAGGGTTAAGAAGCTAAAGGTAACCTCGCTGGCACCTGACCAAAATGACCAATGAGGGGACAAGATACTTTCAAAAGCTGGGAGGAGGGAGAGAAACAAAGGGTCTGTGTCTGTCTGTATGCTGTGCTTGGCCAGGGATAGACCAGGAATGGAGTCTTAGAACTTTTAGTAAGTAATCTAGCTAGGTATGTGTTAGATTATGATTTCTTTAAATGGCTGAGAAAAGAATTGTGCTGAATAGAATAACTATTTCTGTCTGTGTATCTTTTTTGTAACTTAAGGTTTTGCCTAGAGGGGTTCTCTATGTTTTTGAATCTAATTACCCTGTAAGATATCTACCATCCTGATTTTACAGGGGGGATTTCTTCATTTCTATTTACTTCTATTTTCTATTAAAAGTCTTCTTGTAAAAAACTGAATGTTTTTTCATTGTTCTCAGATCCAAGGGTTTGGGTCTGTGGTCACCTATGCAAATTGGTGAGGCTTTTTATCCAACATTTCCCAGGAAAGGGGGGGTGCAAGTGTTGGGAGGATTGTTCATTGTTCTTAAGATCCAAGGGTCTGGGTCTGTAGTCACCTATGCAAATTGGTGAGGCTTTTTACCAAACCTTGTCCAGGAAGTGGGGTGCAGGGTTTTGGGAAGTATTTTGGGGGGAAAGACGCGTCCAAACCGCTCTTCCCCAGTAACCAGTATTAGTTTGGTGGTGGTAGCGGCCATTCCAAGGACCACGGGTGGAATACTTTGTACCTTGGGGAAGTTTTGACCTAAGCTGGTAAAGATAAGCTTAGGAGGTTTTTCATGCAGGTCCCCACATCTGTACCCTAGAGTTCAGAGTGGGGGAGGAACCTTGACAGCCACAAGTATTCCTTTTCTTTTTTTAAAGAAGAGAATGTAATTGACACCATGCAACATACAGCATGTTTATATCTTAGCTTTAACTTTTTTTAAAAAGATCCTCCTCTTATGCTCACTTATTTTCATAAACACTAATGGGTGTACTCAGACTTCCATACAAACACATCTCCCATTAATACTAACAGAACCCTACATTCCTATTTTAAACATTAGGAAGGAAAAATAGATGCCACATCCTGGACTTTGCAGCCTCACAGTGAAATGGATCCTGCAAACTCAGGATGAAATATTCCAGCTTCCTCTGCTGAAGGCCCAAACTCCACACTGGAATTATTGTGATTCTGCCCTGTTGTTGAGGTCAAAACCAAAGGGTTACATCTGGGGACTCTGCAGCCTGGTGCACCCCATAGAACCAGACTCCATGGTAGTTCTCTATTAGGGACTATGGTGAAGGCTGTGGGTGGGCCAGCAGTTTGGTGATGTGCATGTGTCACAAACCCTAAGCAGGAAAAATGCAGAAGTCTGTGGTCACTGATAGAGGACCGCCCCCAACCTTTATTCTAGTTCTTGTATTTTGTAAAGGGCACATATATTTTACCCTCTATAACAGGAGTGGCCATACTTATTTACCCTCCGAGCCGCATACAATAATCTTCAGAAGTTTGAGAGCCACAAGACACGCACAACCTGCCCCACAGGACGGTGCCTGCCAAGGCACAGGGCTTCTTCCCCAATGCCCCTCCGTGGGGATAAAGTCCTTAGACTCACCCCTCCCTGTAGGGCAAAAGCCCCAGTCCCACCACCCCAACATAGGGCAGAAGCCCCCAGTCCCACCACCCCAACACAGAGCAGAAGCCCAGTCCTACCATCCCGATGTAGGACAGAAGCACTGAGCTTCTCCCCACCCAGTCTGGTAGGTGGAGAATGAGGGGCGCATGAGGAGCTCCACAAACAGCACTTTAACTGTAAGAAAGCCACATTCAGCTCCCGAGCCACAGTTTGGCCACGCCTGCCCTATACAGATGAGAGAAGAAGCGATATTGTGGACAGAAACAATAGGCAGAAGACTCCAGAAAATTAGGGGAAAGTGTTAGTTTATAATGTAAGAGTTTAACTTTAATTACAAATTTTCAAACTTTGATTGTAGGCTGCTGACTGTCAATCCTATCTTGTTCAAAAGCCAATGAGAAAACACAAACTGTTTCCACGGGAGTTCAACAAAAGCACTAGGATGAATGGCCAGAAAAAGTGGAAAACAAATATTAGTAACATAAAATGTGTTTGTTGCAGTCCTTTATTTCCATGTGGCTGAGGCTTTTCTGCTCTAAAGGGATATTTATCAGTCTGTGCATTGAATGGGACACATGTAAACACCCCAGGAAAGTTGGATATCCACAGTGGTTTTTATTCCAAGTACTAGCAGCATGCTGGTACTCTGAGCCAGATTGGAGTTAACATATAATGAAAACAAATGTTAACAAAATAATTTCCAATCACTATATTAAAGGTTTCCCATTTTAAGGGCTCTAATGAAACAGAATTAAGAGAAATGAAATGTCTACATGATCATTTCTAATTTCCATCTGATTATAAAAAAAAGTTTTATTAGGAAAGATTTGTAATTTATATTTAAGGCTTGAGAATGACTTGCCAGAAGCTATTGAGGGAACATCATTTGTAAAGCTTAGACAATTATGCAAAGTGAGAAGAGAAAATGGTAACAAGTGGGCTAAAATCTAAAGCCTTTTACTCAGCATTTACTCAAGTAAAACACCCATTACTCACTCAGATCTACCTGATTAAGGACTGAACACAAATTGAGAACTTGGGTTTAGCCTTTTACCAATTTCTAAAAAGTCAATAATATAAAATAAAATAAAATTTACTGTGTATCCTACTCTAAGACAAAAAATAATGGGCTAAAGTAACGAAAAAGAAATTTAGTTTAGATAAAAGGTGTAAAATTGTATTGGATAAGACTCAGTTTAGTGAGTTAAATATGGCACAATGAATGGAACCATTCAAAGCAATATTAGATATGTATATGGAAGGAAGAATACAGGGTCTTTCCTGCTTGATGTAAAATTTAATTGGCTAACCAGAGCAGTCCCTTCCAACTAAAGATAAGCAAAACTGGAGAAAACCAAAACCTCCATGTAATATGAAGGATCAAAAGCAGAGAGATAAAAATTACCAGTTTGACAGGCATTCCGCTCACATCCCAAAACAGAGAGAGGTTTCAATATAGTCAAATACAGTGAACGATCATTGATGTGGGGCAATAAACCCGTCATCAGATGCCATGTTTTCATGCATAAGGGTTGGGTGCTTGATCTTCTGAATCCAATATTATCATCTGATTGGATTTTAGGTTTGGCAATACAGAACCAACACCGTTCAGCCATGTTGTGCCCTGGCCTTAAACTTCAGTTAAATCTGCCCTTAATAAGAAAAAGTTAATGGAGGGAAATGCTACTCATTATTAGATAAGGCATGATGTGGAGTATATTACTTTATCACAAGTATACAGCCATCCACTAGTATCTGTTTAATTATACTGTACTCTTGTTGGTTTAAAATGTTTATTTATACTCTGTGTGGCACTGAGAAGTGGAATGCCATGTATGAGCAGTGTACTCTAATGAAATATCTATAGAGTGAGACAGAGTTCAATCATTGTCTGATTTGAAATTGAGGAGGCTTTAAGATCAGTCTGAATACTCTTTGGTGTATACAGACAGACACTTAAATACTTGCACTCTATGTAATTTGAAGCAGCCAAGCAAAACAAAGGTTGTGTGGTTTGGGAATACTAGATCACCTGGTATACACTGAACCTGCTCACAACAGGCTTTTTTACTGGTCCAATTTAATGTTAACCATACTGTACATTTCAGAATAAAAACATATTTTAGCAATATTAAATACACATACAGGCCCCTCTTTGTACACTGTGACATGTCACACGCTACATGCTTTGTGTGTGTCTTTTAGCGTTTGCAGTGGAACGTGTGCAGAAAGCTAGCCTGATGCATAAAATACTTGCATTTCTTTAAGGTAAACACTGCTGAAACATTTGGGAGATTGAAATAAAAACAAGACCTTTATGAGACATAAAGGTATCACATAAAACTGTAGTGAATTAGAAGAACACTGGCTGAATCCGAGAACAGATAATCCTTATAAACATGCAGGAATGTTGTAAACTGTATGTGAACGATCTTAGGTTCATATGATACAGTACCTTAGGAGACTCATATTACATTGACTGCTGTCTAAGCCCCAGTCAGAGGATTTTCATGGCCTCAAAGATTAAAATAAATACATGTATCTTTCCTGCCTCCATGAAGACATTTTATGTACACAGTTTTATTATACTGAACAAAGATACCAAAGACTGATTTTTCTTGAGCTGTCAAAGTACAAAAGAAATGCAAAAAGTCCTTGCACAGATGTAGTACAGTGCTGAATTTTATCTTTTGGCAGGTGCTCAATATGCAGCCCACATAATCACATGTTAATGACTGGAGTGTGTTAATCAGCATGCATACCTGATTCCTTCTTGCCCAAGGAAAAAAAATAAAACAATTTATAGCATGTTAATGCTTCTACTTTTGAAAAATACATTGTAAATATACAGAACTGGGGGGAGAGGGAGGATTTTTCAAACACTGCTTTATAAAGAGATGAAATGGTCAAATAAAGGGTCTATAGATTTGAAATGACCAACACAAAAACAAGGAGTCCTCTCTGAGGTATTCAGGTGGTGATTAATTCAATTTTAACAATTTTCTTCCAAGAACGTAGGGGAAATAGTTAAAGTAACGCCTAAGTTTTAAAAATGTTATACAGCATCAAGAATAAAAATAATACAATAACTAGTGTACCAAAATAGTAATTATCTGATTCCCCACTAAACAAAGTTAATCACCTATTTCATTATCCTTACAAAACACGTTATTGAGGGAATAATTTTGTTCTGTTACTTTTAATTTAAAAGGTAAACAATATTCTACTCATGATTCTAATATAACCAAGGCCCGAATCCTGTAAACATTTGGACATGTGCTTAACTTTATGTACACAAGTAGTTCTGCTGAAGTCAAGTTAAGCACATGCCTAATTGTTTGCAGATCATAGACCAACATACAAAAAAAAAAGTGATTCAGAGCCTCAGTTAGCTTCTAAAAAAAAAAAACCACTATCTACCTTTTTTGCATTATAGTTGCCCAAACAGATGAATAATAATAATAATAGAAATAGAATGAAGCATGTAATTTGCCTTTTAGCACTTGTTACTTTCAACCAAGACTTTGCATCTGTGTAATCGCGTGTAAAGTGTTTATCTATCTAGACATTTATTCCATACTCATCACCTGGCACCCTACAAAGAATATTACCATTGTGGATTTGCAGTTGACGCTCATATAGATGTGCACATGCAAATAACAGTTTACCTGAACAATTCAGCTGGTGAGAACTCCTGCAGACACAGAACTGGAGGTAATTGTTAGAATTTTGGGCACTTAAATTTGGTTCATTTTATACCTGCGTCTAGATACCAAGTCAATTAAAAATGTGGATTTTTAAAATAAATTATAACTTTAACTTTGAGAATTTGAAGCCATGAACTGATGTAACAACACAATACCAAACAACCATGACAAAGCTTAATAAGTCTGAAAATTATTGAATTATCTCTTCTGAAAAACCAGAGCTGATGTACATTCCTTTTAAAGTTAAAAACTGCTTTTATACCAAGGGAAGTCTAGTATCATTTGTCTCTGGTTATCAGCAATGAGGCATTAAGGCCTACATAGTTCCACCAATTTCTGTTATCTTTCTGACATTAATAGTTTTTCTGAGGCTATAGAAAGTTAAACTGGATAATTGTTGGCTTAAAAAACTATTTAAAAGATAACAAATACAATATCAGGTCTATTCTCTTTTGTGTGCAACTTTCCCATCAACATTGATGAGAGCCATGTGCACAGACACAGCAAGAATTGCAGACCTATGAGCTTGCTTAACATGAAATCTGCAACAGATATATAATCTTGATATTATTACCATGTAAAATATATGGCAGTTCTCTCAGTTGACATATAATTCAATGAAATCAACACCAATTCCAAACGCACTGGCCTCTACTTGATTTTATAAAGTGTAGGGGATAACGTAGCACCCCATGAACGTAATAAGCTCGTAGTGCCATAATGTGTTTGCCTTCCCATGTGCA
Source organism: Eretmochelys imbricata (assembly GCF_965152235.1). Lineage (NCBI taxonomy): Eukaryota > Metazoa > Chordata > Testudines > Cheloniidae > Eretmochelys > Eretmochelys imbricata. The sequence continues at coordinate 31,325,149 of NC_135577.1, read as the reverse complement.
AAGTGCCTGTATCCCAGCTAACACTATCCTTTGGACCATTGTCTGTGCGGCAGGAGGCACAGCACAGACAATGTAGCTGAGGAGAGCACAGGGGAAAAGAGGGCTTTAAGCAACTTTGCAGCTCTCAGATTCTGCCTGCTCCAGAGGCCAATATAGCCCACTGCATAAAACACAGTAGCCCCAGTAGCTGGTCTCCCCATGACTTCATATGGGCTACCCACACATCTTAGCACAGCTGTAGTGCAAAATGCTATGGCACTCCCCACCCCCCCACCCCCCCCCCGCTCCTGGCACATCTTGTCTCAGTCCCTCCCCTGCCATGCCTCTACAGCAGGTGCTGCAAGGAGTGGGGAGAGAGGTGCCCCTGTGAAGGGGGAATTCTCCCCAGGGCCATTACTGCTCCTATACAGACCCTATAACCACTAGAGTTTCACATAGGCATCAGAATCTGGCCCTTTGTTCTCCTCCCACATGTATTTAGCAGAGAAGATCCTGCAACATGAAGTCAGACTCCAGATTTAATTTAGTTAAAGGTGTGTGAATTTAGAATCCCACTGCAGGCCCATCTCTAGTAGTTAGAATCATGGGAACATACCATACAATTTGTCATAAGTGTATCAGACCATTTGTTCATCTAGTCTTGTGGCCTGTCACTGACACTGCCTATACCTGATACTTCAGATTAAGGATAAAAGCCTCATAACTGACCTGGGTAAATTGCTCAAGGCTCTACATGAGAGTGGGTGTACAGGAGAGGGAAGTGTTTCCTGGCCCCTGCGGTGAATGAAGTGTGAATCATGATTACCATTTTTTTAAACATGGCTAACTACCAGTACAAATATTATTGGTCATAAAATTATCCAGCTACTTTTTAAATCTAGCTACAATATTTTACACTATGGTCTTACTCTCACTCCTCTCCATCCTCTATCACCAACTGTTCCTAATCAGTTTCCACAAGGAAATCATTTTTTGAATGCAATTTACAAGATTTATTTGTCCTGCTTGCTAATCCCTCCCACATGGGAGAACGCAGTGTGACTTCTGTACCTTCAAGCCCACACAATTTTTGTAATTTTTCGCCATTCCCTAAGTTTTAGGGGGTTTTGGGTTGTTGTTTTTTTTTCCCAGAAAGGGAGAATTTAGCCCTTCACAGGAACAATGTTTTTTACTAGCAGATTTATCAACAGAAATAAATATCCACACCTCCAGCAATTTTTATTTTAAGTTAAAATTAGAAATACAGTGATAACATCTCCAGCTCTGCAATGGAACACTGCAGGACCAAATCCTTCTATAGTTTTATTCCCCGCCCCCGCTCTGTAAAATCAAATTGGTGGGCGATATGATACTTGTAGTGTAAGTCATTACAGGTCTGACGTTACAGTTGTTACACATTGCTGAATCTGTCAAATGAAAAGGGAGCACAAAGGGAATCTCCAAATGCAGCTGCTATTTTTCATTTGTTAAATCCTTTTATTACACCATATAAGTACACAGCTGGGAAATACTATAGAGTGGGAGTTAAAACAAAATATTTTGGCTTCCAGACATTCAGAATACACAAAGGACTCAGTGGAAAGCAATGCCTGATATCAAAAGGGAGTGAAAGTTTGAAAACATTTCTAGCCAGCATGGTTTTTTGTTTTTTTTTAATGATAATGCACAATGTTGTTTAAAAGGTACCTTATGTTACAGAAAGTGTTGCATTCAATAAATACTGGAAACAAATTCTTTGATATTTTCTTAGACAAATTTTCATATTGCAATATCTATCTTCATCAAAGAGCCATATAACCCTCATCTCTGCACAGGGCTGCATAGTGTATACTGCATATACCAAAATTCCCACTGGTCTTTGAAAGTCCTGAGAGTACAAAGAAGGTAAGATTGCGCACTTAATTAGATAACACACTAAAAGCCAAATTCTTCCTTTATATATATGGATGCAATACCCATTGAATTTACCACCACTGTGTTTTTTCAGAGTAAGAGGGTGTAAGCAGGGGCCTTTCCCAACCTGCTTTACAACACAGTCAACACTCTGAAGTCAAAAACTGATGGTCTTTCATGGAGTTCGGTTTTATTGACAAAGAAATTAGAAGCATGCAGCTCAAGCAATTTCCCCAGGTTTACCAGCTCCTACAGTTCCTAACTGCTTAGCCCATCCCCATCCTTTCTCCAGAGCACCACTCAATCCTTATATAAGGAGCTGGAGTAAGCAGCCACTTGTATCGGTGAGTTATTAGAACTCTCTTAACCTTTTCCCAGCAAGATCAGCAACTGCTAGCAAGTTGGGGTGTTTCAAACAAACAGAGACAATTAACAGGAGTAAATGAGATTTGCACATAAGGATCAATGGCAGAATTTAGCTCTTAGTCAAAAATATTAAATTAGTCATTCTGAGTGACAGCCTCACATTGTAACAATTATTGTAAAAAACTGAAGATTTTTCACAACTTCTATGTTACAATCATCAAAGTAATGATGTCTCAGGTTCCACAGTAGATCAGCTGGGGCATCATTGTTGTGTTTGTTTTAAATTCAACTCACCTGATCTAAAGCCTTAGAACTTCAATTTTCACTTCTGACCAAACCACTTAAGTTATACCTAGTCTTTCTTAGGCAAAAGTTCCCACTGATTCAGCTGAGCTGTGCTTGAATAAAGACTGCTGGATTTGACCCAAGGGAATTGTGGGACCAAATAATGATTTTCAGGAACTTTATCAAACGGTATGATGTAGTATTTTCGGAAACAAGGGAGGAAAACCAGAATGCTAAGTCACTCAAGCAAAGTTCATGCACCTGTTTCTGAAACATGATAGGCAGGAGAGTGACTTGTGGCTGTTCAGTCTCCTCAGAGGTACAGCAAATGTTGGCATGAAAGCGTATCATTCCAAAAAAGAGAAAATGGAAATTACATTTTGCCATTACAAATGTAAAGTCGTTTTAAATTATTGTACACGCGCTGGATGTTTGATCACATTCTGTGAGGCTCTAACATTTTGACTGAAGTACTAATATATTTCTCCACACAGAGCCTGAGTATATTGCCTGTGCCCTGGGGGATTCCAAGAAGGTTGAGAATTCCTTCCTCCCAGACGACAGAGTCACTCCATGATTGCTACTGTAGCCCTCAGGCTGCAACTGCCATTGCGCACGTGCCCCACTCTGGAATGGGCGGGAATGGCTCATAAGACCATAAGAATGGCCATACCGGGTCACACCATCTAGCCCAGCATCCTGTTTTCCGACAGTGGCCAATGCCAGGTGCCCCAGAGGGAATGAACAGAACAGGTCATCATCAAGTGATCCATCCCCGTCACCCATTCCCAGCTTCCAGGAATGATTCTGCTCAGCACAGGCAAATATACAGGTAAGAAGTTCATTGAATCTCCATGCGCATTCAGTTTTTGGCAGCTCTGTTGAGACTCCCAGTTAGTTTCAATCATAATGGTGTTTTTGTCACATGGATGTCTGTCCAATGGGATAGACAACTCCATACTCATTTTTTCTTCAACATACCTGGTCAACCTAGCTGTGTCTCAGTTTCCCTATCTATAAAATGGAACAAACTGAGAATTACTGTGATATGTTATTTATTGAATGTCTTGAGCACATATGCAATTAAAATGAGGTTCTATTCCAATATCTAGCATTTTTCTATAACAGACATTACCTGGATAATTATGTATAGCTATATGTGCTCCAGGACCATTCTAGTCTATCTTTACAAACAACAGAAAATATCACTCATAATTTCAGTTGAAATCAAGGGGACTTTTGTCTGTTTAGCAACTGAAGCATCAGACTCTTGGAGACTTTTTAAACCCTGATCTTGCAATGAGTTATGCACAGACTCAATTTGTGGCTTATTGATTAGACAGCATTTCCTGCTCTATTTATATACTCTGAGTCATCCCAATTAATTTAATAAGTGTTATTATAAGTGTTACTACAGAAATACTTGGCATATATTTAGTGCCTTCATTCCCAGGATCAAATATATGAATGGTTTAAGTCTCCCAACATCTTTATAGGATAAATCACTATCATTATGTTTCTAACCTATGAAATAAATGTATTATTATTGATGCGTTTTTAAATGTATTATGGTGATGGTACTATTTAGTTTTCAAACTTAATGAAAAAAATAATTCTTAATGAAAATATCTGATTTTATAGATCTGACAAACTCACAAGAGCAAAGAAAAGGCAGGCATTTCACTTTAGCTTATTTGTATGAATTTACTGCTTGTGAAAGGTGCTGGTTTAAAAACAAGAGTTCTCCATCCACAGAACAGATGCAGTCAGAAGCAAATATCCATCCACACACCTTGATTCTGCTCAGCACAGGCAAATATACAGGTAAGAAGTTCATTGAATCTCCATGCGCATTCAGTTTTTGGCAGCTCTGTTGAGACTCCCAGTTAGTTTCAATCATAATGGTGTTTTTGTCACATGGATGTCTGTCCAATGGGATAGACCACTCCAAACTCATCTCATATAAACCACTGAACAAATATCAGGCAGTGATAACTTTCAGTCACTGCTAACCTTGTTTGTATTTGAACTGGTGTTCTAGAACACGAAAGGCTTGATATGCAGTTAATCTCTTAAACTATTTGCCCTTCACAGAAGGCTACCATTTCCAATAAACATACTGAGTTGTGGTATCAGCCCAGATGTTAGCCTCTGTGTTCCAGTGCCAGACTATGAATGTTCTCGCTTTGCTCGGTTTCAGAGAGAAAATTAATATTACATTTATTATTTGAAGTTGAATATGCACTGTAGACAAGGGAAGGCCCTTCTTTAGAAACGTATTAAAGTTTCTTTCTGCCTTCAACATCTCCTGCAGCCCAATTAGATGACGGACAGTTACGACCTACACTCCTCTTACTGAAATTAATGCGCAAATATATGAGCTAAAGAGGTTATGACATAAATCAGGGGATGACTGGAAACATGATAAATAGATGCATTTCCCTCCTCAAGGTGAAATCATCATATGATCTCACTCATATAGACCTGTATACTTAACAGGATTGTACAATTATAATTTATAATTATTCCATATTGATGTTGATCGATTAATAAGCCTGGCATCTTACTAATTAGAAATCTATGAAGGGTTGCATAGAATAGACCCTTCAAAATGAGAGGTGAGGAATCTTCTGAGATACGAAATTCAGAAAGCTGCATATAAATGGAAAACTTACCATTCTATGCTGGGCTGAGATAACACTGTCCCAGTCGGCGTCTTGTTGGATGGTGGTGACCAGAGTTGGTAGCTCCTCCGAGTGAGGTTTGTTGTGCATTAGGGTGTGTAGGGGCAGATGGGAGGCCACATGATGATCATTGTTGCCCTCTTCCTTGTCTCGTGATGCTAAATCCTGGGTCATTGCTTCCTCTCCATCAGCTGCACAGGCAAATGGAGAGGTGGCCTGCTTGGAAGACATTCTTCTGTAGAACAACAAAAGAGGGCAGGACATAAGATTTTACTATTGAGTACATAGATGAAGCTACAGATCAAAACATGAAAATTGGAGGCAGACCCTTATATACGAGTAGTCCTTTCTCATTTAGGTAATCCCACTGTAGTCAATAGGACTACTCAAAGGACTAAGGGTTGGGAGGATCTAGATCCTTGGCCATTTAACAGGTTCTTCAGAAGCTCAGAGCATTTCAGTTATGTGATAAAGGGGTCTTCAGTGGCTCCAAATGAAACATGGTATTGACTTATCCTGTGTCATCCCATTTATTTAGACTTCTAAAATGGTATCACTTTCTCCAGACTTAAGAGAATGATGACTTTTCTGGACATGTATATTCTGTTAATTGTGTCTCTGGGCCCAGTCCGCTAAACTTTTACTCCCATGAACAGTCCTACTGCCTTCAGTTGACTTCAATGGGATTACTTGCGTAAATAAGGAGTACTCTTATGAATGAGGGTTTGCATGATTGGATCCTTTGCTTACTTTGTCCCTTACATGTGGAATTTGTTTTCTTCACAGATGAGACTTTCTAAGTCATTAGCCAAGCTGTTCCAAAGAAAGACTATGATTTGTTTGTTTAAAGCTTTACCATCTCTAAACCGGTTTTAAATTGCATCCAGTTTTACCTTTTGGAAAGGGTTCTGAGATATTCACTTGAAGAGTGCTATAAAACTGTAAGTGGCTTATTGAACGAATGACTGATAATGTATGATTAATTTGAAGCAATCTTCTGCAGTTTGACTTAAGTGCCTGAAATAATTATATTTCCATCTTTATTAGATATTGAATACAAGATACAAAGCATTTGAAAGAATTCTGTTAAATCTGAGTGTCAAGTTGTAATAAATAAGTATATTTATTTAAAAGGTCATTTCCTAATAATAGCTTCTTAATGCCATTCTATATGCAAACACAGCTGTGTCACAGTTTATGTTACTTAAATTAAAATATAAATTATTCCAATTCAAATTTTTTAAACACTTTTTAAAAATGTCTAGTGAAAATAACCACAACTGTCAAAGCAGACATCTAAAATATATTAGATTTTTTTACAGTTTTTAGTAATTTTACAATATCTGTAATACTGAAATTGCTTTGGAACTAAGGAATAAGATCTCCACCTTAATTGCTCTTTAGCAATAATTGATTTCATACCATTTCTTTAAAAATGCACAAATCAGTTAACATAGGAAACCACATGAGCATTTTTCAAATTAGCAAATCATTAACTCGCTAGTACTGTTTCTACAGACAAATAAATACTGATTAAAGGGTCTGGAAATCTGAGACTAACAGTTAAATTTACAAATGTGTCACATGCTTTCATGAATATTACAGTGAAGGAAATATCAAGTGAGAAGAAAAATAATTAAGTTAATTCCAATTTAAACAGTAGTTTTTATGTAGCAGCCCATGTTTCACATAGGATTTAACAGCTAATGCTAAATTTCTCACAATTAATGAGGGGGCTCAGATTTAGTATTCTACAGTGAAAAAAAATTAATATAGGAACAGCTAATCTAATTATGCACAGTTCTAAATAAAAGTATTACAAGCTTTTGAAGTGCTTTGATACATATTAAAATACTGATACCTATTTAGAATAACCATTCTATAAATAATGATAATCCTGCCTCAACTTGATACTAGTGGTAAGGGCGGGGATAAAAATTTGCATTTCCTTTAAGAGTACTAAAGTTGTCAATGAGTAGTATTGAGTGAATATAACACTCATACTCCACTAAAGAATACATATTTATGGTGCACATAACAGGCGGAAAGTTCAGAAACTATTATTGTTACAGGTATTTGAAGAGGCTCTGGTTCATACTTACTATGACCTAAGATAATCAAAAGATTAAGATATATTGAGAGATTATTTCTATATTTCTGATTACAATCATCATATTAATTTACTCATTCACATGACAACATAATACATTTACTATGGTTTTATACAATTTATAAACTCTGCATTTAAAAGTGAAAGTCACAATTTGCATTTAAAAGTGAAACTCACAAACTGCATTGACTTCACCTCCTTAACAAACACCATTCCTGTTATAAATTGAACTGGCTTCCTCCAATAGCAATAGCTATGGTTGTTTTTTCAGTATAAATTAATCATGACACAAAACCAGAAATGAAAATGTCTCTTAAGAATAATTTCGAGTACAAATTGCACCAATGAATAATAGTGCACAATCTTAATTAAACACAACTGTGCAGCTGTGAAAATAGGCTAAATCTGTCCAAAGCTATGAGTTGGCTTTAAAGGCTGGTTTGTTAGGGAGTGTTTTCTTAAGGAAGGCTGGGCCCCCAGCCTTAATCAGCCAATAAATTATTTCCTGCAATTACATTAAATAGAAAATTATCTTCAAATTGGGAATGTTAATTGAAAATCAAAATTCAGAGTGAAGTTTAGAAATTACATGCTGAATATAATTAGTCTAGAAAGGCTTCACCTCTATTTCATAAATAGGCTTTTGGTAATTCCTCAAGTGACCATTCAGTAAAGCTACCTACTTGTAATATAGTACAGTAGAAAAATCTTTTTTTTTCTGTTGTTATATGTATATTATATATATAATTATATATAATATATAAATTATATAAATATATATAATTTTTCTCATATTTTACATATATACACCCACACAAATATATTATTATAGTTAATTTAAGTTAATTATTTATAGAAAGGGTGAGAATGTGCCATCTCTAAAATATACTAACACAGATACTGTCCTACATACCTATAGCTATCAACCCCTCCCTGCAAGTTTCAGTTACCTTTTTCTGTACTATATTAAATGGGAATACTCTGGTGTAAGGGCCAATTCCTGCCAGCCCTATCCATAAGAATCTCCTGTTTACCTCAGTAGGAGTTCTGCACATGGAAAACTGTGAGATCAGGCTCTAACCAATGGCTGAATTTAACCCATAATTTCCAAGGAGTATGATCAAATACTCCCACTGAAATAGCCCAACAGATTAATCCTTAGTTTTTGTCCCATCAATCCACAAAACAGGTTGTAATGCTAAAATAAATTTTCGAAAAATATTATGGGTAGCTCATTTTTAAATATTAATAATTTTTCAATTTTAAACTTAAAATATTCAAAACTAACTTACCATAGTCCTACAATTTCAGTAATAAAAATAAATTAGACATATAAAAGGTGCCTCAATGTTGCTAATTTCCATTTTACCTTATTTTATTTTTGCTCTGTTATAAATTAAAATCAGTCAAATGATTTTTTTTAAATTTCTGTTAAAAAAAAAGTCTCCTTCGTTATAACCCCTCAAAACAGGGGTTTATAATGGAAGTGCTGACACAACCCTAACTAAAGCAGCGCAAATGGTGCCGCTATAATACACAAAATCAAGTTCTATTATTCTAAACTATCCTCGCTCATGGGGTTTTTCTTTACTGTGCTCCTAGTCAAACTGCTGAAGCATGAAAAATTTAAATGCAATCAAGTGGGTCCAATTCTACTTTACTAGAACAAGTGTCTACAGTGGTACAATCTTAAACGAGATGCAACAGATTTGTTTGGTGCTTTTCTTCTTTATTTTTTTTAACTGTTTATTTATAATATTGTGCAGTGGAGATAAAATAAGAGGAAATTACACTCACATGATATCAGTGTATCGACTACACAGCACACATTATAATCAGAGAGAAAAAAATACATTCTCACACTGGTTAAATTGTCTGGTTAGCACAACTATCAGCAAGGCAAACAATATACCTATGGGATTTGAGACAGATGGGTATGAATCCAGAATCATTTATCTGAAGTCCATTCCCCTATTCAGCTTTCCTAATTTGGGTTAAACAAACAGGTTCGGGTTTTACAAAACCAAAACAAGACACATCTCACTTTCAAACTGAGATGGACAAAAATGGAACCATTTAGCCAAACCTCAGTGAAGTTGTGGAAATGGGAAGGATTCGTAAATTGGGACCCCAATTTCAACTAGCCTTGGTTTCCATGTTGTAAAGCCAAAATCCCAAGCGTGGGTCTGTGCCGCTCCCATATTTAATGTCAAAATGTATACGCCTTAATTTTTACCTTTAGAAGAATGTGCCTGTCCTCTAATGGAGCCTGGCAGACAGTCATTCTATAAAAACATCACAGATTTCCTTTTTCCTAAAGGTAATACTTGTCACCCTTTCCCAAAACTACAAATGATTATAGAAACTTTTCATCTAAGGCTTTTCTATGGCCTGAAGTTCTTCAAATGATTTAAAGCTGCTTCCTTTGAATAACTAGGTGGCATGCCTAACACCAAAGACATGTAATGTCTAAAACCGTCCATCCATTACTCACAGAAGGACCAACTGATGAAATGCTCCGGTGGAAATCAGGGATCAATCTGGGGTCCTAGCCAGTAGATATTGAAACCCAAATTACACAGCATTAACTCGCAGACAACAATAATGTAAGCACCTAGTCACAATTTAAGAATACCTAAACTATCATATAACAATGAGCTATATGACAAGGGACACTTGTGGCTGACCATAGATTGCAACGGAATCTAAAGACTGTTTTGCCCCTCCCTATCAAAGCCTTCATAAAGCTAAATCTATAATCCCAAAAGTATAGAGGCAGGGTTTTGACAATGCCGTGCCTCCTCTCCTTAAAGGTGACCATCCTTATTTCCTCCCCCAAAGCCCCAGTTTATCAAAGCACTTAACCACACGTTTAACTTTAAGCATCCAAGTAGTCCAACTGACTTCAAACTGGACGGCTCACTTACTTACGGTTAAGCACATGCTTAAGTGCTTTCATGAATCAAGACCCAAATGAATTATAAAAAACATTTTTCAGAAGTCCTCAAAAAAAAACCCTTTAAATGAAAAGAAGCATTTTTCCTTCTAACTTTTCACAAGAACTTAGTGTTCAAGATAGATGCTACTCAGATAAGCCTGGAGAGTGAAATCCTCTCTCTCTCTCTCTCTCTCTCTCTCCCCACACAGAACCAGGGCAGCAGAAATGGAAGTTTCTCCCATCTTTGTCAAATCTTACCCAAAGGGCCCTCTGCTACAGATCCACACCCACAACCGTAAGAAAGTGATTGTGCCGCTCCTGGTTGTTTGCCCTCCTGTTCCCCCTCCTCATGGCAGACTCCAGCACTCTATGGCGGTAAGCCCTACATGGAACTTGAGAGTCAAATCTTGAGTCCTTAGACCTTCTCCTAAACTCAAGGCCTGCATCCGTGAATCATGCCTTACCAACTGACCACTCCTTACATCTGTGTAATCCCACCAATACCAACTATAGGTCTGATGCTAAACTGGGGTAAACTGACAGAGCTCCACTGAAGTTACTGGAGTTGCAACGGTAATTCCAGCTGAGGTACTGGCTCAGAATATTGTAAACACACAGGGAAATTATCACTATTTGCCTTTGCTGTGGAAGAATCCCAATTTGAAGTTATGGGAGCATTCAAATATGACTTAATTTAAAGAAAAATGAAAATGCTGTGCCAATAGCCCAATCATTTTGCAGCTCTGCTCCCGTAAAACAAAGTTATGAAGACATAACTCAGCAACATAATTCATTGTTTATCTAATGTTGTAATCCATCTGTCATGTAAGAATAAACAGTTATTTCCTAAAATTATAAAGTCCCACATCTGATTGCAAAGAGCATTAGAAACAGGAATGAGCAGTTACTAAAATACTCACTACTCCTGAAGCCCCACACTCCTACGTGTCCCTACATACAAAACCTACATGGAGTTAGACTGATGACACATCAGCATTTTGAGAATGAGAAGAGAGTGTGGGCTGTGCATAGGACTGAAAGCTAGTAACTCCTGAATTCTACCCCAGCTCTGCCATTGAAGTCCAGTGTGGCCTTGGGCAAATCAATTAATCAGTCTCTCAGTTTTCCCAATCCTTACCTCATGGGGGGTCATGAGGATCAGCTAGATAATGTTTGTAAAGCACCCTGAAGATTATCAGTGTTAAGCTGATTCATGAGAAAGATCATTCCAGGAACTGCATTGGGAATAAGAGAGGGAAAAAGGAATAGATTCAAGGAATGGCAGTGAACAACATTAATTGCAGTGCCCAAGACTCCAGCTAAGATAAACATCAAGCTAAGTCATATAAGTGCAGCCTCCACAATACACACGTTCAGGTATACCCACCTTTCTATTTACAAACCAGACAAATTACTCTTGTTACTAGAAATAGCCTGAATCACAACATTTGATTCCATATCCACTTTCCCAAAGCTCAGAAGCAATAAGATCTGGTCCCATCTCTAATTCATTCTCTCAGATGTATAATATAATATCTGCACAGTTTATTGAATGATGCAAAAGTATTTTTTTAAAAAGACTGCCATTCACCTTTTGTCATTGTGGATAATTATACTGACAGTGCAGTCATGTACATTCCCTGGGGGTTAGACTAGATGACCCCTGTGGACCCTTCTAAACCTACGATTCTTCGTAAAATATTAGAGTTAAAAAATGATTCTGTCTCTTTATCGGACTGTCAAAACCATTAAAATGAACTAAACAAAAAACACCATACAACCCCTGCAGACTTTATGATGAAAATCCTATGCAAGCTATTTTTGGCAGGTGAGATATTCCTTTTTCTTTATTCAGTATCAATATTTTTCACTGAGAATATGCAGCCACACTCACACAGAATGCAGTGAAGGGCAGTGGAATACAGGATAATGACTTAGTACCCGAGAGGTGTTCTTCTCAAGTCACAAAAGTTAATATTTTCTACAGTTTATTTTTAGCTGACAATATTGCTGTCACTTTATTTATACAGCTTAAGACTGTTCTTTGGACTGGAGCTCATATGCCCTGGAATGCTTTGACTCATGAATTGTTTCTCCTGATAATGTTACATCACGTAACCACCTCTGTTTAATTGGTTAGTATTAGCTTCTCTGTGGTGACTGTGAGGACTTTAAAGTCCTATGACTGTGACATGTGTCTCTGGATATCCAATTTCCTACTGTTGCAAAAAAAAAAAAATCTGACTTCAAGCAATCTTTACCAACGACTTTCCAACTTTTGAACAATAGTGAGTGTACCAGCAACTTATCCATCATAACTTGTTAGAATTTGTTTCTTTAGGCAGCAAGTAATAGAACTTACAGTGTAAATAAAAAGTATCCCATTAAGAATAAGATTAAAAAACAATGGTTGCTATAAATAAACATAAAGTCGCAGGTTTTTATGGAAAAGAATGCTTAATTGTTTAGCTAAAAGATTGCATAAATGGTTTTGATAAAAATGCCTAAAAATACTTACAGGAATTTATTTCAACATATTTAGACTTTGAGTCAACAATTCACATAAAAAACAGAAATAGCTTTTTACCCTAATAAAGTTAGTAAAGTTCTTGTTTTAATAACGTGAAATCTGCAACTCAATACTTTAATCTGTAATGCAGAAGATCCTAACAGGTTGTTAATTAAATCATTCTGATACTTTACAGGGTATCTGCTATATTGGTAACATACAGGATACATGTTATATTGGTATAAATACAATGTCTTTATATATTTTCCTCCTACAGATCAATTTTCAGTAGTTGCCTAGGACACCACAAAATATAGTAAAGTGAAAACTTAGTCACAGGGTTGCAAAAACAAAAGTTGATGTTCCATGACTCAGTGCCACTCAACACAGAATTGAGTGATACACATTATCTACAATCAGATTCCCCCCCCCACCGATATTTTTGATGCTCATTTTTAAGCTAAATACAGCATTTCTGTAATTCATCTTCTTTTCAGATAATGAAATGAAGTCTCAGTTTCAGGCTCATCAGTCAGTTTGCACTAAATCACCTAATTATTACCTCCGTATACCATGAAACAATGTTTCTGCAGTTCAGTAACAGATTATCTTCTTAATGAAAACCTTACAGTACAAGACTAAAAAACATTTCTAGCAGGCAAAGTATTTCTGATTCAGTAAAGGTTATGCAAGCATCAAAGCAGTTGAATATAGGTGCCAAACCACATTGCCAGGAGCTCTTAGTACTGTGAGGTAGTGTTACCTGACAGCTTGGTGAATATAAAATTACTTGTTTCTCCAACTGAAGACAATCAAATTGTCACCTTCCATTGTAATAATGCACAACCAGACATCAGCAAAGTGCAAACATAATTACCAGGAAGAAAACAAAACAAACAAAAACAAAAATATTAAATCTAAATTTCTCTAAAGGGTAAACTCAAAAGGCTTCCACAAAAAGGGAGCTCATTTTAATACCAAATATTATGGTGCAACCCTGCTATTATTTAGCAATAAGATTTATAGGTCTTGAATTAAGTGAAAATGAAAAACAGAAGAAGGATGAATATATAAAAAGCATAAATACTGGTAAGAACCATCCCAGTGTCCCACATATGCACATATAAAAGATTACACTAGTGCACAGGTGTGCCTCCACGGATAAGTGTGCATCTACTGCATTACTGTTAGTATAAACTTCTATATTCAGGGGTTTCTCTCTAACTCATAAAAAATAACTCCAGACTGGAACCTGGCATGCATTGATTCAAACGACAAGCAAATTGTTTTTAGAACTAAAAAACAACTTTCAGTTTCAACTTGAAATTCCACAGATCTTTAATCTACAATGTGTTTAAGTGACTTTTAACATTTTAAGAATTTAAGGGCAGGGTTTTGGAATGGTAAGGTTAGTTCATATGAACTAACATTTTCAACAAAAATGTCTTGAGGGTGTTCAGTATCTGGACTGTCTCTCCAGCAGTGATATCTGCATTTTGACAAGAGACATCATCATGAACGGTTCCATAGTGATCTGTGAAATCAAAGACTGAGTTTTACAGATACTGTAGCTATGAACATCCTATGCCACACAAAATAGAGCCTTTTTAGGATTTACACATTATAAAGTTTCTTATCATTTTGATTTATTCATAAAATGTGAAATACCTATTGATATGGTACACTACAATCTAGCGTGTAAGTCCATCTTTTTTAAAGCCACAAGCAACCTCCTGTTTTCAGCAATGCTAGGGGAGTCACAAAAACTAAAACAGAACCAAAGAAATGCAAAGCTAACACTGCATCTTCAGCAATAGGTTTTGTCTAGTTGCAAGAATGGAGGAGAGAACACAAAGAGCTCCTTTTCTCACCTTGCACTCCTGCACAGGGGCCAGACAAAGCCTAGCTCTTGTTCACAGAGAAGACACAAACACTGCTCCAGAGTAGCACAGAAATTGGCGTTAGCCTCCTGAAAGGGGGTGGAGAGAAGGGCAAGGCCATGCTCCTGCCCCTATATGCATCAGCAAGCAGAGCTGCCCCCACGTCCTGCACCCAGTCACAGGCCCAAAGTCTCCAGGAAGATCGCTACACCCTTTTCCTCCCAACAATATTACAAGGACATTGTCTTAAAGAGAAAATGTAGCCCCTAATTTGAACCACTGAGCCTAAGACTTAGATTGTACATATCATACAACATGGAAAGCTCCTCCTCTTCATTGTGTGGGTGCATGTCTCTCCACAGTTAAGAGGTTCACCTGCACATGTGAGCACTGTAGTGGAGATCTGATAATACAGCATTACTTTCAAAGGGCAGTGCAGCACCCTAAGGAGTATTCATAGAGCTCTAGAGGAAGATGTGGGGACTGCAAGTCCACTACATTCTTAAAGTCACAGCACTTTACACATAAATTCATGAATGAGCATTTTACCCTTCAGTAAGCAACATGAAATGAGTCTAAACTGTCAGACTTAGATTTGATTTTTGTGACTTTGGTGAGTTTGTGTTTTCGTTACAACTCTTATTTTACTAAAGCAGGCTCATGCGTGTAACAAGATAGCGTTATGCACAGTGTTTCCTTGTTTTGAACTGGTGCCTACACAGCACAATACCCTACATGCATAGAGAACTGTTAATCTTGCAGGATCTGAAAATGTATTTACAGAGCATGTACAGGAATCACTTAATTCACCAGTGAACAGCAACTACTATTAGGGCAAAAAGAACAGGAGGACTTGTGGCACCTTAGAGACTAACCAATTTATTTGAGCATAAGCTTTCGTGAGCTACAGCTCACTAAGGTGCCACAAGTCCTCCTTTTCTTTTTGCGCATACAGACTAACACGGCTGCTACTCTGAAACCTACTATTAGGGTAGAAGGCCTCAACAGTGCTTTAGGTGCGAGTTATGAAGAACTATGTCCTGCTGAAACTTCAGGGTGAGTTTTAAGCAGGCAAAACGTAACTGCTTGATTGGCATTTTGGCCTGGAAGAATACTGGGACAAATCCCTCTAACACTTACATAGAAAAATACGCAGTGCATTCTTCAATGATCACAAATGGACAGGGTCCCCGATGCATGTGGACAATAAAAAAAAAACAGTTTCTAATTATATTTTAGGTGAACAGATGAAAGCAACAGTTGAATAAGTTTGAATAGTTTAAAAGCTTCCATAAAGCATTAAATAAATAACTAATTGTGTTCTCCATAAATTAAATGGACCAGCTGCCATTAAAAAGGCATGAACAATTTGAAGTTCAATTTACTGAAGGTTTCCTCATTTTTAGACTGGATTTTAGGTATTTTTTCTTCTATCCTGACATAGGATTCGCTGATGAAAGCTTTATCATAGTTTTAACTGCCCTTTACATCTAAAAATATATTTTTCATGGAATATACAGCAAACCAAAGATACAATTTCTAACACTTTAAATAAACATTTAGTACAACTAAGAAAACAAATAATTAAGTCTTTGTTTTTAATAATTTTAATTTATTTTTAAACTAGCTCCCTAATGTAAACATTAATGTAGTTTTAAAAGAATTTTATTGGAACGTTTGGGTTAGGCATTGGAAAACATCACAGAATGTTAATGTTAGCTTCCTGTAGACTCACAGGTAGAACCTACATTGTTCAGTCATTCAATTTAGTGAGATCAGCTAGAGTACAGCTTCTGTATAGGCACACTAATGCTGTTGCATCAACTGCAAAGGAAGCTATAGTACTTTCCCATACTTAAGGTTCAATCCTGCAAATTGCCAAACACCTCCTGTGAAGGACTGAGAACCCTAAATTTCCACGGACTTCAATAGGAGTTGAAGGCACTCTGCAGGATTGATCTGTAATTGCTAGAAGTGCAAAAGCAATCCTAAGGGGAAATGTGAATAATGACAAAATTATCAGTTGTTCCCCAACCCCAAAGTGCTCAAGGTTCCATTACAATATTTTAAAAAATACATTGAAATAAACATCACTAAGCATAGGGATGTGTTAGAACAAAAAGGAAACCCAAATCCGGACAACTCCAGCACCAGAGCACCAAATAGAAGTTGTCTTTAATGATTTGAAGTGCAGTAGTTGTCTTCGGTGACAGTTTAAGGGAAATATATATAACAATACATTTCCACTAATTCAAATTATTTTTTAAAATAACTCTTACCGTTACCATTTCAAATTCAGTTAGTTTTTATACAACTGACTGCAGCTTAAGCACTGAAATGTTCTCTATAGTGCCTGATGTGGTGCATAACAGCTGAAATAAATAGCTCTCTATTGTGGTTTTCATCTCTGACCTGATTTTTCCTATGTTTTTAGGATACACCATATGATCTGTATTTGAAAATGAAGAATCCTAGTTTTCTCAACACTGTCAATTTTTGCTCAAGGCTATATGTTGTAACAGTTTCCCGCTTGTGTATATTGGTAATAATTTATCATAGTCAGGCGAACAATATATAATACATGCTGCTGATTACTTCTAAAGACAAAATCTAATGGTTTCATTTACTCCTGCACATTTGTTGTGAACTATGTCATCAATTTAAAAGTAAGGCATTTTCAGTATAAAACATGGGATTTTACTGATTTTGATAGCAGTGTTGTCATCCACACCAAAATTCATGAATGAGACACTCATTCTCCAGGGGTCTTTAGGATAAAAAAGAGCCCTGCACTTATTTAAGGTATTGTGACATTCTGATAAAGAGTTGTGACAAGTTGACATTATGGGCCAAATCATCAGCTGGTATAAATCAAGGTCACTGTATTGAAGTCAATAGACCCAGCTGAGGATTTACACCAGCTGAGGATCTGGCCTTTTGTCTTTACACTGCATACAGAACATAATATTGGGCCATGATGTAAT